>NC_086330.1:276617288-277817288 GCF_032445375.1 Bacillus rossius redtenbacheri | reverse complement strand
TTCGTTGCAAAGTTCGTTCATTTACTGTAATTCCTTAGATTATAATATTTGGGATGCAAATATTCAATTATTCTAAATCATAGAAGAGACACACAATTCAGTATCGTCGTCGCACCCCCGCGATGTCGCGTCCGCGAATACTGTTGCGCAGATGTATCACATGTGTCAAACGTGAGTGACTAGAAAATTATTTTATTCGTATCGCGTCCATTACATCGCGTCTGTAACGTTATTGCGATTCCATCGCTGCACTACCTGGCGTCACGTGTTGTGTGTAGCACCAGCCGGGAGAAACCAACCTCACAAATCGTAAGTAATTGTTTTCAAACTAACACTTTTAAGACTAGCATATATGCACTAGTTAAAGCAAGGTATAATCCACCACATTAGATTGGATTGCAGATAAAACAAATATTATTTTAAAAAATGAGAATACATAAGACATTAAGTTTGTGTGAATCCATCTGCAGAATCATGGGCTGTCCACGAAGCAATAAAAGCTGAGAAAATATTGTAATTATGAATATCTGCTTAACGACAAAAGCTTCATAAAAACTGTTCAATTAAAAAGATTTAACACAATTTTTAATTACCTAAATTCATGCTAGTATTAAAACATAATTTTTAGGGCTGGTAAGGGAAAGAATTAAGAGACATAAATAACAAAAATTATCTCAAGTTTATATTCTGCTAACAGTAAGAGCATGCACCTATTGTTTTAAAAGCGAAAGTCAGCATTGATCTGTTTTTGTAACATAACAATGTGTTTTGAGCAAACACTGTTAACTAGGTTAAAAATGTGTGTATAAACGTAATTAAAATTTTGAGTTGTTAGTGGTACTGAGCTTTGAAATGTAGCATTTTCGGGCGCTATCATGATCAGTTAGTTTCTCTTTCAATGTGTAATATCTTAGCTCTCGGTATTCGGCATTTAGTAGGAGTGATTTCGTGAATAAAATGGAAGTCAATTTGATTGTAAATGTGTAAAAACGGTGATGTCATCTGTGAAAGTCTCAGAAATCTCGAAAAGGTAGCGAACCCGCATGGTTCAAAAGTATATAATGCTTTTGTGATCATAACAGACTTAACACCGCGCATACATACTTAAATATAAAACTTCCAAATGGTGCAAATATCCTTTCATAATTTATGTTGGAATTTATAGTCATAAAAATAATAATGAATACTCAAATACTACGTTAGCACACATGCATTTCAGTTTTGATAACTCTAAGTAAATATAAAAATGTAGAGATAGCGCCACGTTAGTCAATAAACAATTGTTAGACTACATATATTCAACGCCATGTTGAATACAAGAATTGAATATAAATGTTAAATCTTAAAAGTTGAATCATCTTAATAAGGTTAAGGTTTCTTTGTTGTAAATATTTACACAAACTAAATGTCTAGAGGATGTGAAGGAAGGACACGGGTTTAAGTAGAGCTGTTATTTTCGTTATTACTTCTCGCAATCGTTTTTAATAAATTTAAAATTTGTCATTAAAAAAGTTAAATTTTAGTTGTTAACTTGGGAGTAATTAGGTGACATATCACTTATACCTAGCCTATTCTAGATTTAATGATTACACATTATTGTTTTTGATTGCTCTTGATAGTAAAACAAAATATGTTGGTCGCAAGAAAGATTTGAAGTAACTTTAAATTGATTGAAGTTACTAATAAAATTAACCCTCCATCTTTTCTACTTTAATAACCTGCGTGAGATATTTTATATATGTGAATAAATCATCTGATAACGTATTACGTCAAATTTTTAAAGCTACTTGTAGCTTTAAATTGTAAAACAGTTTTCCCACAGAAAAGAAAAGGTTCTGTATATTATATCATATGATTCAAACTGTGGGGGTCTTAAAACATTTTTCGCGATCTATTTATTACAATTATACATACGTCGTGTGAATTTAGAATATAATGTTAGACATTTCCAGTCAAGGAACGGTAAATATGTAATTTCAAATAAAATCGTATTCGAGGTCAGTTAATAATTTAAACATTAATTAAAACATTTCATTTATAAAAGCTATAAGAATAACTGACTCACACGTCAGTGTAGTTTTTGTATAAATTTGTATAAATTAACCAAATAAAAATTTAAATTTTTTGATTCAATGTTTCAAAAATTCTTTGTATAAAAGTAATTAAAACTTTTGAACCCACCACACAATCATTTGTAATACATTGCAAAAACTCTTAATATACAATCTTTATAAATTAAAATAAATTTTTTCTTCGGCTTTATTAAATAAAAATTAAATAACAATGTAGTACATAGTAAAAAAACAATTCTTTCAGGCGTTTGGTTTAGTTTGATGTAAATGTTTTTAAGGTTAAATTAATTTGTCAATTAATACAAAATAGTTAGGAAATAGTATTAAAAAATATAAGCACATACCAATGAACATAAAATTTATATTAGTAAAACCGGTTTGAAATGTACGAAATAAATTTAAGAATATGAATTATTCATTAGATAAATTTCATTAGTAAAAAATATATGAAATATATTTATTAAATATTGTAGGTAAATGTGTCAGAAATAACTCAAATTTAATAAAAAAAATTATATTAAATAGTTCAAAATACAAAATTTATAAAGGTATTAATTTATGATTTAGGATTTAAGTTAACAGTATCAACATAACTTACAAAAAAAATAATGTTAGGAAACAATGTAATGGAAAAAATTTACAAACGGAAATGAAAAAATTTCAGGAAATCAGTTCATAACAGGAAATTTGATTTTAATAAGTTCAGTGGTTATAATTGTGTATGAGATTTAAAGAACATTATTAATAAAATATTTAACACGTTTAATTATATAATAAAATTTACTTAATTAGTTTTAACATATTATGATAATGTAAAAATAATTTGCATATAACTAATTACGTTAGTAATTATTTAAATAAAATAGGCTCAAAATACTATATTTTATTATTGATCAAGTCTTCCGAATCTAGATTTTAAGATCAAAAATTTCTGATAGCCAATATTAAATAAATTTCTAAAGTAAAAAATATATAATTATTGAAAAAAATAACACCAAAAAAATAAAAAGTATTTGAAAATCCTGCAAAGCAATAAAAACTATTGAACATTTAAAAATAGTAAAAAATAGTTTGCTTTTATTTCTTAAATATTAATAAACAAGTTATTAATATCAAAACATATAATTGAATGCCTAAAATACTGAAAAACGTTAGTAAATAATTTGAATGTATTTTGGATATTTTTTTAAAAATTATTTTTTAAATTCCAAAAATAATTTCTCTTTAATGTGTTGGATTGACATTACTGTTTTTTTTAAACAATACATCCATTAGTTTGTCTTGCTGCAATTGCTTAAAATATTATTTGTTAATAATTTTAATTTTAATTTAATAAAATTTGGGGTTCAACTTTGTTAATATCTCTTAAAGCATATTATTCTTCTAAGTAATCTTTAATTTGGTTTATTTACATGCAAATGGAAATCACCGTACTGAAAAATAATGTTTTAAAGAAAATTAATATTGGCACCACGCATTAAATAGAAAATAAATGAAATACAAATAGCTTTCAAAAGTAAGTTTAGATTTTTTGCACGAATTAAAACATCAATATAATTTAAGTTTTTATAAATGTTTAGTTCATTTTTTGCAGTCAATTAACGCAGTTCATTTTTTGACTATAACTCGAGTTTTACAAATTTATGTTCATTACTTATTTCTAGCACGAGTTATCCACTGAAGTCACGTTAAAATTTTAATGAACTAATTATTTATTTACAGCAATATAACTTAAAATTTAAAATAAAACAATATTGATTAAATCTGTCCTGGGATAACTACCTAAAAGCGTTTCAGTTTTTGCAAATAATGTTAATATATTTTAACGTTAAATTATTTTAATTAAAATTTTTTTGAGTTTAATTATTTGGTATAGAAAGAATGAGAAAAACTATTTTAAATTTAATATATTTTTGGTTGTAGTAAAATAAATTTTTATAATAATTACAAATCACGGAACCAGTAGCATTTTCGATCCACACAGTTTAGTCTCTTAAAATCTGTTTAAATTTTGCGTCTTTCATGAACTCTTTATTCATTCATTAGTCCATGCCCCATATTTTTTATGTACAAAGAAAAACCACTGAAAAAAAACTCGATCTCGAGAAGTCGGCATTCAAACATATCCACGGGGCGCGAACTGTCATTTAAGTTTTGCAGTTTTATTAAGGTGCCTCCGCGTGGAGTCAGCGAATGAACTTCTATTGTGCAATCGGCCCGTGCGCACCCTCGCGTGTTCCTCGCCCCGTCACACGTGGCCAGTGCCACCCTCCGCGGGGGATGATGCGGGTGTAAGTTGTTTACCTGACTGACAGCGCAACCGACGGAAGCGACAACTGAGCAGCGACGCTGCCGACCGATCCTGAGCACTGCCACCGACCTCACTGGCCGCCAGCTCTTCGCTCGCCGGGTCGCTGAGAGTCTTAGGGGGGGGGGGGGGATGAGAAAATCACTCGTCGATAACACGTCCTCGCCAAACTGGTTCTCGAGAACTTTGCCGGTATTCGAATCCTGTTCCGCGGTGCCTTGTTCAAGGTCAGTGCCAGTTCCGCGGCTGTCGAGGGAAGCGGTTGCGCGGGGCAAGCACCACTTCTCCCTTTCCCTCTCTTCCCTCCTCTTCTCTTCCCTTTCTTACGCGTTCTAGTGGTTCGACGCAACAGGCTGCTTTCTCTCGCAGCGCGGTCACGCTGTCAAATTCTCGCGCCAAACACATGTCCCGTTAAGTTGGTGCGGTAAGGATCGCAAGCTCGCGCGGCCGCAGCAGTTTCCTGACCTGAAGATGGCACCTGGAACTTCTGCCGAAACATCAAAGAGCTCCTCCCTTCAACGCGACTAGAACCCACTGGCGAAGCAACCTCAAAATTATTAATTTTTTTTGTTGGTTGTAACGATTCGAACTCGTTACAGTGAATTTTGTGGTATTCCTTTTATTAGTAATTTCAGAGATTTTTTTATTTAAGTAAAATATTATGTTTAAAATAAATTTTGTGCAGATGATTGACAGTTTTCTGCATACCCGTATTTTTTCCTCTCTGTATTTTTCATTTTTAAATGTTATATAATTATTCCTGTGCGTCTTTATGACATAAAAAAGTTTTTTTTTAATTGTGTTTGAAATAATTATCAAATAAAACCGAATATTTAAATTTTTAAGTCTGTTTGAATTTTCTTAATAAATTAAAAATGTATATGCATATGCGATCTTTTTTCAGCTTAAATATAAAGTTCATTCAAGGTTAATATGTGTCTTAGATATATGGTAATTTAAAGAAACCTGTAGATAAATAAATTAGAGAATCATGATTCTATATAATGTTCCCAAATATAAGATCACTACTATGTATTATTTTATTTGAGGTTTTAAACATTTGAATGTTCATTTTATTCATTGGTGCTTAACATATTTTTAACACTCAAAGCTACGGTAACTGTTTAGACTTCTAGTGGCAGTAACCCCACAAAAGTTTTAGCTGGCCGCTACAGAAAATGGCGTCCTCACATAGGACCTGTTGTAAGGATCATGACGATACAAGGTAATTCATACTAGCGCCATCATATATTTTGTGTAAATGACTGCGTCTTAAAATTTTTGGATGTTCGGCACAATCAGCCCAACAGAATCGTGGCCAGTGGAAACGGAAATGGCTTATGGCTTGCGTTTCTTTTAAACAAATCTTTAAAATTGTTACATAAACTTGGGAAACTAAGGATGTTATAAATACAAAATATGCTAAATTTCATGGCTCATTTAAAGAAATTTAGTTGGACGATAACAATACGTTTTTTCTTTTAAGATCGCTTTATATTATTATTTTTTGCAAAGAGTAACAATATGATTAATATGCAAATTGTTTTAAAAGCAAAGAAAACCATAAAAGTCTTAAATGTTCACATTTACCATCATGCATTATCATTAGTAACTTTAAATTTCAAATAAGTTTAAATTTAAAAAAAAAATAGCTACCGTGATGGAATTAAAAATATTTTTGACTTTACCTAGTAAATTTTATTTGATGGATAAAATGTTTATCCATATTGCTTTTAATATTTACCAATCTATTTTGTCTAAAATGGTTGGAGCACAAAATTAGACTTTATAACATTGCCTTTACGTCATAGCTTCCAGTTACAGAGCGAGTGTGAACCCCTGGACTGGTTTAGGCTCTACAGCAACATTCTCCTCAAACAATGTACAGGCAATTAATTATACACAACGTTAATAATTAAATGAAATGGGTTTTCACAAAATTATAATTGAAAGTTTCTAGGCATTTTTGTAACTTTTAATTATGCTTTTATTTTAATTGGAAAAATCATTACAGTCACAGTGTTGGAAACATTTCATTGTTTGGCGCAGGATTAAGGATTACTGTGCCACACACGCACGGAAGTTGAATATACACAAACAGTCAGCAGCTGGTACAATCACAAAACAGCACACTCACTGGTAAACAGCACACGCATGAACGAACGGAGAATTGTCGACCTTCTTCCATATCTCTGTGCAGCGCACCGATTTAAATTCGCGGCCAATCAGCATACGCGACGTCACAAAGTAGCTAACGATTGTGCTTAAGGGGCCCGCCTCGTCAGGGGTGTATGTGCGTTAGTGAGGCGGGGTGATAAGCGCGACGCTCGCTGGTGCTTCCAGCGCGGTATAGCCTCTAAGCGCAAGGCTCTGAACTGGCGCGCATTCGTCTCGTCGTCACAGGATAACTGTGAAATTTGAGCTGTGACCGTAACATTATATGGCGGAGAAATGAAGATAAAGGTGTTATGCAAGCCCCTTAAGTGCTTTCAAGAATCTGTACTGATTGTTTTATGCCTAAAAATTACTCTGAAAACACGCGTTTTAGGCATTTTAACGCTTCTAAAAATACAGTTTAATAACATAATCCGAAATTAAAAGTACTTTTCGGTCCTCAGCGAACTCTTAAATGCTATTCGTAAATAGGTCCCACTCGGATATCTTGAGTAGTTTTGAAATCGCGTTGTTTTTCCTGAAGCTCTGCACACCGTATGTGTGCCCAGGTAGGCGGGCCCCTTAATATACGCATTTCAAAGTTAAACCAGAGACTCGTTTTAATGTGATATTTTTTCCCGATGACATGTTTATTTGTGAACTATTTCTAGTCGTTGAAAACAAAAAAATGTAAATTAAAATTATAGGATTTATGTTAACAACTGCTTCATATCACAACAGCTGACAAATTTACAACTTTTTAAATTCAAATTTTGAAAGATAAAGGTGAGGGGGAAAAACTATTGGAACGCTCTGTGAAAAGAGCTTCGAAATATATGACATGCGTGTGCAACTGAGATATTTGCATGCTTTTTGCGAGCTATCTAGAATGTAGCGTAAGCTTTACTCTTTGGGTAGTAAAATCATGTAACATGTGCATAGAATCATCGTACCACTAGACTTTTAGTTTTTTTGTAGTTCTAGTTTTGTGCAATATGCCTCTTGGGTTTGTGATCGGAATTATATTTACCCACTTAAGTTTTTGAACTCAGTGAAACTGAAGCAAAGTCTGTTCGATTGCAGTTTGTTGGGCAAAGATAAATATCATTGGGCTATGTTCACAGGGATTATTTATAGCATTATGCTAATTTTTTTTTTTATTTCAAAAAGAAAAAATAAGTGGCACTTCCACCATTGTCAAGCCGTGAAGAAAAACGCAACTATGATATAGGGGGAAAAAAATATTTCATGTGTTTTTATGTGATAAATATTGCCGCCAAAATCCTCACTGCCACTGATTGCTTCGCTAGCTAGAACTGTAAAGCGAAAGCTCCGAGAAAGCTAACCATAAAGGTGAACATGCGTCAAGTCACACTGCCTGTGTCGACCTTAAAGGGTTTCCCATCCACACAAGATCATACCACCATTATAACTCGGTCTCACACACCTGTCGGTAGTTTAAATTCCTTGTCTTTTTCAATTTTTTTAAGGGATTTTCCTGAAAAAATATTTTTTTTTTCGTTTCTAGTTTCGTCTCTAAATTGCTCAACAGTTGTTTATTAAATATTATAAAATAACGAAAAAAATGTTACTTAAGTTTTCATAAAGATGATCACTTATAGAGCTAGGAAATATCGTTTAGTAAATAGATGTTGGAAAATTCGTCACTTAACAATAAATACAAGAAAAATTTCTCTAGTAGAAAGAAATGAAAAGAGACAAGAAAATTATTTAACCAATATGACGTGGAGACAGGGCCTTCAAGCAATTTGGATTTATTTATTTTTTTGTATTTTCACGTCATTATATTTATATATTTAGAACTATTACTGCAGATGTTTTACTATGTAAATACTTTTTTTTTAAATTTTTATTTTTTAAATCTATCTAAAATACTATGGATATGGGACAAAAAGTCATGAGACTTAAGTTGTAAATATCTTAAAACTGGTTACTTCTGGTGCAATAATTTTTAACGACATTAAATTTTGCCACAGTAAACCTCTAAATAAAATTGTTTGAAATTAATTTTTAAGTCAAACCGCCCTTACAACTTTTTGATGAAGTAAAATTTCAAATTTTTTCTTAAGTTAAGGTTAAAATCTGTACTAAATTGTACCAAATTTCAAGCTGCTAGCTCATCTGTAATAATAGATCAGTGATTAGCATTTGGAATCATAATTATGTAAACATTTTTTTTTACCAGATACTTGCAGAACTTAACCTTCTTTTTGTTAAGATCAGGCCAATATGCATTATTATAACTTGTACCTGACTGCTTAACGCATACAAAATAGTCCCAGAAACTAATTTTTTGATCATTTTTAACAGACAAATAAGAAATAAAAATTACAACATTGCAGGGTAAGAATTATGATTTAATACAATTTCTTGGACAAACGGTATTGCAGTTTTTCACTCTTTGTCATGAAAAACATTCAAGAACTCTAATTAAGAAATAAAAATAAACACATAAATACACAAAGAATCAGCCTAAATCAACTGTGTCAAAGTGATAAACCTAACGATGTACCTAAAGAGGTACAGCACAGACGAACACATTCAAAATTAATATCAGAAAGCACAATTATTACTTACTTCCACAGAATTCTTGTGCTGCCTCATATTTAATGTTAATGTATTGAACGTGTTTATTTCTTAATTTGCGTTCTTGAATTTTTTTACATGACAAACAGTGTAAAACTGCAATGGCGTTTGTTCAAAAAAATGTATGAAATCATTGCAGGGGAAGAAGATCCTTATATTCGTACCGGTAGAGACAAAAAAATTGATGGTTTCACTGAAAGTAAGGTTGGACTGCATAAACCCCTGCATACATATCCCGAAGTAATCTGTTCAATGGTAGATTGTGTCAATTCTCTTCAGCCTGCAACGAGGCATACCCGTGACAGTGTATTTTGCCTGGTAAATGGCGGCCGGGCACAAGCAAGGCATACCATTTTTTGACCGAGCCTTTCAGGACGCGTTTGCTTCTGCAAAACAAAAAAGCAAAAAATTATTTTGATTTGTGTGACGATATTAGACGATATAACTTAAAAGAATCTCATCTAATAACGAAGCTCAGTCTATGTTACAGTTTTTTAACACAGGGCTTCTCTCGAAATTTTTTCGTGAAAATGACATGCCCCACTGATGAGAGTTTTTGGTATCATATGGCTGTTTTTCAAAACACGGAACTGTTATAAGCTATGGTGTAGAAATTTCTGCTGACAGATCACTTTGTTGCTAGTACTGAAATTTTCCTACTTCTTTCTTCTTAACCAAATACAGGTTTGTCCTTCAGACCTTTAACCTTTTTTCAGTGTTAGCCGGTCTTGAACGCAGCCTCGCTTATATCCACCATTCTCCCAGTACCGACGCCTAACTACTTTGTCTACCAGGTATTGCACGTGTGCGCCTCAGGGCAGTTCTCATTAAACCAGTCAGAGGGAGCTACCCTGGAGAATCCCAGCTATACGCTATTATTACCTAGCTGCACCTCCAGTGAGCAAGTTCAGAGCGAGCGATGTCCACGGGGGACCGCTCAACGAAGGAGGGAAATGTCTCGATCATCCATGGACTATTGTGCTTCTTTAAGTTCCCGGTTTTTACTGATAATCCCTGCTAATATTATAAATACGGAAGTGCAGTTGTTGTCTGTTTGTCATTCTTTCACACAGCAAGCGTTTCACAGAGCAATGGATAGTCATGATTTTTTTTTGCTTCTACATACTTTATGGGCTGGATAGTTACATATATGACATCACGAAACTCCATCCCCAAGGGAGGGAAAAATATTTAAATTACGTTTTATAACTGAAAATCATTGAAGGTAGTCCTAGACACACAAACAGAAAGTTTTTTTTCATTTCTCTATGTTCGCCAGAAGGTCAAATAGATCCGCCAACATCCTATCCTTCTTCTTGGCGAAACCCATCCGCCTAGTGAAGCTCATGGCTGCAAATGAACTAAAGACGCTAATAACAGTTTAGTTTGAAACTTCGTCTATAGATGGCGTTGCCTTGCATTTGTAACGCGCTATCTTTTTGTGCGTCCGCCATGTCTTGTCTCAAGGGTTACCTGCCCTCCCCAAAATGAAGCTGAAGATGGGCGTCCTGGTGTAGCTGATGTGTAGCCTTGATGCACCAAGATTGTGCAATCAATGGGACTTAAAAATTAAAATTTCCCTTTTTTTCCAAGTGTTAGTCCTACAGACTTGAAACTCGGTAGTGATGTTACTTATATAATTATGTGTTTAGCCCGGGCAACGCCAGGTTCTTCAGCTAGTTTTAAATAATTTCATCATACATTAATGTGCATTTGTTGACAAATGGTTTTAATAATATAAAAAGTTCTTGTGCTTAATGTTTTCTAGCAACTTTAAGTAAAATAAATAATTTAATGCCAGAATGAACAAAGAACGTGTAATTGTGTCATAAACAGTTTTTATTTAAGATTTTATGTGCAGCCATTGCAGTAAAACTGCTTCATTTCAGAATTTTCTTTCTGAATTAATAAAAAAAAGTCTCAAAAAAGACCTAGGGAAAGTCGTACAATACAAATTGTCTTAGAGATTCAACCATTTCTAGTTCTCACTTCTGACGCTAGGCAACAGCACTTTGTAGGCGTTCGAGAATAACTTTTACCTTCAGAGTTCATATTGTCACGCGGTAAAATTTTACGTGTAGAGTTTTTTTTTTAACTTGGCTTTGTGCTTGTAGTGCTTTGTGAGCCCGCGTGAGTTCCTGACACTTGTTTGCGACACTCGGGCTTTGATTTGTTTTCCTGGCGCGGTAGATTGCTAACGCTCTCTGTTTTTCTGGGGCGGTGACGTGATTCGCCGCCCGAGAGCCTGGCCAGCTGCGCGGGCGGTTGCGTCATCCTGTCCTGGAATCTCCGGGAGTGTTGGCCGCCCTGGTTGGTTACGCTGCGTTGTTGTTCGTGCGCGTGACGTGCTGGTGTTTGTGTCGCCACCAGGTGGCAGAAGTGCGAGTCTAGCATGACCGGTGGAGGGGGGGGATAGCGTCGGTTGGCGGAATGGCGATTGGTTTGTGGAATCGCGGCCGGGATTTTGGTTTTCGCGTGGAGGGTTCTCGACGTGATGACGTTGTGAAGTGAATTTAATAAATGGGGCCACCCTGGGTGCGGCGGTGTGGTTCTTCTCGGTGAGGTGCTGGAGGTCTGTCGGAGCCCCGGCCTGGCGGGTAGCTGCGTGCTGCCGTTCGACGGTGTTGTAAGTAATGGCGAACTCGTAATTTTCTTTCACCTCTTGTAACATCTGGGGGCGTATTTCAAACTTGGGTTAGGATGACTTAACGTTTTGATTCTTTTCAGGAGTGCAGGCAGTGTGTGGTATCCAGTAATGTAAACTTTCTTTCGTTTATTTAGCTTAAGGATGGGTCGAGGTGTGCGTTAAGAATAATCATGTTATTTTAAAAGGAAGTAATACTCGTTCTAAGAAGAGGATAAATTATTGTGTATTTATTTATTTTTATTGTTTGTTACCAGAGATATTTTGACATGATTGACTTTATTTAATTAGTTATTTATTTACTTTTGTGTTGGTCACAGTTTACCATAAATAAAACCTGAAACGATGTGGGATAAATAATACTTTATTTTCTTTCAGTCAACACCCTACACCCCCTGTCCTAAGGAGGTTAGACCATCCCTGTACCAGCTCTACTGCTACCCCCCCCCCCTCCCCCTAATGTTTATTTTGAGTGACATTTGTGTTGATCTTGACGGAGACTGAGGGCGATTGCGACAATATTCTTGGTGACTATTGGCTTTGTTCAGAGTGAAGGCGTTAGTTAGAATTTCGTGCGCAATTGTTTATTTTGATTTGTCACCTTTCTGGGGTGAGATTTTTCCTCTTTGCCATTTTCTTAATCTCTAAAATATTGGGTTAAATAATATGGTATGGCACTGAAGATATTATTTAAGATAAATGTGCAGCAGTTATTAATGTTAACCACTTTGCTATCATATTGTCGTCCAGTAACGACCAATAAAATAAATATTTATTGCGAAATGCATCAAGAATGTTTTATTTTCAGAGAAAATTATCTGAAAGAAGAGAAGAAAGAAAGAATGAAAAAATGGCCAAATACGAGTAATGAGTTTTGCAATACAAGGATTAGTTTCACACAAAATTACTTAAAATCCAGCATCTGATGTTTTCTGTTCCAAAAACTACCTTAGAAGATAGAATAAGAGGCATCAAAGCTGGTAAAACCATGAATCTAATCCCCAAGATGGCCAGATTTCAAATGACTATTGACAGCAACATGAAAAAAAAAATCATTTTTTTTAATGCAAGATTCAGGCCATAGTTTTATGCCTCTCAGTAGGAGAGAATATACGAAATTAGAATTCGATTTGGTTGAGCAAAAATTGGCTATATAGCAGTTTTATTGTGACATTATGGCTCGTCATCCCAAGTTTGTTTTGAGAACTCCATAGTCCAAATTCCTTCAGATAGCTTTAAATTTACCAAACATCAAGTAGGTCGCTCTTCCTATTTACAAGTATTCCAGGCTCCTTTTTGAATACTATTTCCCAGCCAGTGGAATAAACTTCTTTGATAAAAAATAGGGGTTCTATTTTTTATGAAAAATATGTCAAGTTGATCTAAAAGCCTGTAAGTAAGATTCCACCAGAAAAAAGGTATAAATTTCACAGTTTTATTGTTTATAATTGTTGATAAGAATATCTTTGTTCCACCGCTGTTAGTTTTCCTAATAAACAAAGATTGTATGCTGCCCTGAAAAAAAATTTCCCCTAGGAAATACTTTCGCAGCTGAGGAAAATAGTTAGATCATCGCTAAAGAATTCTTGAAATAGTTAGAAATGATTGTTGAGAGGATTCATCCTACTCAGGAAGAACTACCCCAACTCTTTCTTTATGGGAATATCAGCCATAATGATCTCTAGGTTACCATGTTTTCTTAGAAAAATCACGTTAATGTGTTAAGCCTACCGCCACACACTGCTCATTGATGTAATCCGGCTTTTCCAAGGTTCTTTTCAATTAAGCTTGCGGTTTCTGTACGAGGAAGAATAACCCTTTAAACATTGTGGAGATGGATTTTGCTGGCCCGGTTAACACTGCCTACATACACTTCAATCTGTATAATAAACTTGACACACGTCAGCTTTTTTATATACACGACTTCGGCCGTTTAACCTAGATATGTTTCCAGATTTGGATTTCATTCCTTCTGAGCATTTTCGAGAGCCAAACGCTAATGATGTTAAATCAGTTCCAGCAACTTCAGAGGCTTAGTGCCAGACTGTAACATCGGTGCACTCTTTAGAGTTTAATGTTGTTACCATATATGATAGGGAGTTCTGACAAGATGGAATTGGTTAGCAGCAGTGAGTACGAATTGTCTTAATATGCACATTTATTATAAACACTTTTAAATCACAAATATTAATTGCTGATAAGCAAAGGGTACAATACTAATAATAATAATAATAATAATAATAATAATAATAATAACCCTTGGATAGACTAAACGTGTGCTCGTAACTCATCTGCGAACAATCAGAAAACCAGCATTAAAAATAGCCTTAATACAAATTTCCACAATACCCTTAATGTCTATTCGTCTGTAATGCCTCTTTTGCGTTTAGCTCAACAAATAACGCGCTGGTTACGTGGCAGTGTATGTATACTTACACCGTCAAAAATAAAACAAATATAAGAGAGGCGGAAAAATATTAAGTTTACTCAACAATAAATAATGCTTTAGCAAAAGCCTCAAAAAAAATTAAGTAACTCAATTGCTCTTGTTACCAGTAAATGCCTAAATGTTATCAGCACACCAGCACTGCATCACACTCAAAAATATTATGGCTTTGTTCACAAAATATTAATACCAATAAATATTTCAGGCTTAATTAATTTAAAATATTTTATGCAAAAATGTTTACAAATATATTCAAAGTATTATATACGAAGGGAAACATAATAAAAATATTAATGCTAAAAAAGTAATACCGAAATAACATTAATACTAGAATGTAGCAGTGGTACAAGACAACAATTTATTCTAGAAGGTCTATTCCAGGAATGGATAGAACAGTGTTCTCCACCGGTTATTGAGGGCGGGATCGTCGTGTTTACTCGCCTCAATATCCATCCAACAGTAGCCTCTCCCACTTTGCACCGAATCTTCCGCGATGTTACGTCTATCGGAGGAACACCGGGGCCTGCTGGCGGGACTGGATCCACTCCTCTTCTCACAGCCCGTCCAGTGAGACTCATCGGTACACCTGTCCTTGGCCTGCACACTTCAACGAGAGGCTCACAGATGACAACAAAGACATGACTGGCCAACTTCATCCTGCCCCGAAGTTATTTTCCAAGCTGATCGTCGTCCGAATACAGAAAGCTGCCAGGTATTCGTGAGCCTGCACGGGTCTACTTTCGTCACGCTTGCAAATGTACCGCAGTTCCAACTCCAAAACGTATGCACCGTATCTGTCTCCTACCGTCTCAACCCGTATCTCTAGATGTTTTAAATTTGTAACGTGTGTACCTGCGTACACATGCAAAGGTTAGTGCCCCTGACTTGTCAATGAATACCACCGGCGCAACAGTGAGCGCGTGGGCGTTCAAACGCTGCGGCAGGAGGCCTGCCGTCGTCGGACGAGTTCGTGCGCCGTCGGCTGCGCGCGGATCTGGACGGAAACGGACGTTGGGCTGGCTTCCCCCAAATAGACGAGACTGTTCTTCTTCCAGCTCGTCAGGGGAGTCAGCGCGTATAAAAGGGCATGCGCCAAGTCAACCAAGGAGCAGAACAACTGGGACATCAGCGGGCAGGCTGCCACTCTGCTCCGACACCGCTCACCGGCCTACACCGTCAAAATACCACGGAGTTGCTGCCGCACAAAGGACCGAGAAGACTTCGACTGGGTGAGACCTCTTCAAGTTGTAAACCGGAATTTAGACAGTTAAGATGAAGCGGCGCTGTATTTGGCATAAAATTATTCAGAGTGGTTATTAACTAAATTCGAAGGTCCAACGATAAGGCCAAGAGGGCACGCGATAGCAACTTCCGAGAGGGCTGAGCGAGCTGGTGTAGGCAAACTATCACGACCCGATCACGTCACTTAAAAACTATACGGACTTTAACTCTCCACATCATGTAATGAAGAATCGTAGCAATAACGACCCGAAGATAGTACGTACGGCATGACTATTTGCGGACACAATGTTTGGCACGCACGATAAGAATTACGTGTTACGGAAGCAATGTTCACGTGGTAACGGCAGAATAGAAACATAAAACTGATTATATAGACATAGTCTCGTGCTATGTTACGTTGTAATATTGTGGCTTTTGTAAACCTTAACCAAGGGTTGTGTGCTATAATAAGGTTAAAGAAATAAATGTAACAAACTGTAAAGTACAGTGTACATGGACTAAGGACTGGAGTTAATGTTAAGAGAATTAGTTATTAAGGTTATGAATGTTCGTGGTGACTAACACTTTGTATTTCTCAAGCCTCTGCAGATTGACGGCGTACTGGTCGTAGTCTGTGACGAGCTCACGCCTCGACAGGATTAAGGCTATTGTTTTTACATGTTACATAATTATTCACAGAGTGTTAATTCGTCTGTCTTGTGTTGTAGTGGTATCATTTAACAGCCGTTCGACATCACAAGGACCCGGCTTATTTACGACACATGTCAGTTTGAGATTCAATGAAATACTTGTTTGTGTCATTGGGCTTGTTAATAAATTATCATTGGAATGAAGTCTACTTGGCAGATAATTCACTAACCACTCGCAAACGTTCTTTTTCCTCCATGTTAGGGTTTTCCTATGTTTATTGTAAAACCCGTGACATGTTAAAGAAAGTCCAAGCTCGGTTAACGTCATTCACGTCTCTCTACGTCACCGTCACACGATCGCCCGCCTGCCGTATTAACTTCGGTCCCTCACTATTAACGCGTATAGTTCCTGCAAGCCGAAGTATGAGTTCCACTCTACTTGTAATACTTCGACTTGAATACTTCTACAACATACTCTACCATAAATTGTTGTTTCTACTTCTGCCGTTAAGACACATTTGAGTCACTCATCGAATATTTGTAAGTCCAGCTGGTTACGTTTGATGGCAGCAAGCTTACTGACAGCCTATCCGCGTTGGCGGCGATTTCTTCAGTCGAGCAGCGTAGCCTCCTCCTTCCCGGATGTCGTTCGCACATCGTCTATCTTTGGCTCGTCCATATATTTATACGTCTTGGGTAAGCTTCCACCAGTAGCCAGAAGCTTCCCGAGGCTCGTAGAACCTGAACAGCGGGGCCGGGTTTCCGCTCAATTCCCCGCCAAACACGAGGATGGCCGGGCGGCTCCGAAGATTGCCGATGTTCTCCCGCGACGCGATTTGCGGCCGCTCGCTCTCTACAGGGCGGGTTGCGTTCTCCGCGCGCTCAGGCGCACGGCTCATGACGACAATACATGCGAAGACGCTATGTCTCCGTAACAATGTTTTAACTGTACAGTTTCAAAATTTAGACCCACATCATTTCTTTCTCTCTCTTAAGCTGAGCCTACTGAACTGCAGCCTGGACCTCCATCGCTCTCTCCAAGCATGCGGTAAAAACTTTATGTGTTGTAATTGACGATATTTTTTTAATTCTCAAAGCAAATTTTTTAATTTTTTAATTATATGTATTTTTATATATTTAAAGGAACATTAAAATCCATATTTTAAAAAAAATATTTCAGTTTATAAAATGCTTTTTGAAAATACGATATTCTTCTACCTTACTTAACTTACCGTAAAAAAACTTGAGGTAGTCGGTACTGTAGGACTCTCCCCAACCTGAAATTTTCAGTCATTAAAAAAAACTTAATATTTTTTGGTTATTAATACAATTTTTACAGCAAATGCTATTAACAATGGCCAAATGAAATTACCGTTTTAAATTAAAGTTTTAAAAACTATTAATTGACTTTCAAGGCGTTCGGAAAGGAGAGGAGTATAGGAAATATGGTTACACCACCGTAGTTCAATTAGCACGCGCCAGCCACCCTCTCTATCTAGGAATCCCCCCTTCCCCTGGTGCTACCGCCACCCTTGTGATATTTCCCCTCTGCTCCCAAGCGCTCACGCATGAGCGTGACGAGGTTGAAAAACTATATGAACTCGTGATACTTGTTCCTCGGTCTCATTCAGGTCACAAAATTAATCGAGTTAGTTCCTCTTCTTAATATATACTCTGCCTCGTACGGGACTTTGCTTGTGACGTAGGTTCTTCGTAATTTTGACGTGCAACGGAAACCCAGGCCGGCGATGGTCAGTTGTGAGAAACGTATTTTTTGGTGCAATATCTCCCCTCCCGAGAACCTAAAAAAATTAATCATTCCTACTAACAAATGTAAATAATTAGAAAGCAAAACGGGAAAATATCAACCCCCCTCCTTTTTTCCACCGAATTTGTACGATCAAAAAAAAATGTGACTGGAAAAATTTGCTTGTTAAATTAACTCTAGGATTGATTTCACGGTCCTCTGCATATTTGGGGTCTCAACTGAGTAACTAGTAATTCGATACGTCATTGATTGAGGGTTTTTAAATGGCCAAGATTCCTCTATACTAATAGTAAAACAATAGCAGAAGACGCACAACGGTATGATTGTTTTTTTTTGTTTTCAATTTTTGAGTATCAGAGAAGGATTCCACGAATTTTTTCAGTCTTCTACTAATAACCCTTTTTAAAATGATACGACCATTTAAAACTACTGTTACATTATTAGTTTTATTTAATTCACAGGAAAAACACATAATTTTAGTGGCAAAATCATTAAGAAAACCTTCCCTTTAAAGTGTTATAGAGGTGGAGAGATAACTGCTGCGCGAGTGTGGTCTCGCCTCTAAGCTCAAGGCTCTGATCCGGCGTGAAGTCTTTCCAGAGGAGTATACATAAAAATTATGTTTAGTAGTTCACGGTCACTACAGTTCTTTGAAGATTATTTATCAGTGGTTTCATACCTAAGGTTTTTTTTTAAAACAGCCGTTTTTAGGACATATGCACTCTCAGAAATATGTTATTTATAGTGAATGGAAAATTTCGCGTTTACACAATGGCATATAGGCCAGACTCCACGGTGCTAAAAACACTTGGGAAAAAGTCCCCTGCTCATTGATTGCTCACCTGAGATATTTCTAGCCAGTTTTGCCTGTAAAGTTAACTTTTCTTGAAGAGCGATTCTAACTGGCTCAGAGTTTTTCACATATTTTAAAGTTTAAATATAAA
Source organism: Bacillus rossius redtenbacheri (assembly GCF_032445375.1). NCBI lineage: Eukaryota > Metazoa > Arthropoda > Insecta > Phasmatodea > Bacillidae > Bacillus > Bacillus rossius. The sequence goes on along the minus strand of NC_086330.1, from coordinate 277,798,474 downwards.
ACTGTTTGAATTATAGCCAACCACGAGAGGTTTATCAAATTGCATCCTTTAACATGACTACTGTTCTCACTTCCACATATTATACAAGGCTTACTTTTTTTTTTAACAGAACCTATTACAATATCTTGAATAGGGTTTTAATGTGAGCCTTAGTGGGTGAAGGTTTTTACTTTAATGATGGACGGCGGTTGTTTTGTAATTTCCTGGGTGACCTTGGGGCATACAGGTATATAAATGATGAGAAGAAATGTTAGCTCAGTCACTAACAATCCAACCCAACGGATGTAAAAGCAGATAACTTTGATTTCAGCCAACAAGCACTATAAAGTTCATAAGAGTTTTTATCATGTTATGGTGTATTTGACTACCAGGCTAGAATACCCAGGCCTACTAATACTCGACTTAAAGCAACCATTTCGTAAGTGTAGGCATATATTTTTGGCAAAAAGATTTCGAGGCCAGTTATTTTAAAGCACAGTAAAATTGTAAGTGCTTGGTGACTGGTTGAATTTTAATTTTCGCGTTTCTCGCCCACCATCGGCACACTAATCACAGCATTTTATTTTGCTTAAGAAAACGCGTCCTGAATAGCCTGGCATAATGAGGCAATGTGTGACTTCTCCCGCAGAATGTCACCACTCACGAGGAAGAAACTGTTAGAGCTGGTAAATACTGTAAAATACTTTTAAATACGGCCTTGTCGCAGTCTAGCAACGGTCATATTTTTTTCCGCAAAATGTATACTTCCAGTCATTAGCTGCCGCTTTTGTACGACTAAAAATACATGCTTTACTGGTACAAGTAGGGAATTGCAAAACCATTCTATCAGCGAGCTGCTCTTTTTAAAACAGTGTATTTTTAGTCTGGTGTGTTACGGCCGTTTTCAGTTCTACCTGCTCTAATTTGGCAAAAAAAAAATCAATTGGAAATCCAGTTGACAAGAAATAGTTCGTAATTCTAAAAAAATTGTAACTTTGCATAAATTAAATAAATATTATGATATAATACTAAAGTAGTATAGGAATGTATTTCCGGCGGCTGGCTTCTGGCTGTGGTGCTTGGTGCCGAGCCACATCTCTGACGTCACGTCTATCTGTGACGTCACGTCGGCCATCTTGGACGAGCGTAACGGGACACAGCGTAACGGGACACGGTGTAACGGGACATAACGTAACGGGACAAGTAGATCACGGCGGCCATTTTGGATCCGCCATCTTGGATCCGCCATCTTGGATGACGTCATTTTGTTTTCTCGAACTTTCCACCATTTTGTTTTCCGCCATCTTGGATTATGACGTCACCGTTGCAATTTCCGTTACGGCCGCCATCTTTAACTTTTTTATTTATTATCCGATTTTAATGAATTTTTTTTTAAATTTATAAAAAAAATTAAATTAATAAAATTTTAATAAAATATTTATAAATATTGAACTTTTTAGACACGGAGTTCGGAGTCCTCGGTTCGAACCCGACGAGGTCAAAAAATTAAAAATGGCGACCGATCCTTCCCCCTGTGGTGGCTGCTGACAGACTGCCCCCCACCACTTTTTTCAAAGCATATATATCGACAGTGAGCATGACGTCATGTCCGCCATCTTGTCTTCGATGTTGGAAACCATCATCATTGTATCGGAGGCGAGAGTGCGCTGACGCCTAGTTAGTTTGATTCTTACCCGCTAGAGTGCAGTAATCATTTATTACTGTGACACCCGCCATCTTGAAATTTGGCCGCCATCTTGAAAATCCGTAATTTTAATGCTAGAGATTCGGGAAAAAGTTCAAAATCCATTAAATAAATTTGTAATCTATATACTGATTGATTAGTTCGACTAAGGTCCTTGGTTTGATCCCTGGCCGATACAAAACAACTTTAATTTAAAAAAATACTAAAAAAGTGACAGGATTGAGAAAATAAAAAACACCGCAAGTACTTTTAAAAACTTTTATTACATAAATTCAATACACTACTACAAGCACAAAAAATAATACACAGACATAGAACTAAAGTCTTGTGGATTTCTCGATGTCTGCATCTGCCACCCACGAATTAAAGCGAGGTGGAAAGCCCCACCACTTGACGTAGGACAGTCCTTTTCTTCGTTTTATAATCTTCTCCACCAAGTACATATCAGGATACAACGTAGGCTGAATCTCTTCGGCATAGAAGCCGCCACGGATAGGTTTGTGGTCCAAATCTTCGAGGTAGTAGGTCCTAGGCTCTGATTCACGAACATGTGTCACACGGAAAAGTTCGGGACTCCAGTTCGCAGTGAATCCTTTCTCGAAGATACCTTTCTGCTTGGAGATTCGCACAATGTCACCGACGTTAGCTTTACGCTTTCGTGGATCTTTCTTCTTCATGTTGGAAAACACTGTTCGAAGCAGGCGATTGTCCCTTACATCCTTTGGCTTCATTTTCGTGGTAGAATGCACCGCGGAATTATACTCGTTTATTAGTTTCGGCAAGATGTCAAGCCACTTGTAATTTCCGTTAGCCGTGAACTGCCGCCACATCTTGGAACGCAAAGTTCTGTTAAACCTTTCGACAATGGAGCCTTTGACGTTACTAAATGTAGAGTAGTGTTTGATGCCATACTTCTTCATCAAAGCCTTGAAGGTTGCATTGTAGAATTCTTTCCCGAGGTCCGTTTGCAGGTGCGACGGTACACGTCCATCACGCAAAATATTGTTCATGGCCTTGGCTACTTCAGTTGCAGTCTTTGATTTGACAGGTCTAGCCCAAGCGAACTTGCTATAAACATCGATGACTGTCAACATGTACTTGAAACCTTTATTCATTCGGGAATACGGTATCATCTCAACAAGGTCCGCCTGGAATAAATCATCAATTCCACGAACTATGACTTTGCGACGAAGGTATTTTCGTCTAGCAGGAGCATGAAGTTCGTGAGCGATTCCGGTTCGACTCATTGTATGTAGCCGGCTTCCCTCAGTTCTTCAAGTATGGAGACTATTTCGTTGATGTGCGAATAGTTTCCTACGCTAAGCGAAGCATGTAGAATTCTAAGGCGATCAACTAATTCATTAGGATCGTCCCAATATACATAGTCAAATATCTGACCACTTTCTAGCTTTTTTAAACCTTCGCCATGTATTGTTAGTTCACTGAAGAGATTAGCGAGAATGTCGATTTTTTCATGATCTACGTCTTTATATACACCACTATCTGGATCGTTATCGCGAAAATGTGCATTGGTTAGCTCTAGCAGTTTTTTGTACTCTTGTAAGTCTTTGTGAGAATATCCTTTAGGCTCCCTGCGAAACAGCAATTCGTACAGACCAGGAGTCCCGCGCGTTTTGAACTCTTCTACGCGAACGATATTTCCTGGTAGAAAGTCTATTTCTTTAGCACCGAGGAACCACTTATTATGTTTTCTGTACACTCCATAGGTCGTGTCATTATTCCGACTCGTAAACGATATCAGGTATGGTCGGACCATTGCATTCACTTGATGTCCCTTTTTCGGTATTTTTTTCTTGTGCATGGTCTCTGTACTTGTTAAGTCTTCTTCTTCTCGATCTGGTTCATACTTTCTCTTCTTTACAGTTGGCATTTCATCTTCAACTTCTGTCTTCACAATGATAGCTGGTTCTTCCATGTTTTTAAGTTCGTCGAGGCGACTAGTGATTGGTTTAAATATCTCCTCATTTTCCATCTCACGTGCAAGTCTGGTTCGTCTAGCAAGTAAATATTTTTCACGAACAGACTGTATAGCTCGATGAAGGTCACTGGCCAGGTCTGACATTGTACTGGCTGAAAACGTATTGCAAGTCCTCTTTATATACTTTTTTATTCATTCGCAGAAACTTCTTTCTTGTGTGTGGCAAAATCTTAATTAGTTGACAAGTGAGATAGTGATGCTTTCAGACTACTTTGAAAAGTCCTCAAATCGTCACGTCTTTGTGCATTCGATACTTCGATCATGTCGCGAATGCGAGAATCCGAGGCTTCCACACGCAGGTCGATGGCAACGAGATACTCTATTATTTCGTTTTTCACACTTTCTACTTTTTGAGACAGTAGTATAATGTATTTGCGGATATCAGAGTCGGGGCATACAGTATGTCTGCTGCTACGACCGAATTTCGAAATGCTATGACTCATGTTTGACGATAAACTGATCGAAACCTCGTCTGTACCTGCCCTTATATAGAGGCCAGTCCTTTACGATGACTATGAATCCGTGCTCGTCTTTCCAACACAAGGAACACATGTCTTTGAATTCCTGAAACGACATGTCGGTGTTTACGTGGTCGTCGTAGGCGTGACGTAAATTAAGTTCGTCCATGCGAAAAAGCACTATAACATTCGCATTATCTCGTAGGAGATGTTTGGGTATTCTACTGTACGTCTGACACAGGTATACGCAGTCTACCTTGACGTGCCTGCCCATGGAAAAGTACTCTTGTATAATACCCTGCTTCTCGCACATTACATCGTCGAACACAAACACGGAATTAGGCTTTGCTTCGTCGGTAGACACCACATCGATATTATCGCTAAACGGAAAATACTCCAGTCCTTCCACCGAGCGTAGAACAGTTGCTAGGCGCTGGTACTTTGGCTGTTGCAACGACTTGGAATACAAGTAAACGTTCTCGAACCGAAGACCGTTTGGCTCCTCCAGTAAACTCAGTAGAACGCACGTCTTGCCACAGCTTGACGGTCCCGCCATTATGTATCGTACAGCAGAAGGCAACAGTAAGCCATGTCGCGATTCGCGACCGCTAGTTTCATCGTTTTGCGTAATGCGCACGGGCAAACAAACATCTTGCTTGACGACCTGCATTGTACTAAATAAATTGTATATAATCAAACACATTTATACTTTCTGGTCAGTTGCGCGTAATGACTCGAAGAGGTAAGAACAATAAACACATCGGTGCAGGACTCGTAAACTCGCTGATAAACAATCTACCATTCGAGCTACACATTCCCGGCTACAGATTTTGCGGCCCCGGCACTAAACTAGCGAAAAGGTTAGCTCGCGGTGACGTGGGCATTAATTCTCTCGACGAAAAGTGCAAGCAGCACGATATTGCGTATTCCCTCAGCAAGGATCTGGAATCCAGGCACCGGGCCGACGAGACATTGGCACAGGAAGCTGAAAATATTAGTAAATCGACGCACGCGGGGCTAGGAGAAAAAATCGCGGCCTGGGGCGTATCTAAAATCATGAAGGCAAAGACCAAATTAGGACTGGGTGCTCGTCGAACCAGCTCCATCAAGTCAAAGACTAACTCACGCAAGACCAAACGCAAGACTGGAGCAGGCATACAAAAAGCCAAGCAAAAATTACAGACTCTCGACAAGAAGATTATAGGAGGATTTCTTCCTTTGCTTTTGCCTGCATTGGGTGCTCTCGGCGGCCTCATCGGTGCAACGAGCGGTATAGTGCGGGCAGTCAACACTTCGAAGAATGAGCGAAAGCAGTTAAAAGAAGCACGTAGACATAATGCAAGCATGGAAGCCATTGCCATCGGTAAAAAAAACGGCGCAGGACTGTACTTACGTCCTCACAAATCAGGCCGAGGCATGAAAAAGAAACGAAAATCCTAAGTTCTCTGCCGAAACGACCGCTCACCAACGTAGATTTAATAAAGTACGCACGCAAATTGAAAATACCAAATTTCTGCGGCGTGTTTATGCGAGACACTTTACCCAGCAAACCAAAAACCAACGAACGCGCCATAATTAATTTAGACACGACTGCAGGTCGCGGCACGCACTGGGTAGCGTATATAAAGTCTGGAAAAAAAGCTACTTACTACGACAGTTTCGGTAATTTGAGACCTCCGCCTGAACTTAGGCGGTACCTGGGCCGGACCACTACACTGTTCTACAATTACGAAACGGAACAGAGGCCTAATCAAACAAACTGCGGACACTTGTGTCTTCGCTTTTTAACTAAAAAAATAATTTAGCTGACAAATAAAAATTGCTACTTAAAGGTTGTGCAGTGATGATAATTTATTAGTCATGTCGATAACACTTACCTTGACAGGTCACGCATCTGAGCTGCGGGCGGTTCATTTCCCGCCTCTGGATTTAGACGGAGAATGGTGTATCGGACTCGTAGATTTTCAAACGTATAATGCCATACCGAATATCGACGAAGGAAACTGCAAGATCTGCTTCCTGAAAAGCGATGGGACCGCTCATGAAATACAGTTACCTGTTGGATCTTACGAAATTGACGACATTGCAAATTACATCAGGGATATGTTACCACAGGATGTAGACTTTCAACTGCGTGGAAATCCAAACACTCAAAAAAGCATTCTAACATGCAGTGAAATTGTCGACTTTACGAATCCTGGGTCCATAGGTTCGATGTTAGGATTCGAATCAAAGGTGTATGATGCAGGAAGAACGTACGAATCTACGCGCGCAGTAAACATTTTGCCTGTGAATGTCATAAGAATAAACTGTAATTTGGCAAGTGGAACGTATCTCAACGGAAGACTAAGCAACATGCTGCACGAATTTTCGCCGATGGTCCCGCCAGGATATAAACTGGTCGAAGTACCGCAAAGTATCATTTACGTTCCAGTCGTCGTGAAGTGTGCACACGAAGTCGTCGTCAGAATCGTTGACCAGCGAGGACGATTGGTGAATTTTCAAGACGAAGAAATTACATTACGGCTGCACTTGAAGCGATGGGCATAAAGTTCGTAACACCGAACAGTTATAAAAGAAGTCGTATTGACGTGAATAAGAACAGTTCTCTACCAGACATCGGTGCATTAACACCTGACAACATAAAGTATCTTCTTAGTATTGGACAAGTGCCGAATAAATATGGAAGACGAAATCCTCAACGTGGAAGATCCGGTAATTTTTGATGACAGCATTACGAAAATGGAATTGCACGAGTACCAGCCTTTCCTGCTCGGACCGTACGCACTTCCATCGGAAGTACGTATTGCTGTACAGCACCAAGATATTTGTACTTTACCTTCACAGTCATTTCTACGTATAAGAGGCATGCTTACAAAGGCGGATGGTACGCATCCGACAACGACGTCAATATCCTGCAATGGTATTCTTCACCTCATCGAGCGCATTACTTATGTACTCAATGGCGTCGAGGTAGACCAGACAAGAGATGTAGGCATAACATCTGCTATGAAAAATTACCTTTCGCTCACGCCAAATGAACTGACTGCTGCAAAGATGGCCGGTTGGGCTCTCGAGGATGAATATAAGCTTCCAATTTATGCCGAAGGAAAGTTCGAAGTTTGTGTTCCTCTGTCCATGCTTCTTGGATTCGCTGAGGACTACAGGCATATAATCATTAATTCGAAACAAGAGCTCGTACTGCTTCTAGCCAACACACACATTAATGCAATTGTCGTCGCTGCAGAAAACCCTCAAGATGTCTCGCTAACACTACAGTCTATCGAGTGGATGCTGCCCCACATCCAAGTGAGCACCGTTGAACGAGTCAAGATGTTGAAGAACATAGAAAATGGCAAGAACTTCGATGTGCCATTCCGATCCTGGAGCCTGGAAACTTATCCTGGCTTGCCTCATAGTCAGCGTATCAATTGGATAGTAAAGTCCAGCTTCGCTACGGAAAAACCAAGATACATCATCGTCGGGCTTCAGACCGGAAGACAGCTCAATGCAGGAGTAAGTCGTTCCTTATTCGATAACTGTCAATTACGTAATGTAAAAATATTTTTAAACAGCGAAAGTTATCCGTACGTTGATATGAACATGGACTTTGAAAGTGGAAGATTTCTTCTCGCATATCAAATGTATGCCAAGTTTCAGCAAGCTTACTATGGACGGAGACAGTCACCGATACTGAGTCCCGACAGTTTCAAGAACAAGGCTCCGTTAATGGTGTTTGACGTTTCCAAACAGGATGATCGATTAAATTCAAACATCATCGACTGTAGGATCGAGATAACGACTAGCGGAAATATTCCACCAAACACCTATGCTTTTTGTCTGATACTTCACGATCGGCTTGCATCGTACAATTGTCGAGACAAACTTGTGAAAATTCTGACTTAAATACTGTTTCGATTGCGATAATAATTCAGTTACGATCGAGCATTGCTAGCGACAAGATGTACTGCAACCTGCAAGGTTTTCAGAGCCAAAACGGCTTTGTTCTCAAAGAAATTGCAGTCACCTCTGGAGACAAGACTCGAACCCGCAGCTTCCGACCTCCGTATCCTTGGAAACTACTAGACGAAAAAAGTAAACGCTCGAACGAATGGCTATGCAAATATTATCACGGACTAGAGTGGGACGAAGGAAAAATCCCATACCACCAAGTGAAAAACACACTTAAAGATTTACTAGTTCAAAACGAAACAATATACGTTGCCGGACCTGAACAGAAAAAATGGCTACGAGATCTATGTGACGACGGAACAGTTGAAATTGTAGACTTACAGACCGACTATGGCTGTCCTTCCCTGCGCAAGCTTAGTGCAATATACGACGTGCAGCTACGTGACAAGTTTGAATGTGTCTGTGCCTGTACAAACTCGCAGTTAATGCAGAAATGGCACACACAGTGTTAGTAGGAGCCTGCATATATAAATGACGTACCTACGTACATGCCTTCAGTTGACGTTCAACCTGCAAGAAGATGTTTACGTTTCATCCTGCTAACGTGTACGTGAGCGCAAGACCTAGCTTCAGCAGTGTCGAGTACAGCTACTGGGATTCCGGGTATCTACGTACATATACAGAAACCTGTGATGGAGATGCTCAGCATTGGCGGTTTGCTCACTTTCCTGTGTCCTACGAACCGACTCAGCAGCTATTAGATTGTTGCGAACCTGGAAACTGTGCCGTCTATCACATGAGACCGCACACAATCCTTCCTGCTAGCATCGCTGAGGTAGTTGCCTCGTCTGCACGTGTAACACCAAACATGAGCGTGTTGCAACCTTTTGCTACCTGTGATGCTTCTACGCAGACTTCCAAACGGCGTGCGTCACGTCGTCGAAGTTCAGGCAGTGAATCTGTCCCAACTAGCACTGCAGTAGAGCCAAGGCGCAGACGTGGTCACAGACGCCATAGACCATGTCTTGCTCGAGATGACGACATCGCAGAAGATGACCAGCTGGAAACCTGTGTTCCTGATCCCGTGACCTGCGAACCAGTTGGAACCGGAGTCGAAGAGGCAGTTCGTGCGGCATTAAAGACTTTGCTTGCGAAAATGCTTAATTCCTTAACCTAACATGCATTTGTGTAATTTTTTTATAAATAAATGTGTAAAACCTGAACTTGAGTTTCTTTTTTATTTCTACAATTTTTAGCTACCTAATCAAAATTAATTTTAATTACAGACAATATTTTGACTAATGTAGTATTCCAGTAGACCGCGGGTATATAAGCGAAGTTCAGACGAGTGGACCCTCAATATACCTCTGGCCGCGGTGCAGTACGGGCCTGCTCTCTTCAGTCAATTTCGTGAGATTTAGTTACTGCTCCAATGTCGACCGGGATAGACTGTTTACCGTCAGCAGCGGGGACCTCGATGACAGCAATGATGATGGAGTCGGAGATTCCGATACCGGATGCAGAGGAGACCACGACAGCGGAGAGCTCAGTGGCTGCGGTGTCGACAGTCGCGGAGATCCCGATACCGACTGCAGAGGAGACTTCAATTAATGAAGAGCGTACTTCGCATCAGTGCAAATACTGTGGCGCATCATTTACTAGCACTTCAAGCGCTCGCAGACATGAAAGAAGCAGTTGTCCGAATAATTTACTGAAACCAATACAATTTCAGTGCAATAAGTGTAATAAACTAATTTCACGCCTCGACAGCTTACATCGTCATTATATAAAATGCTCCGAGACAGTTAAGTGCAAGTATAATGAACATGGTTATTGTTTTGACTCATGTGTTGTACCAGCTGATGAGAACATATAAGTGAGACCCCAGGTGATATGAACTTTAGTCCGTCTCTGGCTGCGGTGATGAACGCATCGGGTAGTTAGACTTGAATAATAGACCAAAAACTAGCTGTTCTTGAGACCTCGATGGTGTCTTTACCAGTATCAACACCGACCTGGATCGAAGGTCTACCATCATCAGTGCAGACCACGATGACTACGTCGTCTACAGCTACACCTGCTCTCTCAGCACAGCAGGAGATTTCGTCGCGTGCAACATCTTCTGCAGAGCAGACCTCAAAGGCTTCCGAAGTTAACATGACAGCAGTGTTACAATGGTTGTCAACAGTTCCAGTGTCATTGATAAAGGAAGGAGCATCCAACGGTGTTCCATCGCCCAACTGTACGTACTGTGAGAAGATCAAAAACTTGAAATTACGTGATTATGTAATACACAATTGTAATAATAACTCTGAACGTATTAAATATCAGTGCAACAGGTGTTTAAGCAAGTTTATACACTATGGAAGATTAAAACGACACCTTAGGAATTGTAATAGACTGGCTGTACATTCATCAGAATCAAGCTGTATATTTTGTAACAAAACATTTACAACTATTCGAAGTGCTAAACAACATGAAATATATCACTGTCCTTTTAATGAAGTCGATAATTCGGTTTTGTGTGAAAATTGTAGTGTACCAATATGTCGACCTGATAGACTGAATAGACATTTACGAACATGTAAAGGACTTAGTCCATACAATAGGAAGACTGTTTGAATCGAGAAATCCACAAGACTTTAGTTCTATGTCTGTGTATTATTTTTTGTGCTTGTAGTAGTGTATTGAATTTATGTAATAAAAGTTTTTAAAAGTACTTGCGGTGTTTTTTATTTTCTCAATCCTGTCACTTTTTTAGTATTTTTTTAAATTAAAGTTGTTTTGTATCGGCCAGGGATCAAACCAAGGACCTTAGTCGAACTAATCAATCAGTATATAGATTACAAATTTATTTAATGGATTTTGAACTTTTTCCCGAATCTCTAGCATTAAAATTACGGATTTTCAAGATGGCGGCCAAATTTCAAGATGGCGGGTGTCACAGTAATAAATGATTACTGCACTCTAGCGGGTAAGAATCAAACTAACTAGGCGTCAGCGCACTCTCGCCTCCGATACAATGATGATGGTTTCCAACATCGAAGACAAGATGGCGGACATGACGTCATGCTCACTGTCGATATATATGCTTTGAAAAAAGTGGTGGGGGGCAGTCTGTCAGCAGCCACCACAGGGGGAAGGATCGGTCGCCATTTTTAATTTTTTGACCTCGTCGGGTTCGAACCGAGGACTCCGAACTCCGTGTCTAAAAAGTTCAATATTTATAAATATTTTATTAAAATTTTATTAATTTAATTTTTTTTATAAATTTAAAAAAAATTTCATTAAAATCGGATAATAAATAAAAAAGTTAAAGATGGCGGCCGTAACGGAAATTGCAACGGTGACGTCATAATCCAAGATGGCGGAAAACAAAATGGTGGAAAGTTCGAGAAAACAAAATGACGTCATCCAAGATGGCGGATCCAAGATGGCGGATCCAAAATGGCCGCCGTGATCTACTTGTCCCGTTACGTTATGTCCCGTTACACCGTGTCCCGTTACGCTGTGTCCCGTTACGCTCGTCCAAGATGGCCGACGTGACGTCACAGATAGACGTGACGTCAGAGATGTGGCTCGGCACCAAGCACCACAGCCAGAAGCCAGCCGCCGGAAATACATTCCTATACTACTTACTAAGTATTTCTTATGAAAATTAGCCCATAAACTTATATTTTAATTGATGTTTAATTCCAGCCTATTTTTTTTAACCATGGAAAAGATTATCAAATATTTAAAAATAGGATTTAATTTCGTTTTATCATGCACAGTTAATACTGGAAAGCTATTCAGGGAACAGTTTAAAAATAACGTTTTGGCAGGACTGGGAATCCAGTATAACTGCGAACACTATTTTGTACAGATACAGTTGTTTTTTATATATAATTTGCAGTATTACAAATATACGTAATTTTTAATCACTATTACTGTCGTTTTAAAAAAAATACATTGTATAAACAATATCTAAACATATACCTAAAAGGACCTCCACCAATCTCAAAACACAAACGATGTTTTCAACTAGTTTCGAATCTCGGGAAATCCACGTAACAAGTAAATTCCATTAAAAGATACAAACGTTTGCTGACAAACCTGACCCGGAGCAACAAAGAGGATCTCGTAAATTAATAATAATCGTGTTTGGAACAGATGGAGCCCGACTGATGCGCTCACGCACCGTTTCTCTCGTCGTCTCGTCATCTGCAGTCTCTCTGCTCTGCACACACTCCAGCGAGGTGGTCCAAGGTCCTGCGCTGCTTAAGTGCGGGCTGGAAACACGGCGTCTACACAGTAAAAAAAATTTGTGAAATTTTTTATGTTTCGTTCAGTACTCGTTAGAGATGTGTAGGCTAATTAACGAGCGAATTCATGTCTTCTCATTTCGTAAATACACTTATAATACGAAACTCGGACACGAAATTTAAGGTAGCATTCTATAAACTATTGCCGAACGTACGTAAGTTCGCAATTTAACTGTATTTCACACGCAGTTTCTGCAACCGCCACTATAATTCGTTGCTAGAGCAGCTGCGTCAACAATCAAATCATTCCGTTTGCATACCATAATTTTAAACTATATAATGAAACGGGTCCAATTAAAGCAAAAAAGACTTGAAAAAATACCAAACCCCAGCTTAGGGCCTTATTTTAGAGAGGGAAACATTTTAAATACTTTTCATCTTGTTAAATTTTACTAAACATTTAATACCATAAGAGTCTCCCTTTGGTTATATGAGCTTTGGTTCACGCCATCCGCTAGAGATGGCAGCACCATGGTTAAATATTTCCGTTCCATGTGAATTACTCCTACCAAATTCCGTATACCTAACTCTAAGATATAAAATGAGATTTAAAAACCTAATCAAATATTTTTAAAAATAGTAAGGAAAAAAACTTAAAATTATAATTAATTTTGTTTTAACCAAAATATTCTGCTGGATTTATACAAACGTGTATCAGGTAATAGTGGAACATGTTTATGTAAATTAAGTGTTTAGTCCACCGCTACTTTGAAAGACCTGCTATTAATGTTTTGTAATATCGCAAGTCACAGGAGTGTCACTCCCAGGATGTACTCTCTCCTCCTGGGAGTGTTACTTTTGTAATTAGTATTAGCTGCATTCCTCTTACATAAATTTACATCTCAGTTTGCCTTGGGAATATATGTCATATAACTTAGCATTTTTTTGGTACGAAAACATAAGGAAAATTGTAATTACTTGAACCGGGGAATATTACATCACTTAGTAATTACAAAGGAACCATACACAGGAGAACACGATGGGTTTGGCTGGCAAAAAACAACATAACAAAGTGGAGTAAAATTGTCTGGATCGTATTTTAACATTCAGTACCATGTATCGGCGGTGGGCTTACTTCCCGAGTCCATTGACCATTGTAAGAAGTATAGAAAAGGGCATACTGGGACAGGGTTCAGGGTGTGGTGAGTGGTGCCGACCGAACTCTGACGTCACGGCGGCCATATTGGATGACCGTGACCCTGACCTTTGACCTTGAACTGACCCCGGCGGCCATATTGGATCCGCCATCTTGGTTCCGCCATCTTTTAATCGAGCGCCCCACTCACTCATTATGAAATTTTCGTCACGGCCGCCACATAGATTTCTTTCTGTTCCGCTGGAGGCCGCCATCTTATATACAGTCAACTTTTTTTCTGCTGTTTGTTCCTAGAGAGCGCCAGCGTCGCTCAAAGACTGTAATTATTGACATGAATATTGAAATCTATTTTACATTGAGGTATTAAACAGCACAGTTTCTATTACCAAATTTAGGAACAACTTAACATTGCAAACAAGCAATATTGCGATTTCTCGGTCTACAGCAGTAATGAAGTTTTTTTTTTAAAGAATTTTTAAGGATGAACAGTTTTGGCTAAACAAGATGACAAACAAGACTGACACGTTCTACTTAAAATTCCATTTGCCTGAAATAATAGACAGCTACATGAAAAAATATAAGGTAGAGACCAAAAATATATTTTAGAATAAAAAGAAAAGATTAATTAATACAATTTTTTTCTTGTATATTTACATTTTCTTTAATGAATTACGTTGTTTACAGAAAGGGTTTTTACTAACGAAAATGTTGGAACTTACGTTTTATTTTTCATTTATTATCTTGTACATTTGCTTCCTGTTATAACATGTATGAGATGATTATTACAGGACAGGTTTGATAAAGTGTGCCTGATCTGTCTTAGCATAACTATGATGATACATGTCATTAGAATGCAAATGTATGTCATGGCACAGGCGCAGGCGAGAAAAGCCAAGGAACCGACCGCCATCTTAGATTGTGACGTCACGGCGGCCATCTTGGATAAACTTGACCTTGAACTTAGGCCTTGGCCTTGACCTTTGACCTTCAAAATTTGCCAAAATTTGTCCTTAATTCCTCAAAATTCATCAAAATTTCGAGTTTTTTCGAAAAAAATTCGCAAAAAATCTCAAAAAATTTGTAAAATAAAAAAATTCTCTTTTCGAGAGAAAATTCCCGTTTCAAAGGAAAATTTCCCGTTTTTAGTAGATCAAAATACCAGCGGGTAGAAGAAATGTTTATATAATATAGGCTTAAGCAGATATGAATAAAAATGAGTATATACTCTGGAGCATATACTCTTGAGTTTGAGCATGTTGTTGAAGTTTATACTCTATTCAAAATGAAAAAAAATTACAGAGTATATACTCAAACTTCCCCTACTTTTGGAGTATAAACTCAAGTGAAGCTGCAAATAGTCTTCTTATTCCCTGATGTTACGCTTGTAAACATAACCAAAAAATGGCAGATGTATCATCTTCTGACGGTGAAGAAGTGGAATGCGGGGAAATAACTGATGCTAGCTTTGTTAAAATCATTTGCAATTATCCGGCAGTATTTTTAAAATCGCAAACACCAGAAGCAAGGAAAAAAAAAGAATATATGTTTGCAGTCAATACGAGATAAGTATGTTGGTGTTTCTGGAAAAAAATTTCAGTGAAGCTCAAATACTTAAGAAAATAAATAACATGAAATCTCGTTTGAAGGCGAAAACAGATGTCCAGAAAACGGGCAACCAGAAAATTGTACTTAAAAATTGGGAGCAATTATTATTTATTGCCCTGCAAGGAGAGTGCAATCCCACTTTGCAGCAAGTTCCTGGTAAGAATAGTTTGTGTATATTCAAAACTTTACAAGATAGATTGATTTTTAATATTTAAACATAAGGCATTTGTAATTGTGGACATTAGCTAATTTTATAGACCATGAGGTCGTTTGTTAATATATATGTTCCTGTGATATGTGGGAAATGTGCTAGGTCAGAAACAAATAGGTTTGTTTATGTTTGGTTAGTTTAGGTTATGTTAATTTTGGTTAGTTTACATAATATGCTCATCCCCAAGCAAGTTCAGTTAGGTTAGGTTATGTTTTGACAGTTGTTTTACCTAAGGTTTAATTTAGTTCAGGTTAGTTAATGTCAGTTTGATTTAGGTAAACAATTATTTTAAGTACATAAGTATGTAAACTCAACAATTACCAAGGCATGGTATAAAATGGAAAGAATACTAACTAAAATTTGTGTGTGAAACATAACATAACCTCAGTTTAATGTTTGCTAGTCAGAGGTTGAATACACACAGAGTACTGTACAATGCAATTGTTTAAGGTGTTGTATCAGTCGGATGTGGCGAAGATGGAAATAAACCACAGCAATCAACATTGGCACAATAAAGTGATGTGCCTAGGCCCCATAATGTACCATTGCGGCCTGTGAAACGAAAAGTCTGCAATATCGTTGCTGCTTGTGAGACTGCTGAAACTGTAAAGTTAACAAATTCAGAGCTCCAGCGTATGGTGCTTCTCAAGCAGTTGGAAGTAATTGATTTAAAGAAAAAGAAACTGATGCAAGAATTAAGACATCAAGAAGTAGTCTATTCGAACCATGTGTGTGAAAGTGTTGAATGTGATGCCACAAACTTAAGCTAACTTAAACAATATTATGAGAAAAAAATTCAAATTTTGTTAACAATAACGCATTTAATAGGTATTTCACCCACCTGCCTTAATTACATAATAAAAACAAATGTAAGATACACAAGATCCTGTTAACATTAATGTCTTATAATTATTAGTAGCCTATGGTACAATTGTTTTCAAATTAAAAGTCTCATAACCCATGTGCTCTATAGCATCATATATAGTGCAAAACGAATTAACCAATTGATAAAATTATGTGCTCCAATGAACTTGAATTAAAATACTGGTACTGTAGCACTAAATGTGCCTAAGGTAGGCATATATGTTAAAAGATTTTTTTCAAATAAATCCGTGAATTATTCGAGTAATGTCCAGTCTTCGAACCACACCTCTCCCTCGAACATTGGCTTCTTCTTCGAAATATTCTCCGAGGTCATTAATTTCAAAGTTTTCAACAGGGAAGTCATCGTCTTGTAAATATTTTGCTATATTATGTAAAACAAAGCATGAAAGCACAACAGATGGTATTCTGTCATGTGTAGTCATATTTTGTGATGCAGTATTGGAAATCTTTGTTTGACCTAACCAAAGCACCGCTCTATCACACACCTCTCCCTTTTGTGTAAATTGTTATAAGACTGTTGTTCTTCTGTATTTGGGTTTCTGAATGGTGTCATTACCCAGAATGCTAATCCATATCCTTGATCTGCTAATATCAGTGCACCACGTGCATTTTCTCGAATCATCCTATATGGAGCAGAATTCCTCCAAATTCTCGAATTATGCACTGATCCTGGCCAAGAACAATCTACACTTGTAAATATTTATTTGCTGTTGCAAGTAGCTTGCACGTTCAAGGTTGCCATACCTTTCCTGTTTATGTATTCATCTCCATGAACAGAAGGTTTGCTTATAGGAATATGAGTACAATCCAATGCTGCTATTGCACAAAAGTAGTATAGGAAAGTATTTTCTGGCACAGGATTCAGGTTGTGGTGTGTGGTGGGGTCAATGACCGACCTCTGAAATCACGGCGGCCATTTTTGACTCAAAATTCCTCAAAATTGATTCAAAATTCCTCAAAATTGACTCAAAATGACTCAAAATTTCCCGTTTTAAGAAAAAAATTCCCGTTTTCGAGGGAAAAATTCCCGATCCGAGGGAAAATTTCCCGTTTTATTCCTCAAAAATCCCAACGGCTAGAAATGTCCTGATAGAGGCTTAAGCATCCTTAACTCAAGCCTCAGTTAAGCCTCTATCAGGATGTGACCTTGACCTTTGACCTTGACCTTGACCTCGGCGGCCATTTTGGATCCGACATTTTGGATGACGTCATTGTGTTCTAGAAAATTCCGGTGATGTGTTTTCCGCCATATTGGATGATGACGTCATCGTTGCATTTTCCGTTACACGGCCGCCATCTTTAACTTTTTTATTTATTATCCGATTTTAAAGAAATTTTTTTTAAAAAATATAAAAAAAATCAAATAATAAAATTTTAATAAAATACTTATAAAAAATATACTTTTACGACACGGAGGTCAGAGTCCTCGGTTCGAACCCGGTGAGGGCAAAAAATTAAAAATGGCGACCGATCCTTCCCCCGCGGTGGCTGCAGGCATACTGACTCCCACCACTTTTTTTCAAAGCATATATATCGTCACCCAGTATGACGTCATGTCCGACATCTTGTCTTCGTTGCTGGAGACCACCATCTTGTATTCGTCGGCGAGAGTGCGCTGATAACATGTTAGTTTAGTTCTTATCTGCTAGAGTGCAGTAATCATTTATTACTGTGACACCTGCCATCTTGAAATTCGGCCGCCATCTTGGAAATCCGTAATTATTTAGCTAGGAATTCGGGAAAAGTTCCAAAACTCATTAAATAAATAGCTCATTAATTTACATATTGATTCGATCCGCTCCTGTCCTTGGTTCGATACCCGATCGATGCAATAATGTTTAATTTTATGTAAAAAATAATAATTGCAATAAACCATGTTCAACATATATTTAAAGAACCTCTAAATCCTCTACGACCACCATCCTATCAGACATCAAGACCACCATATTGGAAATTCGTAATTTTAATGCTAGAGATTCGGGAAAAAATTCAAAATTCATTTAATAAATTTGTAATCTATATACTGATTGATTAGATCGAATAAGGTCCTTGGCTCGATCCCTGGCCGATACAAAAAAAATTTAATTTTAAAAAATACCACAAAAGCGACAGGTTTGAGAAAATAAAAACACCACAAGTTCTTTTAAAAAAATTTATTACATAAATTCAATACACTACTACAAGTACAAAAAAAAACACTGACAAATTACCAAAGCCTTTTGGATTCCTCGTTTCAAACAGTCTTCTTATTGTACGGACTAAGCCTTTAACATGACTTTAAATGTCTATCCGATCCGTTCATTACCTCAGCCAGAGACGGACTGAAGTCCATATCACCAGGGTCTCACTTATATAGACTCATCAGTCGGTACAACACATGAGTCAAAACAAGAACCATGTTCATTATACTCACACTTAACTTTCTCGGAGCATTTTACATAATGAAGATGTAAGCTATCAAGACGTGAAATTAGTTTTTTGCACTTATTGCACTGAAATTGTATTCTTTTAACATTATTAGAACAACTGCTTCTTTCATGTCTGCGAGCATTTGAGGTGATAGTAAATGATGCGTCACAGTATTTGCACTGACGCAATGTACGCAATTCATTAGTTGAAGAATCCATTGCTGACGATGAAACTTCGGATGATGGTGGTATCACGTCTGTTGAAATCTCCTCCAATGTTGACATCGTTGGTGCACACGGGATCTGCTCCTTCTCCGTCGTAGCTGTCGTCAAGGTTCCCGTAGTCGATGGTACAACCTCCGAGTTCAACGTTAAAGACGGTAAAGATGCCATCGAGGTCTCAAGAACAGCTAATTGACACGACTTATGCACCAGAAGAAACAAACTAGGTGATCCTTACACCGCCGTCGTCAGAAACAAACTGAGCGTCCTGCTGTCTAGGACTCGCTTATATACATGCACCGTATGGAATAATACGCTAGTCAAATCAAGAACCATGTACAATAATTCTAGAGTCAAATCTACAAATTAAAAAAGAGGATCATTTGATCGAAAAAAAATTCGATCTCTCCAATATACGCCAGGCTCCAAGAGCTACAATTCACGTCATCAGATCCATCTACATTTTGCTCCTATGCTTCAATTGACCATTAGCTGCAAGTGCTCCAACAGCTCCATCAGCTCCAACACGTAATGTACGCAATGTACGCGCAATACATGCAATTTACACGCAATAAATGTAATGATTACACAGTACACACAGGAAATGGAACGTACACACGGTACACTCAGGAAACTGAACGTACACACAGTACACACAGGAAACGGAACGTACACACAGTACACACACACAGGAAACGGAACGTACATACAGTACACACAGGAAACTGAACGTACACACAGTACACACAGGAAACTGAACGTACACACAGTACACACAGGAAACGGAACGTACACACAGGAAACTAAACGTACACACACACAGTTCACACAGGAAACTAAACGTACACACAGTACACACAGGAAATGGAACGTACACACAGTACACACAGGAAACTGAACGTACACACAGTACACACAGGAAACGGAACGTACACACAGTACACACAGGAAACGGAACGTACACACAGTACACACAGGAAACGGAACGTACACACAGTACACACAGGAAACGGAACGTACACACAGTACACACAGGAAACGGAACGTACACACAGTACACACAGGAAACGGAACGTACACACAGTACACACAGGAAACGGAACGTACACACAGTACACACAGGAAACGGAACGTACACACAGTACACACAGGAAACGTAATGATCACACATACAGTAGCAGAAACACACACAGGCTTAGTTGGAAATCAGAATACAAGAAATAAAAACATTAAATTTTTACTTTCAATATTTTATTACTTCTCAACATTAAAAATAAATAGGAAAAAAAAATTCAAACATTCTGCTAGCTTGTGAACTTCTCATTGTTGAGCAAAGATATAGTTCTAGTACAAGCCAGAATGTTTGAATTTTTTTTTCCTTTTTATTTTTAATTTTTTATTAATTTTTTTTGTATTTTAATTATATCAAAGAAAACTTGTTGCGGTTTTCTCTGTGTGCTCCTGATTATTCTTGCCAATATTATGATGGTTTTCTCCGTGTGCTCCTGATTATTCTTATCAATATTTTGATGGTTAATCCGTGTGCTTGCGATCATTCCTGCGGTTTCGGTCAAAGGTCTAGGTCACACCCATCCAAGATGGCCGCTGTGACGTCGTAATCCAAGATGGTGGACCGTGAGAAATCTGAGAAGCACTAGCAGGAAGGACGAACTTTTTTCTCCTTGGCTACTATCGAAGCCAACCTCCCTTTGCGATCGATAGTGAGCGTTCCGCATCCCACATTATGAAATATATATTATTTACCTGCAAGCAACACGTGGCGTCATCTGTTGACGACAGCCGGAACTACTTGCATCAATTTGCTTTGCATTAGATAACTTAACTCTCGCTGATGTAATATTTCAAAAACTCTATTTAAGAAATGGTTCCAATTGGAGAAAACTGACAGTTTGTATCTAACATTAGTCACAGAAGCTACCATGGATCGTGGTTTGTTATCTATAGCTGAATCGGAAGGAAGCCGCTGTAGATACTGTGGCAAGGATTTTGTCATGAGAAGGAATGCTAGACGACATGAGAAGAATGATTGTGCTAGAAACCCACTACGCAACATGTTAAGCTGTAATCGTTGTAGCAGGTTGTTAACACGAATTGACAGCTTAAAAAGACATGGTAGAACATGTAAAGTCAGGACTACTTACGGCATAGAGGACACCGATGGATCCACTATACTAAAGAAGAGTGATCTGCATTATGACAATAATTTTCCTTGTCCTGAGCGTGATGGAATTAGCTCACCCGATCGTGAGGAAGAACATAAATTGAAGGATGCTAATGGCTTCGGGAAGACTGAAACTAATGGAAGTATCAACACCGTGAAAAGTGAGAATACATTCAAGCCTATATTCAGTAGATCCTCCATTCTTTGTAAAAATGATGGACTCCTAAAAAGGAAGCATGAAGACGATGAAGACACTTCGACATCATCGATAGCGAATTCATACGGTAATCTGGGTGAAGAGGATGTCTTCTACAGTGATTGTTACAGTGACTCTGAGGCTGTTGACAAAGGCATAGACTGTGATGAAGCACCTAGAGCTGACAAGATCGAAGAATGTGGCGATGTCCTGAGACCGAAACGATGGAAACGTCGTGTTATAATAAATAAATCTGATAATGCTTATTATGATCACTGGGACGATTGTGATATTAAAAGTATTTATAATAAACAAGCAAGTAAGATGGTGGTAGAAGAGATTGATTACACATCATGGAAAGATCCAAACATATTGGTTGACCGGCTAAGACTTCTACATGGCTCGCTTTGTGCAGGAAACTATCCGTGCATCAAAGAAATATCCTTCATACTCAAAGAACTGAGGAAAGCTGGCTACATACAATAATGGCTTCTTTTACTTGTATTTGTGTAATGTTGAGAAGTAATAAAATATTGAAAGTAAAAATTTAATGTTTTTATTTCTTGTATTCTGATTTCCAACTAAGCCTGTGTGTGTTTCTGCTACTGTATGTGTGATCATTACGTTTCCTGTGTGTACTGTGTGTACGTTCCGTTTCCTGTGTGTACTGTGTGTACGTTCCGTTTCCTGTGTGTACTGTGTGTACGTTCCGTTTCCTGTGTGTACTGTGTGTACGTTCCGTTTTCTGTGTGTACTGTGTGTACGTTCCGTTTCCTGTGTGTACTGTGTGTGCGTTCCGTTTCCTGTGTGTACTGTGTGTACGTTCCGTTTCCTGTGTGTACTGTGTGTACGTTCCGTTTCCTGTGTGTACTGTGTGTACGTTCAGTTTCCTGTGTGTACTGTGTGTACGTTCCGTTTTCTGTGTGTACTGTGTGTGCGTTCCGTTTCCTGTGTGTACTGTGTGTACGTTCCATTTCCTGTGTGTACTGTGTGTACGTTCCGTTTCCTCTGTGTACTGTGTGTACGTTCAGTTTCCTGTGTGTACTGTGTGTACGTTCAATTTCCTGTGTGTACTGTGTGTACGTTTAGTTTCCTGTGTGAACTGTGTGTGTGTACGTTTAGTTTCCTGTGTGAACTGTGTGTGTGTACGTTTAGTTTCCTGTGTGAACTGTGTGTGTGTACGTTTAGTTTCCTGTGTGTACGTTCCGTTTCCTGTGTGTACTGTGTGTACGTTCAGTTTCCTGTGTGTACTGTATGTACGTTCCGTTTCCTGTGTGTGTGTACTGTGTGTACGTTCCGTTTCCTGTGTGTACTGTGTGTACGTTCATTTTCCTGTGTGTACTGTGTGTACGTTCCATTTCCTGTGTGTACTGTGTAATCATTACATTTATTGCGTGTAAATTGCATGTATTGCGCGTACATTGCGTACATTACGTGTTGGAGCTGATGGAGCTGTTGGAGCACTTGCAGCTAATGGTCAATTGAAGCATAGGAGCAAAATGTAGATGGATCTGATGACGTGAATTGTAGCTCTTGGAGCCTGGCGTATATTGGAGAGATCGAATTTTTTTTCGATCAAATGATCCTCTTTTTTAATTTGTAGATTTGACTCTAGAATTATTGTACATGGTTCTTGATTTGACTAGCGTATTATTCCATACGGTGCATGTATATAAGCGAGTCCTAGACAGCAGGACGCTCAGTTTGTTTCTGACGACGGCGGTGTAAGGATCACCTAGTTTGTTTCTTCTGGTGCATAAGTCGTGTCAATTAGCTGTTCTTGAGACCTCGATGGCATCTTTACCGTCTTTAACGTTGAACTCGGAGGTTGTACCATCGACTACGGGAACCTTGACGACAGCTACGACGGAGAAGGAGCAGATCCCGTGTGCACCGACGATGTCAACATTGGAGGAGATTTCAACAGACGTGATACCACCATCATCCGATGTTTCATCGTCAGCAATGGATTCTTCAACTAATGAAGAGCGTACATTGCGTCAGTGCAAATACTGTGACGCATCATTTACTATCACCTCAAATGCTCGCAGACATGAAAGAAGCAGTTGTTCTAATAATGTTAAAAGAATACAATTTCAGTGCAATAAGTGCAAAAAACTAATTTCACGTCTTGATAGCTTACATCTTCATTATGTAAAATGCTCCGAGAAAGTTAAGTGTGAGTATAATGAACATGGTTCTTGTTTTGACTCATGTGTTGTACCGACTGATGAGTCTATATAAGTGAGACCCTGGTGATATGGACTTCAGTCCGTCTCTGGCTGAGGTAATGAACGGATCGGATAGACATTTAAAGTCATGTTAAAGGCTTAGTCCGTACAATAAGAAGACTGTTTGAAACGAGGAATCCAAAAGGCTTTGGTAATTTGTCAGTGTTTTTTTTTGTACTTGTAGTAGTGTATTGAATTTATGTAATAAATTTTTTTAAAAGAACTTGTGGTGTTTTTATTTTCTCAAACCTGTCGCTTTTGTGGTATTTTTTAAAATTAAATTTTTTTTGTATCGGCCAGGGATCGAGCCAAGGACCTTATTCGATCTAATCAATCAGTATATAGATTACAAATTTATTAAATGAATTTTGAATTTTTTCCCGAATCTCTAGCATTAAAATTACGAATTTCCAATATGGTGGTCTTGATGTCTGATAGGATGGTGGTCGTAGAGGATTTAGAGGTTCTTTAAATATATGTTGAACATGGTTTATTGCAATTATTATTTTTTACATAAAATTAAACATTATTGCATCGATCGGGTATCGAACCAAGGACAGGAGCGGATCGAATCAATATGTAAATTAATGAGCTATTTATTTAATGAGTTTTGGAACTTTTCCCGAATTCCTAGCTAAATAATTACGGATTTCCAAGATGGCGGCCGAATTTCAAGATGGCAGGTGTCACAGTATTAAATGATTACTGCACTCTAGCAGATAAGAACTAAACTAACATGTTATCAGCGCACTCTCGCCGACGAATACAAGATGGTGGTCTCCAGCAACGAAGACAAGATGTCGGACATGACGTCATACTGGGTGACGATATATATGCTTTGAAAAAAAGTGGTGGGAGTCAGTATGCCTGCAGCCACCGCGGGGGAAGGATCGGTCGCCATTTTTAATTTTTTGCCCTCACCGGGTTCGAACCGAGGACTCTGACCTCCGTGTCGTAAAAGTATATTTTTTATAAGTATTTTATTAAAATTTTATTATTTGAATTTTTTTATATTTTTTAAAAAAAATTTCTTTAAAATCGGATAATAAATAAAAAAGTTAAAGATGGCGGCCGTGTAACGGAAAATGCAACGATGACGTCATCATCCAATATGGCGGAAAACACATCACCGGAATTTTCTAGAACACAATGACGTCATCCAAAATGTCGGATCCAAAATGGCCGCCGAGGTCAAGGTCAAGGTCAAAGGTCAAGGTCACATCCTGATAGAGGCTTAACTGAGGCTTGAGTTAAGGATGCTTAAGCCTCTATCAGGACATTTCTAGCCGTTGGGATTTTTGAGGAATAAAACGGGAAATTTTCCCTCGGATCGGGAATTTTTCCCTCGAAAACGGGAATTTTTTTCTTAAAAAGGGAAATTTTGAGTCATTTTGAGTCAATTTTGAGGAATTTTGAATCAATTTTGAGGAATTTTGAGTCAAAAATGGCCGCCGTGATTTCAGAGGTCGGTCATTGACCCCACCACACACCACAACCTGAATCCTGTGCCAGAAAACACTTTCCTATACTACTCACAAATAAACTTGAAATTATCTTGCCATGCAGCCTTTGCATCCTCTAGTTCTTGCTGAGTCCTTGAAGATTTAATCCAAACATTTGCCTTCTCTGTTATTTTTCCCAATACATAACCTATTGTTTTGGAAACAGATATCTGATGAATACCTACATCTTCACCAACACCTGACTGGAAGCCTGGATCACCAACATAACGAAGAAATACCCTCATTTTTTCTTGGCTTGATAGAGCTTTGCCTTTTGCCTCTTCATACTCCCCAAGAATATAGTTGGCTAACCATGACACATTTTCAGGGTTAAACCTGTACAGTACTTTACAGTTTCTTTCGGTAACACTTCTTCGCACATCATTAACTTTCGTCTTCCTGAAGCTTTGCAAATTCATAAATTCTGCCATTGTCAACAGCTAATAACAACATTTGAGTTTGCTTGATACCATTCTCATAAAAAATGGAGTATAAACTCAAAAAACTAAGTTTATACTTTCCTTATTCATATCGTTTCGGAGTATAAACTCAGTGGTTGAGCATTTCCCCCACTCCCTGAGTATCTACTCAATAATGAGTTTATACTTCAGTATTTTATTCATATGAAACCAAGTTTAAACTCCAAATATTGTGAGAAAAAGTATATACTCATTTGTATTCATATCACCCCATGTCTACAGCCTCCGATAAGCCTCTGACGTCATCATGGATAATTACGTCACCGTTGCAATTTCCGTTACGACCGTCATCCTGAAAATCTATATTTATTATCAGATTATAATGAAAAAAATTTAAAATTTACAAAAAAATAAATTTATTGAATTTAATAATAAAAATTAAATTAAAAAATATTTCAAAAAATTATATCGACACTCACGCCATGAAGCCCGGAGTCCTCGATTCAAACCCGGAGAGGTCAAAAAAATAATGGCGACAGGTCCTTCCTCAACGGACGCTATCGGCAGACTGAACTCCCAAAGATTTTTTTCCTAGCCTAAATTATTCTAAGTGTGTAAGGGGAGGGTCCAGGTTAGGGGAGGACCTAAGTGTGTCTCAGGCCGAAGCCTATACACTCTACCATGTGGGTTTTTAACCATGCAGGACAAAGGCGCGTGCATCATGTGCTATTTGGGTTTACTGGCCAGCCATGGTCGCGATTGGCGCCATGGCTGACACCCCATTGGTCGTTTAGTTTAAAAGCTAGATAATGTGACCCAGGTAAAACCTGCATAGACACAGGGAAAACCCTGGGCTGGGTCATGCGGGAATCAAATAACATGCACTAAGCAAGCAGGTAACTACTGGACAAGAGGGAAGAAGGGTCCAGGTAAGAAGAGCTGGAGGGGCTGAAAATCAACCATGCTGGAGTTGGGTGCTTAGGCCTTGCGGCCCGCATTTAAATGTTGGGTACTCCTGGGTTATTATTAGCCAGGGGCGCATGCGCCCCCAGGGGCGGGCGACTTCACTCGTCAGCCCAGCCCAGCTGCCCAGGCAGCCACAGCTTAAGACAGAGGGTCGAGGGCAGACGAGCCAGTAAACCGGCTCAAACTGCGGGCGCACGGGGCGATTGGCAGCCTGGCGGTGTGCCATCTTCATCTACCTTCGTCAGGTTGACAGCTGATGACCTTTCAAGCCAGGGTGGGGGTAAGTCGTTCAGGCGAATGAAGTATCTTGCGAGTCGGACCCTCTTGTCCTCCAAAATCCCCGGGACTGTTTCTTGTCGCGCCGCCCAGGGCTACCGCTGGCTCCAACAGGGCCCCAACCTGAAGGCACCGCCGTTTCTGCCTTCGTAGTTCCGATGCTTTTCAGTTCCGTTGCGCGCGCAGCGGTCTACAGCTCCGCAAGTTCCAGCCCGCAGTTCGTCTACACTTCGCATTATTTCAGCACATCGAGCTCCCCTGCGGTGCCTTCGCCGACGGAACTGCTTCCTGCAACGCGCCGAACAGCATCCAGGCTACCTTTCACCCGATAGCCGTGATAACGACTCCACCGGGCCGGCCATTGGTCCGCGGACTGCTATTGGCTAGTCACAGTCACCCCAGCGAGATTGCAACTCTCGGGCTGGGATCCCGTATCCGCCACCCGCGGGACGCGGTCGGTAGCAGTTGGCGCTGCTAGGCCGCCCCCAGCACGCACACAAAACCCACACGCACTGCCAGCCTTCGGTTACCCAATAGGGCGCAGGGAACTCCCAGCCAACAGCCCGCGAGAGAGATGCGCCCGCCACGAGAGACGACCGCCTACAACTCCCACCACTTATTTCAATGTATATATATCGTCAACTAGTATGACGTCATGTCCGCCATCTTGAAATCAGTAATTATTATCCGATTTAACGCCAACCACAAGGTCACTTTCATCATCAAACCAGTGATTATCCAAAGCTTGATCAGGATAATTTAATTTATTACGACGTTTCCTTCGTTTTGGTCTCAGGCCACTATCACAGTTACAGTAAGTGTACGTATATTTTTTTAAAATAATTTTTCATTTAATTTTTATTATTAAATTAGATAAATTTATTTTTTTATAAATTTATGATATTTTTCATTATAACCCGATAATAAATATAGATTTTCAGGATGGCGGTCGTAACAGAAATTTCAACGGTGACGTCATAAACCATGATGACGTCAGACGCTTATCGGAGGCTGTAGACATTTCTACCCGCTGGTATTTTGATCGAATAAAAACGGGAAATTTTCCTTGGAAACGGGAATTTTTCTCTCGAAAAGAGAATGTTTTTATTTTCCAAATTTTTTGAGATTTTTTGCGATTTTTTTCCCAAACAACTGGAAATTTAGGTAAATTTTGAGGAATTTTGGGCAAATTTTGGCAAATTTTAAAGGTCAAAGGTCAAGGTCAAGTCCAAAGAACAAGATCAAGGTCATACAAGATGGCCGCTGTGAAGTCACAATCTAAGATGGTGGTCGGCTCCTCGGCTCCTTGTTCCTGCGCCTGTGTAGGACATACTACTCATGTCTCGTTTTGGTTTTATATTTTGCAGGCAGTAAACATTTACATTTATAAAAATGTTGTGCTGAATTTGCAAAAAAGATTTTTTTGTGGTGTATTAGCAAAACTGAGGCGACATTTATTTTCTGATAGGATCTTGAATGTTTAGGCACTTATCATTTAAATTTTTTATTAATATATGCGAAATTGGTAAAGAAATGTTACTGTTTGCTTACGAGGATATACAAATTAAGCTGGAAAGTATTCCAAAGTGTTTGTATTTTGAATGAGCATACACAATAAAAATAATCGCGTTCTTTTACAGAAACATGTTTGATATTTAGATCTTAAAGATCTTTAAACATTTTATTTTTTAGAACACACTTTGGTAGAATATATAAAATTCAAGTTGCGATCTCTAAATATGTAAATACCATAAATAACTTTAAAATGAATATAATTATGCTTTTCTACTACAAAAAAATATTTTTGGCATCTAGTTCCCAAAAAAAGTATACTGTATAGCTGTATACATTACTTTGATTCTGTGCGTTTTCTTAATTTTAAATCTTGCACCTCCTAATATATTTCAAAACCATAAGAATCCTTACATGTACTGAAAAATGTATTTTATACTGTTTACCAAATGTGTTTGTATATATATAATATATGGACGCAATTTGACAATTTTTTTGGAGTTAAACTATTTAAAAATATTGGTGGTGACATGATATGTTTGATAAATATATTTATATGGCAATTTTCTTAAATAAAATTCCTAATACACACTGTTACAATAAATTATGTTCCTCTATGATTATTTTGTCTAAATCGTCGTTGCAGTTAATCAGTTTTCTGCGCCGGAAATAAATATGCTTGGACTAAATTAAAAATTATATGTTTTTCTTCTTCATTGCTCTATTTTTGCGGTCAAGCTTTTTATTACAAGGTGTTTTTTTTTTGTAAAGCTTTTCCAAAAAAAAAAGCAGTAAAAACATTTTGAGACAAATAAATTATTTCTCAAAAGAAGCACATCCAAGGCAGTTTAGATTGCACACGAAAATCGTTCGTATTTGTTGAATATAGAGTTCTTCTTATTTGTTCATATTTGCTGTAACATAATAACAAGGGTGACCTAATTTTATTGTGATAATTTTCTTTGCCTTTTAATCTTTGGCCACCTGCTTAATCCATTCATACTGAACGAGATTTAGTAAAAATTTGCAGCTAGTTCGTGAATTGAAAAATGATAAAGTATACTGACTTGTAGGACTGCCGAATTCAAAGTATAACATGTTTCTGTATCTCTTTTTCTTTTCATCACGATCCTTCTCGGTATAAATTGTCGTTTATGATTAGAAAATGTATGTATTTTTAGTGTTGTTCGTTTGAATTTCGTTCAGCAGTGATTTGATGGCCGATGTATTATGATGACTGCCCTGCGCGGTGCTGTGATTCACACGAAATCTCGAATTCCTTGTCGAGTAAGTTATGGCATGCCCTCAGTTCCTCGAAGTTTGGCAGGTAGTCCTCCGAGTGTTTGTGTGTGGGGGGGGGGGGGGGGGATTAGGGAAGGCATTACGGACAGTACAGTCGTGCCTAGAACATTGTAGCCGCGCATATAGCAGACTTGCTAGCAGGTAATATGGCCTTAAGACTTTAGTAATTTGCTGGTTCTTTTTTGTAGTTGTGTAGAATTTATGTAATAATTAATTTCTTTGTAAATGAACTTGTTATGTTTTATTTCTTGAACCTGTCACTTTTGTGGTTTTTATAATTAAATTATCTTTTTTTGAAATAGCAAGAATCAAATTAATCAATTAATTAATAAGGTATATTTAGTGATTTTTGGATTTTTCCACCAATTTATACCTTAATAATTACAGAATTTCAAATTCACTTACAAGACTTACTACAAGATGGCGGGCGTCCTGCCATAAATTATTACTGCACTCTAGAAGGTAGAACAACTAACATGGAAGCTATTATATTATAATCCAATATGGCTCACTCCAACAGATGAAAAAGATATGGTCGATGTTACTCATACTAGCTGCCATAATATATACATTGGTATTAATGGTGGGAGATCAGTCTGTTGGTGGCCTCTGTATAGTAAGGATCTGTCACCATTTTTTCCTCTCACCGGGTTCGAACCCAGGACTCCAAGTTCCATTAATGTAAGTGCATTTTTAATGAATTTTTTTAAAATTAGTTTAAGGAAATTTTTTATTAATTTTAAAATGCTTCCATTAAGATAGGTTCGTAATTATTGATTTTCAAGATGACCGCTGTAACGAAAATTTCAACATTGATGTCATAATTCAAAATGGTGGCAATATCTAGAAAACAAAATAACTGAAAATATAATTGTGAATGTGACATCAAACTTAAAAATGGCAGAATCCAAGATGGCGGATCCAAAATGGTGACCGGAGCCAAGGTCAAGGTTAAAGGTAAAGAACATCCAAGATGGCCACCGTAACATCTCAATCCCAGATAGGGGACACGACCAACAATCCACACTCCTACTCCTGGGCTCAGGTATACTATTATATACAACTAATAGCCATTGCCTTATTTGGCAAGGCCCTTCATGTCATGTTTGCTTCCTCACAAAATTTCCGTGAGTCTTGTGCTGACTGTGGGAATGTACCTGAAAGCAACTCAACCAAACAGGTCACACAGACTATACATAGCTAGACTCGAAATAATTTTGCGAATCATACATGCCACTCTTATCTTTTCTAGTCATTGGGAGGTATATCCAATGGCAGTGGCAATCAAAAGTGCAAACATTTGGATTCTATACTTTCATCAAATTGCAGCGCAAATTTGGCAGGTATTGTGTTAATTATTTTTATAGTACAATACAACTGCTTCTAAAACTCTATTTACGTACCTGGTTTCAAAACTAGGAGTCTATTGTCAGGAAAGGCAAGGTACTATTGATAACGAGGGCAAAATTTCAAATTATGTAAAAATCGGGGAATATATACATATATATATGTGTATATGTATATATATTGGTACATAGTTTATTACTAAAACAGGGTATTCAAATGAATGTTTATATTACGGTTTATACCGTTTAACTAAGCTGCTAACTTTGCCGTGCATTTTATACTTGTATTTAGTTGGTTTTCATTCTGGTGTGCAAAGAAATATTGAGCAAAATTGTAATTTTTGAGACGTGAAACTAAAATACACTTATGATGGTACCCGTGAGTGCGAAATAAGAAACACCACGTTGTGTATAGCTTTCAGGATATATTTTGTCGTGTTAATCGTTTTGCCACGGCAGTGAAAAATCAGTACCTTGTGAGGTAAAGTGACAGTGGCAATTAATGAAACCAGTTATGCAAAATATTATCTTTTTTATTGGAAGACATCTTGTTTTTGCCATCAAAGTTTTTAATAACTCTGGGACTTGCCAGGGAAAACTAACAAAATAATATTTTCAGGTTTATGGCGTACATCCAAAATGTTCAGGAATCCATTGTTGTGACTGACTACAGGATATATATATATATATATATATATATATATATATATAATTGGAACAGAAAATTAGTTGTAAAATTACACATATTTATAAATTTTTACATTTACATAAAAATAATTTCATCAGTACAAAGTAGTACTCGCTTTCCGTTGTCCCAGTAACTCCAAAAGCTAAAAGCATTATTAAACAAAACATAGTCAAATTATTATATATCTAATTGTATTTTTTATGGTTTAAAACATTATTCTTTTAATGAAAAAAAATGAATTGCAATATAAAATTATGCTCTCATTTTTCGTAAGAACTACACAGTATTATTTCGAAAATCTTATTTTATACATGCCAAAATAACCTCAGGCATTTGTTGTAAAAAGTTACAATATCTTTTTTAGTATCACAAACTATTTATTGGCAACTGGTTGCCAAAAAACTATCTTTAAAACAACAGAATATTGGTTTCTGTTCGCACGTTGCCTCTGCTCGAGAAAGCATAGGGAAGGAAATGTAGTGTTTTGGAGGAAGTAGAGAACAAAAGTGGGAATGTCCTCGGTAAGGCAGTAAACCCATGGAGATCACGGCCACGAAGCAAGCTGACCAACTCAACTAAAATAAATTAATAAACCGGTTTTTCTGTGGAATAATGATGGGGTAGAACGTGCCCGCGAACTGCGCACAAAGAATACAGTGCGTCCATAATAGAAGGTTCCAGTAATAAATTTCAATAATAAAATTCTGTAAGCGTTGTAGAGTATTGGTTCAAGGTCACAATTAAGTACTACTCAAACAGTTTTAGATAAGCGCATGCGCGAGTACTGCTTTGTTGTTCACTCGCTTGCAGCGCCGCCTATGTTGACAGAATGGCAGTAATATAAAAAAAATTCTGACACAGGGTCCAGAGTCTGGAGCCTGTGTAGCCTACAGTCCTGATATTAAGGCAACCATATTGAATGATAACTTCACCGTTGTTCCTTCGTTACTGCCACTGCATTGAATTCTGACGTCACTGCAACCATATGGGATGGCCTTGACATTGACCTTAGCCACCATCTTGGATTTTAGAACCTTAGAGTTTTCGTTACAGTTGTTATCTTGGATTCTAGAACATTGCTCTTTCTTTACGGCCGCAGTCTCGGATCTGTATGACGTCACCGTTTTACTCTTAGTTACGGCTGCCAATTTGAAATTCCGTAAATATTAAGTGAGAAATACAGGAAGAAATTTTAAATTTATAAAAATAATTAAATAATTTTTTTTTATAAAAACTTATACCACCGTTTTTTAAAATTTATTTGCTATATTTACTATCCGAATTTTTTTTTTGCTATAAAATTGGGAACAATTCCAAAAATCATCCAAAAATAACCCGTTATGATAATTATTGACTGGATAACATACAAACAAATATATTTATTCTAATTAAAGACCACTTATTAAAAATAATTATGTTAAAAATCCTAAAAGCAGCTTAAGTTCCTCATCTATCAGCATCTAGTAATACTATCATGACATAATGCCAACCATCTTGTAAATTCGTATTTATTGACCTAGAAATTCGGAAAAAAATTTAAAATTACAAAAAAGTCATCAATAATTTAATTAATGTTCCATAGAATTTCGTCCACGGTTCGATACCAGGCAGTACAGAGTTAATTAAATTGATTAATTATATACTAAACTGTCTAAGGTATGAAATAAAATAACTAAAAAACATCAATTAACATTGAAACAGCAGGACAGAGGAGAAAGGAGTTATCATACAGAAACACCAAGTGGCAGTCACTCATGTGGTAAGGACCACGTGTTCGACACCCACCCTCCAACTTTATTTATTTTTATTTATTTATTTTTTTGCCTTGCAAAGAAAATAATTCTCAATACTCATTAAATTAAAAGTATTCAGGTACGACTAGTCAATGTACCTATATTCAAGCACGTATATTCACGAGGCTGGACGAAGCCGAGCGAGATCCCCACTCGCCGGCAGCTGCATGTGAACATTGACCCCGCATGTTCGACAGTTGCAACTTTGAATATATATACTGTATAGAAGTCGCGAGTGGATAGGATTTACTCTACGTTTTTCAGAAGCGCATGATGAGCAGCTTGGGAACTTCACCGCTGCAGTGCGCTGCCGTAACGCCCTGTATCGTCTTAGTTGTTATTTACACGTTAGAGCGCAGTGCTGTCGCCCGCTGTCATTCCCCGCTCCCCTCATCCATCATTCACTGCAGCTCAACGTCGTTCAACGGGAGGGGGAAGGGGTGTTTGAAGAGTTCGACACTTGTCCGCTAGGGACCACCACAAGTCGATGCCCTAGAGATGGTGGCGATTGCGGCGGTGAATTAAGCAACTACCTCAAAACCGTATTAGAAATTTTAACCTGGGCTGGCGACTTCTATACAGTATATATATTCAAAGGTTGCAAGCTAGCAGAAGCTAGCAGAACGTCGGTTGGGCCTCCAGCTGCTCACTAGAGGCCCGCGGAACGGTGTTTACCGACCATCACGCCAATATGTATAAACATGGTTGAAATCATAACCCAGTACATGAAAAGTACTTGTTGTGATGTCTTCGAAGTAGCAAAATGGAACGAGATGAGAAAACTAACACACCAAAGTAACATGGACCCAGAAAATTTTTATAGTTCACATACCAGAGTTAAAGCCATATGCCACAAAGAAGACATCGCCACGAATAATAAGAAACAACAAATCTTCATGCTGGTCACGCGAATCGGAATCACACGACTATCTTTTCTTTCGTTACTCGGCGAACATTTTAAACAAGTCATGTATAAAGTCATGCCCGTAGGCCATGTGTTTCCGAACCGAGAGGTTTTTTTCAACTATACTCAACGAATATTTTAAACAAGCCGCGTACAAAGTCAAGTGTTTATACCAGGCATCTCCAACCAATTATGTAGGGGAAGTCCGGGCAAAGCAAATAACTTAATTTTAAACTAACATCTGCATGTCACTAAATAACTCAGGTGACTGAAATTTGTTGTGTTGATTCGTTGTTTTGTGTACTATTAAGTTTTGCCAAAATTAAATTTTATTTTAAATTATACATTGTTTAAATTATTTATTTTAAAATATCATACACATTATTCGCTTTGCCCTTGTATAGGTCCAAAGCGAATAAGAGCAAAGGGCAAAGTGAATATCAAAAACAATATTAAGCAAGTACAATTTAGCTACGACTTGACAGTTAAAACTTAAGTGGCAGGTTAATTCTCTTGTAAATAATAAGCTTTAATTTGTCATTTTTCATTTTTATTCATAAACAATATAGGCTGCAAAGTAAAATTCCTAATGTTAATGTAGGCCCTATTATTGATATTGCAATAGAAAAACATAAAAGTCCCAACTAAAGCATAGGTATTCTGAAATTCTGTTACACTTTAAAACATCATGCTTGGGATGTTGCAGCGTTATATTAAATTATGTCACCTCACTCACACTCACGATACAAATATTGTCCAGTTCCACAATATGAAGTGCAGGACTCATGACTCCAGAGTTTGCACAGAGCACACTGAATCCAGTCTTCTGTTGGGGGATCCTCATATGGTGATTCACATATTTGACAACTGTATTCTGATTCTGTGCTTTCGACGTGTTTTTCACTCTTCTTCAGTATCAACAATTTTTTCTTTGCTGAAACGTGAAGAGTAGTGCATTTTTTAGCATTTTGTTCCAGTTTCATCTTTCGGTAGACCTTAACTGGAGTGCTAGTCAGTACTTCAGCTTGCTGGGATTTTCTTTTTCTTGTGTTTTGCTTGCGAGATGCAGTTGTCAGGGGTCTAATGTCTCTTGGACTAGTCCTGGAAGCACCTGATAGTCCTGCTTCACCTTCTAAAACATTTGAAGTGCCAGGGACAATGCTGGAACAATAATTGCTATGCACTACTGATTCACCACTACCATTTTCATTTGCATTTCTGTCCGGCACTAAAGCAGGAGCATAATCTTCATCACCAAAGATATTTGGGTTGTAGGGCCACAAGCCAGCAGACTTGAATCCGCTTACAGCATTCTGTGTTGAGGTAGCTTTCAAGTATGCTGGGGAAAGCAATTTAGAAATATCGTATTGGTTGATAACTCTACCAGCATGGTTCTTCTGAAACGAATTTACTTCTTGTTCAAAGTATTTCTTCAAAGGCCCGTAAACAGCTCGGTCAAGAGGCTACATTTTGTGAGTGGTGTGTGGAGCAAAATACTCAAAAACCACATTATTTTCTGTGGCAAACTGAAGAGCAGGGTAAAATTTGTGTGATTCGTGGTTGTCAAGCAAAAGCAGAATTTTTTTTTCTGGTTTAGGGCGGACATGTTCAACAAAGAATTGCAGCCACTGCAAGAATGCTTCACCATTACTCCATCCATTGTCTGTGCACGTTGCTTGTGTTCCTGGTGGCGCATCATCCAGCAGTCTCTCTTGCATGCGTTTTCTAGGAAAAATTAAGAAGGGTGGAATGAAACCTCCAGCAGCATTACAACAACAAATCACTGTAGTAAGTGTTCCTCTTTCTGCACTTGAGATTATTCCTACCTGTTTCTTTCCACAAACTGAGAGAATTTTAGGGGGTTTATTTGTCGTCGTCTGAATGCCTGTTTCGTCCATGTTGAACAATGTGCTTGCACTCACATTATATTTCTCCATCTGGTCCCATAAAATCATGTAAAACCTATCAACTTGAGGCCGATTAAAGCCCCTTGCTCTAGCGATTGTTGTCGGTTCCGGCTGTCTGAGCGAAATTTCAGGATGCCTTTGCTGAAATCCCATAAGCCACTCATTACCAGCACTACGATTCTTATCCCAGTTTGATGGATGATCTATGTTGTTCTTCTGGGCGAAGTCATATGCTAGTCCCATGAATTTACGTCTTGTAAAACCGTAAAAGATGCTGTCCATTTCTTGTATATATTTTAAAAGATCAATTTCTTGTTCATCTATGAATACAGTTCTGAACCTACCAAGCCGCTTTTTGCTTGAACCTGACTTACGATGTCTATAAAGATTTGCAAAGGGTATTCCATATTTTGTAGCAACATAATTTATTGAATTAACTTCACATTCTTCCATCGCTCGTTTCATGGTTTCCTCCGACCAGTTTCCTTGGTTGGTTGTTCTCTTGTATTTATACACCATCTGTGGACAGAGTTCATTTTGATATAAAATGTCGTATACTGATTGTATGGTGTAATATTTATGAGCATTATTAAAACTATGAAACATTATAAACTTATTATGAAAACACATAGGCCTAAACTTAGAATTTTTTAATTTATTCATTAAGTGCGAGTTCCTACCACAACTGTATGCTTGCAGTTATAACATTATGCCAGTAAACTAAAAGTTTAAGAACAACAAATATGTGGTAGGATTAAAAGCACTGGAAGACGAGTGTTTAAAATCTTAGTATAAAATAAGTTTTGTAAAGAGTAAAAAGTTCCTGCTTCGTAATTATAATACTTATATTTTATAAATCGGTTTCTATACAGTTCAATATTGACATGTTAAAGATATTTAACAGTTTTTTTACATACTAATTTACAAAAATAAAATTAATTCTAACATTGTCAACATTCCACGAACAGCAGTTTATTTTCCACTGTAATTTTCGGTGTTATTCTGCTGAATAATACGACATGCACACTCGGGACACTTTAAATATCACTATGAATCATGTTTTTATAGTAAAATTGTTGTCAGGGCAAAGTGAATAGCTAATAATATTAATCCGGGCAAAGTGAATAGCTATTCACTTTGCCCTATTCACTTTGCCCGCTTTGCAGCCATTACAGAACCATGAGAGTAAATAAAATTTACTGACACGTTACTATTTACGTTATATGCTATACATGTAGGCCATTGTATGGGTATCATATGATACAGTAATAATTATTCTGTCGTTAAAACTTCTTGAGTAGTTTTAAACAACTCACCTTTATAAAATCTTAACAAATCTGGCAAAATCTTTTGTAATTATCTGTATGCGCCGTTCCTGTCGATGTCCATCTCGTACCAAGTTCCTTCGAGGGCCGATAGGTAGCTCCACCTCCTGGGTGAGTAGACTAGAGCCATCTGTTGTCGTTCAGTTAATACTGCCTTTATTCGTTTTACCCGGCCTATTCTCTTTGCCCGGACTTCCCCTACTGAGTATAGAATTAACTATCCACAATCAATGTTAATGAAGCCCATGTGGAAGATAAATAAAAAAAAAGAGTCACAATTGAAAGCCCAATTAAAAAGGAAGCTGTATTACAATAAATCAGTCTTAGAAAACAGATTTCTAGAAGTAAGACAATCTTTTTGAAATCCAATATATATACATATATATATATATATATATATATATATATATATAATTTATTTATTCTAATTTTATACATATGCAGTTAAAACAAGTCATTATTGTATGTAGCCAGTTTTCCTCAGTTCTTTGAGTATGGAGGCTACCTTGTTTATGAATGAGTAGTTTCCTCCACTAATCGATGCATCCAATAGTCTCAGGCGATCGACTTATATGTTAGGATCTTCCCGTGACCTATAATCAATCTCTTATGCTATCGTAAATTTCCTGGAAGGTTTGTTAATAATAATGTTAAGATCACTATTGTCCCAGTGATCATTGTAAGATTGATCAGAATAATTTATTTTATCATGTCGTTGCTATAATTTTAGTCTCAGGGCTTCATCACAGTCTTCGATCTTGCCAGCTTTAGGTGCTTCATTACAGTATTTTCAATAGATTCAAAGTCACTGTCACCATCATGATAGGAGTCAGCATCTTCCCCTATTTTACTATAATAATTAAAAATCCTTAACTTCGAAGCTTCTTCATCGTCTACAAGCAACCTATTCAAGAGCCATCATTTATCCAAAGTACATGGATCCACTTGAATTTGGCTTGAATGTACTCTAAACTTTTCATGGTAATGATACTTCCATTGTCTTCATTCTTTCTTAAAAAAATACGCCTTTGACCACACGGCCATTGAGTCATACACAGGACTAAGAAATAAGTTATATACAAAAAATAATATTTGGACTTGTAATAATTTTAGTATGAAGGAATAATAGAAAGCACCTGTTGGAGGCTGAGCGGTAATCTTTGTTTTAAATACTTGCTACTAGAAGCATTAGCGTCACGTATTGTACATGTCATCTTCTAGAGTGCGCTACCAACATCTCGGTTTAATTTAAACCTCCTAGAGTGCAGTAGTGTTAATCACCAGGCTGTCAGATGTCATAGCATCCGCCATCTTGTCGTCCATCTTGGCCATCATATTAAAAATCTGTAATTATCAATTAAACTATTCGGGAATTTTTTTTAAAATCATTAAGATATTTACCTATTAAAATTTATTAATGGAACGATCATTATCCTTAGTTAGATACTTTATCAATTAAAATATTAATTTTTTCCTCGAAATTATTTATTTTATTACCTCATAATTACCTTAATTTAATCCTTTACTACAAAGGTAAATGTTCATTGTTAAATAAATAAAACATCACATTTTCACAAATAGTATTTATTACATTAATTATGCCCTACTACATGTACAAACACGAAAATTAGTAAAGTATTAAGCGTTTCTCAATTCCTTCCATCGTTCTGGAGTGCAAATCAATTCATTAATGTTTATCATGTCTTCTTAGGGCAGTTTAAAATGAAAGATGACCAACACCCATGCCACACTGTTCTCCGTTTTTAAAACGGCAGGAATAAATTTCGTAGAATAGAATTTTAAAATATATCAAATTGTAGTTCTTAAAATGATTTTTTAGAAACTTTCTACAACCTCTTTAAGTTGATTACATATTTTCCATATTGCGGCCAAGATGACCGAGATGTTGAATTCTATGGCAGCTGACGGTCTGGAAATTGACAGTACTGTACTATAGCGAGAAACGAAAAAGAAACTAACATGGTGGCAGTAAACTCCAGCAGAAGAAAACCAAATGGCGAATACAAGGTGGATCCAATATGGCCATCATGACATACTGGTTGGCGTAATAAATATTCTTTGGCATTACTGTAGGGGGTCAGTTTGCCAGTAGTTACCATGAAGGCATGAACACCCTTTGTAATTGAATTAGCTCGTCGGGACTTGAACTGAGGACTCCAAGATAGTACAATGACGTAAATGATTTTTTATTTATGCATTAATTAAATTATTAAATTAATTGTTTTCCATAAATTTTAAAATAGTTCCTGACTTTGTAATAATAGTTACGGAGTTTCTATACTGTAGACGTAATGTCATAATTTAAAATGGCGTATAGTTTTAGAATACATGATTTTTGTTGTGGTTTCACTATACAAAATTGTGGAAAGTTCTAGAAAACCAAACGTTCAAAATGGGATGAGGATCAAGGTGAATGTCAAATGTCCCTAACGACTTACTGATGACTGGTAAATGGAGAATTTATGTCACTTTGGGTATTTTAAGATCTTTTGAAGGCAAAATAATTTTGAGAGGTTTAGCATTTTAAATGTTTAAATTTGATTGGAGTAGTATAGGAATGGGGCTACTGGAACAGGATTCAGGTTGTGGTGCCTGTGGTGCCGACCGCCATCTTGGATTGTGACGTCACGGCAGCCATCTTGGATGACCTTGACCTTGACCTTGACCTTGACCCCGGCGGCCATTTTGGATCCGCCATCTTGGATCCGCCATCTTGGATGCAGCGTAACGGGACAAAGTGTAACGGGACAAAGTGTAACGGGACATAACGTAACGGGACACGTGTATCATGACGGCCATCTTGGATCCGCCATCTTGGATCCGCCATTTTGGATGACGTCATTGTGTTCTCGAACATTCCGCCTATGTGTTTTCCGCCATTTTGAATTATGACGTCACCGTTGCAATTTCCGTTACGGCCGCCATCTTTAACTCTTTTATTTATTATCCGATTTTAACGAATTTTTTTTTAAAATTTTTAAAAAAAATTAAATAAAAAAATTAATAAATTTTTTATAAAAAACAAACTTTTATGACACGGAGCTCGGAGTCCGCGGTTCGA
The DNA here is from genome assembly GCF_032445375.1 of Bacillus rossius redtenbacheri. NCBI lineage: Eukaryota > Metazoa > Arthropoda > Insecta > Phasmatodea > Bacillidae > Bacillus > Bacillus rossius. The sequence goes on along the minus strand of NC_086330.1, from coordinate 277,758,059 downwards.
ACCCGACGAGTGCAAAAAAAAAATTAAAAATGGCGACCGATCCTTCCTCCATGAAAGCTACCTAGACTGATCTACCACCACTTTTTTTCAAAGCATATATATCGTCACCTAGTATGACGTCATGTCCGCCATCTTGTCTTCAATGCTGGAGACCACCATCTTGTTTTCGGCCGCTAGAGTACGCTGACGCCATGTTAGTTTAACTCTTACCCGCTAGAGTGCAGTAATCATTTATTATTGCTGTGACACCCGCCATCTTGTCATTTGGCCGCCATCTTGAAAATCCGTAATTATTTAGCTAGAAATTCGGGAAAAGTTCCAAAATTCATTAAATAAATCACTCATTAATTTACATATTGATTCGATGGATTCCTGTCCTCGGTTCGATACCCGATCGATGCAATAATGTTTAATTTTATGAAAAAAAAACAATAACTTCAATAAACCATGTTCAACATTCTTAAAGAGACTTTAAATCCTCTACTACCATCATCCTATAAGCCATCAAGACCAACATATTGGAAATTCGTTATTTTAATGCTAGAGATTCGGGAAAAAGTTCAAAATTCATTAAATAAATTTGTAATCTATATACTGACTGATTAGATCGACTAAGCTCCTTGGTTCGATCCCTGGATGATACAATACAACTTTAATTTTAAAAAAATACTAAAAAAGTGACAGGATTGAGAAAATAAAAAACACCGCAAGTACTTTTAAAAACTTTTATTACATACATTCTAATCTACTACAAGTACAAAAAATAATACACAGACAAATTACTAAAGTCTTGGTTAAGATTTATTTCCGCATTTAATCTTGTGCTGTTCAAGACACTGTATAGCTGTGAGTCCTGATTTTCGAGGTCGATTAGCAAAATACTTAAAGCACATCTTACACATATAAATCTTATGTTGATGTTTTGTAACCTGGGGTCTCACAAGTCGGGAGAAGTTTTTGATGTAGCAGTAGTGTGCAGAACCGCCTTCACTTGTCACAAGCAACAAATCGAAATGATTTTTTCTTTCTTGTTTGGTTACCCGAATCGGACACACCTTATTATCCTCATTTAGCGCATACACATTAACTGAGACTTCAGGGTTATTTTTCTCAAAAACTTTTATCTGATTTAACGGTGGCGGATAGCACAGTCCATCGAAGTTGTACTTATTCTCCAAAGCATAATACCTCTTATCAACACGGTTTTGATGACTTCCCTCGACAAATCTTGCCAAAATACTCCATTTAAAACAAAACTGGTCCTTGAAGTTTTGGCAATTGACTACTGCTCTTTTGTTGACTATCGCCTCAGGTAAGGCAATAAATGATGATGTCTGATTGTATGGAAGCATACTATCACTTGATTCGTTTCCTATGCACATAATCTTGTGACTGTCCAGACTGTTACAATGCGAAAAAACCTTATCGTATTTGTCGCACTTATATGTCTCTCGAGAGATTGTCAGAGACCCACTGCAGGTTATTGATGCACCACAATATTTGCATTGATGCGATGTACGCTCTTCATTAGTTGAAGAATCCATTGCTGATGATGAAACTTCAGCTGATGGTGGAACAGCACGTATCGTTGTCTCCTCTGCAGCAGGTATCGGGATCTTCACAGCTGTCGACACCTCAGCCATTGAGCTCTCCGCTGCCGTGGTCTCCTCTGCAAATGGTATCGGGATCTCCGACTCCATCATCGCTGCTGTCGGTAAACATTCTATTCCGGTCGACATAACTAAACCTCACGAAACTTAATGGAGAGAGCACGTCCGTACTGCACCGCGACCAGAGGTGAACTGCGGGTCCAGTCGTCTGAACCTCGCTTATATACCCGTGGTCTACTGGTATACCTCATGAGTCAAAATAATGTCTGTATTAAAAATTTTTTTATTAGGTACCTAAAAATTGTAGAAATAAAAAACACACGAGTTCCAGTTTTACACATTTATTTATAAAAAGTACACAAATACATATTAGGTTAAGGAATCAAGCATTTTTACAAGCACAGTCTTTAATGCCGCACGAACTGACACGTTGACTCCGGTTCCAACTGGTTCGTTGACTCCGGTTCCAACTGGTTCGCAGGCCACAGGATCAGGAACACAGGTTTCCAGCTGGTCATCTTCTGTGACGTTGACAACTCCGACAAGACATGGTCGATGACGTCTGTGACCACGTCTACGCCTGGGCTTTGGCTCAGTGCTAGTTGGGACAGATTCACTGCCTGAACTGCGACGACGAGACACACACCGTTTGGGCGTCTGCGTAGAAGCATCACAGGTCGCAACAGGTTGCAACACGCTCATGTTTGGTGTTGCACATGCAGACGAGGCGACTACCTCAACGATGCTAGCAGGAAGGATTGTGTGTGGTCTCATGTGATAGACGGCACAGTTTCCAGGTTCGCAACAAGCTACCAGCTGCTGAGTCGGTTCGTAGGACACAGGAAAGTGCGCAAACCGCCAATGCTGAGCACCTCCATCACAGGTTTCTGTATATGTACGTAGATATCCGGAATCCCAGTAGCTGTACTCGACACTGCTGAAGCTAGGTCTTGCGCTCACGTACACGTTAGCAGGATGAAACGTAAACATCTTCTTGCAGGTCGAACGTCAACTGAAGGCACGTACGTATGTACGCCATTTATATATGCAGGCTCCTACTAACATTGTGTGTGCCATTTCTGCATTAGCTGCGAGTTTGTACAGGCAGAGACACGTTCAAACTTGTCACATGGCTGCATGTCGTATATTGCACTAAGCTTGCGCAGGGAAGGACAGCCGTAGTCGGTCTGTATATCTACGATTTCAGCTTCTCCAACGTCGCACAGTTCTCGTAGCCATTTCTTCTGTTCGGGTCCGGCAACGTAGATTATTTCGTTTTGAACTAGTAAATCTCCAATAGTGTTTTTCACTTGGTGGTACGGAATTTTTCCTTCGTCCCACTCTAGTCCGTGATAGTATTTACATAACCATTCGTTCGACCGTTTACTTTTTTCGTCTAGTAGTTTCCACGGATACGGAGGTCGGAAGCTGCGGGTTCGAGTCTTGTCTCCAGAGGTGACGCTAATTTCCTTGAGCACGAATCCATTTTGACTCTGGAAACCTTGCAGGTTGCAGTACATCTTGTCGCTAGCAATGCTCGGTCGTAACTAAATTATTATCGAAAACGAAACAGTATTTATGTCAGAATTTTCACAAGTTTGTCTCGACAATTGTACGAAGCAAGCCGATCGTGAAGTATCAGACAAAAAGCATAGGTGTTTGATGGAATATTTCCGCTAGTCGTTATCTCGATCCTACAGTCGATGATGTTTGAATTTATTCGATCATCCTGTTTGGAAACGTCAAACACCATTAACGGTGCCTTGTTCTTGAAACTGTCGGGACTCAGTATCGGTGACTGTCTCCGCCTATAGTAAGCTTGCTGAAACTTGGCATACATTTGATATGCTAGAAGGAATCTTCCACTTTCAAAGTCCATGTTCATGTCAACGTACGGATAACTTTCGCTGTTTAAAAATATTTTTACATTACGTATTTGACAGTTATCGAATACGGAGCGACTTACTCCTGCATTGAGCTGTCTTCCGGTCTGAAGCCCGACGATGATGTATCTTGGTTTTTCCGTAGCGAAGCTGGACTTTACTATCCAATTGATACGCTGACTATGAGGCAAGCCAGGATAAGTTTCCAGGCTCCAGGATCGGAATGGCACATCGAAATTCTTGCCATTTTCTATGTTCTTCAACATCTTGACTCGTTCAACGGTGCTCACTTGGATGTGGGGCAGCATCCACTCGATAGACTGTAGTGTTAGCGAGACATCTTGAGGGTTTTCTGCAGCGGCGACAATTGCATTAATGTGCGTGTTGGCTAGAAGCAGTACGAGCTCTTGTTTCGAATTAATGATTATATGCTTGTAGTCCTCAGCGAATCCAAGAAGCATGGACAGAGGAACACAAACTTCGAACTTCCCTTCGGCATAAACCGGAAGCTTATATTCATCCTCGAGAGCCCAACCGGCCATCTTTGCAGCAGACAGTTCATTTGGCGTGAGCGAAAGGTAATTTTTCATAGCAGATGTTATGCCTAAATCTCTCGTCTGGTCTACCTCGACACCATTGAGTACATAAGTAATGTGTTCGATTAGGTGAAGAATACCATTGCAGGATATTGACGTCGTTGTCGGATGCGTACCATCCGCTTTTGTAAGCGTGCCTCTTATACGTAGAAATGACTGCGAAGGTAAAGTACAAATATCTTGGTGCTGTACTGCAATGCGTACTTCCGATGGTAGTGCGTACGGTCCGAGCAGGAAAGGCTGGTACTCGTGCAATTCCATTTTCGTAATGCTGTCATCAAAAATTACCGGATCTTCCACGTTGAGGATTTCGTCTTCCATATTTATTCGGCACTTGTCCAATACTGAGAAGATACTTTATGTTGTCAGGTGTTAATGCACCGATGTCTGGTAGAGAACTGTTCTTGTTCACGCCAATACGATTTCTTTTATAACTGTTCGGTGTTACGAACTTTATGCCCATTGCTTCAAGTGCAGACGTAATGTAATTTCTTCGTCTTGATAATTCACCAATCGTCCTCGCTGGTCAACGATTCGGACGACGACTTCGTGTGCGCACTTCACGACGACTGGAACGAAAATGATACTTTGCGGTACTTCGACCAGTTTATATCCTGGCGGGACCATCGGCGAAAACTCGTGCAGCATGTTGCTTAGTCTTCCGTTGAGATACGTTCCACTTGCCAAATTACAGTTTATTCTTATGACATTCACAGGCAAAATGTTTACTGCGCGTGTAGATTCGTACGTTCTTCCCGTATCATAAACCTTTGATTCGAATCCAAAAATCGTACCTATGGTGCCAGGTTTCGTAAAGTCGACATTTTCACTGCATGTTAGAATGCTTTTTTGAGTGTTTGGATTTCCACGCAGTTGAAAGTCTACATCCTGTGGTAACATATCCCTGATGTAATTTGCAATGTCGTCAATTTCGTAAGAGCCAACAGGTAACCGTATTTCATGAGCGGTCCCATCACTTTTCAGGAAGCAGATCTTGCAATTTTCTTCGTCGATATTAGGTATGGCATTATACGTTTGAAAATCTACGAGTCCGATACACCATTCTCCGTCTAAATCCAGAGGCGGGAAATGAACCGCCCGCAGCTCAGATGCGTGACCTGTCAGGGTAAGTGTTATCGACATGACTAATAAATTATCATCACTGCACAACCTTTAAGTAGCAATTTTTATTTGTCAGCTAATTTTTGTTTGTTAAAAAGCGAAGACACAAGTGTCCGCAGTTTGTTTGATTAGGCTTCTGTTCCGTTTCGTAATTGTAAAACAACGTAGTGGACCGGCCCAGGTACTGTCGCAGTTCGGGCGGAGGGCGTAAATTTCCAAAACTGTCGTAGTAAGTTGCTTTTTTTCCAGACTTTATGTACGCCACCCAGTGCGTGCCGCGACCCGCCGACGTGTCTAAATTAATTATGGCACACTCACGTGTCTTTGGCTTGCTGGGCAAAGTGTCTCGCATAAACACGCCGCGGAAATTATTATTTTCAGTTTGCGTGCGTACTTTATTAAATCTACGTTGGTGAGCGGTCGTTTCGGTAGGGAACTTAGGATTTTCTCTTTACACGTTTCTTTCTCATGCCTCGTCCTGTCTTGTGAGGATGCAAGTACAGTCCTGCGCCGTTTTTTTTACCGATGGCAATGGCTTCCATGCTGGCATTGTGTCGCTGTGCTTCTTTTAACTGCTTGCGCTCATTCTTCGAAGTGTAGACTGCCCGCACTATACCGCTCGTTGCACCGATAAGGCCTCCGAGAGCACCCAATGCAGGCAAAAGCAAAGGAAGAAATCCTCCTATAATCTTCTTGTCGAGAGTCTGTAGTTTTTGCTTGGCTTTTTGCACGCCTGCACCGATCTTGCGCTTCTTGGTCTTGCGTGAGTTAGTCTTTGACTTGATGTAGCTGGTTCTACGAGCACCCAGTCCTAATTTCGTCTTTGCCTTCATGATCTTAGATACGCCCCACGCTGCGATTTTCTCCCCTAGTCCCGCGTTCGACGATTTACTTATATCTTCGGCTTCCTGTGCTAATATCTCGTCGGCCCGGTGCCTGGATTCCAGATCCTTGCTTAATGAATATGCGATATCGTGCTGCTTGCACTTTTCGTCGAGAGAATTAATGCCCACGTCACCGCGAGCTAACCTTTTCGCTAGTTTCGTGCCGGGGCCGCAAAATCTGTAGCCGGGAATGTGTAGCTCGAATGGTAGATTGTTTATCAGTGAGTTCACGAGTCCTGCGCCGATGTGTTTTTTGTTCTTACCTCTTCGAGTCATTACGCACAACTTACCAGAAAGTATAAATGTGTTTGATTTTATACTATTACTTTAGTACAATGCAGGTCGTCAAGCAAGACGTGTGTTTGCCCGTGCGCATTACGCAAGACGATGTATTTAGTGCGCGTGAATCACGACATGGCTTACTGTTGCCTTCGGCTGTACGTTGCATAATGGCGGGTCCGTCCAACTGCGGTAAAACGTGTGTTTTACTGAGTTTACTGGAGGAACCAAATGGTCTTCGGTTCGAGAACGTTTACTTGTATTCCAAGTCGTTGCAGCAGCCAAAGTACCAGCGCCTAGCAACTGTTCTACGATCTGTGGATGGTCTGGAGTATTTTCCGTTTAGCGATAATACCGATGTTGTACCTCCAAGCGAAGCAAAAGCCAATTCCGTGTTTGTTTTCGACGATGTAATGTGCGAGAAACAAGGCATAATACAAGAGTACTTTTCCATGGGCAGACACGCCAAGGTAGACTGCGTTTACCTGTGTCAGACGTACAGTCGTATTCCAAAACATCTCCTACGAGACAACGCAAATGTCATAGTTTTGTTTCGCATGGACGAACTTAATTTACGCCACGCTTATGATGATCACGTAAACACCGACATGACATTCCAGGAATTCAAAGACATGTGCTCCTTGTGTTGGAAAGAAGAACACGGATTCCTAGTTATAGTCAAAGACTGGCCTCTATATAAGGGAAGGTACAGACGAGGTTTCGATCAGTTTATCACCAAACATGAGTCATAGCATTTCGAAATTCGGTCGTAGCAGTCGAGACTTACGTACTGCTCTCAAGTCTCATGACGACGTTATCCGCAAATACCTTTCGCTACTGGCTCAAAAAATAGACGGGGTGAAAAAGGAATTACTTGAGTACCTCGTAGCCATAGACCAGCGCGTGGAAGCTTCGGATTCTCGCATTCGCGACATGATTGAAGTTTCGAATGCACAAAGACGGGACGATCTGAGGACTTTTCAAAGTAGTCTGAAAGCATCACTATCTCAATCGTCAACAAATTCAGATTTGGCCAAACACAAGAAAGAAGTTTCTGCGAACGAATAGAAAAGTATAAAAGGAGGTCTTGCAATAAGTTTTCAGCCAGTACAATGTCGGACCTGACCAGTGACCTTCATCGAGCTATACAGTCTGTTCGCGAAAAATATTTACTTGCTAGACGAACCAGACTTGCACGTGAGATGGAAAATGAGGAGATATTTAAACCAATCACTAGTCGCCTCGACGAACTTAAAAACAAGGAAGAACCAGCCTTCATTGTGAAGACAGAAGTTGAAGATGAAATGCCGACTGTAAAGAAGAGAAAGTATGAACCAGATCGAGAAGAAGAGGACTTAACAAGTACATAGTCCATGCACAAGAAAAAAATACCGAAAAAGGGACATCAAGTTAATGCAATGGTCCGACCATACCTGATATCGTTTACGAGCCGGAATAATGACACGACCTACGGAGTGTACAGAAAACATAATAAATGGTTCCTCGGTGCTAAAGAAATAGACTTTCTACCAGGAAATATCGTGCGCGTAGCAGAGTTCAAAACGCGCGGGACTCCGGGTCTGTACGAATTGCTGTTTCGCAGGGAGCCTAAAGGATATTCTCACAACGACTTACAAGAGTACAAAAAACTGCTAGAGCTAACCAATGCACATTTTCGCGATAACGATCCAGATAGTGGTGTATATAAAGACGTAGATCATGAAAAAATCGACATTCTCGCTAATCTCTTCAGTGAACTAACAATACATGGCGAAGGTTTAAAAAAGCTAGAAAGTGGTCAGACATTTGACTATGTATATTGGGACGACCCTAATGAATTAGTTGATCGCCTTAGAATTCTACATGCATCGCTTAGTGTAGGAAACTATTCGCACATCAACGAAATAGTCTCCATACTTGAAGAACTGAAGGAAGCCGGCTACATACAATGAGTCGAACCGGAATCGCTCGCGAACTTCATGCTCCTGCTAGACGGAAATACCTTCGTCGCAAAGTCATAGTTCGTGGAATTGATGATTTATTCCAGGCGGACCTTGTTGAGATGATACCGTATTCCCGATTGAATAAAGGTTTCAAGTACATGTTGACAGTCATCGATGTTTATAGCAAGTTCGCTTGGGCTAGACCTGTCAAATCAAAGACTGCAACTGACGTAGCCAAGGCCATGAACAATATTTTGCGTGATGGACGTGTACCATCGCACCTGCAAACGGACCTCGGGAAAGAATTCTACAATGCGACCTTCAAGGCTTTGATGAAGAAGTATGGCATCAAACACTACTCTACATTTAGTAACGTCAAAGCCTCCGTTGTCGAAAGGTTTAACAGAACTTTGCGTTCCAAGATGTGGCGGCAGTTCACGGCTAACGGAAATTACAAGTGGCTTGACATCTTGCCGAAACTAATAAGCGAGTATAATTCCACTGTGCATTCTACCACGAAAATGAAGCCAAAGGACGTAAAGAATAATCGCCTGCTTCAAACAGTTTTTCCCAACACGAAGAAGAAAGATCCACGAAAGCGTAAAGCTAACGTCGGCGACATTGTGCGAATCTCCAAGCAGAAAGGTATCTTCGAGAAAGGTTTCACTGCGAACTGGAGTCCCGAACTTTTCCGTGTGACACATGTTCGTGAATCAGAGCCTAGGACCTACTACCTCGAAGATTTGGACCACAAACCTATCCGTGGCGGCTTCTATGCCGAAGAGATTCAGCCTACGTTGTATCCTGATATGTACTTGGTGGAGAAGATTATAAAACGAAGAAATGGACTGTCCTACGTCAAGTGGTGGGGCTTTCCACCTCGCTTCAATTCGTGGGTGGCAGATGCAGACATCGAGAAATCCACAAGGCTTTAGTAATTTGTCTGTGTATTATTTTTTGTACTTGTAGTAGATTAGAATGTATGTAATAAAAGTTTTTAAAAGTACTTGCGGTGTTTTTTATTTTCTCAATCCTGTCACTTTTTTAGTATTTTTTTAAAATTAAAGTTGTATTGTATCATCCAGGGATCGAACCAAGGAGCTTAGTCGATCTAATCAGTCAGTATATAGATTACAAATTTATTTAATGAATTTTGAACTTTTTCCCGAATCTCTAGCATTAAAATAACGAATTTCCAATATGGTAGTCTTGATGGCTTATAGGATGATGGTAGTAGAGGATTTAAAGTCTCTTTAAGAATGTTGAACATGGTTTATTGAAGTTATTGTTTTTTTTTCATAAAATTAAACATTATTGCATCGATCGGGTATCGAACCGAGGACAGGAATCCATCGAATCAATATGTAAATTAATGAGTGATTTATTTAATGAATTTTGGAACTTTTCCCGAATTTCTAGCTAAATAATTACGGATTTTCAAGATGGCGGCCAAATGACAAGATGGCGGGTGTCACAGCAATAATAAATGATTACTGCACTCTAGCGGGTAAGAGTTAAACTAACATGGCGTCAGCGTACTCTAGCGGCCGAAAACAAGATGGTGGTCTCCAGCATCGAAGACAAGATGGCGGACATGACGTCATACTAGGTGACGATATATATGCTTTGAAAAAAAGTGGTGGTAGATCAGTCTAGGTAGCTTTCATGGAGGAAGGATCGGTCGCCATTTTTAATATTTTTTTTGCACTCGTCGGGTTCGAACCGCGGACTCCGAGCTCCGTGTCATAAAAGTTAGTTTTTTATAAAAAATTTATTAATTTTTTTTATTTAATTTTTTTTATAATTTTTTAAAAAAAATTCGTTAAAATCGGATAATAAATAAAAGAGTTAAAGATGGCGGCCGTAACAGAAATTGCAACGGTGACGTCATAATTCAAAATGGCGGAAAACACATAGGCGGAATGTTCGAGAACACAATGACGTCATCCAAAATGGCGGATCCAAGATGGCGGATCCAAGATGGCCGTCATGATATACTTGTCCCGTTACGTTATGTCCCGTTACACTTTGTCCCGTTACACTTTGTCCCGTTACGCTGCATCCAAGATGGCGGATCCAAGATGGCGGATCCAAAATGGCCGCCGGGGTCAAGGTCAAGGTCAAGGTCAAGGTCATCCAAGATGGCTGCCGTGACGTCACAATCCAAGATGGCGGTCGGCACCACAGGCACCACAACCTGAATCCTGTTCCAGTAGCCCCATTCCTATACTACTGATTGGATATCTTCCCTGAAATAACAATTGGGTAATTTTTAGATTTTTTTAGTTATTTAAATTTTTTCAAACAAAGAATTTGGAATCATTTCAGCGGTATTTGTGACAATTTTGGTCAATTTTAACGAATTACGAAACAATTTTCGAGAATTTTATAAAATATAAAACTTCAAGGTCAAAGCCGCCGTGACGTCACAATCAAAGATGGCTGATACCGGCACCAGCTCCTCACTCCGACTACAGCCGCAGCAGCTCCCAATATAGCCTGTATTAATTACTAATTGTGAAGGAAGTAAAACAAAAATTGAATATGATTAGTTTCGAACTAAAGGTGAACCTATTTTTGATAATTTGCTTTCATAATTACTTTAACGTGATACTGCAAATTTCAGCGAAGGAAATGTTAGTAGCTACATACAACCTATGGATCGGACAGTTTTGCAAATCACTCTGTGTAAACCCACCATCAAAGCCTTTTAATGGCTCGTTTTGGTATGCTCGTATTGTAACGCGTTCAATTAAAATAAAAAACTTCATCACTCAACCGTCTTATGGTTAAAAGACATTTAAAAATCAGACTTGGTTTGCCGCTATTGAGGAGCGCTACTTCCGCACATACATATGTTTATATTGAAGGTTCTGAGTTAATACGTAGATTGATTAAAAAAATAATAATTTAAACCTGTACAGTCCAGAATATTAAAAGTATCAATTTAGCGACATTGGATAAAGTCTCAATTTATATTGTTAAATGCGACACTGTTTTTTTTTTTAATCAAATGTAAAACTTGTACATCGGTGATTTTGGGCACTTCTTTATTTTCATGATCAACTGCCTTGTGAAATTATTATTTGTGTAGTTGTCCGCGTAAAATTAGAATTAAAATTCCTTAGGGTTAAAAAAATTGGGGCCAGTTATTGAAAATCATATTGTAACGAAAGTAGTATAGGAATGACGGAACTGGCGCAGGGTCCAGGGTGTGGAGCTGTGTGTCCTCTCCACCATCTTGGATTTTGACGTCACGGCGGCCATCTTGGATGGTTGTGACCTTGACCTTTGACCTTGACCTTGACCTCGGCGGCCATTTTGGATCCGCCATCTTGGATCCGCCTTTTTGGATGACGTCATTGTGTTCTAGAAAATTCCGGTGATGTGTTTTCCGCCATATTGGACGATGACGTCACCGTTGCATTTTCCGTTACGGCCGTCATCTTTAACTTTTTTATTTATTATCCGATTTCAATGAAAAAAATTTTAAAAATTATAAAAAAATTCATTTAATAAAATTTTAATAAAAAATATTTAAAAAATATACTTTTACGACACGGAGTTCGGAGTCCTCGGTTCAAACCCGACGAGCGCAAAAAAAAAAATTAAAATGGCGACCGATCCTTCCCCCGTGGTGACTTTTGGCAGACTAACTCCCAACCACTTTTTTTCAAAAGCATATATATCGTTACCTAGTATGACGTCATGTCCGCCATCTTGTCTTCGATGCTGGAAGCCATTATCATCATTGTATCGTCGGCGAGAGTGCGCTGATGCTATGTTAGTTTAGTTCTTATCCGCTAGAGTGCAGTAATCATTTATTGCTGTGACACCCGCCATCTTGTCAATTGGCCGCCATCTTGGAAATCCGTAATTATTTAGCTAGGAATTCGGGAAAAGTTCCAAAATTCATTAAATAAATCACTCATTAATTTACATATTGATTCGATCGATTCCCGTCCACGGATCGATACCCGAACGATGCAATAATGTTTAATTTTATGTAAAAAATAATAATTGCAATAAACCATGTTCTAAATTCATTAAATAAATTTGTAATCCATATAATGATTGATTGGATCGACTTAGGTCCTTGGTTCGATCACTGGCCGATACAAAACAACTTTAATTTAAAAAAATATCACTTAAGTGTAAGGTTTGAGAAAATAAAAACACCACAAAGTCTTTTAAAAAAACTTTTATTACATACATACTACACTACTACAAGTACAAAAAAATACACAGACAAATTACTAAAGTTTTGGTTAAGTTTTATTTCCGCATTTAATATTGTGCTGTTCAAGACACTGTATAGCTGTGAGTCCTGATTTTCGAGGTCGATTAGCAAAATACTTAAAGCACATCTTACACATATAAATCTTATGTTGATGTTTTGTTACCTGGGGTCTCACAAGTCGGGAGAAGTTTTTGATGTAGCAGTAGTGTGCAGAACCGCTTTCATTTGTCACAAGCAACAAATCGAAATGATTTTTTCTTTCTTGTTTGGTTACCCGAATCGGACACACCTTATTATCCTCATTTAGCGCATACACATTAACTGAGACTTCAGGGTTATTTTTCTCAAAAACTTTTATCTGATTTAACGTTGGCGGATAGCACAGTCCATCGAAGTTGTACTTATTCTCCAAAGCATAATACCTCTTATCAACACGGTTTTGATGACTTCCCTCGACAAATCTTGCCAAAATACTCCATTTAAAACAAAACTGATCCTTCAAGTTTTGGCAATTGACTACTGCTCTTTTGTTGACTATCGCCTCAGGTAAGGCAATAAATGATGATGTCTGATGGTATGGAAGCATACTACCACTTGATTCGTTTCCTATGCACATAATCTTGTGACTGTCCAGACTGTTACAATGCGAAAAAACCTTATCGCATTTGTCGCACTTATATGTCTCTCGAGAGATTTTCAGAGACCTACTGCAGGTTATTGATGCACCACAATATTTGCATTGATGCGATGTATGCTCTTCATTACTTGATGTCTGGAATGCAGATGATGAAACGTCAGCTGATGGTGGAACTGCACGTATCGTCGTCTCCTCTGCAGCAGGTATCGGGATCTCCACAGCTGTCGACACCTCAGCCATTGAGCTCTCCGCTGCCGTGGTCTCCTCTGCAAATGGTATCGGGATCTCCGTCTCCATCATCGTTGCTACCATCGAGGTCCCCGCTGCTGTCGGTAAACATTCTATTCCGGTAGACATAACTAAATCTCACGACAATTAATGGAGAGAGCACGTCCGTACTGCACCGCGGCCAGAGGTGAACTGCGGGTCCAGTCGTCTGAACCTCGCTTATATACCTGTGGTCTACTGGTATACTACATGAGTCAAAATAATGTCTGTATTTAAAATTTTTTTTATTAGGTACCTAAAAACTGTATAAATAAAAAACACACGCGTTCAAGTTTTACACATTTATTTATAAAAATTATACAAATACATATTAGGTTAAGGAATCAAGCATTTTCACAAGCACAGTCTTTAATGCCGCACGAACTGACACGTCGACTCCGGTTCCAACTGGTTCGTTGACTACGGTTCCAACTGGTTCGCAGGCCACAGGATCAGGAACACAGGTTTCCAGCTGGTCATCTTCTGCGACGTCGACAACTCCGACAAGACATGGTCGATGACGTCTGTGACCACGTCTACGCCTGGGCTTTGGCTCAGTGCTAGTTGGGACAGATTCACTGCCTGAACTGCGATGACGAGACGCACACCGTTTGGACGTCTGAGTAGATGCATCACAGGTCGCAACAGGTTGCAACACGTCCATGTTTGGTGTTGCACATGCAGACGAGGCGACTACCTCAACGATGCTAGCAGGAAGGATTGTGTGTGGTCTCTTGTGATAGACGGCACAATTTCCAGGTTCGCAACAAGCTACCAGATGCTGAGTCGGTTCGTAGGACACAGGAAAGTGAGCAAACCGCCAATGCTGAGCACCTCCATCACAGGTTTCTGTATATGTACGTAGATATCCGGAATCCCAGTAGCTGTACTCGACACTGCTGAAGCTAGGTCTTGCGCTCACGTACACGTTAGCAGGATGAAACGTAAACATCTTCTTGCAGGTCGAACGTCAACTGAAGGCACGTACGTAGGTACGCCATTTATATATGCAGGCTCCTACTAACACTGTGTGTGCCATTTCTGCATTAACTGCGAGTTTGTACAGGCACAGACACGTTCAAACTTGTCACGTGGCTGCATGTCATATATTGCACTAAGATTGCGCAGGGAAGGACAGCCGTAGTCGGTCTGTATATCTACGATTTCAGCTGCTCCGTCGTCACACAACTTGCTCAGCCATTTCTTCTGTTCAGGTCCGGCAACGTAGATTATTTCGTTTTGCAGTAGTAAATCTTGAAGTGTGTTTTTCACTTGGTGGTACGGAATTTTTCCTTCGTCCCACTCCAGGCCATGGTAGTATTTACATAGCCATTCGTTCAACCGTTTACTTTTTTCGTCTAGTAGTTTCCACGGATACGGAGGTCGGAAGCTGCGGGTTCGAGTCTTGTCTCCGGAGGTGACGCTAATTTCCTTGAGCACGAATCCAGTTTGACTCTGGAAACCTTGCAGGTTGCAGTACATCTTGTCGCTAGCAATGCTCGGTCGTAACTAAATTACTATCGGAAACGAAACAGTATTTATGTCAGAATTTTCACAAGTTTGTCTCGACAATTGTACGAAGCAAGCCGATCGTGAAGTATCAGACAAAAAGCGTAGGTGTTTGGGGAAATATTTCCGCTAGTCGTTATCTCGATCCTACAGTCGATGATGTTTGAATTTATTCGATCATCCTGTTTGGAAACGTCAAACACCATTAACGGAGCCTTGTTCTTGAAACTGTCTGGACTCAGTATCGGTGACTGTATCCGCCCATAGTAAGCTTGCTGAAACTTGGCGTACATTTGATATGCTAGAAGAAATCTTCCACTTTCGAAATCCATGTTCATGTCAACGTACGGATAACTTTCGCTGTTTAAAAATATTTTTACATTGCGTATTTGACAGTTATCGAATACGGAGCGACTTACTCCTGCATTGAGCTGTCTTCCGGTCTGAAGCCCGACGATGATGTATCTTGGTTTTTCCGTAGCGAAGCTGGACTTTACTATCCAATTGATACGCTGACTATGAGGCAAGCCAGGATAAGTTTCCAGGCTCCAGGATCGGAATGGTACATCGAAGTTCTTGCCATTTTCTATGTTCTTCAACTTCTTGACTCGTTCAACAGTGCTCACTTGGATGTGGGGCAGCATCCACTCGATAGACTGTAGTGTTAGCGAGACATCTTGAGGGTTTTCTGCAGCGGCGACAATTGCATTAATGTGCGTGTTGGTTAGAAGCAGTACGAGCTCTTGTTTCGAATTAATGATTATATGCTTGTAGTCCTCAGCGAATCCAAGAAGCATGGACAGAGGAACACAAACTTCGAACTTCCCTTCGGCATAAACCGGAAGCTTATATTCATCCTCGAGAGCCCAACCGGCCATCTTTGCAGCAGACAGTTCATTTGGCGTGAGCGAAAGGTAATTTTTCATAGCAGATGTTATGCCTACATCTCTCGTCTGGTCTACCTCGACGCCATTGAGTACATATGTAATGCGCTCGATTGGGTGAAGAATACCATTGCAGGATATTGATGTCGTTGTCGGGTGCGTACCATCCGCTTTTGTAAGCGTGCCTCTTATACGTATAAATGACTGCGAAGGTAAAGTACAAATATCTTGGTGTTGTACTGCAATGCGTACTTCCGATGGTAGTGCGTACGGTCCGAGCAGGAAAGGCTGGTACTCGTGCAATTCCATTTTCGTAATGCTGTCTTCAAAAATGACCGGATCTTCCACGTTGAGGATTTCGTCTTCCATATTTATTCGGCACTTGTCCAATACTGAGAAGATACTTTATGTTGTCAGGTGTTAATGCACCGATGTCTGGTAGAGAACTGTTCTTATTCACGGCAATACGATTTCTTTTATAACTGTTCGGTGTTACGAACTTTATGCCCATCGCTTCAAGTGCAGACGTAATGTAATTTCTTCGTCTTGAAAATTCACCAATCGTCCTCGCTGGTCAACGATTCGGACGACGACTTCGTGTGCGCACTTCACGACGACTGGAACGTAAATGATACTTTGCGGTACTTCTACCAGTTTATAACCTGGCGGGACCATCGGCGAAAACTCGTGCAGCATGTTGCTTAGTCTTCCGTTGAGATACGTTCCACTTGCCAAATTACAGTTTATTCTTATGACATTCACAGGTAAAATGTTTATTGCGCGCGTAGATTCGTACGTTCTTCCCGTATCATAAACCTTTGATTCGAATCCAAAAATCGTACCTATGGTGCCAGGTTTCGTAAAGTCGACATTTTCACTGCATGTTAGAATGCTTTTTTGAGTGTTTGGATTTCCACGCAGTTGAAAGTCTACATCCTGTGGTAACATATCCCTGATGTAATTTGCAATGTCGTCAATTTCGTAAGAGCCAACAGGTAACCGTATTTCATGAGCGGTCCCATCGCTTTTCAGGAAGCAGATCTTGCAATTTTCTTCGTCGATATAAGGTAGGGCATTATACGTTTGAAAATCTACGAGACCGATACACCATTCTCCGTCTAAATCCAGAGGCGGGAAATGAACCGCCCGCAGCTCAGATGCGTGACCTGTCAAGGTAAGTGTTATCGACATGACTAATAAATTATCATCACTGCACAACCTTTAAGTAGCAATTTTTTTTATTTGTCAGCTAATTTTTGTTTGTTAAAAAGCGAAGACACAAGTGTCCGCAGTTTGTTTGATTAGGCTTCTGTTCCGTTTCGTAATTGTAAAACAATGTAGTGGACCGGCCCAGGTACTGTCGCAGTTCTGGCGGAGGCCGTAAATTACCGAAACTATCGTAGTACTCGGACATTTTTCCAGACTTTACATAGGCTACCCAGTGCGTGCCGCGACCCGCCGACGTATCTAAATTAATTATGGCGCACTCACGTGTCTTTGGCTTGCTGGGCAAAGTGTCTCGCATAAACACGCCGCGGAAATTTGGTATTTTAAGTTTCCGAGCGTACTTTATTAAATCTACGTTGGTGAGCGGACGTTTCGGCAATGAACTTAGGATTTTTTCATTCGTTTCTTCCTCATGCCTCGTCCTGCCTTGTGAGGTTGCAAGTAGAGTCCTGCGCCGTTTTTTTTACCGATGGCAATGGCTTCCATGTTGGCGTTGTGTCGCTGTGCTTCTTTTAACTGCTTGCGCTCATTCTTCGAAGTGTTGACTGCCCGCACTATACCGCTCGTTGCACCGATGAGGCCGCCGAGAGCACCCAATGCAGGCAAAAGCAAAGGAAGAAATCCTCCTATAATCTTCTTGTCGAGAGTCTGTAATTTTTGCTTGGTTTTTTGCACGCCTGCACCGATCTTGCGTTTGGTTTTGCGTGAGTTAGTCTTTGACTTGATGGAGCTGGCTCGACGAGCACCCAGTCCTAATTTCGTCTTTGCCTTCATGATTTTAGATACGCCCCACGCTGCGATTTTCTCTCCTAGTCCCGCGTTCGACGATTTGCTTATATCTTCGGCTTCCTGTGCCAATATCTGGTCTGCTCTGTGCCTAGATTCCAGATCCTTGCTTAATGAATATGCGATATCGTGCTGCTTGCACTTTTCGTCCAGAGAATTAATGCCCACGTCACCGCGAGCCAACCTTTTCGCTAGTTTCGTGCCGGGGCCGCAGAATCTGTAGCCGGGAATGTGTAGCTCGAATGGTAGATTGTTTATCAGCGAGTTTACGAGTCCCGCGCCGATGTGTTTTTTGTTCTTACCTCTTCGAGTCATTACGCACAACTTACCAGAAAGTATAAATACGCTTCTTTTATACAATTACTTTAGTACAATGCAGGTCGTCAAGCAAGACGTGTGTTTGCCCGTACGCATTACGCAAGACGATGTATTTAGTGCGCGTGAATCACGACATGGCTTACTGTTACCTTCCGCCGTACATTGCATAATGGCGGGTCCGTCAAACTGCGGCAAGACGTGTGTTTTACTGAGTTTACTGGAGGAGCCAAACGGTCTTCGGTTCGAGAACGTCTACTTGTATTCCAAGTCGTTGCAACAGCCAAAGTACCAGCGCCTAGCAACTGTTCTACGCTCGGTGGATGGTCTGGAGTATTTTCCGTTTAGCGATAATACCGATGTGGTGTCTACCGACGAAGCAAAGCCTAATTCCGTGTTTGTGTTCGATGATGTGGCTTGTGAGAAACAAGGCATAATACAAGAGTACTTTTCCAT
Source organism: Bacillus rossius redtenbacheri (assembly GCF_032445375.1). Taxonomy (NCBI): domain Eukaryota; kingdom Metazoa; phylum Arthropoda; class Insecta; order Phasmatodea; family Bacillidae; genus Bacillus; species Bacillus rossius. The sequence continues at coordinate 277,739,421 of NC_086330.1, read as the reverse complement.
GGGCAGACACGCCAAGGTAGACTGCGTATACCTGTGTCAGACGTACGGTAGAATACCCAAACATTTGCTGCGTGATAATGCGAATGTTATAGTTTTGTTTCGCATGGACGAACTTAATTTACGTCACGCTTACGACGATTACGTAAACACCGACATGTCGTTTCAGGAATTCAAAGACATGTGTTCCTTGTGTTGGAAAGAAGAACACGGATTCCTAGTTATAGTCAAAGACTGGCCTCTATATAAGGGCAGGTACAGACGAGGTTTCGATCAGTTTATCGCCAAACATGAGTCATAGCATTTCGAAATTCGGTCGTAGCAGTCGAGACTTACGTACTGCTCTCAAGTCTCATGACGACGTTATCCGCAAATACATTTCGCTACTGGCTCAAAAAGTGGAAAGTGTGAAAAAGGAATTACTAGAGTATCTCGTTGCCATCGACCAGCGTGTGGAAGCCTCGGATTCTCGCATTCGCGACATGATCGAAGTATCGAATGCACAAAGACGGGACGATCTGAGGACTTTTCAAAGTAGTCTGAAAGCATCACTCTCTCACTTGTCAACAAATTAAGATTTGGTCAAACACAAGAAAGAAGTTTCTGCGATCGAATAAAAAAGTATAAAAGGAGGTCTTGCAATAAGTTTTCAGCCAGTACAATGTCGGACCTGGCCAGTGACCTTCATCGAGCTATACAGTCTGTTCGTGAAAAATATTTACTTGCTAGACGAACCAGACTTGCACGTGAGATGGAAAATGAGGAGATATTTAAACCAATCACTAGTCGCCTCGACGAACTTAAAAACAAGGAAGAACCAGCCATCATTGTGAAGACAGAAGTTGAAGATGAAATGGCGACTGTAAAGAAGAGAAAGTATGAACCGGATCGAGAAGAAGAGGACTTAACAAGTACAGAGTCTATGCACAAGAAAAAAATACCGAAAAAGGGACATCAAGTTAATGCAATGGTCCGACCATACCTGATATCGTTTACGAGCCGGAATAATGACACGACCTACGGAGTGTACAGAAAATATAATAAGTGGTTCCTCGGTGCTAAAGAAATAGACTTTCTACCAGGAAATATCGTACGCGTGGCAGAGTTCAAAACACGCGGGACTGTACGAATTGCTGTTTCGCAGAGAGCCTAAAGGATATTCTCACAAAGACTTACAAGAGTACAAAAAACTGCTAGAGCTAACCAATGCACATTTTCGCGATAACGATCCAGATAGTGGTGTATATAAAGACGTAGATCATGAAAAAATCGACATTCTCGCTAATCTCTTCAGTGAACTAACAATACATGGCGAAGGTTTAAAAAAGCTATAAAGTGGTCAGATATTTGACTATGTATATTGGGACGACCCTAATGAATTAGTTGATCGCCTTAGAATTCTACATGCTTCGCTTAGTGTAGGAAACTATTCGCACATCAATGAAATAGTCTCCATACTTGAAGAACTGAGGGAAGCCGGCTACATACAATGAGTCGAACCGGAATCGCTCGCGAACTTCATGCTCCTGCTAGACGGAAATACCTTCGTCGCAAAGTCATAGTTCGTGGAATTGACGATTTATTCCAGGCGGACCTTGTTGAGATGATACCGTATTCCCGATTGAATAAAGGTTTCAAGTACATGTTGACAGTCATCGATGTTTATAGTAAGTTCGCTTGGGCTAGACCTGTCAAATCAAAGACTGCAACTGACGTAGCCAAGGCCATGAACAATATTTTGCGTGATGGACGTGTACCGTCGCACCTGCAAACGGACCTCGGGAAAGAATTCTACAATGCAACCTTCAAGGCTTTGATGAAGAAGTATGGCATCAAACACTACTCTACATTTAGTAATGTCAAAGCCTCCGTTGTCTAAAGGTTTAACAGAACTTTGCGTTCCAAGATGTGGCAGCAGTTCACGGCTAACGGAAATTACAAGTGGCTTGACATCTTGCCGAAACTAATAAGCGAGTATAATTCCACGGTGCATTCTACCACGAAAATGAAGCCAAAGGACGTAACGGACAATCGCTTGCTTCAAACAGTGTTTTCCAACACGAAGAAGAAAGATCCACGAAAGCGTAAAGCTAACGTCGGTGACATTGTGCGAATCTCCAAGCAGAAAGGTATCTTCGAGAAAGGTTTCACTGCAAACTGGAGTCCCGAACTTTTCCGTGTGACACATGTTCGTGAATCAGAGCCTAGGACCTACTACCTCGAAGATTTGGACCACAAACCTATCCATGGAGGCTTCTATGCCAAAGAGATTCAGCCTACGTTGTATCCCGATACGTACTTGGTGGAGAAGATTATAAAACGAAGAAATGGACGGTCTTACGTCAAGTGGTGGGGCTTTCCACCTCGCTTTAATTCGTGGGTGGCTGATGCGGAAATCGAGAAATCCAAAAAACTTTAGTAATTTGTCTGTGTATTTTTTTGTACTTGTAGTAGTGTAGTATGTATGTAATAAAAGTTTTTTTAAAAGACTTTGTGGTGTTTTTATTTTCTCAAACCTTACACTTAAGTGATATTTTTTTAAATTAAAGTTGTTTTGTATCGGCCAGGGATCGAACCAAGGACCTAAGTCGATCCAATCAATCATTATATGGATTACAAATTTATTTAATGAATTTAGAACATGGTTTATTGCAATTATTATTTTTTACATAAAATTAAACATTATTGCATCGTTCGGGTATCGATCCGTCGACGGGAATCGATCGAATCAATATGTAAATTAATGAGTGATTTATTTAATGAATTTTGGAACTTTTCCCGAATTCCTAGCTAAATAATTACGGATTTCCAAGATGGCGGCCAATTGACAAGATGGCGGGTGTCACAGCAATAAATGATTACTGCACTCTAGCGGATAAGAACTAAACTAACATAGCGTCAGCGCACTCTCGCCGACGATACAATGATGATGATGGCTTCCAGCATCGAAGACAAGATGGCGGACATGACGTCATACTAGGTAACGATATATATGCTTTTGAAAAAAAGTGGTTGGGAGTTAGTCTGCCAAAAGTCACCACGGGGGAAGGATCGGTCGCAATTTTTTTTTTTTTTGCGCTCGTCGGGTTCGAACCGAGGACTCCGAACTCCGTGTCGTAAAAGTATATTTTTTAAATATTTTTTATTAAAATTTTATTAAATGAATTTTTTTATAATTTTTAAAAAATTTTTCATTGAAATCGGATAATAAATAAAAAAGTTAAAGATGACGGCCGTAACGGAAAATGCAACGGTGACGTCATCGTCCAATATGGCGGAAAACACATCACCGGAATTTTCTAGAACACAATGACGTCATCCAAAATGGCGGATCCAAGATGGCGGATCCAAAATGGCCGCCGAGGTCAAGGTCAAGGTCAAAGGTCAAGGTCACAACCATCCAAGATGGCCGCCGTGACGTCAAAATCCAAGATGGTGGAGAGGACACACAGCTCCACACCCTGGACCCTGCGCCAGTTCCGTCATTCCTATACTACTAACGAAGTATAAATCTAGGATAAGTATCATTTATTTGACGTAAGAGCCAAAGTAAAAAAAAATTAAAATCCAAATAAGGAAGACTGTTCTAAGTAGCGATTGGTTACATCATCTTCTTTTTTTCGAATCTGAATCTCCAAGTTGATTCTATAAATAGTCACTGAATTCAAAACGTATATTCTTATAGTCATGAATAAAATAGTATATAAGGAAAAACTACGAAGTATAGGTTTTTTAGAAACATCCGAACGATTTATTTTAATTTTTAGTATTTAATTATAAAGCGCATTCACATGTTCAGGAAATATAGTGACAATTAAACATTCTGAAAGCATTGTAGCGGGTTTCTTTACATTTAATCCAATACAGCTCATGTATTTTTGTTAACTTTATTGTACCAACTTATTAACTACACGCAATTTGCAAGCCGTAAAAATTCATGCAAATTATCATAATTTCGAACAATTCCATGGCTTGTTACAGCTATGAGATAATATTATGTAAATATCTTCTGGATATTAAAGGCACATAAAATTTCAGCTATTGTAGTTAATTTTCAGGATAAGGCTTTAATGAATTAAGAGCAAAAAACATTTTTTAAAAAAAGTTTTTATTTAAACGCTTTAAAAAGAAGAAAATAAATTTTCCCTTAAAAATTTTAACTATCAAATTATAACCTCATTATATACAATTTATATGATCATAAAAGCTAGTCGCGCGATTTGTAAATAAACTATTACCAATTTTATTATGTAAATTGATCTGCTAAGTTGATTGTATTTTCAATTTCAATTTAATTAAATACTGATAGGTAATTAAACCTCGCGACAAGATTTTATGATCATATAAATTGTATATAATGAGGTTATAAGTTGAGAGTTAAAATTTTTAAAGAAAAATTTATTTTATTCTTTTTATAGCGTTTGAATTAAAGCTTTTTTTAAAAAGTTTTTTTTGCTGTTAATTATTTTATTTTATTTTTTAGTTATCGCTGGCTAGGTTTGTCAGTCTGTTCATCTCATTCAACTCATCATTGTTGCCAGGTCGTTTGCCGGTTAGTTTCGAACAGTCCAGCTCTTCAATAAGGAGAACTTCTAATGTTTTTACCTTACTTATATATTTGTTTTTCCCATTTTGTTCCCACGAGTACCAAAGAAATATTCGTCGACCCTCCCAGAGCTCCGTTTGGAACGGTAAGAGCTAATACACAACAGGGTTCGCCCAGGTGCCCTGTGGTGGTACGTTCACGACATCATATTACACCCCGATGCCACTCAGTCATCGGCACGGCCTCACCTTGACTTGGGTGTTTGGGAGAATGGGCCACTTAGTTCAGCTTGGAGCTTACTTGTGCCTGACGAAGCACAGTTCCGAGTTTGTTTTTGGAGTTCTCCTTCTCCTAGACAGGTTGCAGACCAATGCTGATGACGCCCATCTGGCCAAATTACACAAGTCAAACTTATTTCAGCTTGGAGCTCACTTTTCAATTAACTCTCAATAAGCCCTTTCCTTTGATACCCATATTGTAATAGTGAATTAAAAATAACTACTCCGCCATCTCGGATGGTCCACCATATTGGATTTATAATGACGCCAAATTATTTTTCGAGTTACTCTCAACCATCCCTTTCATTTGATACCCATATTGTAGCAGTGCATTAAAAATAACTACTCCGCCATCTTGGATGGTCCGCCATATTGGATTTAGAATGATGTTACACACCATATCGTGAATTGTCATCCAAACTAAACGTGTATACAAAATTTCAGCTCAATCGGTTGAAGATATCTACTTCAAAATTGAGTTCAAAGATTCCACCCGAACAAACATACTTACATACATACATTGTAAGTTAAATGAAAGCTTTTAAAAATAGTTGTTATTAGAAAAAGAAAAAAAGGCAAATGAAAATGAGCTTCAAATTTCGACATAAAGTGTAAGTCGTGTTCCTATAATATGACTCTGTGTATACCAGTTCAATGGTTTATGATCGTAGTTTATGTGTAGCGTGTGAATAGGATGTTGAATTAATAATTAACAGAAATACTTTTAATTTTTTTCTAACCGTTATGGAAAAACCTCAATTACAGCACAGTATTAGGCCTATATGTTCATGGCTGAAAATGCTGTGTGCTTGGTTTATGTCACTTAAGATATAATACGAAACAATTAATAAATAAAGGAGTTACTAGCAATACATCAAGAAACTAGTGAATGAACTTACACGTCATATATTAAAGTGATTTAGTAATAATCTTTATTCTTTTATGAACTTGGGAGTTCATTATCCTGATGTGTTTCTATTATATTTTTTGGTATTTCAAGAGTGTTTGAAAATGTGTTCACAGTTCATGAATGCTTATATTTTTAACCGAACATAAGTATATCTATTTTTGTTTTATATATTGACTCCAAATAGATTATATTATCATTTCCAGTATGTGTTTATATATTAATTTTTACTAATTATGGTTCTCAATCTTGTACAAATTCGAGATGACACGATAAAATTATGATATTAAGTGATTCAATCGTAGCCATATAACTGATATTTTAAACCAAATATCCAAGTTATCATGAATTAAAAATTATATAGCTAAGAATACGTAAATCAGCATGAATTTATTACCAAATCGTATGTTTTAATGCAGACGAAAACTACACATAAAAATTGCCGCTAAATTTAACTTGGCGGCATTCTAGCTCATTTTCATTGGCTGGAAATTAACTACCTCTTATTCAATCATAAACTAGAAATATGCAGTATTATTTAAAATTGAGCTCATATGCGTATAGGTTTAGTTTATAACTCTTTATCAGTTTAATTCGAAACCCACTTTTACATGTCCGACTCATGTTATGTTACCTTTTTAAACTGTCTAAGTGGCAATGAGACTTATTTACATCGCTACGTGCCGCACATTAGTATTCTCGCACATCTTTGAAACTATATCAGCGTGACGTTAGGAACTATACTAAGTAGAAAACATTGGCATTCACTGTCTGTACGTATGAATAAACATACGGCTCGTAGGACTAAAGGCACTGTCTAGATTGTCTCTGCTGCAGGGGTTTTAGGTGTCTTATGTTTGAAGAATTCATCTCCATCATTTCGGCCGATATTGCTCTTGCCATCGTCAGGATGGCTTCGCTGATTAATGTAGTGAAGTTTTTCTATTACAGAAGGTGAATATTAATTTCTTTATACTTAATATATGAAAACATATATATTAAGTTGCATTAATTATTATCCTAAGTGAAATCATTGAATTTTCATTTAGGTCAGACTTTCATCTATTGATGGGGTTTCACCAATCAAAAATGAAACTATTTTTGGTAGTAAACTTAAAAGAGTAGTGACTACAAAAATTAATTAATTTATAAATTAATGAACTATTTTTCTTTCATTTGAATTAATTTACACTGTATTATGTTAAAAAAAAGTGATAAAAAAAGAAGTATTAACCAAGAAAGTTTCCTTGAAAAATACAAATTTACCAATTCTAGAGAAAAATATGAGTTTTTTTTTGCAAAACCTTACTAAGCTTAGCCAAATAATAAATAGTGAAGAATTAAACATGTGATCATAATTTTTCAAAGTTATTAAAATATTGTTTAAGAATATATTTTTATTACACATTGAATACTATCAGCAGCTAAGTAGTATATTGGCAAATAATATTGTTTTATTACATAATCTTACATCTGTGAAAATACAGTTAAAAGTAAAAATACACTGCATTGATAAAATTGAAATAGAAAATCTGCTATTTGTTTTGGTATATACTACCGTAAATTTTAAGAAAAAGATGCATTGTATTTTTATTAATACATAAGAGACTATAATCGACTTTGATGGCTATTGATTTAGTGTACCAATTATTTGCCAGATTGAAAAAAAAAATGTATCCAGAGAATTTTATTATGTGAAAAATTCATACGAAATAAAACCAATTAAATTGTTTTGGGAACTGCCTATTGTGCTCCTATGTGCTGTCATTTTTTTTGTCATCGAGAACAGACTGTGTGTTATAAGTAATTTTTTTTGTTTCGTTTATTTAATCACATGATTTCTCCTTTCTGTTGTGCTTTGTATGGTTTTCACAGACTTCATTTTTTGTTAAATTCCATATTTGCTTACTTATTTATCTTTGACAAAATCTTAATCAAGCAGGGTTTCTGCGTTTTGTATACGATTAGGTTAGTTCCGGGAGAGATGGACCATGTTTTTTTTTGGTTTTACATATTATTCTGAATACTTATATTTAACCAAATATGTTATTAGTCCAAATCTTGCACAGAGATGTTTGTTTTGCGTTTGTGGATTTAGGTAGGATGAAACTGAATTAATTATATAATTTTTACGTTTTTTTATGTTTGCATGGTTCATCTATCCCATAGTCCTATGGGTAAAATGGTCTACATGGTCTGGGATGGATGGACCAAGAATTTTAAAATACGATTAGAAAATCATAGGTTCCTAAATAAATATTTCTCTTTTTTAACTAATATTAGTTCAATAAAGCATTGCTGGTAACAGTAAAAAAAAACTTGTATTTGATTTTACAACACTAGAAGAAATTTTTTTATTTTATTAAACTTATTTCACCTCAAAAGGATAAGGTTTTAAATATTACAGTTAACTATCAAACTAAATATCAAACCATTGTGTTCCTAATGAAATATTCACTCTGCCAAATGCTTTTTTTTTCGTAATTTTTTTTACACATTTGTGACACACATTTTCATAATGACTGCAGCCTTCGTGAAGTCAATAATGACATAAAACACACTGAAACCCCTCGTCATATTGTTTTGTTTCGTTATAGTATTCTTTCTCCGTAACCAACACATTCATAATTATTACACTCTTCTGGTAGACCTTCATCAATTTCCTGGTTTAAAACTGAAGAGTCGTATTCACTTTCCAGTGAAAGAGGCAGGCTTGAATTTCTTTTAGTTTACTTCCTTTCCTCGTAAAAATATTGTTTTCCTCTTCTTTTGCATGATGTGTCCTCCTGCTGTCAAATTTGAGTTTTATTTCCTCGTTTTGTTTTCATTTTTTTTTTCTTATTTAAATTCTTCTCATTCACTCTTATGTTTAATTTCTTCATTTTGTATTCTTTTCTTATCCTTTAGCTCTGCTAAAATTCAGGAGAGTTGAGATTTTGGCTAGATGTGCTGGTTTACCCCTTCGTCATATTGATTTAGCTTTCGTAACCAAGTAAACTAGTGGAATATCACTGTGTGTTAAATGGTTTGACTTAACTTCTTGCGGTATATTTTCAGGTGTAGCAACTTTACGTCTCATATCTAAAATATCAAAGGACGGTGAAATGTTCTCTTTTGATAACTCTGGAATAGAAGTTTGAGAAGTCCCAGGAAAAGGCGAGATGTTCTCTGTCAAAGTTGCTGGAAAGAACTTCGAGAAGTTTCTTGGCAATAAGAAATATTCTCTCCTGAATTTTCTTTAAGAAAGGTTCTAGAATTAATGATACTTTGTACTCTCGTAGGCGTATCAATATGTTAATTTTCTGGCTGGGTCCCATCGGTCCAATACCGTTTGTAAGTAAAGCTTATTATGGGATGACATTAGAGTTTAAAGGTTTAACTCAAGAAAATTTGTATACATGGATGGAATTTTCAACTGATGCTAACTTATTCCAGACAGCAGTCAGCCTTTCTCCAAAGGTCAGTTTTCTTGAAAGGTGGTTTGCCATTAAGTTGTTGCATGCCTTAAAGTTGTAGGGCTTAAGATACTTGAAAAATACCCTGTCTAGTGGTTGTCAGAATAAGAATAATATTTCATTGTTAGTTAGACTTTATGTATTTAGGACTAAGGTACATAAATATAATAAAAGAACTTCCTGCCACATGCGACCACAACACTAATTTTAAAATCATTATAAACCCATATTTTAATTACCCTTTCCTAAAATGCCTTGTTTACCTTACACATATAAAGTGTACCATGTACACCATTAAAATAAGTGGTTCAACTATCCCTGAATGTGTCTGGCCTTTCTGTCCCAAAACTATGGGAGAGATGGACCACTAAATTTGCAGCCAAACGCCAGAAAACTGCAGTTTGACTACCAGTGCTTCGATTACAAAGAACAATAATGAGATATTAAAATCCCTTAGCATGGGCCAATTGTTGTGTGTATAACTAAAATTTGTTTATATGGTGCTTCAATAATACATGCGTCTATTATCAATATAAGTTTATTTATATTTACAACCATTATCAGCATCATTTCTTTACATACGAATCTTTACAATTTGGGTATAACCTATATATATATCTCTTTAAATGCTGTGCATTTACTAAGTACGAATGTTGTACATATTTGATTTACTTTTACGGCACAAGGTAATAGTAACTGCTCTTTAATGTATTCCTTTACAATAAGCATAAGCAAAACTATGTCCGCCTATGTGTAGACCCAATGCTATATGCATATTCCCTTATGATTATACGTAACATGTTGCGGAAACGTTCCTAACGTACATAGGGATTGGTTTACAGTGTTCTCGTAAATATGTAAGCGTATATGTTACCTACACCGGCTATGCGCTAACGTCTGAGTAATAACGAAATAGCAAGCTAAATTAAATAGTGCTGGCGCACAACACGCAGTTGTAGAGAGCCGAACTAACAATATAAATTGCATACAAATAATGGCGGGCCCAACACTCAGCGATCGCCGTCACTATTACCAGCATTTACTTTGCAAAATGTTATGCCGCGGATTTACGGTTTCAAGATCTACGTAACACGAATCTAGGTTCATGACGGTCAGTCCGTATTCGGGCAGCATGACGACGCTGAGTGTAGACGTAACTCGTTAGCGCTAACCGGCGGACTGTCCCCTTAGACCTACTGGGCAGACAGCAACTATAGAGAGCTGAGAGCCCGCTTAAATACTCTAAAAAGAACTAAAATCACAGATGTCGCTAGTGTTGAATCTAGAGGGAAAAAAGGGGAAGGATGAGAGGCGGTGGAGGGGGAACAAGACACCTAGAGTGGGAGTAGGGGAAATGAAAGGAGGTGGCGCTGCATCGCGACTGACGGCGACTGAGCGCAGCTACTGCTGCAATCTCCCCTCCCTTAAGACCGCGCCTATCTGATAGTCCGCCTTAGTAATTTCAACTTGCAGGAAAACCATCCTCTTCATACCAATCATCATATACGGGTAGGTCCACTCATGGACACAACTATAACACTGCGACGTCAACGTACTCATACATAGTGCGTAGACAATAAAAAATAACAAGCACAAGGAACGCTTCTTGCAGCAGGGCTCTGGCTGGTGGCAGACAGTCCTGCGTGTCCCGCTCTTGAGGCCTCAAAGAGCCGGACACTGCAATGGGCCGCCGATGGTTATGCAGCCATCCTATACGAAGTAGCGCCAGGATATGCGCCCGGTCGTCCTCTGGGAGCCTAATCACGTAGCTCGTCCTCGGCGAGCTCGCAGAGCTGAGGCGTAGACTCCTTAGGCTGTCTCGATAAGACATTGGTCGGGGAGAGGAAGCGACGAGAAGAGCCTCGCTAGGACGTCTCCTTGCGAGGTCGGCATGGGGCCGTCGATGCAGATGCAATCAGCAGATGCAGCGAGGGGGGGTAGAGGGAAGGAAGGAGAGGCGCGCCCAGCTGTAAAAAGAATGGAAGCGACAAACACCGAACACACATAAAACACGAACACTCCTACAGTGGGGACAATCAACAAATAAATAAATTATAAATCTCACCCCTTATAGCCTATAATATGTTGATATATATATATATATAAACTAATTACAAAGAGTCTTAACTCACAAAAGGTTTTACTTGACTAACATGGCACTTTTTATATTTATTTTTAAATTTACAAGAGCGTAGCAATAATGTGTTGGTGCCAAGTATCCTATCGACCACGAAGGGTCCATCGTACAATGGTAATAATTTCGAACTAACTTGGGCAGCTAAGTTGGGTAAGCGATATGAGCGACATAAAACAAGCTCACCAACCTTATAATTAGCCACTGTTCTGTTTTTGTTATAGACCTCGGCTACTGTACTGCGTGCCCGTTTCAGATTACATTCAACAGAATTTAAAATTTTATCAAGCTGTTGGGCTGTGAGACTGGAGTCAATGGCAGGCAGGCCCCACTGATTTAGTAAAGGATGAATTAAATCTCGACCCAAAAATGGAAGACATGGGGGGAAGCCAGTGGAAGAGTGATGGGCGGAATTTAAACCAACATTAATAAAGGCGATATCAGCGTCCCACATGGTCTGACCATCCCTGTAAAATGATATGAGGATGCTCTTTAAGACTTTATTTACTCGCTCCACCATATTCCCTTGGGGAAAATATGGTGAGCTAAACACGGGTTTTACCGACCACTCAAAAAGCGCATTTTTGTATATTATGGACTGAAAGTATGGAGCATCATCAGAGACTATGATATTTGGAGGTCCAAATATTTTAAAAACCTGATCAGACAGAACCTTAAATATTGTTTCGGCTTTCATATTTCTCATTGGAGACAAAATTACACATTTTGTAAATATATCCATAATGACCAACAAACATATGTTACCCTTTTTTGATCGTGTTAGGGGTCCATAAATGTCAATATGTATGGTATTCCAAGGGGCAACTGGCGGGTCTGCCGCATACAAGCCCACATTATCATTACGTGGTGGTTTTGATACTTCACAATCTATGCAAGAACGTACGAATTTACGGACGTCATCGCGTAAATCCGGCCAAAATAGATATTTACAAATACGTTGATATGTTTTCTCAATGCCCAAATGACAACCTATGACCGACGAGTGAAAGTATGTAAGAACCATGGGACGTAAAACGCTAGGCACAACTGCTCGTCGTAATTTACCATTTATTCCTGTATAGTACAATATCCCTTGCTCTACAAAGTACGGAATTGGTTTCTTTAACTTCAACTCCTTTACTATTTCACAACACGATAGGTCTTGTTGTTGACATTGTTTTATATTAAAATAGGATTCTGGAATAAATTGGAAGGCCAGTGCGTGTTCTGTTTGTAATTGATTGTCAATGTCGTTCTGTTCAAACTCATCCGGGTTGTACATGCGGGAGAGTGAGTCAGCTATCAAATTTTCCTTACCGGGCACGTGATGTATAACAAATCTAAAACGTGAAAGACGTAAAATCCACCTACCTAATTTTCCCAGCTGGTGTGGATGATTAAATAACCAGCTCAATGCTTGGTTATCTGTGTACAGATCAAATTCACGTGAATCTAAATAGCTCTCAAATTTTTCTACGGCAAACAAACAGGCAATTTCAAGGTGCGCAAAGCCAAAAGATTACAGGCACTAAAACATCTAGTCCACGTATGTATCATATGACCACCCAACAGGGGCCTCACAAGGTAACTCCATTGAATATATATAACTTATAGAAGTCGCGAGGGGATAGGATTTATTATTCCAATTTTCGGATCCAAAACTGAGGTAGTTGTTAGCTCCGCCGCTAGACAGCTCTTCTTTCCACAAGAGGGTACTCGTAGTTACCAGCTTCCACGCTAGAGCGCTGTAGCGTCGCTTTTTTCAAGGTCGTGCGCGTAATTCTCTGTTTCACTCTATCGAGAGGCGGTGCCTTTTGTTGAAATCCGAGCGCTTAGATACCGGCGGGCGCAACTGAATTGGAGGAGTACGGCCACCGAAAAAAAAAACAAAAAAAAAAAACAGTGCGGTTAAAAGATGCCAACATAAAAAATTAAGTTATAATAATAAGAAAACTACAGAAATTTCTTAAAGCGTATCAGATTGGAATGTACAGTATAGTGTACATTTTCACTGACATTCGTAGTTCAGAATTTATAAAATGTTGTGTTAACGGAGTGGCGCATTGAGTAAAATGGCAAAACATAATTTGGAATAATTCTTGAGAACGTTGAATGATTTTGGTAGCTATGAAACAACTATGGCTGCGATGACTGTTCAAACGCGTGCACGTGTTGTTATTAGTAACTGAAACTAATGGTATGTCATACTTTGTGGCTATGCAGTTTATAATTTTTTTAACATAAGATGAAGCATTTTTACATAATGTTTTGGTTGTTACGTAATTCAAAATAAATAATCTTAAACGTTATATGGTGAATATTCCCAGTAGCGAATGACCACAAAAAAAAATCAATTTTGCCAACATAGATCTGAAAAGTTAACGATTTACTATGTTAAGTTGCTTATAAATAACGCACATTTCCCGGATTTCTCCAAAGAAAATAAGAGTGTCTGTTATAGCATTGAGTTCCCACTCTTTATATTCCTTGCTTTGAGGTTAGATACACAAGTTATGCTCGTAAAAACGATGCGCAAGTATTTTGAATACAAATATATTTTCTTTTAATAACCGAAAGGTAAATATTATTTCCATGAAATATAATACAATTCTTTAAACACAGACAACATATAAGAGCTATTTTTTGTTTGTTTATTCCATCTGGCGTGATAAATATTATATTTTAAAAACTGTTTGTGGATTTTTAATATAAAATAAATATTTATTTATGACATCAATTTAAGTTGTTCAAAAAATTCACTTTGGTATGAATTAAACCAAATTCATGTTATCCAGGGCACAAAGTTAGAAACTACCAAAAAAGATTATTTACATTGCTGTTTTGTGTAAATCTGTGCACGGACTTAGTAAGTGACATATTTATAATTCCTCATTTTAGCAACCCATTTTAACACAAGAGAAAAATTATTTTATACTAAAAAATTATTATTTTAAACTATTAATTAGCAGTAAACATGTATGAATAATCTATTTAAATTTGCATTTGAACAGGAAATATTATTTTGCAATAATAAATATTTTTATCATCGTATATTACTGATGAAAAGTTTGTATTTCCATCTAATCAGAAGTATTATGACACAGTTAATTAAATTGCTTTACAAGTTTTTATTCACATGAAAATCATTAAAAATTGGTTGGGAAGTTATATAAATATACAAAAACAAATCATTATACATACAATTTTATTATCTTAGTGGATTTAAATTAATGGTGTCCCAGTGACTACTGCGAAGAAAAAAGTCTTGCGAAAGGTTTCCTCGTAATTGAAATTCGTAAAAAAAAACTCTCTCATTTTTGGTGACATTTCTGACAAGTGGTACGATGAAATTTGAGACTGGCAAATGAATGTTGTGAAGCAATAAACAAAATATCACATTCGTGAACTACAAATGCATAATTGTTTTTATTTTATAATAAAAGTGTATCTAATAACCCGTGGCTTTGCTCACGTAATTTGCGGGTATTGCTGATATTCTACCATTTTAAGAAAATATGTATTAAATTTCAAAGATTTTTGAAGAATTATACACAAAGAACTGTCAAGTATAGAACATATTTAATAAATAAAAATATTTTTACGACTTATTTTTAATTGGTTTAGCGTAAGTCTATTTTAACTTTTATTTAAAATTAAGTACCTACCTTATTTTCTATCTCCCGGTTTAGTGACTTTGAGAATATATTTTTCCTTGATGAAATCTTAACTCTTTTCCATCTGGCGAAGAAGCCAATTAAAAAATAAACTAAGACTCGCGCACTTATTGTATGTTAAGACTGCCATCGTTTTAAATTACTGTAATTTTTTTAGTTATAGTCATGCTTAGTATAATAACATAATATGCCTTATTACGCATACATTTCAGTATTCATGAAACAAATGCATTTTTATTTGAAATGTAGAGCAGTTACCAAATTTCTTATCTCGCATATTGAACTTTTGGTATGGCTAGTATTACTTATAAATTTTTGAATTTTCACTGATGCACTGTTTTCCCTTTTCTATGTGATTTAGAAAATATAGCAATATACGTAAACCAATTAAACCAAAATCATCCTGAATTTTTATTACCGAAAAAAGTTAATTACAAAAAATTTTAATGTGCGTATTTTAATATTGAATTTATATATATCTTGCCAATACTGATTTAGTGGGTTACATTTTTTTTATTTTTAAAAATAATATTTACCCCTTTTACTACTTAATAGATAACGTTGAATAAGAGAAGGTTGTTTAAGGTATGTTGATTTTCCTTGCCAATATCTAAAAGTAAATTTGTACAAACGCGAAATATAGTTTAAATAAGTATTTTACTTTTAAAATAAAACCATATTTTGAACGTAACACTGAGCTGACTATTGGCCCAATACAAAGTTTTAATAGCTAATTTTCACTTCACTCGGGTACAGAATCCCATCATTCAGTGATTTCCGTGGCTAGCTTCTTTTGGGATTTCATCATTCTCAAACGACGGTAAGGGAAGCTCCTCTTCAAGGTCGCCTAACGATGCTGATAAGACCTGCCGGGTAATTTGAATCGCTGGTCTGGGATTTTCGGGGGGGGGGGGGGGGGTGAAGGATGATGTCACGACTGGGCTGGTTAACCTAGTTCTGCCAAATACCGCCAGGGGCGTATACGGCCGATACCCAGCGATGAAAGCGATCGCAGCGGCGGAGCTTGGAACTACAACAATTCTTCTAAGAAACCGGACAGAAAATTTAACCTGGGCTCGCGACTTCTATACATTATATATATTCAATGGTAACTCCGCCTTGTGTAAGTGATCCGGGTGAACAGACACCGTCGCGGCCGCTTCACATCGCCCGCACTGCCCAGCAACTACAGGGCGACACGCAAAATACTCACCTACGATGCGCTAATTGTAGTAAATTTGGCCACATAGCATTTAATTGTAAAGGGCCGCGTGTTGAGGCGCAAGAGCGTAAGTGTTTTAGATGCCAGGGAAAGGGTCACTATCGTGCGAATTGCCCGGAAAACTACAAGTGACGGGACGTAAAAGAGGGCGTTACCGTCGTTTTTTGGTGAAATCCTCTTACAGAAATTTTCTACATTTCATGCCCATACAGATAAAAGATAGGTTATATCCGGCACTGGTGGATACTGGAGCCACACGATCTATAATGAGTGAGCATTTTGTAAAGAGCCTTCAGCTCAAATTTCCTAAATTATTTTCTGCCTCATCATTTGTTAGTGAATCTATAAAGCTGTGTGTGGCAAATGGGAGTTGTGTTCCCTCTGAACAATCTGTAATACTGCACTTTAAAATCAAACATTTCTCATGGTCGTGGAAGTTTGCCATAGTGGCGGGAATTTCCCCTGAGTTTATTATTGGTTTAGATTTTTTAGGTCAGTCACGTAGTGTTGTAGATGTGGGTAACCACGAATTACGGTTTGACTTTGCTCCTAACGTTAAGATCCCTTTACGTTACGACGTATGTAGTAACATTGTCGTAGCTGGTAGCGATGTGAATGAGTCTACGCGTGAACAAACCTTACGATCTTTAAAGTCACAATTTGCAGACACCATAACTAAGAAAATTGGTAAATGTGATATTCTTCCCTATAAATTCTATTTACGTGACGAAACGCCAGTGTATAGTAAACCTTATCAGGCATCTCCGCCTAAATTGCAAGCAATGCGACAGATTGTGGATAAACTGTTAGCTGCAGGAGTTATAGCGCCCTCGACTTCGGACTTTAGTACGCCTACCTTTCTTGTTCGTAAGAAAGACGGCGTAAGCTGGCGACTAGCTCATAATTATATTCCTTTGAATAAAAAAATAGCTTATCAGGACGTGTGTCTGAGTAATAACGAAATAGCAAGCTAAATTAAATAGTGCTGGCGCACAACACGCAGTTGTAGAGAGCCGAACTAACAATATAAATTGCATACAAATAATGGCGGGCCCAACACTCAGCGATCGCCGTCACTATTACCAGCATTTACTTTGCAAAATGTTATGCCGCGGATTTACGGTTTCAAGATCTACGTAACACGAATCTAGGTTCATGACGGTCAGTCCGTATTCGGGCAGCATGACGACGCTGAGTGTAGACGTAACTCGTTAGCGCTAACCGGCGGACTGTCCCCTTAGACCTACTGGGCAGACAGCAACTATAGAGAGCTGAGAGCCCGCTTAAATACTCTAAAAAGAACCAAAATCACAGATGTCGCTAGTGTTGAATCTAGAGGGAAAAAAGGGGAAGGATGAGAGGCGGTGGAGGGGGAACAAGACACCTAGAGTGGGAGTAGGGGAAATGAAAGGTGGCGGCGCTGCATCGCGACTGACGGCGACTGAGCGCAGCTACTGCTGCAAATTAATACAAACTTCTTTGGATAACATAGATCCACGTAAGCTACATTTATGCAGAAATTAAAATATACCCTTAAAAAAGTGAATATAACCAAATCTTGCATTACAACAGTCAACGCATTTAATGAACTAAATACATTAAAAAGGTTTTTACTTACCTCGTTACAGAAGACACGTTTAACGTGTAAACTGTGTTCTTCATAACATACAGAAAACGAAATCACGGCTGTTACGCAACCCCGATCATCGAGCAAACGGGATATGGTTGCATTCCAGCGACCGGTTTATAAATTATTAGCAGTGGTCTTTTCCCTCCCGGTGGTCCATCTCTTCCGGAACACTCTATATTAAAAATTTCACTTCAACTATTGGTCCCACAACTTCGTTCACGTAAAATAAATAAAACTGTCATGTTATCTATGTAAAAATTATGGTCAGCTAATGTTCATTTATACCTTAACTTGAGTTGAAGTTCCATTAAATATTCCCAGTAGAACTACTTTTTTTTTTTTGCATAGAAGAGCAAGCATAAACAAAACTTGAAATCATGCTATGTATAACTGATCGTTAAACAAATTTCTAGCTTTCCTATTTTTAATGTGTGTAAATATTCGAGCAGTAAAAATTTCAACTTTTTAAAATATCACTATGAAAAAATACCGAAATAATTTTGGTGTTAGAGTCTAAAACCTGTTTCAGTTTAAAGTAAATTGAGTGTAGCATTATAAGTTTACGAATTAAATGTTTCATAAAAGCAGACGAATTTTTATTTGGATTTCAGTTTGGTCTTAGTTTAAGCAGGTAGAATTAATTAATTAATTATATTTTTTGTCGCAGAACTTTCCCTGATTATTTATATACATTTTTTTAAGTATTAATTGATGTCATAGTTTTTGATGACGGACAACTTCCCTGCAATGACCTGTTTATGTACATAATTTTTCACTAACTTGCTTTTCCACATAGCAAAAATTTTTACCGATTAACCAGAGATTATAGTGTCATAGCACTAAGTGATAAATTACAAACCGCAGTGTTCTTTATTTTTCTTCTTTTATTTCCTAAAGGTCTTATAGTTAACATATGTTTCCTTGGTATTGCAGTAGTTCGCTTTGTGATGTTTATCACAAGGCTATTAAAATAAGTTTTTGCTTGAGAGACGTAATTTTGTTTTATGTCAATTGCTGCATAGAAGTAGTTTAGCCTGTTCTCGTGACATATTGTGATAGTCCTTGAAGCTGATGGCTTGCTACAAGCTTTCATTTACTTCATTAAACCAGATAAATAAAGGAACTCAGAAAGATAATATCCAAACTATAATCTTTTTCAAAGGTTACTATGAAACAACTTGAGAATTAATGCGGCTAGCATTATGAACCACACACATAGCAAAAAGTTGTCTGAGGTGCATGTATACGAATGCGTGTGTGTTTGTCTAGTTTTATTTTATTACGGATATGAAAAGTTATTCACTACTCTATAAGTGAAAGTATAAATATGTATACCGTCAACAACTTCTGTAACATTAGATTATGGTTGGGCAGCAATGTTAAGATATCCACCTTAATATCTATTTTTTTTTTCTAATTAAATAAGATAGCAAACCAACACAGTGCTCGTTCCTGTTATTGATACTAATAAAAAATAATTTCAAATATTAAACTTAATAGTTATATACACTAGTTTATAAATTGAAACTAAAACCTTTTTTAATAATGGACAAGTATTTACTCTCATATATCAGAACATATGTATTAACACAAGTTTAAGCAATTTTAAAAATATCTTTAAACATAAACTAATACATATTCATTATTTAAAAAAAGCAAATATTCATTAGAACATCCTAACTACATTAACAATATAACTGAACAATGTATTATACATATGAAGAAAACATCAAATAAAAGTATTAAAAAAGAGTTTTAGTGTCATTCAAATGGGTTATTTTGTTTGAATTTGTTTTTATAACAGTTATCAAATGTAGGTAAAGTAAAATATGAATGTCCGGCATCAAGTTCAGTCTTTGAGCTTAAGGTCTTAATTATCCAACCATTGGGTTACAAATAACTCGATTGACTAATGATGTTAATTCAAGTGAAAAATGGTGTTCTTAATGACCACAAATTTCTCTACGTTATCTACGAAAAAACTATACTTTTCTTAATCTGCACAACTCATAAATGTTAATTATAGGACTGTTTTATAATCATGTTCTTGACGTCATTACAAAATATATATCGCAAAAGACATACTTCAATGTTGCATATTCCGTAAGGCATAGCCCAGGTTAAAATACATAAATAGTATCACTTACTAACATTGGATGGATAAATTTCACAATTCACTTCAACATTCAGCATTTAAGGATCTTACTTGAACTATCCTTACTCTTAGACAAAACATTACTAATAATCAAACGTTTCAATTTCGTTTCAGTTCTCAGAAAATATGTTCTCATGGGCTCTCAGCTTAATTAAACGACCATAGATAGTAACTACACATTAAACGTAAAACTCATCACTATAATAACTTCAAGTCACTGTA
The DNA here is from genome assembly GCF_032445375.1 of Bacillus rossius redtenbacheri. Taxonomy (NCBI): domain Eukaryota; kingdom Metazoa; phylum Arthropoda; class Insecta; order Phasmatodea; family Bacillidae; genus Bacillus; species Bacillus rossius. Next base: position 277,719,201 of record NC_086330.1, on the reverse strand, counting down.
ACAGATTTAATTAATATATCAACATTATATAAATAATATTATTAATCTCTAGGCATAAGCAATATATCATTGGAGGGTTCCAGATAATACAGTTTAATAGCCGCTCTACTTGCATAGAAACTTTGCATATAGAAAAGTTCAACTATCTCTCCTTTCGATATCACCATGCCTTTCAGCACCTATTAATATTAGTAAAACAGTTATCAGTAAATAAAATAAACAATTTAACAACGTCTGTAACGTTGTAGTGATACAGATTATTAATTGAAAGGCGTAATTTTATCGGCAAGGGCAGTTGTGTGATTGGAAAGACTTTATGATGCATTTATAATCATTCCTTTGAATTGTACGTTTATTATTTATTTGTAACCGTTCCTACGTTATCAATTAAGTATGGTATCAATATTCACGTTTACCGTTTATTTGTCAGCATAGTTATGGGCCTAGTCCCAATCAATTGAGCGTGATAGGACTTGATTTCCTGTCGTTCTGCTTGTACTTAATGTATATTTATGGGGATTACTACATTAGCTTAACGGTATATGTACCCTTTCACAGTTAGTTTAAATGTTTTATTATGTCAGTGTTGCTGTATTTAAATGTACTCATTTGTTCTTGTACGCAAACGTACGGTACCTAATAATTAAGCGAATCATCTTTGTTAATCCGTAATGTGTAGGAAAGTGTAATTTGAACTTAGTATTAGGGATTTCTACGCCCCTATTCTGTTGTCCCGCGCGCATACACACGCGTGCAAGTTTTGTAATTATTATTGAAGCTTATAAAGAGTTGTATTTCTCTAGGGCTATTTGCACGTCTATAAGTATTTGTTATTGAGAAGTGCATAGTTAAATGTATCCTGATATCATTTTTTTTTTAATCTCAGGTATCTTGTGTGTTCACCTTTAAGTGCACCTAAAATACACGATCTGTGCTGAATATTTAAATTCAGCCCCTCCCCATTTCCCCTTGATATCTTGTCCTGGCAGTTGGAAGCCATTTCCAGGAACCGTATAGTTAGGGCTTTGTAAAGGCTTTCAATGTTACTTAATTATATTGAATGTTTAACAGGAGTAAACGTCAGTGTGATAATTTCAGGTTGGATTTTGTATTTTCTAGATTTTACAAAGTTTACAGCTGCTTTCTTCTGCGCAGGGGGATGGTGCGAGGTGGCATTTAGGTATCTGTGTGTATGATTATGATACTCAAAGAAACCAATTTTTCTAAGTGGTACTTAGAAGACCAGCACATCATGTAATAGTAGGTTTTATTCTTTTTCCAGTTTTATAATGAAATTGATGTTTGGGTATAAGCGTTAGATTACCCATTTATCGAGTTAAGTTTTTTGAAAAACTGTCTATTTTTGTCAGAAAGTTTCATTGAGCAAACGTATATGAAATTTACTTGCGCATCATTTTCTGTTCATTTGTGGTAGTTCACTAATACTTTTTTCACTGCTATAATATTTTCAAATAAAAAATGTAATATTTATTTCATTGGAGTTAAATTTTTTATCATGTTTATGCAATGTGTTATTAACATAATACTAAGTTAAAAAATAATTTTTAAGTTGACATATTTTATTAATCCAGACATGAAACATCATGTCAGATTTATTGCCATTTTGAGACTGTTGAAACTGTAATAAATAAAAAGGATAAAAATGAGAGGAAAATAAAACACGTACAAAAATTCACAACAAAAATTTACTATCTCACACAAATCAATGATCAGGAACTGTCTAGTGTATTGAACATTAATTTTCGTTCATTGAAATATTTGGTTTTGTTTAAATGGTTAAACCTTGAAATTATATAATTTATAACCATTATGAAACAATTAGTAAATGCAGCTAAAGCTAAACTCTTAACTAATAAACAAATGTATTTTTAATTAAATAACAAATAACATTAATAAATTAATTTAAATTAATTTGCTTAGTAATTTCTTGGTAAAAACCAGAGATAGAAATAATTTAAATGCAGTTTCAATAATATATTAATACATTTAATTGTAATATTTTATTTTCTATTAGAGCTTAACTATAATTTATCAATTTATCTGGTTAAGATTTTACAAGATAAGTAAAAAAAGTTTATATTCTAACCAGACACGTATTAAGCACATAAAAGTTAATGATAGCACTTCATAATGTCTTTGATCGTTTTTTACAACCACTGATAACCGATATAGTCATTAACATCCGTTTATGTAAATGAATAGTTTCAACTCCTTGGAACAATCGAGGTACATTCACATCGTTCATGATCACTTTTTTTTTCATTAGATATCTATTATTTGTAGTTATGCTCAGTACATTCCGTGGTGAAATTTAAACATGGCTGTCATCGATTACGTTTCAACATAAAACACATGGAAAAGATGACAAATATTTTCCTGAGTAGTGAAAAATAGGCAAATAAAATAGAAGTTCTACTTAAAGTTCATAAAGTAGCAACAATCTAACTTCATTATCAACAACAGAATTATCTTTATGAAGTCTAAGTGGTAATTTATAACCAAAACATATTTTTCAGGGACAGTTGTATCCACCTCATAGTTGTTTTTATTTTAACAGTCTCTATAGCTTGAGGGTACCAAAATTTGCTTCTTAAGACTAAACTCTTTTTTCGGTTTTTGGTTGCGGCTCACAAACATTTACGTTCAAAGCTGCTTGAACTGTATTATTACGGTGCAGAATAACAAGGAGGAAAATGATCTTCTTTAAGGGGATAATTATTGCACAGTCCAAAAATTCGTCATCCAGAGGAAAACTGAGAACGAAAAACTTTGGTCTTTCTTGAATCCGTTGCTGACAATGCCGGAAATTAAATAGGCACTATAACACTCGATGACGGTAGTGTAGAGCGAGTCTCGCCGTTTCGGGAACAAGATGTTAAAAGGCAGGCAAAGATGAAAGGACCATAACAATGAAAGTAGGCAGGGCAGAGGGAATCTCACTGATTCTGAAACCGGATTTTTATGGTGCAGACAACAAAGAAGTAATAATTTATTCAAAAACGAGAGGGACGAAGGTGTCGTACTGCTTCAACTGGATGATTACAGTGAAGATAGCTCAGACAGTGCCATTCAAAAATGATAGGATAGAGGACGTCTCACCACTTCTTTAACCGGATGGTGATTTTGCATTTGACGAATATGACACCGTTTATGTCGAAGAGAGTAGGTGAGACGGAGTCTTATGAGTTTCTTTAACCTGATGACTTTGCAAATGATGAATAGACTACACACCCATGTGAAATGGAAGGTAAGTCTCACATCTTATTGAATCTGATTTCAATAGTGCAGACAATGTAAACAAAACTAATCCAGTTGAAGTGTTTAGGTGAGTAATAAAATCGCATGCAAAAGATTTAAATGGAAAGTCCTACATCTTATTTATTCGAATTTTAACGACGTAAACAATTAAGAAGGCACACTTTATGTATGCTATTTTATAGTAAATTGAGTTTCCCAGCTTCTTAAACTCGATGATTACGTTGCACACAACAAATAAAATGCCTACTCATCAATATGGATTTTAAGGTAATTCTGAAATCTTCTTTAATCTAATTTTAACAGACAGTGCAAAATACACTTCTAATAAAAGAGTGTAGGGTAGAGGCACCTCATAGCTTAATAGATTATGATGGCACCTATTATGGAAAAATAAACTCATACGAAATGAAAGGGTGGTCCCACAGTTTGATGACGACCGTGCAGATGACGAAATAGACATGGTTACAGTCTAATAGGTTATCGTAGAGGTAAATTGAAAGCTTTCGGAACCTGATGACAACTGTGCAGATGACAATTAGATAACATTCCAGTCCAATAGATTAATGTAGTGGTAATTTCACAGTCGTTTGAACCGGATGATGACGGTGCAGATGACGAAGAAGACACCATTACAGTCGAAAATGTTACACATAGATGTAATATTACAGCTTCTTTAACCGGATGATGATGATGGTAGTGCAGAAAACCATTAAAATATGGTGCAGATGACGAAGAAGACACAATTCCAGTCCAAGGGGTTATGGTACAGGTTATCCCACAGCTTCGTGAAGCGGATGATGGCGGTGCAGATAACGAAGAAGGCGCCATTCCAGTCTAAGAAGTTACACACAGAAGTAATCCTACAGTTTCTTTAACCGGATGAATATGATGGTATTGCAGAAAACCATAAAAATATCATTCATGTTTAAGAGGTTATGGTTGAGGCAATCAATCACACAGCTTCTTGAACTGAATGATGACGGTGAAGATGACGAATAATGCACCATTACAGTCTAAGAGATTGTGGTTGAAGTAATGTCACAGTTTCTTGAAGCGGATGATGACGGTGAAGATTACAGATGAGGTATTGTCACAGCTTCTTGAAGCGGATGATGGTGCAGATTGCAGATGAGGTAATGTCACAGCTTCTTAAAGCGGATGATGACGGTGCAGACAACATTGCAATGAGGTAATGTCACAGCTTCTTGAAGCGGATGATGACGGTGCAGAGGACGAAAATGCGCCATTACAGTCTAAGAGATTATGGTTGGAGTAATGTCACAGTTTCTTGAAGCGGATGATGAAGGTGCAGATTACAGATGAGGTATTGTCACAGCTTCTTGAAGCGGATGATGACGGTGCAGACAACATTGCAGATGAGGTAATGTCACAGCTTCTTGAAGCGGATGATGACGGTGCAGAGGACGAAGAAGGCGCCGATCCAGAGGAAGGAGGCGGCGAACCCGAGCACCACCTCGTGGCTGGACACCCCCCAGGCGCGACTCATGATGGAGCGCATGGCGCGAATGGGCAGCGACAGCGGCAGCACGAGAGCCACATACCTCAGGGTCGAGTTCATGCCCTCCAACGGCCATATGATGCCTGAAAAAGACCCGTAAACACCTCACTACTGCCCAACCATGCTTAAAGCTCGGTTCTCACTCGCCGAGTTGCTTATTTTATTTTCATCACTCTTAATAAAGGAATTTATTTGTTTTTAAATTTTTCCAAAAATTTATTTTGCATGTGCTGGATTACCAATTTTCTACCCATATTTTCTATAATTTTTGAGATATAAGAAATCGCACAAGTAGTAATAATTATGTACATTTCATGATACTTTACCACTATTAGTTTTGAGATAATTTTAGATAAAATCTTTGGTGCAACATAATATGCGAGAGAGAAATCTTTTTAATTTACAGTAAATGGCCTTACATAATATGGATGATGTGAGGATTAAATAATTAACATGGTAAAGAGTCCGAGCTCTTACTAAGCAATTTCGAACTCGACCATCCGAAAATTTCACTGCACGTAAATAGTGAATGAACGGATTGGGGCAAACGGGATGTTCCATCGCGTAAAAACATGTGAGCGAATATTTCAGTACTTGTCAGACGTGTGTAATACCCATCCTCGTTGACCAGCAAAATCACATGTTCTCATGTTGCAAATCCTAAATATAGTTACGGTCATCACTGACTTCATGATTGCGTAACGCTGTGAGATTGCGCCTGCCTGCTCTGCAGGTAGCCGCAATTGCTGTTTTACACACAGCCACACTATCATAATTTTTTTATAATTTAAGAGTGCATTTGAATTTTTCACCAAATGGTGGCGTTAGAAGGTAAAGAAAAGAGTTTAATGTCATTTAATTTGCGAGATTTTAATAATTATTTTACTTTTATAATTTGAATAATTAACTTGGCAGATTAAGTAAATGTTCAATTTATCGCTGAAAATCAATTTTAATTACGCGAGTATGTCGTCATAATAAATTAAAGATTATTGAATGAGACAATTCACACGCAATGTAGTTTTTGAAGAAGTTCGCCATTAAATACAATTTTTTCACATACTTTTAATCATTATGTATATATTATAGATCATTTTCATTTGCACAATATTAAAATAAATTGAAATTTAAATAAATATTTTGTGTATATTAAATGGTTTGATATATTCATAATTTTTCAAAGGGTGACTTAGTCAACTTACAAAAAACTAGTAATATTACAATACGAAATCGGTCACGAAATTTACCGAAGAATTATTAAAAATAATGCCGAACATGATAAGTATACGCAAATTGTGTTTTCAACATCAGATCTGGACGCGAATCACAAGTAGTTTGCAGACCCGCATTTAAAATTTGCTGTCGATGAAGCTAATTCAACTTTTGAATCATATGATTAGCAGACCGAAATTTTAAAACTATACAACTTAACAATCCAATAAAAACGAAAAAAAAATATTAAAAAATTAAACCCTGGCTTTTGACCTGATTTTCTACAAGGAATCTTATTTGAATACTTTCCATCTTTTATAAAAAAATTCATAAAATATTTAATTCTTTAAAGTTTCGCTTTGTCGTAGTGAAATTAGTTCGCGCGATCTATCACGGATTGCAACACTGTGGTTGCAACATCTGTTCTATTCGACTGCCCTTCCATTCAGAAAATTACTCCTAACAAATGCTGTATTCAGAGAGCTAAATTGTAACGCACAATTTTGATCAATATCTCTAGATCACATGAGCAAAGGCATTGATAGTAAGTAGTATATAAAAGTACGTCCTGCAACTGGTGCCGGTGCGAGGTGCCTGGTGCTAATATCCGCAATCTTGGATTGTGATGTAATGGTAGCCATCTTGGAAGACCTATAAAACGGACTTTGACGTTAATATCTATTTATGACCCAACCAACTTTGATGAGATCTTTTCCACCATTTTGGATTATGCTATTTTGAATTATGACTTCACAGCCGCCATTTGGTTTTCTAGAACTTGCAACCTCTGGGACTCTTCCATTTTGAATAATGTTACATCAAACCTTTTTTTTTAGAACTTTCTGTCATCTTGATCCACCATTTTATAAAATGATGTCACATACACAATTTTTTTCTATAACATTCCGCCATCTTTGAATCCATAATTTTGAATTATAATGTCACGTGCACCAATTTTTTTCTAAAAGTTTCCACATTCTTGCATTCCGCCATTGGGTTTTCTATCATTTTACTTGATGACTTTTCCATTGTAATTTTCGTTACGGTCATAATCTTGTGATTTGGGGAAATGATTCCATTTTATAAACCAATGCTTTAATAAAATTTAATTAAATAACAATAAAAAAGGCACTTACGTAATTGAAGATGGAATCCGTGATTCGAACTTGGCGATGGCAAAGAAAATAAAATTGTGAAGGGGTCATTCCTCCATGGAGGTCACTGGCAAACTGAACTCCCACCACTTTCGTCAGTGCATATACTATAACACCAACCATCATGATGACATGGCAGCCATCTTTGAGTTGCTATCTTGTTTTGTCTGCTGGAAGCCACCATCTTGTTTTCGTTTGTTAGAGATCTCTGCCGCCATATTAGATTCATTTTCATCCACTAGAGTGCATTAGTATTTATTACCAGAAAGCGTCACATTAGCCATTTTGTCGGCCAATTTGGCTACTGTCTTAAAAATTTCTGATTAACCTAAAACTAAACGTTAAAAAATCCTTTTAAAAATTGCTTATTCAAATATTGATCGATGTGAGCAAATTAAATATTGGTTTGATCATTGGTCACTGCGAAAATGTAATTTTTAATTTTCAATATTTGAATGAATGTTACTGGACATCACTACGCCTACCAAGTAGGTCCGTTTTGATATTTGACATACATTGCAACTAGGTCATGACTAAAGTCAGGCTTATAGGCCAAGTAAATCCGAACCATGAGGCCTTTTTTCGATACTTGCCATAACCGTCAAAAAAATATGACATATTTCAAGCAGACAAGTAGAGAATCTTGAACTGTCTACCTACAGTAAAAATATAATCAATTACACGAAATAGAGAATATAATACTTTTTTGCGCTTACTTTAGTAACAATAATCCCCGATAAATGCTTTACGCGTAACACAAAACCAAGATGTTAATGAACCATTAGATATTTAGGTCTGACTTCTGTTTACACTACGCACATTTACCGAGATGGCGGCTTCTAATAGACGAAACAAGATAGAAGATCCAAGATGGCTGACTTAACGTCATACTGGTTGGTGTAATATCTGCCTTGAATAAAGTGGTGGGAGGTCAGTCTGCCAGTGGCCTCCGTGGAGGAAGGACCCAAAACCATATATTTTTGCCCTCACCATATTCGAAACGATAACTCCAAGCTCCAAAATGTTAAAGCATTTTAATTTAAATTTTAATTAATTCGTAATTAAGTAATCTTTGTTTGTTTTTCCGATAATTTCCGATAATTATTACCGAATTTTAACAAGCAGCTGTATTTAAAAATTGCAATGGTGACATCATCGTTCAAATTGGCGGAATCAAAGAAGGTAGAAAGTTCTAGAAAACAGAATTGTGGATATGAAATCATAATTCAAAATAGCAGAATCCATGATGACGGAATGTTATAAAAAACCAAATGGCAGTTGTTATGTCATACTTTCAAATGGCGAAATCCAAGGTGGTTGTAATGATGTCATCCAATATGGCGGCCTGGGTATGGTCATAAATCAAGGTCAATGTCAGTGGACAAGGTTAAGGTTATGGTAAAAGACACCCAAGATGGCCGTCGTTGTGTCACAATCCAAGATGGCAAGCACTTCGCATCGGTGCTAGTAGCAGGACCTATTATAATATTGTTACGAACGTGAGCAAGGCCACGTCACGCGTAGGTGCAGAGCTAGCTGGGCTGCATCACATGCCGCCGTAACATGAGATGTTCAGTGCGCACCTGGGTCGCCGCTTTATCTCCCTCCAGCCCTCCGCTCCCCCCGCGTGGCACTGTTAGTTTGACATCCGAAACCTGACAGCTGCGGAGTTACGCGAGCCATCTACACGTGTTTCGAGAGATTTCTGCCATCGTGTCGACGCGGAATGACGCAACTGGCCCCAGCCACGCTCGTGAGTTACAGAAATGGCGGCTGATATATAAAAAGAGGACGTCGGCTTCAGCAGAGTCAGTTCAGTGGAGTCGGGAGTTTCCCGCGGCGGAGTTTCCGGGCGATAGAGCGGCGAAGTTCCTGGACGAAGGTTCCAGGGCGAATAGTTCAGTTCCGGGCTATAGTGTCGCGGGTGCGGCGGAGTTCCAAGCGAATTTCCGAGCGAGGTGTTGAGTGGAATCTCGGCGAAGGGGTAGTGCGACGGCGGCGGCGGAGTGCGGTGACGGAGTCCTGCGACGGAGGACCATGAGGGGTGCTGCGGCGAGAGTTGCGCCAGAGGTGCGGCCTAGCGAGGTGTGCGGTGTGTATAAACCGAGTGACTGATGAAGCAACATTTTTAAGTACAATTGATTAATTTAAATTTTTAGATTATTTGCTAGTAATGTAAATAGTGGCAACAAATAAAACTCTGTGTGTAATAAAACCTTTAATTGGGCTATCCTTTACGAACCCGTAAATCGTAACAATATAATACTATATTTATACTGGTGTTATATTTCTCGCATGTCCTCAGTTTTAGCCAGACCTATCACAATCACTCGCAAGACACGATTGACTTGAAATAAAATACATTCCCAAACAATTACGTTCGACAACATATTTGATGCCAGCGTAACAAACTTCGCGGACGTGACAGTCTTCTCAATATTGTTTTTTTTTTTCTTTACGTGCCCATAGCGTTGCAGATGCGACGTTACTGAACGGCCACAAGAAGTTTTTTTTACGAAGTTAAAAATTGCACAAAAAATTATATAGAATTATATTTCGCGTATTTGGTTGTATTTTGTTTACAAAATTCTTTTGTGAAAAATTAAATGCATTCAAGTTAAATTAATTTTTCTCATAAATAAATTTTTTTTAATCAAACGACTAGTTTAAGAATGTAAAAACAAAACCATATTGGATTAATTTATGACTGCTATGTATGAAGTGCGACTTTAGGTTGTTACTTTCAGTTAGTCACGTGTTTAAAAACTGCGTGTTCAAAATATTGCTATATTTGGCTGTTGCATTGCGTAGGCTACTTAGCGTCACGTCTGTCATACTATTTTGATTCCAGGATAATGATTATATGGGGTTAAATCATCGTTTATGCGTTTTGCAGTTGGTGATAATGCAGTTTAAATCAAATCAAAATCAGTTCGAATGCACTGAATGTGAACATATATCTCTAAAAATTTACTAATACAGGGTCCATTACTAGCTGGACTTGCTTGTCCCTTCGCTCTGGGAGGGCCTCATGAAGAACTTGGTGACCGACGTATCTAGACATCGAGGTCACTGGAGCCAGACGTGGGGCACAACGGTGGATGGGGATTCAAAAGTAAGAGCTGACATCCCCCCCCCCCAAAAAAAAAAAAATTCGCAGGATTAAGGGCAATTACCTTCACGTTTGCCCTTGAGAAAATCTGGGTGTGATCAAGCTGGGAATCAAACCCAGATCACTTTGGCGGAAGGCAAGAGACGCGAACTGAAATTATGGTTATCGTGCAAAACAGTCCAAATTTAAACCATTATTGAAGCAACATTATAAAGACGTATACACTGAAAAAAAAGTTATGTACTCTTACAAAAGATTTATTTGTAAACCAGTTGCCCAAATATAGTTTGTAATACTACAATAATGATGATGTAGGTAACTTTGTACAACACATGGGTATAGTTGTTTTAGAGTATATGAAATACTTTTCGAGATAATACTGAGTATTTTTTTTACAAAAATTACCGTATGATTTTTTTTTATTTTGACTGATGCTTCATTCCAAATTAATTTCTTTAAATTATGGAAAAGATAGTTGAATATTAAATAATTGGAATTTAATTTGATTGTATAATGTTTATCAATATGTGCATCTAACACTCGAGAGCTATTCAGGGAACGGTTCACAAATAACTATAACAATTGGAGGTAATGGGACAACACAAAGCACAAATGCCAGGGAAAGAGTACAAACCCAGTATTATTGAAAACACTATTTTTAAGTTTTACATGTTTTATGTAAATATTTAAATTCAAAGCTATCTGAAATTTTACGTAAAATTTTCTATTCTATTTAAAAAAAAATTACTTTGTGTTATTTTCCTCTTTACTTATAGCACAGTTCTTATGAGTGTCTCCATTTGTTTACATTTTCACAATATAAGATGCCAAAACTCTAGTGCGAGCTTCAAATTAGTTAATGCGTGTGTGCAAGTCTCCTAAAATAGTAGTAATGTGTTCAAAAACTGAACGGGCCGCCTTAATGTCCCGATTGTTCTCGAATTTCTGGATTATTGATGTCATACTCACCACAGAGATACAGCATTGGCTGAATACTTCCTGAGGCGACCACGGTCGCTGTGACTTCGTCTTCGCAAGCGGCCGATATTACGAAACCTAAACAAAAATAAAAATCATTCAGGAAAACATATAGTTGTCAACTCTTGGTGGATGATTTAACCTCAACCAAGAAACTATCTGGAATCTACAAATTACCATGTTCCTATGAACCGACAGAAAGAAGGGGAACTACGTAAAATAAGATCACATCCGAAAGTAAACAAGAAAACCGATATAAACTTTAGCAGAACATTCATTCATTTCCATATTGTAGAATTGGACCTATTTTAAACTAAAGAGAACAAAAAAATTACAATAACATAAAATTTAGGGACTTCATAGAGATATCAAAAAAACACAAAAAAAAACGTAAACTAAGAAAATTATGGTGTAACTAAATAATATTATTGGAATATGCTCCTTTACAAATTAACCCTTAACTTTTGACAGTAAGATATCTGATATTTTTGTTAATTTTCATACTTATATTGACATAAACTATTAAATAAAACCGTTTATTTAATAATTATATAATTAAATTGCTTATTGGAAACTTCTATAAACTTCTGGAAAATTTTAAGTATCTACTTAATGTACATAACATATTAATGTTCTCCAATACAGTATTACAAAATGATGAATTAATGTTTTCTTATTTTCCATACAGCAAAAATATTAAGAATATTTTTAATTCATTGAACAGCTTAGAACAAATTTCATATGATATGCCATCTAAGGTAATTATTTAATTTTTTTTAACCTTCAAACAGTATTTTTAATTCTTTGAACTAATAAAGTGGTCGTATAAAAATTTGCTTTGACCAAAGTTTAGGATAATATTAAGATGTTTTAAAATGAATTCAAATTTATTTGATACTAAGCAAATAGGATTTTTTTTATTTCAACCACTGTTTTAACGGTAGTAATTTGTTTCTGCAAAAATTGTTTCAGCCAAATTTTTAAATGAAGTTTTTTATTAATACAATAAATTATAACGTATTTGATTGTAAATCTATTTAAAAAATAATAACTTTTTACTTGCAAATCTTATTTTCACCCCTTGCAGTAATGGTTGGTAAGATAAACATTTGTTTAACAATGGTTTCAGTAAATATGTAGAAAGAAAAACAAAAATAAGAATGGACTGGGTAGTGTTCAAGGTAGGGAAGTTTTATTTATAATGGTTTGTTTTATCAAAAATTGTTAAAAAAAAAAATTTTGATAAAAATTATAAGGTATGCATGCGATTTTATAGTGTACCTAATAAGGGAGTCATGAATTATATTTTTTAACCCCTGTTTATTATACCCCTTGCAGTTATTGTAGGTAGTATAAAATATTATTTCAGAGAAAAGTTCTAGATAATAATAAAAGGTTATACAATGAAATAGAACGAATTTGATAGTGTACATGGTAGGAGAGTTATGGATTTATTTCAAACCCTTGCAGCAATAGCTCATCTTATCATTAATTGTTTTAGACAAACATTTTAGATAAAAAAAATTTATAGGATTTACATAAATTTGAACGGATTCGATAGTGTCTTTACTAAGGGAGTTGTAAAATTTTTTTCTTCTAAACCTGTTTTTTTTCTCACCCTTTGCAGTTATGGTTGATCATATAAAAATCGTTTCAGACAAAAGATTTTAGATAATATTCAAACGGTTTACAGACCATTCGAACGGATTATATAGTGTGAATTTTTAAGGAGTTACATTTTTTATGTCTTCCAACCCTTGTTATTTTCCACCCGAGTTATATTTTTCATGTCTTCCAACCCTTGTTATTTTCCACCCGTTGCAGTAATGGTTCAACATATAAAAATATTTTCTGACAAAAATGTTAGATACTAATTTTATGTTTTATAATAAAACGAAATGGATTTAATAGTGTAAAAGGTATGGATTATATATTTTTTAATTTTAATCCCATTTTTTTATTCGTTGCAGCAATGTTACGAGTTATCAAAAATTGTTTCAGACGAAAGCTTTAGATAAAAATTATAATATGTAAAAACACTTTGAACGAATTCGATTGTGTGCTTGCGAACACAGTTATGATTTTTTGGTCCTTCATCCCTTTCTTTTTTACCACCCCTTGCAGTTATGGTCGTATCAAAAAGGTTTTAAGACAAACGTTTATGGTATTAGTCCTACGCGTTATAATACGTTCAAGCTATGTTGATATTTTCCATATTATGGGTGTTAGGGTGATTTTTCCGTGTTTCAAGGAGCGCACACAAAAATATTTTAAAAAATGTTCAAAATTGAACAGATTGTAGATAAATGAAAGTGTAGTTTTTCTTTATGTTTTTCATAAACGTCCGTCGGCGACGCGATGAGTGTCCTTCAGCAGCTCCCAAACGACAGACAGACCCCAAAAACGCGGTGTGGCCTGGTCCTAGCCTCCCGCCAGGAGGACGCACTACGACAGCTAACCGCGCATTCCCGCTCCCCTAGTCCAACAACGCTTTCACCGGCGCAGCAGACGACATTTCCAGGCGCAGGCGTTGCCCGGACACGCGGCGTAAGCAGCAACGCACGGCCGAACGCCAACTGGGCTGAAGCAACAACACGCCCCGACCACGTGACAGCCGGGTGCAACGAGACGCAGCAAGCACAGGGCGGCTATCGCCTGGGCACAACTACCCTGACACGAAAAGTTAAACAAATACCACCGGAATTTAAAAAAAAACGAGAAAACAAATAACCGCAAAAAAAAAACTGCGCGGTTTAAGTTCCGTCTTAAGTGACACAAATATCAAGTTAGTTTGTCAGTTATACGTCAAGACGCTGGTCAACCTTGCAACCTTGCAACATGCTAGAAAGTCATGCAGTTGGAATTACTTTTATAACATGTTTATAAATAAGAAAGAAAATACAAGACGAAACCTTGACATAACTGGTTTTATAAACATTAATTTACAAACTAAACCAGGTGGGGGAAAAAAATAAATACAAGCATCGGCCATCTTTCAACTTTTTTGTTTTCTGCCTTTGTATACCTACTTCACGTTAAAAGTTATGAAAACTTTAAAAATTCAGATGTCACACGTATAGAAGGCAACAGTTTTATTTTTATCACATGAAAATAGTTTTCGTTTATTAAACTATTGCATAGTGAAAGCAAATTTTGCTTTCAAAATAAGATGATTTTTAATTTCACAGTTTTAGTTAAATAATGTTAATTTATTAAATTAAAAAAACCAAAACATTTTTTTTAATTTTAAAATTGTAGGATTTGTGATATCTTGCGACTTGTGAGTTTTATAAACTATCTTAGTTTTCTCTAGTTTATTGCATCCTTGAGCTCTTCCGTTTCTTGTTATATTTATAAACTCAGTCTAAAAGATAATTTTTCATGGAGCGGACCTCTAATGCGTATTTGGTTGAAGCTCCAGCTTAGGGCTGAGTTTATAAACCACGCAAGGAAGGCAACGACACAACAAAACAACACGCAAAAAAACTTTAAATTTTTTTTTCACAGTTTTATATAAAGGATACAAGTGGCAAAACATTACTAAACTTATAATTTAAAGTTGTAAAACAGTGGAAAACAAATTTTGTACACCAGGTTTTTTTTGACGATATGTTGATCATGGAAACAAAATAAATTGTGGATAATTTTATTAAAAAGTATATTTTATTATCTCGTCAGAAAGTTTAACATGTTCAAACATTATGTAGGTGTGTAATAAACAGAACATTTTGTTCTCCTATGAGAGGACGTCTGTGTATTTAAAAGTTTCGGAACACTTCTCTTTAAACAAGGCCTTTATAAACTCAAGCGAAACTCAAGAAAGTTGGAAGTTGAACAATACTCGAGTTGCGTTATTGCGCCGTGCGTAGTTTATAAACAGGTGCTCTAAAATTTGGTTGCTGAATATTTTACAGATTGCGTTCTAGCGTTCTTGCGTTCTTGCGTAATTTATAAACTAGGCTAAGAGCGAAATTAACCTAAGATGTAAAAATGGTGTTATTTTACACTAAATGTATGTTTCAGCAGTGTTTCCACCCACATTAGTGTAATTTTACACCTACATGTTTTGGTGTAATTTTACTCTTGTGTTGAACTAAAAGTACTATCAAAAGTGTAAAAGTACAACTGCTGTCACGTCTCTCGTTATTTGTATGCTATTAACAAATAGAGTGTTGGAAAACATGCTCAGTTTCCGAGTTTGAGAGACACGTGACAATTTATTTAACATTAATTTTATAAACATTATTAACCATTAGTGGACCGGAACCTTGGTTATGACCAGGGTGTACAAATAAAAAAATAAACTACATTTATCTTTGTTACTCTATACTTCACTGGTCTGTAGAGTTTTCTTTTTTCATCTCTTACGAGAACAGAAACTTCATTAACTAAAAAATATAAAAAAAGCATTTAACATTCTGTTCTTACGACAAGATAACGTAAAACGATTTGGCTCATGGTATTTCCAGAGTCCATTGAAACGTCAGTGCTTCAAAGATACAATGGAATAGTATTACTGAAAAATGCTTTCCTTAAACGGGGACGTTCAGCAGCGGTGTCGGGAGCCGCCCGCGAGGAGACATCCTGTGGACGCGCCGACGAGGGAATCCCTCGAAAAGCCAGAGAAACCAGAGAAACCGTTTAATTTGGGCGAAACTTGGACCCACTGCATCGCTAATAACGCAGCGTGATTACCGACGGCAATTACCAAAAGCTGCTTTGACTGAAGGTCGTAACTTTACAAAATTTAAAGGGACATTAAAGTTTCTAAAAAAATTCTACTTACCTATTACGTGGGTAGCCCTAGATTGATCAAGTCATGATGAGAAGACGAAGAAACACCGGAGAGTCCATGCTGAACCGCGTAGCAAGACACACGGGTAGAATACCCAACGGAAAAAATAAAGAGACCAGTAAAAGAAACCTCCATGTTGTAACAGATGGAGCTATTGGGAGTCAATGCCGTAGTTTTCTGTCTGCATCGCATATCGAAGCTTGTCACTGAGCACTGATACGCGAATAGCGATTCAGACGAGAGCGGCGGTAACGTGTTATCAAGACGAAGACGCGGACAATTCTCTCTGAAAACACTCGGGAGAGCCGAGAAGAATTTCTCACTGAGGCGAAAGTATTGCCGGAGGGCAGGACATACACGCATTGCGTGTACATAGGCCCCATGGGAAAGAGGGGGAAGGCAAATTTACATAGAAGGTAGTCCACGGAGGGATAAAATTGTATCGGCCAGATACCTGTCGGGTCGCGAAAAGAAAATGTTTGCTGTTGTAAATGGATGGGGGAGGGGATTTGTGGAACCAAGAGTCTACGCCGGGAAGAAGGTGTTTTTTTTTTTGAGGGAGGAGGGGGGGATTACAGCAGGACCGTCCATGTAGTGGTGCTCGGTGGCAGAGAAGTCGAACTAAATTTAGTAGCGCCAACCGTAGTGGGGAAGGTACTACCTAGCGGGAACAAGCGTTGAGTAGCTTAAACATTAGTTCCGCTGGAGCCCGAGAGATAGCGCAGGATGGCGCTGCGCTTATCGGCCAATGTGGGCGAAGGTAGAAAGAAACCCTATGGGAGAAGGAGGCTAGAGAGGGAATCCGTTAATTGGCTGTATCTGGGTTCTTGGAAGCACAGCGAAAAACAGCGACTGTGAAGGGGTGTGGGGAGAGTGCTTCCACCGACAGACATGCAATGCCAGACGTGCTCTGGCAGGCCGACAGAGGATACGCGCGCCCTGAAGAAAGATGCAGAGCCCAGCAGACACATTAGCCGTGCCAGTACTCCGAGTGCTGCTGGTGGCTAGTACGGGAGGAATCACACTCCAGGACGTGCAGCGGGACGAGGGGAACAGACATCTCTCTGCTAACACCACTTGGGAAGAAGAAAGCTTGGCTGGTCCCTGTGGTCAGACTTACAGGCCAAAGTTTAAATAATAAGGTCCCCTTAAAGCACGGAAGCTAGAAAAATTTTAATATGAGCCTTTATATACTGATCAAAGTACAAAAAAATTGGAATTTTCATGGTGCCGAGAAAAATACCTAATTTACGGCACACTGCTATTGCCTGGTATATATGTCAAAGCTGTTGGTGTTTTATTTAATCTGCGATATATAAATTTACACATGTATACATGTACCTATATTTTTGTTAAAACAGTCAGTTAATTGCACTGCATCGTTGAGTAGATTTACATTGACAATGAATAATGCTAATTTGTGTTACTTCCAAAAAACTTTTGTACCTTATAGCAAATAATGTGTACTTTTAAAATAATTATAAATGTAATAAATTTCACAGGCTCAAGGCCATTGTCAGGAGTTGCTCAGCTTCTGGGTTGTAGTCACGCCGAAGGTGAAGATATCACAATGTTTCGGTCGACGTTGCAGTCGCCATCATCAGGGAGCAGTTACCTACTGTTTGCAACGTCGACCGAAACGTCGGTGATATCTTCTCCTTCGACGCAGCTACAACCCAGAAGCCAAGCAACACCGATTTATTAATTTATCACCTTTAATTCTTCAAGCAAACACATCTAAAATTATGTGTGAAATAAAGGAGTAGAACTCACGAGCATTGGTAGTTGGTCTAGCATATTAACCTGTCGACCACCGTACACGGTAATAAATCTTCATGTAATAGGAATACCACTTTGTAACTTATATAAATTAATAGAGGCGTTGTCAGTATAAATTGTAAAATACATTGTTATTTGAAGTTCATTTGTTGTTGTAGATTTACTATGACAAATATTTTGTATTTTTACTATAACGTTTGTGTGTACCCACAAGTACTGCGTACTGACAAAAAAAAAACAAGACACTAATTAATTTAACACTGTAAGACTGTGTAATTTCATTTATACATCCACTGTGTATTTAAACACGTTAGTCATTGATTTTGAAGATGAACGTTCTTGTATTTTTACCAAAGCCTGAAGTGCAGTTTGGTTTTCTAGAAACATTTACGTAATGAAAATAAAATGTACCAATTAAAAAAAAAAAAGTGTGTGCTTTGAGTCCACGTGTGAAAGAAGAAAAAATTCCTGTTTATTAGGTATAGAGAGAGATAAATTATTTACATCTCCAATCACACTATTCCCACAAAAATGAAAGATACTCATAAAGTTAATTACACAAATAAATAACTATTTTCCCAAAATAAACAAATGTTAGATACTTTAAATTAAATAAACAAAACATAGAATCGTCAATTTTTAGACTCTACGAAAACTGAGGCGTAGACGAACACAAACAGCGTTACGAAAATTCCTTAGCGTCACTGCTGCGTCATTTCCACCTCTCCCTTGCCGTCTTCCCGTCCGGCCGTTATACAACTATCATACGGCACGCTACGCTCTGTGCCTACCCCTCTCTATCCCCCTTTCCAGTCGACCGCTAGTGCATGCGTTGGAGAGGCGTCGCCACTAACGCACTCTTCTCCTCTACAGGTTCCCCCACCACGTACCTACCCAACTATTCCCCTCACGCGATCGGAATTTGACCAAACACTCGAAAATTGTAGCCGACCCAGCGAAGACTCAGACACGAGAAAAACATGTGAAATTACCGAACCTTTGCTTGTGGATCGTTAGCTTCAACAAGACCGCCCAAACAGACAACCGAGAAGCAGGAGCGCGAGTTATGGCGGACGCACCCAGGGCCATGCCGCACACTCCCTGCAGCAGCAGAAGAACCACCACCAGCGCCAGGTCGCCGTGGCACTGGAAGTGGTACACGAAGATGCCCAGCACGATCAGCAGCGACGCCTGGCCGCACATCAGCACCGACTGCGACAGGAAGTAGCCGAAGAAGATCTCGAACGACTTCACGCCTGTGCGGGGAAATTCACACAATCAATCAATCAATCAGTAGAAATAAATGAAAGATAAACACTGTTTAAAAAATGTATGAAGAAAACTGTTTACAAACTATCAAAGTAATATATAATAGCCGGACGGAGTGAGGTGCTGCAGCAAGTGTCTGCCATCTTGGATTATGACGTCATTACGGCCATCTTAGATGGCCTTGACTTTTTAACTTGACCCCGGCCGACACTTGGAATTCCGCAATTTTGTATAATGTTTTCACATTCACCGTTTTGTTTTCTCTAAATTTCTGTCATTTTGGACTATGGCACTACTGTTGTAATTTTCGTTACGGTCACAATATTGAAAATCCGTAATTATTCTCAAAATATTATGGGAAAATTTTTTATTTATGTAAAAATTAAATAACATTTTAATTTAAAATGTTATTTAAAAACGTTCTTCCATTTTGTATTACGCCATGTTGAATTATGACGTGAACGTGGCAATTATCGTTACTGCCGCCCCGCCGCGCCGTCTTGAAAATCAGTAATTATTTAACTAGAATATTATAAAAAAACTTCAAAAAGAAAAATTATATATTTAAATACCATTTTAATTGAGCAAGTATAGAGTTCTAATACATGCTAGAAATTTTTTTTAAATCTTCATTCATTTTTGGTTTGTATTATTATTATTATTATTGATTTATAAATATTTTGTAATTTTTTATTTCTATCTAAATTTTTATTTTTTTTCCTGTAATTTTTCTGACAAAGGAAAATGCGCACTGTCACTTCTCCTGGGTGTCTAACGAAGCCTTCTTTCTCTTGCGATCGTTAGTGAGCATCCAACATCCCACATAAAAGAAATTAATAATTTTTACTTCAACACAACACGTGGCGACATCTGTTGGCAAGAATCGAGACTACTTGCAAAATTTTCTTTTCAATGAGATAAATTAACTTTCGCCGCTGAATGGAGCCAAAGACAGTTAAGAGTCATGTAACTTCATAGACTAAGTAGCCTCACAGACTTGTAGCCCCGTAGCCAGTTGAAACCTTCAAGTCTTGTAGTCCTGTAGTTTCGTAGCTTCGTAACCTTATAGTATTGTAGCCAAGTAGCAACTAGGCCTAAGACTATTTGGAGCCAAATACTTTTGGCGCCATTGACTGTTGAAGTCAATGACTCTTGGAGCCAATGAGCGTTGGACACTAATGACTGTTGGAGCCAAAGACCGTTGGACCCAAATGACTGTTGTAGCCTAAGACCGTTTGAGCCAAATGACTGTTGGAGGAATTATATCCTATCGTAAAAGTGACGATCGCATCCTACTGAGTTGAATAAACTTGGAAAGGCGCTTCCTTTTACGCGAATTTGCGTTCAAATGTTCATTCTTTTAGTTAAATGCTTGACCTGTGTAATACATTACGTTTTTCTGTGTGTACATTGCATGATCATTACGTGTTCAGTGTGTACACTGCGTGTTCATTACGTGTCCGGTGTGTACATTGCATGGTCGTTGCGTGTACATTGCGTGTAAATCACGTGACCATTCCGTGTACATTGCGTATACATTGTGTGTCCATTGCATGTATTGCGTGTACATTACGTGTACATTGCGTGTCAACTGCACATTGGAGCAAATGGTACTTGGGAGCCTATCGAATATTGACGAGATCGTATCACATCTGATCGAATTTTTGTCCATATGTGCTTCCTTTCTGACAACGAATGAGAATCGATAAGTCTGTACTAAGGACATGATTGGCCTTATGGCTCGGAGACGAGTAGTATATTGGCGTAACAATGAACATGACTTTATTAAAATGCAGGTCTCATATCATTGTATATTACCTCTTGATTCGGAGAAGCTTGGTCTATGTGCATGGTTTTCAACATGAACTGACTACAATATTCACCGAGTATCGACGAAAAATATATTTTGGCTACTGACTGGATGTGTTTGACTACCTACTGGATGCGTCTGGTCTCCGACTGGGTGCGGTATGACAGCTACTGGACGTGCCTGGCCACCTATTACGTGCCTGGCTACTGAATAGACATTTCTGGTTAATCAACTGTTATGTACAACTGACTCGAAAACACATGTCACAGCATACAAAGGACTTGCTTCGCCTTCTAAGAATATTGTAGAAATCGAGAAATGCTAGTGATGTGTTTTGTTTTGTTCTTGTTGTAGTGTAGAATTTATGTAAAAAAAAATTATTTTGTAAAAGAATTTGTGGTGTTTCATTTCTCGAACCTGTAACTTTTGTAATATTTTAATTAAATTACTATTTTTTTTTTCATTGACCAAAGATATAACGGAGGAAATATATCGTTCATAATCAATCTTTTTAAAGTGGTTTTATGATGACTTTGAAATTTTTCCCGAATTAATAGGTCAAAAAATACAAATTACAAAAATGGTGATCATAACGCTGCTGCTGGAGCTGAAGGCTTTTTCATGAGGAACATAAGCCTCTTGTAGTATGTACAACCATATTTTATAAAAAATATTATTTTTTGCTTAAATTTAATTTTTTTGCATGTATGAATTATATTACCGAGGACAGGGACTGAACGAATCAATCAGTAAATTAATTAGTCATTGTTTTATAATGTTTGGAATTATTCCCGAATTTATAGCTAAATAATTACACATTTTCAAGATGGCATCCAATTTCAAGATTGCGGTGCCACAGTAATAATAAATGACTACTGCACTCAAGCAGGTAAAAATTAAACATGGCGGCAGTGCACGCCAGCAGACGAAAACAAGATGGCGGACATGATGTCATATTAGCTGGCGATATATATATATATATACTTTAGCATAAGTGGTGGGAGGTCAGTCTACCGGCTGCTTCCATAAAGGAAGGATCTGTCGCCATTTTTTTTTTGCCCTCACTGGGTTCTAACTGAGGACTACCGAGTTCCATGACGTGCGTTTTTTAAATAATATATTTTTTTTTAAATTTGATGAAATAAATTTTTTACAAGTTTTAAATTTTTTCCCATTTAAATCTGATAAAAAATATAGATTATAAAAATGGTGGCCGTAACGGAAATTGCAACGATCTAGAATACAAGATGGTGTCCGTAACGAAACGCGCAACGACTATGTCATACTCTCCAAGATGGCGGTCGTAACGAAATATGCTATCTTTCTAGAATCCAGATGGCGATCGTAACTATATGTGGAATGGTGTTTTTAAATACATTTTATTACAATTTTATTAATAATTTTTTATGACTTCAAAATTTTTTTCCCGATTTTCTAGCGTAAAAATTACAGATTTTCAAGATTTCGGGCGTAACGAAAAATTGAAACGGTGACGTCATAATCCAAGACAGCTGCCATGCCATCCTAATTGTCAAGTTGCGGCTTAGAGCGCCTAGTGGTTAAGGATTTTAAACCATTTTTAGGAATTTCGAAGCCGATGACATTTTTAAGGACTACAACTAGAAATTTTACCTCAAAATGGAAAATATTCCGTCGAAATCCGGAAGTTTGGAAGAATTTTAAGTCATTTTTGTGTCCAAAATGGCCACCGTGACGTCACAATCCAAGATGGTGGTCGGCACCCAGGCACCACAGCCAGAACCCAGCCCCGGAACCCCTTTTTTACACTACTGTCAGCTTTATTTATAATACTCCTAAACGTTTTGAATGATTGTATGTTTATGATAGGTCAGCTCCCTAAAGTTCTGTAAATTGATGTGAATGGTTTGATAAGTTAACAATAGTGAAACAATATTACATGATATAAACAAAATATTAGAACACACATGATATTTCGTTAAATCAAGCTCTCACAAAATCTCGCTGGCTTTAAATTGTGTTTGTAAACATATAACTGCTTTTATTGTCACCTATATGATCACTATTTGTCCTCTCATTTGATACATTATGTAATATTATAAGAATTTGCAGGTTTGTGTATTGAAAAACAGATAGTGC
Source organism: Bacillus rossius redtenbacheri (assembly GCF_032445375.1). NCBI lineage: Eukaryota > Metazoa > Arthropoda > Insecta > Phasmatodea > Bacillidae > Bacillus > Bacillus rossius. The sequence continues at coordinate 277,696,176 of NC_086330.1, read as the reverse complement.
TACAATTTTAACAAGATGGCTACCGCGAATCATGAATTACGTTTGCAACTATTTCCGTTCGCAAGTATGTACCTACTTCCGTTCGCGCATGCAGTCGAACGACCGAAAGTCTAAATTTTACTCCCAACACCACCCCTATAAGTATAACTTGAATAAAATATTTTTTTTGTGCATTAATTTCAGTTTTGAGACTCAAGCTTAAACTTGATTAACAAAATGTATACCTACAAAAGTGTAAAAGATCCTAAAAAATTATTTTAACCAACAATTCCCATTCTAGTCGCTGTGTCAGTGACAGCCTAGAGTAACTTTTCTGTTAAAATGCATCTGATGAGAGATCATTCGTAAAATTCAATTTCCTAATCATACGAAGATTAAAAAACTGGTAATCTCCTCCCCTTGACCTCATATTGTGAATAAGCGATCTCCCTTCTCTTCTAAAATTCGCCTGACGCGATCATGAGCCACGGTAAGAGGAAAACAGGTTCACCTCCACACACACCAGGAAAGGTTTGTTCAAGGCGCCCACTTGGCGTACCTTTCTCCCTATGGTATCGCGGCCTCGGATGAGACCTTGACAGCACAAGTTACTTCCAGACCAAAGCTACAGTTGGTTCCGGTACAAACTCATCTGAACGAAGTATGCTAAATTATTTGGTTTCCATTATTTCGAAATTATTTATCATTAATGTGATGTATGGTTGTTTCAGAAAGTTTTCTATATTTAATAAATGTTAATTTAACGGTTTTTAGACATTTAAAGACTGAATTATTTTTAATATTTGCATTCATTAAAAGAATTAAAATTTTTGGTACACATATTTAGATAAAACGTTTATGTGTAGCTTTATTGGTAAAACCCTTTGGCTTTTGGGATTCATTAATAAATTAAGAAAAACTTTGTTTATTCAAAATACTAAAATACTCAGGATTTTGGAATATTTAGAGAACAAATTTATTTATAAATTATATCTGAAAAATAAAGAAGACATTTATAATAATAAAGGTAGGCACGAACACTTGATTTAAACTATATACCACACGATTACCTTTTTTGGTTCATGCTTGTTTATATAAAAACAAATTATCCTGTAATTAACTGAAATAAGGCAGTTACGGACACGTAATTCAAAACAAAATACTACACGTTTACTTGTTCTTGGTTCATGCTATGTTGTTTATAAAACAAATTGGCTTGTAAGTAATTAAAATCAATAAATACCCTTTTATGATATTGATAAGACCTTTATAAACAATGAACAAAAATCAATACTAAAATAATAAATTTATATGATATAATTGCCAAAATAACAAAATAATAGAAGCTAAACCACTATGAGGACGATGATACTTAAGCAAACTACCGTAGTTTCGCTTATCTTTATCTCCCCCACCATCAAACCCTGAACAGCCTGACACTCCCTTTTTCAGAACAAGACACTCTATAATATAAACACCGAATATTTAGGTAAACACATACTGCTCGACTAGCAAAGAACCTGAAAATAAAATTTGTCGAATTTTCGAACACTCCAACAAACTCACGGTAATTTTCTACTGATTGGTCACCCGCACAAACAACCACTGAGCTTCCAGACATTAACCTCTCATAACAACCCACTCCAAGCAAATAATTTTTCTTAATACTCGAGAATGTACTAACTGTTCGACTAGCAAATTTACCGAAAAACTAATTCTCCGAATTTTTTCGGAGCGTTAATTTTATTAAACCAAATATTCCTTATCTTCATTTCCCCAACCACTAACCACTAAGTAGCCAGAGACTCTCTCCTTCAGACCAAGACACTCCATTCCATAGCTGTCTCATAGTCCTTGGATGCACACACACTTTTTCAATAGCGAAGGCACCTGAAAAAAACTTCCCAATTTCTTTCGCAAGCTCAAATAAGTTCACATTGGACATTGGCTGTCAGCATCATCAAATGCTAAAATTCCTGAACTTTTTGGATGCTAAGGCTTATGTCAACGAAATTATTAATATCTTTATCGACTTCTACACCAACTTCTGAACTACCGGAAACTCTCTTATTAAGGTACTTGAAAACATCATGCCCTTCTAATTTTTAAGGCTGCAAAAACTACTTAAATATTAATGTCATGAGAAAAAATATTCCCCAAATTTTGTATGATTCTCAGGGAAACTCAGATAAATATTCCCGGTTTTTAACGGCCCCACCAACAAGCACTGAGTGGCCAGAGACACTCTATTTCAAGGCATAACGTTTAATAACATAACCATCATATAATCCTTGTGTGAACACAAACTGTTTTGCTGTTAATTTAACTGGAAAGCAGACTCATAAAATTTTGTGAAACGCTTAGAGAATCTCGCTTTGATTATCCTAAGTTTTAAGTTCCATTCAAAATAAACTATCAGTAGCCAGAATATTTTTGGGATGTTCAGGCCAAATCACAAAAATATTTCTCTATGTCTATCACCCCCAAGACCAACAACTAAGCTGTCAGCCACTCCTTTATGTAGAGCAAGACACAACATAAAATTTTGTTGTAACGTTAGTGTTCAAAATTAAATGTTTGAAAATTTATTTGAAATAAACCAATTGTTCACCTCCATTCTTGGAAGAACTTTAGACTATAATTCCTACCAACGTTTTCCACTTCATTTTTAATGCTCAACTTAAAGCTAACTGTAAGTAAAATTAAGACTCCACTTGTAATAGAGTCAATTTTGTATGCAATGCACATAAATAACTACTCATTGATTACCACAATGCAGTAAGTGAGGCAAAATATTAATTATGAATATTGGTTTGCCCTTTTAAAAAAGGCAAATAACACACATCTGGTGACAAAGATTGCAACGTAATACAATACGCAACGAATATTTCTTGTAACATCCTTAGAAATTTCTTTAGATTATATATAACCACACAATCGAAAAAAAAATTATTTATAACTACATTCAGGTAAATTTAAAACAACTTCATAGACACACGCAATTGCTAGTTTACACTTGTAAGCAAAGAAAAACATCAATAATTGTCTTTAAAAAATACATTAACATGTTCGTGGTTAGGTCTTAAAAACAGCGCGTGTCAATGAAATGGTTTTATATAATTTTCCCCCAATGCAAGCCACGTTAAAAGAAGTCACTTTTAGGTCGTTGCTAGTCTGCTATCGCGCGTTACAAGTGAACGTTGTCGCTACTCGAACAACTTTTATGGACTACAGTTGTTTGGTTGTTCAGATCCATTGCCTGTCACCGGGGCGATGCGGGTTCGATTCCCGACAGTATCTCCAAGGAACGCGGCCGAAACGGCAGTTAGCAAGGTGGGTTTTCTCTAGGAATTCCCGTTTTCCTTCCGCCCTTGCTTTCCGTCACTGCTTCGTCCACGTCATCTTCATTCCTCGTCGTCTCTAATGACATTGTTGTCGAAGATATGTTAATCATCAATTCATTCATTCATTCATTTTAACCATTTGTATGAATGGTAGTACTGGCGTACTTGTAAGATATTGTTTTGTAACTTTTAGTTATTGATTTGTTTAGCAAGAAAATATGGACTTCAGGGGCTAGAATTTTAATTTATATTGTTTTTTTATAATGTTTTTAAAAGGTTTTCAATATGTTTTCTCATTTCACTTCCTTTTTCACTGTTTTTATGTCTGTCCTGCTTCGGACTTTTAAACGAAGAATGCTCCACAAATATTTTTTTTTCATGGTTTTAAAATGACTTATTCTTCATAGGAACTACGCTGATTCCCACTGCCGAGTTACGTGTTCTGTTGTGAAGAAGGCAAACACTCTCGTCGAAAGAATAATGTTTTAATGCGTGGGACATCGAAGTTTTGGTTAATAATACTTATCACTCTTGTAAAATTTATATTCAAATCCAATGAAAAATTACTCAGTTCACGTAAATGTTTTGAAAATCATACATTTACGTAGATACCTGGAGAGTTTGTAGACTAACCAGTGTATATGTAAATATAAGGTGGAAATGTTTTAAAGTCTATTTTCTTCAGACCGGATTATATTTTCTTGCAAAACGTGATTCTAAAATTGGTTATATTGTTTTGAATGCAATATATTTTCAAAAGGCGATAATTATTTTTAAAATGAAAATCAAGGGGTTGTTATAAGGAGACAATATCCAATAAATATTCGAGAAATTATAAAATAAAATTTTAAAATATTTATTACTTACATATGAAATAAAATACGAATTATAGCTGCGATATTACAACATTATATTTGTTTTGCACTTTAGACATTGATTTTAGAATTTTTTACAGCATATAGTTTATATTTCCAGCTAAAAGTGCAAAACACAAAAATTTGTTTTAAAAACCAGTGTCCTGCATGACTGACATGAATTATTCCTTCGTGTGACAGCTTCTTCGGAACCTTAAAAATTATTTTGTTAAAATATGATTAAAGTTTGTTACATTCAATTTTAAAATGTATTTTAGTATTACCAAATTTATGCCAAAATTTTAACTTGTGATTAATAAAAGAGAAAACAACTCTTTAATATATAAAGTTTCTTAAGGTCCTATAAGTAAGTATGTATAAGTAGGCTAACGTAAAGAAGGTGTCAAATATGCAAATACCTGCTACAATATTCCTGTCCAAAAGGCCTTGTTTTCTCTCGTAAGCAATGCCCCATACCGACAACGCCACTCCAAAGAAGAACATCATCCTGCGAAAAAATACAGATAGAAACTGAATAGCTTTACTACTATTTGGGAACTACAAATGTGCAAACTACGAATTATCTTTAAACTATTTTCATTAACATACTTAAAATGTTTTGTTACTAAAACGCTGAAATTTATTTTACAAAAAAATTATTAAACATTTTTATTAATAAAGTTTATCACTAATCGGAAATATACTACTTCCAATACAACACATTGACTATTTTTTGGCGTTTTATAACTGGTTTTATTATAAAATAGCGTCTAATATTCTAAAAAAAATCACTTACAAATTATTGATAAAAACTGTCTTAAAGAGTAAATATGAACAACATGAGCAAACTCTGGGAATCAATTTAAAAAACAAAAAAAATATATATATTTTTAAATTTAATATTTGAAAAAGGTTTAGTTTATAAGGTATTTGATATTTTAAGTTTTTTCTGTGCAATTTATTACGAAGTTTTAAGTCATTAAAAATTTACACATCCTGCATAGGTACTTATGTACTAATTTCTCATCATTATGTGTGAACATGATTCCTAGGCAACATGAACTATAAAATTATGGTCTATAATTCCACCTTCTTATTTAATAATAAAACAAATTTGTGTCTTTCGTGATCCTTGAAAAACCACATAAAAGCTAGGCATGGGTCATTTACAATAAAAAAAACAACGAAAGACGATCTACAAGCCATTCAAGTATACTACAACCCTGGGGTGTACTTACGCCGAGAGCACAGCTGGCGCCGTGTAGTCGATGAATTCAGGTCTCCTTTCGCCATAGACTGGTTCGTTGAACTAAATAAAAAGGAATGAAGAACTACAAGATAATTATCATGGGGATGGCATTTGAATAAAAAACTTGTATCAGGAAAAAAAAACCTGAGTTGGTTAAGTTTTAAGCATAAGCAAACAATAATATAAAGTTGATTGAATTTTTATCATATTTATTAAAAAAAGTCAAATGAGATGAAAGCATATGAATATTTCTTGACAAAACACTGAAAATGATACTATCACATAAGCATATCTGTACGCATGGACAGCTATAATTCCTTCTATTTCAAACCATTCTTTCTACTTGTCCAGTAGGATCAAAGTTTTCTAACACTGTTACATAAAATTTTATATAATATTTATTTTTTTTACTAATGTCTGGATTTTTTTAATAAATATTTAAATTCTTTAAATATTTAATAAAAAATAGCACAGTAATTTTATGAAGGTCAATTTGAAACAGGTGTAGTACAATATTGTTGCGAAGATGCTAGAGACGAGACAGGCCAGTCTTCCTGGCGCACCTGGAAGCGGGTGGTCCAGGGTAAGCCCCACCTATTCCCGGATCGGTAGTGTCCGTCCCTCCCCTATCGCTACAAGAAAATCCAATAAGCAGTGTTGCCTCTAGGTCCCTCCCAATAGTTCGGCACATTCCCAAAGCCACATTTGCGTGAAGTGAAGTAACCAGGATGCCTTTGCCCTCACAGTTTTGACAATGTGACAATTTGGAGGACTACGAGAGCTTTCCTCGGGATGAGGAAAATATGAACCGGCAGGTATAAAAGAGGGATCGACCTGCAAGCTAGAGTGGGGTGAAGAGTGTGAGTGACGCCTTGGCGAGCGATAGCGGGTGACGAGCGGGCTTCGTGTGCGAAGGTTGGTGCATCGGTGACGATGTAGCTGCGCGGACGAGTGAGCAGTGCAAAGCAGTGTGTTGGTACCGAGGTACGTGGTAAGATAAGAACAGTAGAGAGAGCCCCTGTCGAGCCGAACTCCAGTGGGAAGAGCAAAAGTTGGACTTTGAAAGTGTGATTGATTTATGGACAGACATTTTAATTGATGTAATTTAATTGACAGTGCAGATACTTCCTAGTGTATAAAACTGAAATTAATTAATAGGGCTGTTCTTTCCGAGCCTGTGTTCCTTGCTCGTAAAAAGACATGTTACCTATAATTAACATACGAGGGTTATTTTTTTTTTCAACCTCCGATCGGCTGTAATAAAAAAACGGAAATGAATTGGGAAATTATTTTAATGTAAAAAAAAACGTACATCTTTACTCTATTTTTCCACATAATCACCGTGCAGATTGAGGTATTAGTCGTACCGATGCACCAGCTTTCCAATACCCTCTGTATAAAATGATGCCTCCTGCTTATTCAGCCACGTTTTAACAGTGCTCATTCGACGATGGATTTCTGCTGCAGTGTGCCTTTCTGCCTGTAAGAAACGGATGACTCCACGCAGCTCGCATTTCGCCGTACAGTTTATCGTTGCAGCCATGTTGACATTCCCATAACCAAACTTCAACTGAGGTGTGAGTTGGCCGCTCCACATGGTTGGTGGAAGGGGGTAAACACTACGAGACGTGTCGATTCGTGTACGAGCGATCAGGGTATCTATTAATGGGCATGCCATGGAGAAATGAAACTTTAATCACACTGCAGGGCACTGTTTAAACGTGGCTTAATAGGCAGGAGGCATCATTTTATGCAGAGGGTATTGGAAAGCTGGTGCATCGGTACGACAAATGCCTCAATCTGCATGGTGATTATGTGGAAAAATAGAGTAAAGATGTACGTTTCTTTTGACATTAAAATAATTTCCCAATTCATTTCCGTTTTTTTATTACAGCCGATCGGAGGTTGAAAAAAAAATTACCCTCGTATTACAGCATGTATAATATAACTTCATGAAGAAAAAATGTATGTATCGGGAATGTCCTTATGTTGTGTCCGAAATAGAGTAGTCCTACGCCGCCATGAAATTGTTACCCAGCATAGTTTACCTGCAATTGTGGCCTATTAAAGCAGTTAGGACATATATACATTCGGGCCTATACAAACTGTCAACCATACAGGTTATACACAATTTTATTTACAATAAATAATTTCATTTAAAAAAGAAGGTTTTACTGAAATCAGTAATTTCGTACACTTAAATTACTGACATTAAATTACAAAAAAAAATATAAATATTGTTCCACCTTTTTTTCTTAAGTTATGACATCTTTGATGTTAAATGTTTGGAAACATTTTTATTAACTCCTTTTTCATTCCATTTCATTATTCAATTATATTTTTAAGTACATATAATTTTACGAGTCTAAATATTACTTTCAAAACGCTTTTCAAAATGGCACTTTTTTACCTGGAATTATGCATATCGTTTACTGTGTAGCAGTATCGTTTACTATTATCCTCGCATACTTCTCTTCCAGTTCGGACATGCTTTGTGTTTTCACTTCTGAGGAAAAGTACGGACAAGAATATACCTACTTCAGGCTATTTCGTGCACGTTCAATACGGATGAGAATTTTCTTTCGGCCAGACAGTTGCAAACATTTCTTTTGGCGCCCGGCCGTGATGTGGAAAAACTCGCATGACTTTTGTCAGTGGAAAACTCAATGCTTTTACACAATTTAAGGAAGATTATATATTTTTAGAGAAAGTACAGATGCGTGACTAGTAGGTACACCGAAGTAAAGGTATAGATTTAAAATTAATTCGATACTTAAAAATAATATATACTTATTAAATTTCTAAATTATTTATTTTATAGTGTAGCGTCGGTAGTTCAGAACTAGAATTCTCACCTACCACGCAAGCAGCAATGCTTGGATTCCCGTGCGATGCAAGGGAAGAGCTCTCTCCTGGCCAAAACAACCATAGTCCACAAATAAAAAATTTCAGAAGCAAATATTTGTTCTTTATTTTCTCCTTGGTATTTAAATGATGTTTAAAGAAAACCGTTAACACATGTGACACTTCCTCACTCCCGTTAGATTTTTTAAACAACATTAATATGTGAATATAGTTTAACAATTAGGCTTGAAACTCTCTTGGTTCTAAATTATGGCTGTTTTTGCCAAAACAACTTCGTCAAAGTGTAAAAGTGAATGACTGCTACAATATCTTTCCCGGTAACGTAACGAGAAATGACTGCAATTAAAATAATACACACAGAAAATTAACACTTTTTTGGTCTTCTAAAATATTTTAATGTGTGATGTCTTCATTAACAAAGACAATTTTGCAATATAATCTACATATCTGTACCTACGAAGCATAAGACACGAAAACAATATTTTTCAGGAGAGAAGTTAAAAGAATGTTAAATTGTACCTCACTTAAATCCTCAAATTAATTCTACTCAAAATATGTGCATTTCTGACATAAAGAAAATCTTAATGTTGTATGCCAATAGAAAGAACTTCAAACGATTATCACGTTTATGGCTAAAAGTGCATTTTGCTTAAAGTGGACATAGTGTCTAAAGCATCCGAGGTAAAGATATATAAAGTAGTTCTGTTTGTTTCTTTGTTTGTTTCAAATACAATTGTATAGTATTACTCCGATCTCAATGGAATTCGGCACATTTGGCCTTCGAAACATAAGGAACGTTATATCTACAAGAGATTTCGCTAAAATCATACTGCAAAGGAGAATTTCGAAACTTCTTAATGAAATTTTGTTATTCTATTGTATAAATTATATTCATATTCATTGCAACCGGCATTTGCATTGTTGATACCTGTTTGCGTCTCCACGACAACTTCCATTGCATTCCCCACCCCATCCCCTGGGTCGATACACGGGCACTAGCGTACCCACGATGAGGGGCATCTGTAATGAACAGTGCCGGTGTTTTCTGCCGTGACGAAGCACGGGGACATCAGCGAGTTAAAAGTAAAAATATTAATGTTATTGTATATTTTTTGTATTAAATAAAACGTATTTCAGTTTCTATTCCTTTAAATTAAACTAAATTTTCTGTTTTATACTAACCATGTTTATTCAGTGAATTTCTTTTGTAGCAAAGGATAGGGTCACACAGCATTTTTTTTGTTGTAAATGGAACATAAATATTCGTATAAAATTACATTATGTTTGTAAATTTGTAAATTTGAACATTCACATAAAAAAACTGTATCACCACAAAAAATTGTTCGCAGTAATACTGGTTACGGATTCTTACCCCGGCATCATTGCTTTGTTTTTCCCCAGTACCTCCAATAGTTAAAAGTTTTTGTAAACCATTCCTTGAATTACAGTATTTACTGTGAACATTAAAAAGCATAATAAAACAAAATAAAGACCAATTAAAGAAAATCCTAATACCTTTTCCATGATTTAAAAAGTTGTTATTTAATGAAACATTAATTAATCCTACATTTATGCATTAATTTTCGTAAGAAGAACTCAGAATTATCCTGAAAAACTTATCTTTCTTCTAGTATTAGAAAATATTTCTCGGCAAAGGAAGCATGAGGCGTGTACTCACCCGGACGGGAATGTTGGCTATCTTGGTCTCCTTGTCGCACGAGGCGAGGATGTCCTCGGCGAACTCGACGTACTTGGAGTACAGTTGGTCCCGCAGCAGCCACGCCACCACCTGGTCTGCGGGACCACCACAGATCCAGCATCAGCGTCACACGTACCTGCACCCTTCGTCTGCGCCGTACAACCACTTCATTCATCACAAAGTTTAGATGTGTACCACTTAAGTTCCCGGTACACGGCCTTTGGTAGGAGTAATTTCGTGAATGTAACGGACGTCACGTAGAACGGAAATGTGTTACCACGGTACTGCCATCTGTAGCGGAAGGCGCGCACCAAAGTTCACAATCCAAAAGGGAAACTTTAAAAGTATTAACTGCTTAGTGAATTTGAACAAGATGGGGAGCATTTTAATATAATTCCTTGTCGTGAATTAGGTAGAAAGCCCGGGATTAGAATATTTTCAAGTCTTTTTCGCTTTAATCGGAGCAGTGTCATATATAGTTTAAAATTTCACTCAGAAAATACGATGTTTAGATATTCGACGTAGTTTCGCTGGCAGCAAATTCTAGCTGCGGTTGCATAAACGACGTGTGATTCGCATCAATAAATGTAGTATTTGAAAACATAATTTTCGAATATTTAACACGCTCGGCATTATTTTTCAAAATCCTACGTTAAATTTGGGGTCCGAGTTGCGTATGATGAGTGTATTCGCAACGTGAGAACACGAATTTTGCTCGATACCGAGGTTACATGTTACATATCTGGGGCGAGCTGAAATATTCACTCACGTTTTTTGGCTCTAATTCAATAAATCCAACACTGATAGCATAGTTACACGTCACATCTAAACTAGTCTCAGCGAACATGTTCAGGTGTGTGTAGTGGAAAAAAATTACTTGATTGAAAAAATTTTTTGTCTCTTTACCAAGGAATCGGTTGTTCACAGCCGGAACTCATCAAAATGTTCACATAGCTTATTTGCCTTTAAATTTATTTTTACAGCTGCATGAATCGCGTTCGCCCATGTTTTTATTTTTTCTTGCTATTGTGTGTTGACTTTCAAACCGCCAGTCACAAGCAAGCATAGAAAATATGTCGTTTTGAAGTACTTGAAGACCTGCAGTTTTAATAAGAAATAACATTAAGGTAACATGTAATAATAAATATTGCTTTTGCTGAATTAATTAGTATGTAGTTCCAATTGCCGTGTGGCCACGATCTAAATAAACATAAGAGTGATTACTAGTATTTTTGCTAGTACAATATTTATTTCCTTTCTATAGTCAAATTGGACAGTAATATTTCTTGAGGTAACAATAATTTTATATGTTAAAAAAATTGTAAGCAACAGTAGCCTTCTTCCTCATTAAGAAAATATTTGCACTGTTTTAATGAAAGTGAAAGTTTATTTTTACTGCGAATATATATGTCAGAAATATGTTATTCAGCAACATAAGATGTGCAGTAGCTCATATTTAAACAAATGCTGATGAATTCTAAACAATGTTTGAAATTTTCGAGATCATTTTATTGTCAGTGAAACTTAGAACGGTCTCAGCTGGACGGAATCTTGCATAAAACTTACCAAAACAATTCTGTAAATTGAACGAAATTTAATTTTTTTAAATTAGTTTGGTTATTAAAGCTAATGCCCTAAATAAATTGTTTTAATTTTTAATATTTTAAAATGTAATTCATGCTATAAGATATGATTATTTTTTTTAAGTTCTGTAAAAAATTTGAAATTATGTTTCCAAGAAAATAATTTTTTTTCTTGTGAAAAAAAAAAAGTTTTCTTCTACGTGTTTTAAACTTATCAAGTGATTTCGGACTCCGCTCTGTAATAAGACCTGGCCTTACTCGCGTATGTTTAGTAAATTATTTCTCAAGCCGTTAAATTATGTTTTTCTTACAAACTACCTTAATATTTTATCACACAAGCATTTCAGTTTACTATTTTACATTTCCTTATATTATCACCAGATAATTGATTAGTGTGATGTACTATTTGAAGTTTTTTTTTACGAGTAATTTATATTTGACTCTTTTTTTATGTTTTAATACGTTATGGTCACCCACAGTAAGTTCATTTTCCGTTATTTCACACGTAGATTAAACTTACTCTTTAACTTGAATTGCCACTTTTGTAAAAGTTTCTTTCCAAAAAACAGTAAACTAGAAAATTGAACATGAAGCACAGACATTGAATCTGACACTAAACGGCATTTTTTTAATCCAACCGCTCCTTTAGTGCAGCTTTTGTCATGCAAGAATGAATTAAGTAGTAAATACCGTTGTTACTAACGGTTTTCTTTGTATTTACTTTGTAAATCAGAACCAAACTAGCATAAATCAAAATTGCCTAAATTGACAGTAGAGTAAAAGAACTGATGTTCTTTCATTTGTATTGTTTTTTCCATAAGCCCACATTATGCAAGTTGATAACAAGAATGTTCTTATGATTCATTTCTTTCAAATGTGCGATGTTCCCCAACAGCCACAGCTACATAAAATTGTAAGTGGACTAACCTTTTTTATCGGTTTTATAACCGTCGCTAAATGCTTGAAATTTTTTAATGGATTACGCTATTGTGGTTTAAAAAAAAACATGTTAGGCAATAAAACAAAATTCAACAAAATTTGGATGTACGATTGTTTGGCTTAGAGCCACAGAGATAAAGCCTTTTCTTCCCAGCCTCAACTTTCTGTCTTTTAACTGGGATTTCTGTCGCAGCCACCATCTTACGGGTGATTTGTCTCTGAATCTAAATCTCGTACGTCCGGAATAAAATAAACAAAATTAATTTATGGGCAAAAACACAGAAATCTATGTTATTAGAACATTCATATAACTAATAATTCAAAAATACTTACTGATGTGTAACATTATACCTCTGGGTAATACGAAATTTGTTGGGAGTAATTTCATGAATGGAACGGAATTCGCGTGGAAAGTAATGTAAACACTAATGTGCCTTCTGTTGCGGATGGCGTAAACCAAAGTTTACAAAGCCAAAGGGAGATTTTAAAGAAATAATTTATTAGTGAATTTTATTAAGATGAAACATTATTTTAATAAAATTCCAAGTCAAAAATTAAGGTCCAAGCCAGGGTTTAATTTTTTTTATCAAGATTTTCAAGATTTTTTTTTATCGGAGCCGTTTCAATAAAATATTTCAAATGTTGGTCTACAAATGGAATTTTTCAATAGTTTACGGAGCTGTTCTTGCAACGAATTCTGGCGGCAAAACGGCTGCAGAAACTACGTGTGATTCACGTCCAGAAATGTAGCTGAAAACGCTATTGCGTATATTAATCACGCTCGGCATTATTTTAAATAATTCTACGTTAAATGTTGTGTCTGAGTCCCGAGTTTCATATTATAAGGGTATTTTCAACATGAGAAAACATGAATTAATTTGTTATGAGGTTATAAGTAACACATCTCTGGCGAGTACTAAAAGAATTGCTCACATTTTTTAAAAAATATTTATAGAGTAAACCATTTCAAAAATGCTCCCTGCAGAGTATAAAACCATCCTGGGATGGTCAATCAATAATTTTTTTTATCTTAGGAGATAAATAATCTAATCTTTGCCAACTATAATGATGCAAATGTTTAAAATTCTGAATGTCGTTCCCGTTAGTATGTTTCTTAGAATATATCTCCTAAAACATGAAATTTTTTTTCCAAAGGAAATATATAATGAAAGCTGAGAATTAGAATGTTTAGAAAACATTGAAACTAATACATGCCAAACAAAGCTAATTGCATATTTTAAAATTAAATTTAAATTGCTAACATAGTAACGAAGTAAATAATGTGCGGATATTTAAAGTTTGAAGATCAAGGATCGTTACTGAAGCTATAAAAATATTTGAATAGCATGGTAACGCAAAGTTTATTTAATTGAGTAATTTAAAATACAGATTACAACACGGGGACTCACGTGTATAATAATAATCAAAATACACTTGATTTAAATTATTTAATATAACATAATATAACCTGCGGAATTAAATTAAAAATAAAATTTGGTCTCGAAGAAGCTATCGTCCCTAAAGGCCCTGTGACAGTGGAGCTGGAGGGGAGTCTGTGCGCATAACGACGCGCGAGAGGTTAATAATGTTCATTTATCTACTTGACGACTCATTGCGAAGTAAAAGTGATTTCAAATGTGCAAAAAAAAAAAAACACTTAATGCTTTTTTGTAATAAAATAAAAAATGTTATGTTATATATGAATGAGTACGAGATGAAATATTGTTTGGTATACTTACTACACCCCAAAAATAGATTAATAGATTGTATTAATTTTCACTGGTTTGTTTGCTTGGTAACAGCTGATGCATTACTTCTCATTATCGATGTAGCTGTGTTAGCAATATATTCAGGGGCGAGTCAGGGGGGGGGGGGGAGGGTTGTAAGGGGTTCAAACTCCCCCCCCCCCCCCTTTAGCACAAATCTTTAATTAATTTCTTATTCATCACTCAAACAAATTTCATATTAAAATTAATAAAAATTTTACCATTACAATATTTAAATTTAAGTACCGAAAACTGCTAAAATAGCACTATTTTACACCTTAAAATCAACATTTTCCCGGGGGAGGACCCCACCCCCCCCCCCCCCTCCGCCAATGAATGTATTACGATAGCTGCTATTAACTAGCGGGCGGGGCCTTGGTAGTTCTCGAGCGGACTCACTGGACATGTCGAGCCGCACTTGCACGCTGCCTTGCTCCAGCGAGTCGTCGCTGGCGAGCGTCTGCTCAGTGGCGCGCTCCAGGAGGCCGCGCGTGAAGTTCTCGTGGAACAGCAGCGCTCCCCACGCCCGGCCGCGCCGCACCGCCTCCAGCGCCGCCTCGGCGCTGTCGAAGAACTCCTGCCGGGCGGGTTCAAACTCAGCCACCCTGCGCTTCACACTCAACTCCGTCTTAAATAATATGGATTTACAATCATCCAAAAATTATAATCCTTTCATGTTTTATCATTACACCTCGTGAATGCCAGGTATTAAAAGCTCCAGTTAACACAAGTCATCAACTAGAGAGCGCTGCCACCATCTTGTTTTCAGTAATCGATACAATGACCGATAGTGTCACGTAGTGCACCGCTTTCTAAATTGCGCTGCCTCTATATTAGTTTAATTTTTACCCGCTAGAGTGCAGGGATAGTATTTATTACCGCGGCATGCACCACCTTGTCGGCCATGTTTTTTTTTTGACAAAATCTAACTATTACATATACTAATATATAATGCTCTATCATTCCTCAACAGCCAAATATCTAGTTTCTATAAATGCTACAAAAAATTCTCGACACAATATAACAAAATTATTCACCGTAACTACTCATTAAGAAGCTATTAAGCCATTAAAAACGGTCCGAAATTTCATCAAAATATCATGCATAAACCAAACATAAATGAGAAAGACGTATAAATATTCTATCTTTCTAAATTAATTTTACTAAATCCTAGTTCATAAATATGAGGAACTAGATCATTTGTACTTAAAGTAATTGAAATAACCTTAAAAAATGCAATATTGTAGTTAAAACAGAAGGAGGAAGCAAGTAGGTCACAGAATGTGAGCGGCCAGGGACTTTAAAAAGAAGGACCCGTGATCACTTCCTCGAACACATTTAGGCCAGCTTATCAAAGTATCTATTAGCCTCTGTTTTAGCGTCGACTGTGTGGTGTTGCTTCTAGCCCAGTAACGGGAGAGCTTTCAGCTCTCTGGCCGTATGGCGAGCAAGCGGGTGACTGGTGGAGGATGGATGAAGGCATCGCTGAAAGCAGCACGCCAGAGCGCCGAGCTGCCACGGTAGCTACCGTGCCGCACAACAAGCGTCAATGGCTTTGATATGCGCGTTATTGAATACAGGGAGACTCATTGAAAGTCCTCGGGAGGACGGAATAGCGAGCTACATGCATCAAGTCCAGGAATAGACAGAGGATCGACTCCGATCGGGTCAGCGGTAGCCTCCACGCCGAACAGCTTACAAACCGAAGAGCCCCATGGCTCGGGGTATCGGACCACCTTCACTCTGTCAGTGCGGGTGAATTTTAGCTGGTTGGAGTTCGAGCTTTTAGTTATACAGAGCGGCAGTGCATTATTCGGCTGTTAGACAAAAAACCTTAATTTAAAATTTTATTATTATTTTAATTTTAGCTCATTATACGATAACAGCAGGTTTATTTTTTTAGTTTTTTAAGTTCTAAGTTTTTTTATTATTATTTTTTGTCTCAACATAAAAAATCGCTATGTTTGATCCAATTGTCATTAGCCATTTTGTACTTCATTGTTTACAGCACTACCACAGAACTGCAGACATTACATAATAAAAATTAAGACAACGTTTTAGCAGTTAACAATTATTATGAAACTAAATAACAAACGTTTATGGTTTTGAAAAACTAATTTAAAGGAAGACTGATCTAAATTTGTGATATTTAGGTTGAATGAAAGATTCTTTATATTACATACACATTAACTGAGCACGGGTTTTTCCTTAAATCAGCCTTCAAAGCAGGTTACGGGAGCGTTAAATATTTTAGGGCTTTAACTCCTCCCCCGGCACTTTTTTCCACTATGACCTGTCCTTTTGGATCGTGAACACTCCAAATTAAAAAAAAATCATAGATTTTTAAAATTTACAAAATTTTCTTGTGTTTAACTCCCTTCCCCCCTAGGGGCACAGTAGACCCAGGGGCAAATTAACATCATGCCCAGACCTCATGGATACAAAAAAAGCATGGTTATTACCTATAACTCGAAATAAGGTTTTTTTTTTCCTTCTGACCCGCCCACTCCCCCTAAACGCTAAGTTCTAACGTTAACAAAATATTGTAATTTCAGAGATTCTTTATATATACATGCAAAATTTAAAAACATTCGGACGTGGAAAAATGGGTAAAAAATTGAATGGGAAGATTTTATTGCCAGTCCATTCATTCATACTTACATAAATGTCAAGCTAATAAAAGCGTGGTAATAACAGTTGTGTGTATTTATTTTGAACTATTCAGTTTAAGAATATATTCCATGAATCTCCAATAAATTATTTTTCCTAAAATTCTAGAAACGATGAACATTTAGTGTAATTGGTAAAATCACAATTCTATATATTTACTAATAAAGTCCTAAATATTAAGAGTTTTACGACAAAAGCTACATACGAAAGGTTAACTAAAAAACTTTAAACAATACTATTGTGGAAACGGTTACTTGCCTTTTGATAATCTTAAAACTAATAATTAGACTTATACTGAAATAAAAAATATATTTAATAATATTTTTAAATATTCATTATTATTTCATACATGTGTAAAAATATTTTAAGACAAATTATTTATCAATTGATGTACTTTGTTTTAAAGAACAATTTAGCCTTTATATTGAACAAGACAAAAAAATGTTTCTGCAACTAAAATTGGCTGAAATAATTAAACGGAAAAAATTATTTTTCAAATAATCACATAGTCACAACTAAATCTCACACACAGTATTAACTAAATATGCTGTATCAAAATTTAGCAAAACTTTATCATAGACATCTAACAATTAATTTTATGAAGATAAAAACTTTTTAAATAACCGGTACACGAAGCTGATTAAAATAAGTTATTCTGAGAAGTTTTAGGCAGTAACTACTAGATAACGATATTGTACGTAATGTACAAAGTTAAATAGGAACTCTTTGTTAAAGAGAAACTTCTCGATATGATTTGTGTACATTTTTTTTAAAATACATACTTAATTTATGTCCCCTTATACGCTTTTAAAAATAATTTCAAGAATTTAAAATAAATTTCCATCATTCAAATGAACAGCTTGAACGTTCTGCTAAGGATTAAGAAAAAGTCACATTTCATTCGGTTGCCTTTGCGATTCTGTGAGAAAACCTAAGTCTTAACTTTAAGGCCTTGTCACACCGTTACTGTATTAGGAAACAAGTTTAAGCAGTTGTATAGAACGATTTAAATTTTAGTTTAATTAAAAATAAATTTACACTTATGTCCATAAAAATATTTTTGATTCCTCCACATTATTAAAATTTATTTTAATTAAAATTATCTTATAGAATATTTTTAATAAACATCGCATTTTATTTAAATAAAGGAATGTTGGATAAAAAGTTCTAAATTATTACTTTTGGAAATAATTAAACCTTCACAAAGTCTGTAAATTCTAATAATAATTATACTCGATGCAAATTAAGTTAACAATTTTCTTTTTACAAATAAATTACTTTACAAATAATATCAATATAAAAAATGTATAACCTTTTAATCTTCTGTTTTCTCTTCGCTATTTCAAGATCACTTACGACGGAAAAGTTGGCCATTTATGTTTTGGCAACGTACTAACAAAATGGTTGACTACCAAGAAAAACCCAACATATTTTATAACCAGTCCTATGTACTAAATATTGATGAAAACTGAAGTCATCCAAAATATTAAACCAACATAGCTGTGGTAGTGACGTTTTTGTGTCGTCGTACACTTCAAATATTATTACTAAATTTAATATAAGGAAAGGGGACGATTATGTATGACAGGATGTGTGTGAACGCCTAAGAAAAGGCAACCCGCTTTGCTATGGATACCTGCGGGTTGCATGCATGTAGGAAGTCACTCTTTTATCAGCGATAGAAGGTGGTGTTTGGGTGGCAGATAATCTCTTTAAAAACGTATCCTGCGTATGCCACATTCACCAAATTCGGCCTACCTTATTACATCGATTTGTCGGCGTTGAAATTACGACATCGAAATGTTGTCTTTAACTTATATATTTATCCGATACCTTTACATACAGTCCCTTGAGTGACACAGTGATCACTTATTTATACTAATTCTACCCTACTTCTAGCTGAGATAGAAATTTTAATTTCCGTAACTTTTTAATCTGTACAGACAGAAAAAATAAAAAGTAATATTGTAATTATCTTATCTTTGAAAGAATTGTGCAATGGGAGTGCATGACTTGATGTAGGCTTTTGGACATACGCCATTGCTTAGCACATGTATGTATGCAGAAGAAAACTACAAAACAACACAAATGACAAAAAACACAAATTAAGCACAATTCTTTCAAAGATAAAATCAATGCCCGGTATGGACCCGGTATGCATATTTCTCTGAGGAAGTTGGAAAATAAAATGATTGATCTAAGAGTCGCACCTGTGTTTCCGTACCATGTGCGTCTCTGCCTTAGGACGGGAGCAGATAGCAGTTCCCGAAACGTCGCTTGTTTCTGTTTTAGAAAACTGTTGTGTTTCGTCTTTTAGTTTGGTCGTGTTTTTGTCTCGTTTTGACTGCTGTGCTGAATTTTTTGGGTTCAATATTTTTTGTGCTGTCATCATTTGTGGGGGTTTTTTCGTTTCTATTTTTGTTTTTTGATTGTTTTTTTTTTTTGAAAACTATTGTGTTTGTTTCGTCTTTTCGTTTTGCTGTTTTTTGTCTCGTTTCAACTGTTGTGTTGAATTTTTTTGGGTTCGGAATTTTTGTGCTGTCATAATTTGTGGGGGTTTTTTCGTTCTGTTAGTCCATTTTTCTTTGTTGTTTCCTTGTTTGTTGACCATATTCCTGTTGTGGAATATTGTGTGGCGTTAAATCCTGACAACAGCAATTTTTGCTTAATTTTTGTTTTTTTGTAGTTTTCTTCTGCAGACATACATGTGCTAAACAATGGCGTATGTCCAAAAGCCTACATCAAGTCATTGTAACTATCACATTTTCTTACCAAATATATTTAAAAAGAATGACACAAACTTTAAGTATAATACAAACATTTTTTTGTGGCCACCCAGAAAAGCATATATAAATATGGACTTCAACATTATGGATTATTAGATATTTACAAGATTGGTCCTGTTACTTTTTGTCTTATCTCAATATTTTGTACCTTCGATACAGAAAAATAAATAAAATACACCTTTAAACGACAAAAAAGAATATATATAACCGAACTTTAACACATAACCTTGCTCTATCTTCGACAAAATTTAAAAAAATACAGGTAGAATATTTAAAATTTTTTATGCTTTTATTCACAACTTTATTCCAGTTATTCGTTTTAGAACATTCGTTTCCCCCCAAATCATAAAAATAAATGGGGTAGTTGGGGAAAAGCTTCCCAACGAGCAAAGAAAATATTCTAATTTCACATGGCTTTTGAGACGTGCCTAGTAGGTAAATTAGGATGGGTTGAAAAAAAAATGTCTAATTTTCATAGTGTGGAAACAATACTTACTATTATTAATTTTTAAAAATTAAAATTTTCTCTTTCTGCCAAAAGTTGATGAAAAATTATAAATTATAGAGATATTTAAAAATGCGTGTTACAAATAATTCTATGTTCAGCACACTGTAGTTTTTTATGGTTATTACATGTTTTTATTAAAGTTAATAAACTATGACATTAAAATATAAATGATTATTTTACTTTATTGAACAAAAGTAAGCATAGCATATCACAGCGTACCGACTGTAGAATTATTATAATGTAAGAATATACAAAAATGTTTTGAATGTGCAATTTCTATAACGTTTAGAACCATGCTGAAACCAATAATAGCAAACAATTATATATTTTTTACCTACTTTCCTTGTAATAGTAGGAAGTGTCAAGACCCCAAGAATATCCACGCACAAGAGCTGACATAGAGTTATAACCCAAAGGTCCATGAATACACGACTCCCTACGAGTATTTTCGTATATCCCTGGAGACACGCATTTACAGCCTGACGTGCCGCTGCGTGCTGGATTCAAACCCAGAGCTCCCGCGCCGCGCACTCGTAGCACGTGGCCTCTCTCTGGTGCTGGAAGGACACGAGTTGCCTTGCGTGCGAACCGAGGGCCAGTCTGAGTTGACGGAAGTGAAAGGGAAATGGGGATGATGGAGAGGGTGAAGAGGGGGGAGTATTTAATGGTGCGGGAAGGGAGGGAAATGGGACAGTAAAAAGTGAGGACGGGGAATGGAATGAAAAAAAGGGAGTATGGGAGTGGGCAGTTTCTTGATAACAGAAGGGAAGAGGGTTCAATATATGGGGAAATGGTGATAGGGGTTGGGAAAGGAAAAGAGGTAGAGTGTGCTAAAGAAGAATGTGGGGTGAAAGGGAGAGGAATGGGCTTGGTCAGGAAGAGCGGGGAGGGTAGATGAAGAGATTTGGAGGTTTAATAAGGGGGAGGAGAGGCCAAAAAATAGGGGCGAGTATGGTGAGGAAGAGTGGGAAGCAGGTTGAGTGATGGATGGTTAATCGATTGGGGAGGAGAAAATAATGATAATGTGAGGGGTGGAATAGGCCGCGATGTTTAGCCTAGAAAGGGGAATGTGAATGGAATAAGTAGGGCCATGTATTTTTCGCGAAAAGGTATCTAGACAAGCTGTGTGTTAAAACATTGTAGCCTTGTATTTTTTTCGTGATTGGTGGCTGGGTTTATTTCAGGTAATATGTCTACTGTCAGCTCATCAATTTTAAGCATCCATTGCGGAAGAAAACGTGACCTGAATGACCTAAAACTGCATACTCTCGCACTATGTTCATAAAAAGAACGCAATTATTTGGACCCACCCTCGTACGACCGTGCGCCAACGATGCTCAGCCAGGAGAGATGTTAGGGAATCAGATAGTGAAAATTAACAATAATAAATATTTTTTTGCTAAGAAATCAACCAATTGGAAAGCAAACATGGGTTAAGCACACCAAATACTTTGAATTCTATCTGGTGGCCAGAAGAAAAAAACAAAATTTTAGTTTCTCTATTTATAAGTTAAAAATAGACCTAAAATATACTATGACTCAGTCTTAATTGGAATGTAAACATGAAATACCACGTAATGAACAATGTATGTCGTAACGCTCACCCAAAATTAGGCCTGAAGAGCCTGATCCCAGCCGGGGAGCTCACCTTGACCACGGAGGGGCCCTCGAGGTGCCGCAGGTAGCGACAGCTCAGGTCCTCGAGGCTGCAGTTGGACGAGGCAGTGGAGCTCACCTTGACCACGGAGGGGCCCTCGAGGTGCCGCAGGTAGCGACAGCTCAGGTCCTCGAGGCTGCAGTTGGACGAGGCAGTGGAGCTCACCTTGACCACGGAGGGGCCCTCGAGGTGCCGCAGGTAGCGACAGCTCAGGTCCTCGAGGCTGCAGTTGGACGAGGCAGTGGAGCTCACCTTGACCACGGAGGGGCCCTCGAGGTGCCGCAGGTAGCGACAGCTCAGGTCCTCGAGGCTGCAGTTGGACGAGGCAGTGGAGCTCACCTTGACCACGGAGGGGCCCTCGAGGTGCCGCAGGTAGCGACAGCTCAGGTCCTCGAGGCTGCAGTTGGACGAGGCAGTGGAGCTCACCTTGACCACGGAGGGGCCCTCGAGGTGCCGCAGGTAGCGACAGCTCAGGTCCTCGAGGCTGCAGTTGGACGAGGCAGTGGAGCTCACCTTGACCACGGAGGGGCCCTCGAGGTGCCGCAGGTAGCGACAGCTCAGGTCCTCGAGGCTGCAGTTGGACGAGGCAGTGGAGCTCACCTTGACCACGGAGGGGCCCTCGAGGTGCCGCAGGTAGCGACAGCTCAGGTCCTCGAGGCTGCAGTTGGACGAGGCAGTGGAGCTCACCTTGACCACGGAGGGGCCCTCGAGGTGCCGCAGGTAGCGACAGCTCAGGTCCTCGAGGCTGCAGTTGGACGAGGCAGTGGAGCTCACCTTGACCACGGAGGGGCCCTCGAGGTGCCGCAGGTAGCGACAGCTCAGGTCCTCGAGGCTGCAGTTGGACGAGGCAGTGGAGCTCACCTTGACCACGGAGGGGCCCTCGAGGTGCCGCAGGTAGCGACAGCTCAGGTCCTCGAGGCTGCAGTTGGACGAGGCAGTGGAGCTCACCTTGACCACGGAGGGGCCCTCGAGGTGCCGCAGGTAGCGACAGCTCAGGTCCTCGAGGCTGCAGTTGGACGAGGCAGTGGAGCTCACCTTGACCACGGAGGGGCCCTCGAGGTGCCGCAGGTAGCGACAGCTCAGGTCCTCGAGGCTGCAGTTGGACGAGGCAGTGGAGCTCACCTTGACCACGGAGGGGCCCTCGAGGTGCCGCAGGTAGCGACAGCTCAGGTCCTCGAGGCTGCAGTTGGACGAGGCAGTGGAGCTCACCTTGACCACGGAGGGGCCCTCGAGGTGCCGCAGGTAGCGACAGCTCAGGTCCTCGAGGCTGCAGTTGGACGAGGCAGTGGAGCTCACCTTGACCACGGAGGGGCCCTCGAGGTGCCGCAGGTAGCGACAGCTCAGGTCCTCGAGGCTGCAGTTGGACGAGGCAGTGGAGCTCACCTTGACCACGGAGGGGCCCTCGAGGTGCCGCAGGTAGCGACAGCTCAGGTCCTCGAGGCTGCAGTTGGACGAGGCAGTGGAGCTCACCTTGACCACGGAGGGGCCCTCGAGGTGCCGCAGGTAGCGACAGCTCAGGTCCTCGAGGCTGCAGTTGGACGAGGCAGTGGAGCCGCCACAGCGGGGGTCGGGCGAGCCCAGGTCGCGGTTGGACACGGCGATCCTCAGCTGACGCGGGGCGAAGCCGAACCCAGCGTACAGCCCCGACACGGCCACCACGCACAGCCCGAAGATGAACGCCATGTAGCTGCGGGTGAGTACCAACGATACTCTCTAGAAGTAGACTCCGGGAATATTCGCAAATTTCTATAACCTCTAAGATGGACGCCAAAATCCTCTACATACTCAGGCAAATGCTATCATTGGCAACTGACTTGTGATACCAGTTACCTAGAATGCTAGTGATTAGTTACTTTATTTATTGAATATTGGTCTTAGTCTCAGACTCCCCTAGATAGACTGTGGCACCATCACTGAAGCATTACAGTGTAAAAAATGTTTCCTTTCAAGCCTATCGCTAAATGCATCCGTGAATTTTTCTTGGTTCTAACGAAAACAAAGGACCCAAAAATTTTGTCGATTCATTTGTTTTTGGTCTCAAATTGACATTCTTGTACACACTTATAAATTTCCAAGTAACTTTTTTCTAAGAAAGCTGGTAACTAATTATCTAGGGTTCTTCGATAATTTCATGTTATCTTGGTATATTTACGGGTGCTAAGTCCACTTTCTTTGCATCTGAATCAAGTATAGTAATATATATTATATAAAGAAAATATTCAAAAAGTTATTTCACCATAACCACAAACCTTCCTTTTCCTTCCACGTCTGTGTTTACCTTGTTTACAATGAAAAACAGAATTTGGAAGCCAAATACAATGTAGTTATAACGAAGAAGTGTACAAATGACAAACATTTGCTATCGCATTACTGTATAAGCTCCCCTTTTTTTGCAGTGGGGCGGTGTGTTTCGGTCATTCTACTGGTAGCTGGTATTTGAATGGTCCACAGTTGTAGAGGGGAGTGTCCAAGCCATTATGATCGAATAATTGAATCAATGGAAAGTTATAAAAGTTTGCTATCTACCTTGTGACCAAAAGAAACTGCGATATTTCTGGGTCTTTATCTAAAGAAACTTTAAATAAAAATAATGTTTTGGACATATGACATTCCTGGTTACACGGTATGTCATAGAGAAAACGATCAAAAAATTAATGCAACAAGTTAGAATCAGCAGATGTTGAAAATTTAAATCATATTACTTTTGACATCGGCTGATTGTATCTTGTTTTCTGTGTGTTTGCGTGTTCGTCTTTACTGTTTTGTTCTTTTTTTTTTATTTTTCTCTAGGACGTACAGCGTAACCAAAAATTGCGTATGTTCACAAAAAATTAACCGGTCAAGAAACATAACAACAATGAATTCCTTCATTTTTCTTATTTATATATAGTTTTTAAAACTTGGTCTCATAAGCTGAGTAGGTTATCTCATTTTCTTGTCATCACAACATTAACTAAGGAAAATACCTTTAGTTTTAATTTTGTATTAAACTTTCTATTTTCTTGTTGTGTCTCATATTTCCTCACCAGGTATTTACCACGTGTAATTTTCTAGCTGGAAAAGGTACACGTAAATGATAATTATGAACAGTACCTAACTTCTCACCGCTATTAAATCATTTTTGGTAAGTATCTGTTGAGAAAATTTTGAATCGAAAGAAGAATTCTAAGTTATATATTATCATTATTTGTACAAAGGAAAGTCTCTAGTAATAGATATAAATATTTTTAAAAATGTCAACGAGGCCAGGTTTAAGCATCATTAATTAATTTTCTTTTATTAATTTTTTGTGGATATTTACTTACTAAAAATGCACATTTATAATAGGTTTTTCAATGTTATGTGTGTTTATTATATTTGTATTAATGTATAATTAATATTTTACCCTAGCTTGAAATAATAACACGTAATCAAGTAGTATAAATGGTTTTAATTGACTGTTCCTTTATTGTCTGTGTCTTAAAATATATATTTTTTTTCAATTTCTTTCATAAATTGATAAAATATGTTATTTACAAAACACTTAATGCAACTAATTTTAAGGGGAAACAAAAACAAACGAAACAGAATTAACTTTTTTTCTCAAATATTTTTCTGCCCATTTAATATAAATACAAGGTATTTAGTTATATCAGGTTAGTGCTTAATACATTTGAAAGTTTTGAAATACCTTGGATCTCTAGTCGTTGTAATGATATTCTTGAAAAGAAGTGCTTTCATTGATCCTTTCGAAAGGATTCCACAGCAGTCTTTGGTAGGTGTCGCTGGAACAATCTGGAAGCATATCACAATATTGTTATACTAAGTGAATCAAAACATCACTTACATTTTCATCAACAGACACATCCATTCATTTAAGTCCCAATCGCCTTCTATTATTGTCTCAGCATGATTGGTTTGCTCTGAATAAACGATCCTGACCTTTGACGCGCCAAATGAGATAAAAATATGGCTGAAGGAACAACGATTCTGTAATCAAAAAACTTTTCAACGCGTAATATATCTAACTGGGTTGAAGGTACCATAATATTTTTGGTCCTGCAACACACGAAACTTTCATGAGATATAGATTTAAGTAATGTGTATACAAATCGTATTGTTGGTGGTACTGAATAATAGTTGTGGCTGCATTTTATACTTATTGCAGGACTATTGTGCTGTGCTCATTTTACTTCGTGTTTTTTTACATAGTGTAAAGTTGTTCATTCTGGGGCAGGATTCAAAGTATGCTACGTGTTACAGGTCAGTGACTGGCCACCATCTTAAATTGTGTTGACCTTTGACCTACAAATTCACCTTTATGTCATCATGATAACGTCACAAAACTTCCCTTCGCCTCTCAAAAAAGCCTAAGGAGCCATTGGCCTTAGAAAAGTTTTATTTTCCTTTAACAACGATTCATTTGTCACGGACACTTTATCTAATAAAATTTACCGAATATTAAGTCTTTGGGTTAGGACATTTACCTTGGTCGCCGCCATTATTGAGCTCAGTTATTTGAATTAGTGATAAAAAGGATCACCAACTGAATATTCACAACATTTTATTCGGATCTCCTGTTCGTTACACAGTAAAATGTTTGGTAGCTCTGAAGAAAATAATAGGAACAATCACGTCTTAGAGCAGTTTCTGTGCTATTTGTAAAATATGGCGCCAATAAGAGTATGCTTTCAGTCAAAACAGGTTTTATTTCGAAAAAATTCGTTCACTGAAAATAGAGACAAAAATTGACATTGTTACATAAATAGAGTCATGTATTAGTATATTTGACTTTAATTTAAAAACAAATATTGTTTAAACATTAATTTAATGTTGTATATTTTATATAATTATTTGCAATAAACGTATCAAATGATATCTATCAGCTTATCAGTTCCACCAATTGCATATTTAATTTCTGAAGCCCACAAACAATCGAAACGACAGTTTTTTTTAAATTTCTGATAGCATATTCAAACTACCATCTCATTTGAAAAAAATTGCACTTATATAT
Organism: Bacillus rossius redtenbacheri; assembly: GCF_032445375.1. Lineage (NCBI taxonomy): Eukaryota > Metazoa > Arthropoda > Insecta > Phasmatodea > Bacillidae > Bacillus > Bacillus rossius. The sequence continues at coordinate 277,669,284 of NC_086330.1, read as the reverse complement.
TCTAGAATTATTATGGCCATACGACATTGCTAAATATAGAGCCAATAAACTTCAAAATCGGAATATTTTTCAATTGAGAAACATTGCAGATATTACTCGTGTTCCGGTGAGGTTTTCTCGTGGTCCTCCCGTTTCCCACCGTGTTCATTCCTCCAGTGCTCCATCATCGGTCGTCAACATTCATCGTCTCTCCTGATAATCGTCTCTCTCAATAATTTCTTATTGGCGTTTGTAAGTAATAATATATCTGAAATTAATGCTAGTTTTAAATTGTATAGGTGTCTGTAAAAATGCTAAAAACACAATTTCTGGATTTATATCTGCAAATACCGATATTTTTAATAATTTTTCACTAAAATAAAAATGACATATTAACATAGAAAATATCAATAGAAATGGGTAAGCTTTCTGCTAGCACCGCCATAGCCAAACCATACTTAATTTTCTTTAAAAACTGTGACAAACTTCTATACTCAGTTATAATCTAGTAGATATTTCCCTGGTTAATCTTTTTTTTAACGAAATTCCTTAATTTCCTAACAATTACAGTTTTTCCATGTTTACGCCGATGATGGGCAAACTGGTATTTTATCCATCACAAGTACGCCACTGTATGGCTATGAAAGAGAAGGTTATACTGAATTAAGGAGATAACGACAAACCTTGTTTGAGGTACCTTCACTGAAGTTCACGTCATCTGTTTCGTTGGAAAGCGAATTTCCGTCTTCGCCGATTTCTTGGTTTTCTTGGTAGTCAGTTATCGATGCCTGAAATATATAATTTGTATAACTATAAGGTTCAGAATAGCAAATAGAAAACTTAACATGAAACTAAATTTTAAAAAGTTTTTAAAATTCCTTAATTTTAAATGGAAGTGTTCAAACTGTATACTTATTGTGTAAGAAAATAATTGTTTTTCAGGTCTGTTTAAAATTGTATAATAAATCAGGCAACTACCATCTTCTATATTTACTTCTATATGATTGTGATACTGTATGTGTGAATTATTTTCATAGTGATATAATTAGTTTTGGAAATTTGGAACGAAATTGAAAGTGAACCTCAAACGAAGCCACCACAGCTAGTCAGAAATAAAATAAAAATCAATCTCAAAAAGCAATAACACAATTTGTTGGTGTTTAAGCCTTCCAGATTCAACTCTGGTGAAGATTAAAGACGATACCAAAATCAAATGTTTTCTTCTTGACAATGCCTATTGTCTAACTTCACTCATATTCAAATGGTAAAGTTTTAAATCAGTAGCAATACATTACAGAAACGCCTAAATAACATATTTCCAAAAGAATAAACACATCCCATATTTATAAATGTTTTGTGGCGTATGACTAAACAACAGCTGCCAGTCAAGTAAACAATCAAAAAAACATAATTTAGATTCTAAATGGCTTATTTTTTGTGATACTGTTCGCTTAAACAACGATAATACTATTAATTTAAAACAAATATTTTGAGTTAAACACTCTTTAGTGTGAAATACTAACTTCGCTTACTAAATGTTATTAAATATTTAAGGTCAAATTTTATTACATCATAAATTAAAGTAAGTTGTTATTTTTTGTTAATATTTTTTAACTAGAAATCTTTGTTTTTCTATATATTTAGTAAAATATGCACAATAAGAAATATATATCAAAGTAATATTAAGAATATTTTTACAAAGAGTATATTAAATTAGAAAATACAATATTTGTGTTTTTTTAGTAGTTTGAAGTTGTAAATATGTTAGTCCAAATAAAAAGAAATATTTTTTAGCTTCATATTTTGCGAATTACTGTTAAATCATTGCTTCATATTTAAAATATATTTTATAGTCACATGCAGTCTAGCATTGCTTTAGTATATCCGATGGAATCTCAAAATTTTAAGACAATAAAGTCTTAAATGTCACAAGATAACTTAAAGCAACAATTTGTTTGAGACAACAACAGAAAAGTTAAATTACTATATATGTTTACTTAACTACAATAAATATCTCTAGGAAACAAAATAAACTGCTTACCTAAATAATTCCTTGGACATACTTGTGATACTTGAATATTTTGGAAAAGTTCAAGTAATATTGAACCATTATTACATATCTATGTATATAGTGTACAAGAATTCAACAACAATATCAAACTAAAGGTTCATTACACACAAATTAGTTTAAAACATGTTAACACATACGGTCTAAATTGCTTTCCAAGGCTGGTATACACCTTTGATGATGTAGTTGAACAACTGGTATACTGGATATCGTTTAGTTGAAACAGTTTTTTGCAAACAACGATAACCTTTTTATTTTATTAAAATGATTTCATAATAATAATCTGGGATAACATCTTAACATTCCGTACATTTTTATGTGATATTTCATCAAATTTGTTAAAAACATCATTTCAGATAACTACAAGTTTTGGGGTGGTAATATATTTTTTTATGTTAAGCGTTCAATCTTAAAAACATTAATTTTATTTGCAATAACTTACATTGGTGGTTAGCTTCAGCTTCAATGGCTGATCCCATCCTTGGGAAGAAATTTAGACTGTAATTTATGTAATGGACCTGTAGCCCGTGATTTTTTTTCGGATTATTATTCAACACATACAACCAGAAAAAGTAAATAAATTATTAAAAATTAAAAAAATTAGCAAATGTGGAGTTTCAAACGTAATTTATCCTTCGCTGTCACTCACCATCGAATCAGTCTTCTCTTGCATTAAACTAAGTTTAAAGAAAACGTCTTCTAGCGACATGAGACCATGTTTTCTAAGTAGTTCTTTAGGACAGTCTTCGTCCAACAGGTGTCCATTGCGCAGTAGGCCAATCTGAAAAATAATTCAACATGTTTTCAAACATATTTTTATTATATGAAATGAAGTTAGCAGAAGTTTATTGCTGTACGTTTACTTAGGGTGCAGCGAGAGAAATTCACTTAATAGGCTATTGCGATCATTCTAAGAAAGTCCCCCTGAAAGTTGGCAGTATTGGATACGGGAAACGTCATGGAACCTGCTAATCTTAGTCTAGACTCCTAAAAGTAATTCTATATCCCAGAGAGAAAGGATTAACAGTTTTGAGAATAGCAGTTTAGATTGCAAATGATAGATGCATTGTGTTTGATAAAGGAGTTTTCTAAGCGATAACATGCAAGCATTTCTTCCTTTACGTGAAAATGCTAGACATGCAAGAACTATGCTAAATAAATAGGTATTTTCTTTCAAAATTAAATTTGGTTACATGATCAAAATGAAAAAAAAAATCTACGGAAAATTTCATTTTATAACTTTATTACGGATTTGTATACATTCGGAGCTATTCCGCTCAGTGTACATTGGGCTGTTTCGCTAGGTGTAAATAAGGCCATTACACTGATGTAAAACAAATTATTACTTTTCTATTCAAATAGTACGTAGTCAATAGTGCGCGAGGAATACATACAAAAAGAAGCGTGCAGAAAACACGTAAATGGAAAAAACTCGGAAGGTGTTTGGTAAAATAATGAGTCTTGGGAGAGCAGCAATTTAATTTAACCTTACAGTTTCTATTTTGAAGGGTAGATTTAATGTGATAAAAAATCTGCAATTTAAAGAGGATTCATTAGTTTTTTATGTATTATTTTTCCTGGACTCTAAAAGAATATATATATATATATATATAAAACTTTTTTTCTCAAACATTTCCCACCATACACTTGACTTTCAAGAATATTCTTTACGCAGAATCTAAGGAGCATGGAAATTTCAAGATGAATTACTCCTAAAAATGTGAAAATTTATTTATTTTCTAGCGTAAAGATTTTTCTATAGCAGCATTGTTAAAAAGGAGAATGAACTTGGATGAAAATACTTCATGTGGTGTCTGTGAAACAACATATTGTATTTTTCAGAAATGTTTACAAAAACGATATTTGGATTGGATCGTACGTCAAAAGTGTAAAGAGTAATTTCATAAAGTATGCATAGATGCTGTACATAGAAATAATTACACGTAGGAAGTGTCCATAAAATTTTGAAACATTTTCTATGAGCGGAACAACCCCACAAGTGCGTGGAATTGCGCAACAAATGTGAATTATCTTTAGTTCCTTAGATTTACTGTATTAATTTTCTGTCGAGCGGTAGATTTTTGATATTTGAAATATATTTGTATAGCTAAAATTACTCTTTTGTATGATAAAAATAAAATGTTGGTCATAATAGTTACTTAGAAGATTTTAAGGAGTGAAAATTGAAAGTGAACTGAATACCCCTAACCTACCATACTGCTTATTAGTTTCAAATAGTCGTGTTACACATCTTTAAATGCAGGGTTTTGCAAAATCTTCGAGTTAATATTAATTTTAAATTAATTATAATATAAACCTACCTATATATTACGCTTATAAACACTTAAAGGATAAGTGAAATTTAATTCTTTATTTTTTTCATCCTTGTAGGCAGCATAATGAGACATTTTTTTACAGCAGGGCCAAATAAAACTGGGTACAGTTGAGGACAAAATCCACTGTAATTTGTATGACATGAATTAAGTAGTACCTTATAATAAGATTTCAGATTAAGAATGCATCGTAGAGATTATAATGATTTTAAGCGGAACAATTTTGAAGGGTTGATAATGTTCTACACACTGTGTTCATTTTTCTAACAGAACGTTATTGACTCTTGTTGACGAAATAAGCTCGTTTCGTAGTTCATTCTGCCAATGAAGGAACACATACTGCAGTACAAAAGCCCATTATTCTTCATTAACTAACTACGTCATGTAAAAACAATTTTACAAAATAAGAAGTGTGAGACGATGTTACAGTGGATCTCAGACAGTATTGGCGGAGAACCTTGCGCGACAAAACATTACCTCTAGTCATACGATTTTTTTCACCCTATTAATCGATTTTGACAACCGAATATAATCAGTTTTGTAATGAAATTTGCTTTTGTAAATATTACAATTATGTTCATGTAAAATTACAGATATTTGTACATTTGTACACTTACATGAAAACAACTGTACCACTACAAAACAGAATTTGCTGTAATACTGGGTTCGGTTTCTTATGTAGGCATTTATGCTTTGTGTTTTCCCAGTAGCTCCAATAGTTAAAGTCATTTGTAAAACTTTCCCTGAGTAGCTTTCCAGTATTGATTGCTTTTATAATAACCATGATTAAATAAAATATTAGCCAATTATTTAACATTCTATTATATTTTCCGTGGTTAACCCCGGTATTATCTATAAAAACGTATTTCATAAATGCAAAACTAATTATAGCTATTTTTTGTTCAAAATTCCAATATCAGTAATGCAATCTGTTTTTTGGCAGAGTTTCCAAAGTAATCCGTTTTTTTTTCCTGCGTGCTGACCGTGTGCGCCAGGCTGGCCTCCTCGATGTAGTGCGTGGTGAGGATGATGGTCCTGCGGCCCGAGCTGGTGATCTGCAGCAGGTGCCTCCAGATGACGTCCCGCAGCACCGGGTCCATGCCCACCGTGGGCTCGTCCAGCACCAGGACCTCCGGGTCGTGCAGCAGCGCCGCGGCCAGCGACACCCGCCGCGTCTGCCCGCCGCTGCGACCACAACACGAGCCCAGCTGCAGCGCGCTCGTCGCTCGCTGCTCTCCTTCTCGGATACTTCTCATAAAAAACAATTTTACTCAGAGGTTTTTGAAGTGAAACATTGAATGTGAAACGTTTCTGGCGAGAAAAGGACGGGAAATAGGTTGCGGACGGTGCAGAGAACTCGGCGGGCCGCGGGCTCCACGTGGCGGCGTGCGGCTCAGGTTCAACTCTGCCTGCGCCTGACGCCACCCCGACTTGCTGGCTTCTAGTAAGGGAGTATTTGGGCAGAGGGCAACACAACGGAGTTTGAGTTTATCGTTGTTCACTCGCAAGGAAAAGTACGTATTATTTTAATTTTGTAAACCAGTACTGTTAATCATTGTTATATGAGTCTTTTTTTAGATGTGTAACTAAATATTTTTTAAGTAAAACTTATTTGGGCGCGATGAGAGAAATTTTTCAATTATAACTTCATGGCCGAATTTGAATGAAACGTTTTCTTAAAGCATTGTTTCAAAATGTTTCTGACGCCAAAGAGATACAAAGAGAGAGCACTTACGAGTAGAGGTTTGAATTGTGGCTCAGTACTACATGTACTGAGCTACACGCGATCTTTTTGTATGTGTAACATAAAAACCCTCGGTATACTTTTGTTAATAGTAATTTCGTGAATGCTACGAACGGAAGTCGCATGGAACAGAATTTCGTAACCACGGTGCTGCCATCTGTGGCGGATGGCACCAATCAAAGTTTACAGAGTTAAAGGAAATCTTTCAAGTATTACTGTTTAATGAATCAGACAAATGGCTAGAATTTGAATAAAATACCTTGTCAAAAATCGTGTCTAAAGCAGGGGTTTATTAATTTTTTCAATTATTTTTTTCTTCCGCTTTTATCGGAGCAGTTTTACTATAAAATTTAAAATATTTTCTCTGAGGTAGTTGCGTCCCGAAAAGTTGTTAAAAACACAATTTGTGTATATTCATGGAGCTCGGTATTATTAAAAAAAAAAAAATTCACGTTAAATTTTGCCCGAGTTTCGTATTCTATGTGTACTTCAGACATGAGAAGGCATGAATTTTCTCGTTACTAAGTTAGATGTTACGCATCACTAGGCGAGTACTGAAAGACTATCACATTTCTTTTGCTCCTTTTTTTTATTAATCGAGAAGGATAATGCTCCTAGGTCTGTACATGCGCCGTTTGTAAAATATGTTAAGTTTTAAATACTTTTATTCACACTTTTCTAGGCTTCTAGTAGAAGAACTTAAAATTTGGAACAACCCAGAATATCAGTTTTCTATAGCAAAATATTTTTTTTTCTAATAAAAACATTAAAACATCCTCGACCCGTGGTGGGAAGCTTTGTGAGATTGGCCTACACTCTTACTATAGTCTGTGTCACGTAACTTGACCTAAATATGACGTTTTCGGAATAAAAACCAATGGTCTGACTACACTGTAAAGAAAAAGCTGTGTAATTTCGTGGCAGCAGAGTCTCTATATATGTTAGTGTAATTTTACACCTACATATGTAGGTATATTCCTACTCTTGTGTAAATGTGCATTTGTATGGTTGGGTAACTGTTATTTAAATGTAGTATGAAAGCATGTATATTTACCACAACTGTCATTATATTTTACTGCATCTTTAAGTTAATTTTCGCTATCACTGAACATGTTAATTGGTTTTACTTCAAAAATCATTTTTTTGTAACCTATAGTTGTGAATAAAATATGTGTATATTAAAGTGATTATTAATTTTAAATCTTGTATTTGTTATAAGAAAACGTTTCTAACAATTTTCTTGACAAGCGTTATATTAAACAAAAAACCTTAAGGTTGTTAATCTACAGCCTCAATCTTTCGTCCATCGCGCACACTTTTAAAGCATTAAGTAATGGAGATACCCTTTCCGTAATCTAATGTGAATTAAATTAAGTATTATTATTGTAAACTGCAAACTTAATCGTCATGTTTGCAGTTCCTTGTTAGTGGTAAATAAACTGACAAATATTCAACACTTTTAAAATGAGGTATGTGTATACCCACAGCTACAGTGTAACATATTGACCAAAAAAACCGACACCGATGAATTTAACACGTGTTGTACGTACAATTTAATCTATCAATCCAAATGTGTAATTTAACACAGCAGTTACTGTAATAAAAAAAAAATACTCAAGCCATTAGCTAAACTTGGTTTTCCAGAAACTTTTGTGTAAAATTACACCAACTTTACTAGTTTCTGAAAATTACACGAACAACATGTAAAATTACTAAACCTTTATGCACTTAATTTTTCCTTTTTTTTACAGTGTGTCCTTCTGCCACTTTTATTATGTCAACAGTATTTGTATTCAATTGTGTGAGGTTGTCAGTCTTTGGAAATAAAACGTGTGATGATTTGCAGGTATAATGTTGGGAGGCCAGGTGAGCAGCCTCGTCAGGGATGTATGTGAGTTAGTGAGGCGGATGATAAGCGCGAAGCTCGCTGGTGCTTCTAGTGCGGTTTCGCCTCTAAGCGCAAGGCTCTGAACAAGCGCGCAGTCTTCTCGTCATCACAGGATAACTGCGAAATTTGAGCGGTGACCGTAACACTATATTGCATAGAAAGGAAGATAAAGGTGTAATGCAAGTCCCTTAAGGGCTTTCAAGAATCTGTATCGGTTTATTTACCCTAAAAATTACTCTGAAAACATGCGTTTCAGCCATTTTAACTCTTCTAAAAATACATTTTAAAAACTTAATCCAAAATCAAAAGTAAACTTTTTTGCCCTCAGCGAACAATTAAATGCTTTTCGTAAGCAGACCCCACCCGGATATCTTGAGTGGTTTTGAAATAGTGTTGTTTTTTCTGAAGCTCTGCGTACCGTATGTGTGTCCGGATAGGCGGTGCCCTTGAGCAGTGGGTAATCAGAAAGCTCTCGGTACAATGCTCGAAGCACGGGCCTAACTGTCGCTACAAATGAACGTTCAATTTAAAACTAATTACTACAGGATTTTATGCTCTCAATTTTTTACGAATTTAAAATATAAGTTGTCTATTAAGGTTTTCAAACCATTAGATGAATATTTACTTGCATGTTCATTATAGTAGCAAACAAGTTAAGAGTTATCGGAAATAACCGTTATTGTTAAATAGCAGAGGGCAGCGTTGCTGCCTTTCTCATGTAGCTAATTTTTATGTTGTGAAATGTAAAGTGTAAGAATGTAAACTGCCTTCACAGCATCGGGCAAATGAACAAAAGACTCTCTTACAATTGGTATGGGCAACATAGGTAGGTAAATTCTCTGTCTATGAAATTAACAGTGATTTTATTAAGTTCAAACCAACTTAATATTTATAATGTAATAAGTTATTGTACTTGTAAGTTCTTTCTTGACAACAGTACAAACGATTATGATTAAAACTAAAGAGTTTACAAATTATTGAGCTTGACATTTGATTCACTTAGTTCCAACAACGAAATTACTGTTGTCCATTTTATATCATTCAGTAATATAGAATTTTATAATATAGTTTTAATTGTGTCTGATCACAGCCAGATGAAATTAACAGGTTTATTTCGCAGGTAGTAATCGGTCGAAATAACAATAACAGGGTGCTACTTGGAATACAGAAAAATACGGAAGCAAAAAGTACAAAAGAGACTATGAATTATAAAGTTTGTACAAAAGTTTTGTTAAGTAATATTATATGATTCTTGTAAGCTCATGATTAATGAAAGTAAAATCGTTAACGGAATTTGACTAAGGTATTAAATTTTTTACATAAATCCTAGGTCATTTTACAATAAATGTTTTAGTTAAATAAGTGAGATAGTATGAAAACCTACATAAGCATGAAAATTTCGTGTATTTATCTGGTAAAAGGTTACACCTTCTACCACCTTAAATTTTTTTTACAACATCCGCTATCGGACTAGGCATTGTGCGAGACACCCCATTAATGACTTTACCTAACACAACATACAGAGAAGGAATTTCGATACAGGCACCGGCCATCTAGGAGCAGACATATTTGGCCCAAAAAAAATGGGTGCTTGTTTTTATGTAAGGCACGTTAGAAGTTATTTTTACTTGGCGTGTTAAAAAAAACTACCTTCAATTTTGCATGCGAATACTCAATATGTCATATTAATATAAAAACGTGTATAAAATTAATTGTTATTTTAATTTAGTAAAACCATCGAAATCAATTTTAATCATAAATAAAAGTAATAAATATGCTGAATGGTTATTCTTCTTTAACTATTTAAATTATTTACTTAATAATAACGAATTATATATACGGGAACTAAACTCATTTATACAAATGCAATAGAAAAATTTTATAAACACGTTTCATATAACTAATATTCGCATAAATGAATGTATTTAATTATATGCGCCGGTATTCAAGATAAATCATGTAAGTTTATGATTTAAAAGCAAATATATTTTATTCTGTAAACATTTTTGCGTGCTGCGCGCGTCTTAAAAATTAACTCTCATTGTGTTTTCCCTGACGCGCCTGAAGAAGAAGTGTTTACGACGGACACGTGCACGCTGGTTAGACTGGCCGCGCGCGAGTGGCGGACGCGGGCCTCACCTGAGGGTCTTGACCTTCTGGTCGCGGGCCGGGAGGTCCAGCAGCCTCGCCAGGAACTCCAGCCTCTCGTCACACGCGGCCGAGCTCAGGCCGTAGATCCAGCCGAAGTAGCGCAGCGTCTCCCGCGTCGAGATGTTCTGGTAGAGCGCCGTCTCCTGCACACGAGGCACGTCTGAGCTCGCTGCACATTCCCACGTGCCGGTCAAGTTGGTACTGAAGAAACGTTTCATTGCAAACACTAGGTATAGTATTTAAATTGGTACAACAGACAATGTTTAGTTGAACTCAAAACGGAAAAAAAATATCGCCTTTGTTTACTCTCCTTAACTCAAAGCGTATTCAATTGGTGCTAGTGTCATATTTACAGCGAAAACACTGCAGCGCCTGGCAAATATGCAACATGCTTGACAGTCAGTATGTTAGTGCTGCTGCAAATCAGGGAAACTGATTGTTAGGTGAGTAAGAACCTACAAAGGTATTAGAATAAAAAATTATAATATAAAGACACATTGATCTTTGTCGTAAAAAACTTTTTCCAAATAATTGTATTACCTCCAATTTATTATTTCAATGAAATAATTTCACGACAACGACTATGTTTGCGGTGTTTTTAACTGAAACTTCTATCAGTGGATTATTGTTCAGTTCTTGATAAAAAGAGCGTAAAAGATTTCGCAAGCACTTCAGACACTAAGGATTACATTTCCTTTAAACTTATTCTTTTCTTGTTGAATAAGCGGCCAAATTTTGTCGGTTGAAGCCAGACACACTTTATAGACCCATTTTTCGTGTTAATACTACGATAAATAAATTTGTTGTATTTTTTTGTGCTTAGTGGTACAAGTGAATAAATAAACTATTAATTATCAAACAACATCTATATTTATCAAACAACTAGCTTTTAATACCCATATTTGACGTGTTTAATTTCCCCGTTCTGTCAAAAATTGTTGAAACTGTCCTATTTATATTACACTCAAATATGAGAAATTCAAGAGATTTAAAATTCTTATCGCGTTCTACATTTTCTGGATCTCGTTAAAACAAAAAAGATAACATGACGTGGTGATACTGATCGGTGTGCTTGCAGCATATAATTTCATTCAGTGGTCGGATGTTATTTGAAATAGGTGTAAATTTAATATTACTGTCTGTAGTACCACGAGAACAGTAGACCAAAAAAACATTCATATAGCTCTTTGTTAGATGAAAAACCTGATTTTAATAAATTGAAAATTCATGAGGACTTGAAAAATCGTCAGAGCCGCTACTACAGACAACAAAAAAATATATGTGCATGGAGTCCAAGCCAGAGAGAAGTGTAACATTTAGCTTATTATATTAGGTATACGAATATAATTCTCTTTTCCTGAGGTTGCAGATATAAATAAATAAATATATATATACCTATAAGTATGCAAACGCTAAATAAGGTAATTATCCAATTATGCAAGTCTGCAAGTATGCATAGTCCAAGTATGCGAGTAAACAAGAATGTTGCGTCGTCTACTTCTTTCATGCTGTCTCCACCTCTCCTGATTCCCCCACTACATACCCCTCATGCAATCCTAATTTTCTTCGCGGTTTAAAATTGTTGCAACCTCAGGAAATAAGTTTCACTTAAAAAAAAATCCAAAATTTTCCTAATGAGATACCATACAAATTTTATGATTTTATTTATTGCATACCTACAGAAAAAGCGTGCAATTAGAGGTATTATTTTTTAAAATCAAAACACAGTTATTTGCGATGAACTTATCGTATTTCTGTCATACACATTTTCTTCTTTTTTGTTAAATTGAGAATTTTATATTTACACTGTCGCTGCCCCTGTGATTAGCCGAGCCCCGCGATACGGTACCTGAGGCATGTAGCCAAGCCGGCGGTGTGGCAGCCACCTGCCCTTGGAGCAGGGAGCGCCTCCCAGCACGCGGATCTCTCCCTTGTCCAGGTGTCGCCGCCCCACCACGCAGCTCAGGAGGGTCGTCTTGCCGCAGCCGCTCGCTCCCAGCAGGCCGTAGCTGTACACAACAACACAGCACACTCGTATATCTCCCTTGTCCAGGTGTCGCCGCCCCACCACGCAGCTCAGGAGGGTCGTCTTGCCGCAGCCGCTCGCTCCCAGCAGGCCGTAGCTGTACACAACAAAACAGCACACTCGTATATCTCCCTTGTCCAGGTGTCGCCGCCCCACCACGCAGCTCAGGAGGGTCGTCTTGCCGCAGCCGCTCGCTCCCAGCAGGCCGTAGCTGTACACAACAACACAGCACACTCGTATATCTCCCTTGTCCAGGTGTCGCCGCCCCACCACGCAGCTCAGGAGGGTCGTCTTGCCGCAGCCGCTCGCTCCCAGCAGGCCGTAGCTGTACACAACAACACAGCACACTCGTATATCTCCCTTGTCCAGGTGTCGCCGCCCCACCACGCAGCTCAGGAGGGTCGTCTTGCCGCAGCCGCTCGCTCCCAGCAGGCCGTAGCTGTACACAACAACACAGCACACTCGTATATCTCCCTTGTCCAGGTGTCGCCGCCCCACCACGCAGCTCAGGAGGGTCGTCTTGCCGCAGCCGCTCGCTCCCAGCAGGCCGTAGCTGTACACAACAACACAGCACACTCGTATATCTCCCTTGTCCAGGTGTCGCCGTCCCACCACGCAGCTCAGGAGGGTCGTCTTGCCGCAACCGCTCGCTCCCAGCAGGCCGTAACTGTACACAACAACACAGCACACTCGTATATCTCCCTTGTCCAGGTGTCGCCGCCCCACCACGCAGCTCAGGAGGGTCGTCTTGCCGCAGCCGCTCGCTCCCAGCAGGCCGTAGCTGTACACAACAACACAGCACACTCGTATATCTCCCTTGTCCAGGTGTCGCCGCCCCACCACGCAGCTCAGGAGGGTCGTCTTGCCACAGCCACTCGCTCCCAGCAGGCCGTAGCTGTACACAACAACACAGCACACTCGTATATCTCCCTTGTCCAGGTGTCGCCGCCCCACCACGCAGCTCAGGAGGGTCGTCTTGCCGCAGCCACTCGCTCCCAGCAGGCCGTAGCTGTACACAACAACACAGCACACTCGTATATCTCCCTTGTCCAGGTGTCGCCGCCCCACCACGCAGCTCAGGAGGGTTGTCTTGCCACAGCCACTCGCTCCCAGCAGGCCGTAGCTGTACACAACAACACAGCACACTCGTATATCTCCCTTGTCCAGGTGTCGCCGCCCCACCACGCAGCTCAGGAGGGTCGTCTTGCCGCAGCCACTTGCTCCCAGCAGGCCGTAGCTGTACACAACAACACAGCACACTCGTATATCTCCCTTGTCCAGGTGTCGCCGCCCCACCACGCAGCTCAGGAGAGTCGTCTTGCCGTATCACTCGCTCCCAGCAGGCCGTAGCTGTACACAACAACACAGCACACTCGTATATCTCCCTTGTCCGGGTGTCGCCGCCCCACCACGCAGCTCAGGAGGGTCGTCTTGCCGCAGCCGCTCGCTCCGAAGGCCGTAGCTGTACACAACAACACAGCACACTCGTATATCTCCCTTGTCCAGGTGTCGCCGCCCCACCACGCAGCTCAGGAGGGTCGTCTTGCCGCAGCCGCTCGCTCCCAGCAGGCCGAAGCTGTACACAACAACACAGCACACTCGTATATCTCCCTTGTCCGGGTGTCGCCGCCCCACCACGCAGCTCAGGAGGGTCGTCTTGCCGCAGCCGCTCGCTCCCAGCAGGCCGTAACTGTACACCACAACACAGCACACTCGTATATCTCCCTTGTCCAGGTGTCGCCGCCCCACCACGCAGCTCAGGAGGGTCGTCTTGCCGCAGCCACTTGCTCCCAGCAGGCCGTAGCTGTACACAACAACACAGCACACTCGTATATCTCCCTTGTCCAGGTGTCGCCGCCCCACCACGCAGCTCAGGAGAGTCGTCTTGCCGTATCACTCGCTCCCAGCAGGCCGTAGCTGTACACAACAACACAGCACACTCGTATATCTCCCTTGTCCGGGTGTCGCCGCCCCACCACGCAGCTCAGGAGGGTCGTCTTGCCGCAGCCGCTCGCTCCGAAGGCCGTAGCTGTACACAACAACACAGCACACTCGTATATCTCCCTTGTCCAGGTGTCGCCGCCCCACCACGCAGCTCAGGAGGGTCGTCTTGCCGCAGCCGCTCGCTCCCAGCAGGCCGAAGCTGTACACAACAACACAGCACACTCGTATATCTCCCTTGTCCGGGTGTCGCCGCCCCACCACGCAGCTCAGGAGGGTCGTCTTGCCGCAGCCGCTCGCTCCCAGCAGGCCGTAACTGTACACCACAACACAGCACACTCGTATATCTCCCTTGTCCAGGTGTCGCCGCCCCACCACGCAGCTCAGGAGGGTCGTCTTGCCGCAGCCGCTTGCTCCCAGCAGGCCGTAGCTGTACACAACAACACAGCACACTTGTATATCTCCCTTGTCCAGGTGTCGCCGCCCCACCACGCAGCTCAGGCGGGTCGTCTTGCCACAGCCACTCGCTCCCAGCAGGCCATAGCTGTAGACAACAACACAGCACACTCGTATATCTTCCTTGTCCAGGTGTCGCCGCCCCACCACGCAGCTCAGGCGGGTCGTCTTGCCACAGCCACTCTCTCCCAGCAGGCCATAGCTGTACACAACAACACAGCACACTCGTATATCTCTTTTGTCCAGGTGTTGCCGCCCCACCACGCAGCTCAGGAGGGTCGTCTTGCCACAGCCACTGGCTCCCAGTAGGCCGTAGCTGTACACAACAACACAGCACACTCGTATATCTCCCTTGTCCAGGTGTCGCCGCCCCACCACGCAGCTCAGGAGGGTCGTCTTGCCACAGCCACTCTCTCCCAGCAGGCCATAGCTGTACACAACAACACAGCACACTCGTATATCTCTTTTGTCCAGGTGTCGCCGCCCCACCACGCAGCTCAGGAGGGTCGTCTTGCCACAGCCACTGGCTCCCAGTAGGCCGTAGCTGTACACAACAACACAGCACACTCGTATATCTCCCTTGTCCAGGTGTCGCCGCCCCACCACGCAGCTCAGGAGGGTCGTCTTGTCACAGCCGCTGGTTCCCAGCAGGCCGTAGTTTTACACGACACAGCACATGTGTGTAAATGGTGTGCAGCGTATATGTAGCAACAATTTCGCAGATATCCATACTCATACAGAATGTCCATAAATGAATAACCCAGTTTCAATGGTGTATTATAATAGTTTGAATTTGACTATTTACAATAAATCATAAAATAAATTGAAGGGAAAGTAACTTTGTTTTTCTTAAAAATATTGTATAAGTGCACTTTTAATTATTCGGCACACATCATACCTAATGTCTCACGAGATTACAATGGGAAAGGTCATCCATCCTGTCACCAAATAAAGCTTACAGGTTCACCATCTAGTAATTGGGGAAACAGCCATTCTTTCAACATATTGGGCGATGCAAGCGAGGAAAAAAAACAATACAGTATTCGCGAATGCGCTTATCTAAAACTGTTTGAGTTACTCTTTAATTGTGACCATGAAACAAGACTCTACAAAGCTTATAGATGATACTATTAAATTTAATAACTGGGAAATTCTTTTCTGGATATACTGTTCTATAAATAGAGTGTGTGAATTGGTGATAAGTTAACTCAAACATTAATGCTTCTATTTCAATAATTGTTTCACTCACACAAAGCTACATAATTTCATATGGACACTGGCACTACATAATTTAATTTATTAAAAAATATTATTTATCAATTACAATATTTGTTACCAATAAACCTGAGAATTTACACCCATTGACTGCTTTCTGCAAGACTGCGCTGAGTAAATCTTTTCAGATGTAATGTAGTTATTAAATATAAACTACAACATAATTCAAGGTAAATCTTTTTTAAAACAGGCAGGAGGCTGAACTGTTAAAGATGACTGTAAGATTTTAATTCCAGAAAACTAATGCCACCACTCAATATGAACAGTTACCTGTTGGATCTTGTGAAACTGACTAAAATGCAAATTAAATCCAAGAAAATTTACTACCAGATATTGACTTTCAACAACTTGAAAACAAACAAACAAAAAATACGTGCAGATAAAATATCGTATTTTCAAAACCAGGCACCATATGGTAGATGCTTAAATTAAAATCGAGGATCTATGTTGCAGGAAAATTATATTAATTTACATAAGCAGTAAATAAATTGCATGTAAATGCTGGCTTACGTCACATATCTCGATGGAAGACCAAATAACATGATACAAGAATTGTCATCAAATGGTTCCGCCAAGGTAAAAAAATGGTTAAAATGCCACAAAAAATATAAGTTGCAGCTGTCGTAAAAAGCACTCACGAAGCCAAGATGGGCTCATAATATAAAGACATGTCTCTTGGGATAATAATTTTTAAATGGTGAATTAAATAATTTCGCAAAGAAACAATTAACATTTTTTAATATTAGATTTTGTTTAGGCATCTAAGTATTGACAATAGTATTTTCTCGTACATGCTTCGGGCTGTGGATTGGCATTGATTCGCAAAGCCAAAGTACAGTATTGACTTTCGGTGGATCATTGTTCGATGTCTGCAGCTGTATCGAAAGGACACAGGTGTAAAATTTGTAGCAAGGTATTTATCTTGAGAAAGCATGGTAGACAACATAAGAAGTATGATTGTGTTAAAAATCCGCTACGCAAAATGATAAGTTGTGATTGATGTAGCAAGTCATTTACACGAAGAGAGAGCTTAAAAAGACACGCTATAAATTGTAACGTCAAGCCTGCTTATAAGCTGGAGTACAACGATGGATCTTCTAATCTAAAGAGTGTTCTGCATTACGACCATAATTTTCCTTGTCCTGAATGAGATTATGTTCATAGCTCTTTCGATCTCTTCAAAGAACTTAATTGAAGGGTGATTGATTTATGGAAGAATGAAGACAATGGAAGAATCCTTAAAATTAAAACTGAGAATACATTCAACCCGAATTCAAGTAGATCGTTCGTACTATGTAAAAAAGATGGACTCTTAAGAAGGAACGTTGAAGATGATGAAGAAGCTTCGACATCAACGATTTCAAATTCTTACTGTAAACTTGGTGAAGACGTTGACTTCTACGATGGTGGTGACAGTGACTCTTAGGCTGGTGATAAAACCAACGACGGTAAAGAAGCACCTAAAGCAGTCGAGATCGAAATCTTTTATGAAGCCCTAAGACCAAAACTGTGGAAACATCGTGATCAAATAAACAATTCTGATCAAACTAACGATAAACACTGGGAAGATAGAGATCTTAAAAAAAATGAGAACCGACATTACAGGAAGATGGTGATAGCAGAAGAGATAATTAGCCTATATGTCATGGGAAGATCCTTGCATATTAGTTGTTCGCCTGAGACGGTTGGTGGCATCTGTTCGTAGAGGAAACTACCCGCATATCGACGAAGTAGCGTCCATACTGAAAGAACTGAGGGAAGCTGGTTACATACAATAAGCACTTGTTTTCTATCATGTGTGTATAGTTAAAAAATAAATCAAAAATTTAAATTTAAAAAAATGTTTTATTTCTTGTAAACAGATTTCTAACTAAGACTGTGATATCGCAATACAGCTGCCTCTTCGTTGATTGTGCTTCCAAATGAGCTTCCTTTTCGTTGACTGTGCTTACAAATGTTCTGGTTTTTGTTGGTTGTGCTTCCAAATGTGCTTAATTTCGGTGATTTAGCTTCAAAATGTGCTTCCTTTTGTCGATTGAGCTTCCGATGGTGCTTCCTTTTCGTTGAATGTGTTTCCAAATGTGCTCCCTATTTGTCAAATGTGCTTCCGATTGTGCATCCTTTCGTTGATTGTGCTTCCGATTGCACTTTATTTTCTTTGATTGTGCTTTTGATTGTACTTCCTTTTCGTTGATTGTACTTCCAACTGTGCTTCCTTTTCGTTTATTGTGCTTTCGATTGTGCTTCCTCTTCTTTGATTCTACTTCCAATTGTGCTTACTTTTTGAATGTTGGCCGTTAAGTCTATACTCAGGACAAAATTTGTCTCATGGTACAGAAATGTTTGGTCTATACGATTGACACTGTTCTTGACACCTGGTCTCGTGTTCCGAAGACACTTTACCTATACGTATAGCATTTTACATGAACTGGTCGTCGGGGTAGGTATCGTGTCCATAGTTGTTTTTCGCGAAGTGAATGATTAATAAACTCCCAGAAATGTAACGGAAACATAATTTAAAAAAAAAGCTGTAGTTATTCTTATCACTAATTGAGGATCAAACCAAAGATCGAAAACTATCGCGACAATCATTATTTTAATAGGAAGTAATTTTTTAATGAAATTTGGAATTTTTCCGAATTTCTAAGATGTCGTCCAAATTTCAAGATGGCCGATACCGTGAGAATAACTATCTTTTAATAAATAATACTGCACTCTAGTGGCTAAGAATTAAACTAACATAATGGTAATGCACTCTACCAGATATATGTGTACTACATGACCCTAGTGCTCATTGTATCGATTACTGAAAAAAAGATGGCGGCGATGTCCTCTAGCAGGTGATGTGTGTTAACTAGTGCTCCTGGTAGCGAGTATTGAACAAAATATGGTAGATCCAAAATGTCACCATGGTCAATGTTAAAGGTCATTGTCTAATGTCAAGGTCACAATCAAAAAGGTATTTGTCTAATGTCAAGGTCACCGTCAAAAAGGTCAAAAGTGAAGGCCAAAGTCGTTTTCAAAGGTCATTGTCAAGCTCAAAGTTCAAGGTAAAATATTAAGGCCAAGGTCAATGTCAAGACCCACAGTCAAGGTCAAAGGTCTAGTGGACGAAAATTATACTAAAATGGTGGTAACGCACTCTAGCAGACGAATCGCGTCAATCATTATTTTAATAATTAATTTTTTGATAAATTTTGTAATTTATTCCCGAATTTCTAGGTTAATTTTTATAAATTTAAATATGGCGGTCATAACAGCTTACTGGAAACTGGTATATGAGGAACTTAGGTCTCTTTTAGTATTTTGAACAGGATTTATTAAAAAGGTATTCTTTACAAAAATTTAAAATTGTTTAAGGGATAGAACCAAGGTCAGGAACTAATCGAATCAATTAGTATGTTAATTTCAAATTTATTTAATAAATTTTGCAATTTTTCCCGAGTTTCTGGCTAAATAATTACGAATTTACTATATGGTGCTCAGATGTCAAGATGGTGGATGCCAGAGTTATTATAAATAATTACTACAATCTAGTGGACAAACATTAAACTAATATGATGATAATGCACACTAACAGATGGCATGTGTTCTGCATGACACTAGCGCTCCTTGTATCTATTAGTGAAAACGAGATGTCGACAGCACTTACTAGCAGATGCCATGTGTGTTAACTAGCGCTCCTGGTAGCAAGTACTGAAAACCAATATGGCGGCTCGGTCTGGAACGGACTATGTTGTTAATCCTTCAAATTAAAAACGGACTATGTTGTTAATCCTTCAAATTAAAAAATTACAAGTCCGCAAATGTATGGAATTTTTATTTACCTTATTTAATTCTCAGTCTGGTAAATATCTCGATGGCCGTGCGGTTAAAGGAGTATGTTTTCCAACCTAGAGATCAGAGCTGAGTTGGTTTGAATCACAGTTCTTCCAAAGTATTTTGTAAAAAAAAATCATATGTCGATAAGAAACATAATAACTCTGGTAGGTAATGGAACAACGACCTTATGAGATGAGACAGAGTGATGCTGGCACTCTTTAGGAGTCAACAGTAGAAACAATGACGTCGGTATCCAAGATGGTGGGTCTCCATGAAAACAGAAAAAACCAAGAATGGTGGACGTGTCATCATCCAAGATGGCGGCCTCCAGCAGACGAAACAAAATGGCGGACATGATATCAGAATCCAAAAAATGAGTGTGAAATAAAAATCAAGATGGCGGACATGTTATTAGAATTCAAGATGGCGGCCATAACATAAATTGTAACGTTCTATAATCAAAGATGGCGGTTGTAATGAAAAGCGCAACGGTGACGTCATACACATCCAATATGGCAGGTGTAACGAAAAGTGCAGCATTAGTGAGTGGGGTGCACGATTTAAAGATGGCGGATATAAGCTGGCGAATCCATGGTCTAAGTCATGGTCGAAATTCAAGGTCAAAGGTCAAGGTCAATGACATACAATATTGCCGCAATATTGTATTTTCGCTTTGCAAACCATTGCCAATTCACAGCCTGAAGCCTGTGCCACAAATTCTATTGTACACTACTCATCTAGTTTTCCAAAAGGAAAAAAAAAATATTTAATATGTATTTATTTGGATTTCAAGGACAGATACTTCAATTTTTTATTGTCTTCAGCTTTTTTATGGTACTGAAGCATATATCTAAAGCAAAACCAGTAAGTTCTGGTTGTGAAAGATCACCTCTTGAGATAGTTTTTTTTTAAATTTTTTTTTTCCACTTAGGGGCAGGTGGCCTTCTGGCTGAGAGAAACGTAATATTCAGCAATAATGAGTCTTCGTTAAGTTTCATACTGTATGTACGTAACGTAATATTAGTAAGAGGAAAAAATATCTCTACCTTCAAGTAATTTAAAAGCAATGTAATAAATCTCGTAAGAAGGACAAAGAAAGGCTTATAATTTGCTTTAATCAGCACAATACTTCGCTCTGATCGAATCTAGTCAAAAAATATCTTATGTGAAAAATTTTCTATTCAGTTTAATTTTTTTTTTAATGGCCATTGTGTTTATTACTGTTGCTAAGCCCTCAACCAAAAGTTGGCTTTTTTACTCTTGCTAAGAGGCAGGTAAGACCGAGATTTCACATCTCTATCGTCAAAAAATAGATCACTTATCGAGGTCATAAAAACGTGATTTAGGTAAAAAAATGTTTTCATTTGACGGTTGTTTTGGGATTTAGGAAATATGAAACGAAGAACTAGGAAAACATTTGGGCACTAGGTATCTATAGTTTCCACACTCAGGTGCCGGGTATTTGTGCCACAATGAAAAACAAAATACTCTTTTAAAAAACGACGAATTTTGTTACATACAATTTTTAAGAATTGAATAGTTCAAAAACCTAATTATAATTCAGATTAATAAAAAACGTTAAAAATCTTCTTTATCTTTCTTGACATTTTTTTTTAACGTGGCAACTAAAGTTTTCTTCATTTGGCTAAGACGAGATAATATGCTTACAAAATTAAAAAAAAAGTTAACATTATTTTTAAAAGAGAAACGAAATAAGATATTTTTTTTATTATTCTACGAAAAGAGAGGCGAAAATACAAATAAAGTGTTTCTTAAAAGTTTAAACCACTTTTGCAGCTATTCAAACAACACGTCTTCATACCTATATTTATGTAAATGTATGTCTTCATATAAAATTAATCTTTTATTTCAAGCGATTATGAATTTTTTTATTTAAAACCATTAAACCATATCTACAGTTTTAAAGTATTTTGGCAATTGAATATGAAAATAAAAGTGACTTAACAACCAAAGAGCACTGAAAGTAAAACCACGTCACATGACTAAAATTATTTTTTTTAAATAGCTTTAGCTTTCTATAGTTATTAGTAATATACAAGGAACAAAGGCCGACAAATTTGAGAATACAGACATACATTTTTACGTTATCAAGCAATCTTTGTATTAACAACTTGAGTAGTTTATCTTATATATCACACACAGAAATGAAAAGTAAGTTGTAAGTAATATGTCAAACGATTTATGGCATAAAATATTATATTCCATTGCTTTAAATTATTTTTTTATATTTTTTTATTATTTTATCCATTTGAAAACAACGTTCTATAATATAATTTACGTTTGACGATTTAGATCGTTGTCACAGTCCATTTCTATGCTATCCACATGCTATACAAGCAAATTATAAATTGTCCAGTTTTCTTTTCTCAAGTGAAACCATTACTTAAAAATTATATGTGTAACGTTAGAGTAACCTGCTAAAGTTGTACTATTCCCTGATATTTTAGCGTGAAAAAAAATTATTTAAAAATTCCAAAAATGCCATTATAAAGAATACTTACTTGTAAAAAAAATTATCTATTGATTATACTGGATCCATCCCTTTAAAATATCTTGGCTACGGCCTTGACAGCAGACGTCGCGATTCGTGCAGTGTATGTCCGACGAGGTGGAAGAGAAGGCCGACATGTGTCACGTGTAAGGGCTGGCGCACGGCAATGTAGGGGAAGAACAAAGAGTGTGTGCCGAGAAAGTTTTCCAACAAGCCACGAGCAAGATGCGGCAACATTCCAGCGCTTTTTCTGCAAATAAAGTTTGTTGAGAAAACTAATCGCCGTCGGTCCTTGAATGTCCTAACACAATGCAATAGAAAATGTCTGAATAGTGCAAATGATAAATAGGCATAAATCCAGCTATACTGAGGTACAGAAAATTTCGATAGAATTGGGGTTATAATTTAGTATACCATCCAACATCCAAAGAGTATTCCTCAAATACACTTATCGTAGACATACTACTGATTAGCAACGAATAATTATAGTTACGATGATTTTGGGATACACTCCAAATCCAATCTTACCACAGAAATTTGACGTCTTATTTTCGTTCAAGATAATGTCGATCGTAAATTTTAAAGCATTTACGTTTATTGGATACAATAAACTGTTATAAATATTTATTTAGAGATATTTAATGACTCTTGTGTTTAAAAATTAATATTTTTAATTAAGCTAATTTATGTAGTCTACGTTCTGCCCAAGGTTACATGAGAGTAAAATTTGCTTAGTGGTTCCGAGAAATTATTTTTTAGAATATTTATTCCATATTCTTAAAAACACCTTTTTATTAAAAAGGATTAAATAATTAAAATAATTTTGCATTAACACACTATTAGTAGTACAAATATTACTTAGGTGCAAACATTATAAGACGTATTTTAAAGGGTGCAAGTAGAGTAAGTATTTACTACTAGGAGGTTGTAAGGCGCCCGTTGTAAAATGTTTAATATAACAAACACTTTTATTTAATATAAACAAAATTTTAATTAAAAATTTATTATATTATTGTGCATATGGAACTTATTTCAGCTATAAATATATACATATATATGAAATTATAAAAAATATTTGACAATAAATTATATATATTAAGCACATCTGAACTAATTACCGAAAATTTTTGCAGCAAGAAATTAAGTTTCTACAAAAGAAGAATATAATACCAAAATTCAAAAGGGTGTAACTACAAAAGCATATCTGCCACAAAAACTTTCATCCATACAAACATATATATAAACAAACTGCAAAAAAATTTTTTTTAATAAGATTATAAACTTCAGAGAAATAAGCATATTAAAAAAATAAAAACAAAGATTTTCGAAAGGCCATAAGTACAAATTTCTAAAAATCATCAAAAGATTCCCATTAACGAAAACTTACATTTACAATGAGGGAAAATGTTTCACAGTTATTCGTTTAGAGCAATATTTTCTGAGATATAAGCGGTTTTATTCATTATAAACATAAGTATTCGTAAGGTGCCTAAGGCGACCATTATTTAATAACTATGGCGTGTTCCTCTTATATAGATGTATTTTAAATGTTACTATATTGTTACACTTCCATTTATATGTTATATACACATCTCTATGGTGTAGGCCAATATTTGTTCTTCATGATACGCTTGACTCCAAGGTACACATATCTATTTGGCATTACAGAGTCAGTAGGCTCGTGATGAGCATAACTATATATAGGATTAATATAAACATGTTTATAAAATTAATTATTTAATTTTGTAAAATAATCGAGATAAATTTCAATTAATAATGATAATAAATCGATATTCTAAATGTTAGTCTAATTTACTGTGTATGATAAGTCAGTGAGTGACTGCTACACTATTTAAGTCCACCTATGCTCCTCCTCGTCGGTACGCCACTGTCCTTTCCTGTGGGTACGCGCATGGCTTTTACGAATATAAAATAAATAACTTTAATTCTGGATGCAAATAATTAAAAGAAATAAACATAATGAAAAGACTGGAGTGGAATCATTATTACGCTTGGTAAAGTTTCCATTTAATCAAATTTTAAAAAATTAATTTAAAACATAGTATTTAATATAAATTTCAATACGTTTATAAAATTAATTACAAATTTAGTTAAATAATCCATATAAATTTTAATTATTAGTAAAATCATTGCACACACTGAATTTAAATAATAATTTAATCATATGTAATTTCTAATGCAAATAAATAATAATTATTTTATTTTTATTTAAAAGATTGAACCAAATAATAACACAAACCACAGGCAGTAAGTTAATTCTTATTATTATCGCTATTGCAGCCCATATCACAATACACTACAACGGCATTAAAACATAGTTGTGGTATCTGTAATGGCTTACTTAACGTAATACAATAATGCAGTCAATTTGATCGTTCTTTTCCGATTTTAGTTAAAAATATGGCCATAAATACGAGCACATTTAAACAAAATAGCCTTTAGCCGACTTGAATAAAATATATTTATAAAAGTAAAAAAAAAATTTTATTCTGTTCCGTGGTTTTTGAGTTTTCTCTTACAAATAAATATACTCAAACCTTCTCTAAATAGTATTTTCATAGGCGGATTTTTAAATAATCAAAACTGTTCACCTTTTAAGTATATTTTTTTACATTATTAAATTCTAAAGCAAATCACTTTAGAGATAAAATAATAAATATCAACTCTCATAATCTGTTGTACAGAACTCTTTAAGAAAATGTTTTTACTGGTGGGCATTCAAAACTAATCTGTAAGCCTGCAAAATGTAATAGATTTAAATGACATCCGTTTTTTTAATTTCTAGTTATTTGACAATCCCCGGAAAAAAACAAAAAAAAAACAGACACTAACCATCTTTAGAACTACGTGTTACATAGTGAAATAAAACGATACTACAGCAGACATTTAAAAAATAGCCATTGCATCGTCCCGATAATAAACACGATAGTGGATTCTAACATGTGGACAGTATATTTTTTAGGTCTCTGCTATAAGTTAAATATAAATATTTATAACAAAAATATTTTAGTTTTAAGATCGTTTTAATCACAGAAACTTCTTCATAGTATAGAAGTTGGATAAATATTATCAAAGTAACTTTCAGAGCAAACACTGTTGTTCTGCACTGCAGCAGCGGCTTTCTAATTCACCCATTCAATGACAGTGTTGGCTTCTTTCAGACAGAAAGGTAATTAATTTTACCTAACTAATAGTTAAATATTTCCGCAACATACCGTATATCCATAAATTTTAATAGTAAAAACTGTAAGCGTTGTAGATTGTTGGTTCGAGGTCACAATTAAAGAGAAAATCAAATAGTTTCAGATTAGTGCATGAGCGAGTACCTTTTTGTTTTGTTTTTTCTCGCTTGCAGAGTCACCCACGCAAAATGGCAACTACTGAACGTTAAGCGTTTTGTGTCTGCAATTTGATAGGAGTGAATATGTAATTTAAGTTCAACGAGCGTTCCCCATTGGAATCTCTTTGTACGAGAGAGTGGTTGAACATCGGAGTCCCTGATCGTTGGATTGGTCGACAGAGGTCTTTTTCGCTGGCCTCCACGTTCACGTGGCATAACGCCATGCAATGTTTTCCTTATGGGGCTTTATAAAAGGTCGTATGTACGTTCCTCCGCTACCTAATGATTTGCTAGAGTTGAAACACAGAATTGAAGAGGCTATTGCTTCCATTGCTCCGGATGTGTTAACCAAAGTGTGGGAAGAATTGACTTTAGGTTGGATGTGTGCCGTATAACGGCAAGAAATAACGGTAAGAAAAACTAGGTTAGTTTACCCTCAATTTGATGTATGTTTTATTGCAAATGGTTAAAATAAGATGGTATAATATATCATTGAAACTGGGACATTCTTTTATAGACATAATAAAGAATGGTTGGGTGCAGGTATCTATAGTGTGCCAGAAATTAGGCATTTCGACACGATTTGTTTTCAATTTTTATTATAATTTTAAATTATTTTTGGAAATTTTATTTGCTCTATAATTTGGTTACTAAAGGGCGATTTACACTTTGTTAGGCTGGTGTACTCCCCTAAGTTAAACTTTGAGCCAGTTGTCTGAAGCACCTTTCCCAGAGACGTATCTGATATTTTGCAGATCTAATACTTTGCTGGCAGCCAGTTTGAAATTTCCTCGCTTACAGGCACGTACCAGGCCTGTAAAGTTATTTCACTTCATGACTAAAACCGCCTACAGCAGCTCTGGACGATCTGTTACCATTTCTCATAGGCGAGCTGACCATAGCTTTTACTGTCACGAATATGTATTAGGTTCTCTCCTCGAAAAGCACGTCATGGACGCTTGTTCCCAGCGTCGTTGCGTTCCCCCCCCCCCCCTCTTTAGTTCTAAGAATTCGTCTAAGGCAAATGACCGGTCAGAATCCCCAGCAGACAGCGACTGTCTCCAAGGACGCCTTGCATAAAAAAATGTGTGTGCCAAGATGGACCGCACATGATACCTAGCGGCAAACTCGCTAACCGCCCAGCCAACTTACCCTGTAGGCCGCCAGAGTGTAGCACCTGACTGCTCCTTTAACCCTTGGTTTAAGCAGACGCCTTGGGCGAGTCGATTCTTTTTTTATTTCAGACACCCCTCAACAGGTAGCGCTAAAGTCGGCCAGTGCTACCAACTTCGAGACATCAGTCAGAGTTTTTTTTTATGACGCCCACTCGGGGAACTTCGGAACCTTTCGGTCCGGACTCCCAGTCACCCCCTCCACTTTTGATTCGAGATTTACTTTTAATTAAGAGACGCGGTTCTTCGCGGGACACTTCGCGTCGCGACTGCAGACGGACCATTTTGCGGTTATCGGCGAGTCGACGAGACACTGCTAGACTTCCATCCGGCCGCAACCGACTATGTAGTCGCTTATATAAGGGATGCTATCCCTGTAATTTTTTTATGTAGTTTAGTCTGTCTGCGTAGTACAAACTGCTATAGTTATATTTCTTTTAAATTATTTATTTTGAAATGATGAAAACGACCGCGCCCAGCCGCGTGAGCTCCGGGAAACAAAGCCACGACCTCCGGCGCTTCTGTAACTTTTGACCCTTTTTTGAACTTTCTTTAAATTACGCCGTCAAACAAAGTTAATCATACAAACATAATTTCTGGACTTTAAGTACATACCTCAACTGGGATAGTTTAAATATATTTGTATTTTTTTTATTGGTTTATGTATTTTTAGTAAATGAAACTTTGATAATTCCATGTACGGCCGGCCAATAATTTTTTTTTTAATATACCTGAGAGCTGTTTAAGAATGTAATTAATATTGTACGTTAATATTTTCTTGTATCTGTTATAAGTTTCCTCAGTATGGAGTAATTATAGTTGAGACGGAATCACACCTTGTTTTTGTTCATTTATAATAAACTTGTGAACCTAAAGATCCATCCAGCAAGACAAAAATGGTAATCAGATCATGGTTTGCTGCTACAAAAATGGTAGCAGTTAGCTTGGTTTGATCCTTGCTACAATAGCAAAAAATATAAAAATAAAATAAACTGACAGGCACCAGAAGTTTCTTCCTTGTACTTGGCGGCTATTTGCAAAAGAAACCATTGTCTTATTCGGTCGGGCAATTATGCCCGAAGGCTTCCGCACCTCATGGCTGTAAGTCGCGTGCCGATATTGGGCAAACTCGACCGATCAAGGAGAGCAGACAACGCAACACGGAAAAAAATTTTTTTCTGACCTTTTACCAAAAATTCCTTGGAAACCAGTTGCCAATAAATCTCTTGCAGTACTGCAACAAAGATGTCTAATGTTGTACAAGACATGGCTATTTTTTTATAATACATATATAAAATAATTTTTGAGATAATACTTAGAATTTCCTACGAAAATTGGCGACTAATGTTATATCTTAGCTGATGTTTCATTCGAGCGTAATTTTTATCATCCATGGAAAATAAAATAGATATTTCAACTACTTTATTTTGTGTTATTATGCTTATTAATGTTTGCACTTAATCCTGGAAAGCTATTCGTAGAAGGGTTAACAAATAACTATTACTACTTGAGGTACTAAGAAAACACAAAGCCTGAATTCCTGGGTAAGAATCTGAACCCAGTATTGTTGTGGTGACAGTTATATTCCATTGCACAGTGTAATAACAGTAAATGCAACGTCACTCACATGTGGCCTGTCCGCACGGACATGTTGAGCTGGGACAGCACTGGCACGTCGCCGTACTGCTTGCAGCCTCGCCTCACGCTGACGGCCAGCTGGCTGCGGTCTCGCAGCGGTAGTGGCTGCAGCTCCATCATGCCGCATGCCACCCCCGGGGGTGCTGACTCTGCAACACTGCAACACGAGCACCCTGCAAACACTGCGACACGACCACTCTGCAACACTGCAACACTGTGATACTGCAACACTGTGACACTGCAACATGAACACCCTGCAACACTGCAACACGACCACCCTGAAACACTGCGACACTGCAACATGAACACCCTGCAAAACTGCAATACGACCACCCTGCAACACTGCAACACTGTGACACTGCAACACTGCAACACTGTGACACTGCAACACTGTGACACTGTGACACTGCAACATGAACACCCTGCAACACTGCCACACGACGACCCTGAAACACTGCGACACTGAAACACTGCGACACTGCAATACGACCACTCTGCAACACTGCAACACTTTGACACTGCAACATAAACACCCTGCAACACTGCAACACTGTGAAACTGCAACATGAACACCCTGCAACGCTGCCACACGACGACCCTGAAACACTGCGACACTGCAATACGACCACCCTGCAAACACTGAAACACGACCCCCCCTCAAAACTGCAACACCACTTTGGCGTCAGCGACAGCTCGTAGAGCAGACTGTTCTGCGATGTGAGTGTTATCATGTAGCACGTCTAAGATGTGTATTTCTAAGTAATCACACTTTTTTTGTGTGTGTTTGAAGTGCTGTTTATAAGTTTGACATTGCCAAATTGCCATCGTTCAAACGAAGTACATTTCAAAGTTATGTTATTGTTATCTATGTTGTTTGTAAATAATTATCATCATAGTTACGATAGTTCAAACAGGTGTGTTTCAAACTTTTGATCGTTCGAACTGATGACAGTTCTAAGTTATGATATTCATCCCACATCATTTAAGTGAAACTTGTTTGCTGATTCCAGAGCGTTACGAAAATTCCAATCACATGAGGGGAACAGATAGGTACTTGGTGGGGTGAACCGGTAGAGGAAGAGGATTGTGCGTCAGCGGCGAAGCCACTGCAACGCCTGCGCTAGCGGTCGATTGGGAAGACGGTAAAGGCGGAGGGGAAGGGGGAAGTTACGTAGCTTAGCACGCTATATACTAGTTGTAAAGGCTGGAAAGGGAGACGACAGGAAACAGGTAGAAATGACGCATCAGGGATGCCACGGAATTTTCGTAACGCTGCTGGCGTTTGTCTACTCCTCAGGTTTTTTGGAGATATTTAATGCATCCTTACTATTCTTATCTTGTTCAATAAATAATAATAATGATTTTTCTCTATCTATATACCAATTAAATAAAAGTTTCAATTCTGTCGTGCGAGGACTCCACGTATACACTCTTGTAATTTTTTCTAAGGGTCTTAAGTTATGACTGTTTCAAGCGTGACTTTCTAAGTCAAGTGTGTGCCCCGTCTCTCGTACCCGAGGCCAGACGCCGCGCCTGCAAGCACGTGGGCACATTCCTCACCCTTTGGGTTAAACATTTTCTTCACGTGAAGCACTGGTTAGTTGCGTTTTTAATGTAATTTTTTTTGTAGAACCATACAAAGCATCAATTTGTTTGTTTTTTCCGGTGGCATGACAACGTGTTGCAAATTCCTTTGCAAAATCCATACGGCGCCATTTGTTAAATTGCTGGTACCACATTTTGCTCTCTGTTCTGGTAGCACTTGAATATGTTACACGGTCTTCCTTGTGAAAATAATTTTTGAAACACTTATGAAGTGATTAAAATGTATGAATTTTGCAGCCCAAGGTATTATATACAATAACTTGAATTCATTATAAACCAAATCATTTAATTTGTTTAAGAAAAATTATTTTTAATAAACACAAACAAGTTTCTTTACCAAAATTGATTCCAAATATTTGTACTAAATGCTATAATCTATTTGCAAAACGTCAGGCAGGTATTAATTAACTTTAGGTACATTTATTTACTAATCACGTAACGGTGATTCTCTAAGAGTTCGCGGTGGGTGATGCAGAGCCTTACAGCACTCTCTCATGTTGTCAAACTTTCGTCTCTGGGAAAATTTTAGGCAAAATTTTAAAGGCCTCATGTTTGACCCAATTTTGGTATTTGATTCTTTGAGCAAACAAATCTGCGACTGCTTCGACCTCTCCAAGTGTGCATAAGGTTTCATAGCGAACCCAATATACACGAACAATATCCGCCCAACAATACTTGGCAAGTTTCCCGCCGCGCACGAAGATATAACTCGTCCATAATGAAATAAAATCCAACAAAAAATATTCTTTTCCCTCGGTTTAGTAAAAAAAAAAAAACTACGGTATCGCTTTATTAATCTCACCTCGTAATTCACAATGGGGTACATAACGTCTGGAACTAGAAAAATTCGCGTGTTCATTGACCTAAGAATTTTACTCCACAATCCTCAAATCCAACGCTCAGATTTCTCATGTCCTCCGGCTGGAGGGCCTGTGATTCGATACATTGTCGAAAGTTTTTTTCCTTAATTGGTCCAGATTCCTACAGAAAAACCGTCTACCAAATCACAGAAGCAGCATGCGCTGCAAAGTGTTTGAATTACACAGCCTATCGCGAAATGAATCCCAGCCTCTATTCATTGCTAACGCGTTGTCTTCATGAACATACCAGTTTTAAACAGTTATCTGGGAGGTTGTCTTGTAAACATCTCCTTACCTATCCATCGCAAAACAGAATGTCATTAAATGGAAGAGCGTAAGGATATCGCTCATTCTAAATATGTCGTCACACAAGTCACGAAATGAGCCGCCTGATTTTTTTTTATTTTGTATTCATGGTCCATACAATAAAAAAAAAAAAAAAAGATAGTTAAAAATTGTCAAATCTCCCAACACGTGGATGTTTGCAGGGTAGGCTGCTGGTGGAGGAACAGGCTGAATCTTGGGATACCTAAAGCTGTCTACCAGGCTACTTACGAGTGTGGCGACCTCCTGGGCTCCAGTCGCGCCGACGGCGAGGAACGTGTGACGTCACCCGAACGAGCGCACAGTGACTGCAGGAGCAGCAGTCTCGACCACCTCTCGCCGCGAACCACACCGAGTGTCGGGGGCCTTGGAGGCTGTCTGCTCCCGCTGTCTGGTCCTCGCGAGGAAAGAAGGCGCGCCGGTGTGGGTGGGGGGGAGGTGGGGAAGGGGGAAACGCTGCGAGGAGCGGAGCTGAAGAAACGTGTTTTCAGATGCTCTCGGGATTTTTTTTTATTTTTTATTTTATTTCAAGCGCGGCCTTCGACATTTACGTTCGCGACCTTGGAACCAGCGTGGAGAGTTCAACGGCTGGGCGGGGCCGTGGTATATGCGAAGCGCGGAGCGAAAGTGTCAGCGAACATTGTCAAAAACAACGCTACCCCACTACAACCAAACACATTTTCAATGTTAATTATACATATATACCACAATTTCCAACAGAATACTCTCTTTCTTTCTCAAAATTAGTATTTGAACGTAATAATTAAAATCTTGATAAGTGAAATTATGTACTCAGACTAAAGGTAACGGAAACAAATTGATGTTTTTTTTAAAAATAATAATAAAACTAATTGAATGAAGATAATGAGTATAATACCCGTGAAATTGCCGATGTCAAATGTTAAACATAAAGACAGTACATAGAGCATTCCGTGGAAGGAATAAGTACAGAAAAACAATATCACAGCACAAACAGTAGGCTGACAACAACGAGACAATTGTAACAAGAACAACAACACAACGATAACGCACAGCAATGAAAATAAACACAACGACGATGGCAAGGACGTCCAAGACAATCAGTTACGACGTTTCGGGAACTGAGATCTGTTCACGTCATCAGACTAGAACCTACTGATAAGAAGACACTGTGTTCATTAAATTGATCTCTTATCTGACCTTCCTCAGTATTTCTTTCTTCCTCGTCATTTCGTTGGAGACCCTAAAATTATATTTTAGTTATCTTTAGTGCCTCGTAATTGGTGGAGGCTTCAGAATTCACACATGTACGCAAATAAGTCATGGTCAATCAATCGTCCATAGGATACTGCCATTTTTTACTCCCGGCCAAGATTTTTAAAGGGTTTTTTAATGAATTATTTTCTTGCGGGAAGTGTCAAAACTACTTATGCTCTAACGAGAACGCAGTGAGTGTGTTTGATGGTATGCAACACAGCATTTTCTAAAAATTTTTACCCGCTGAGGTAAAGGACATCATGTCTCAAAATTGTAACTTTTCAGGAGAGCAAGTTTTCCAAATGTTCTAATTTTTTTTTTGTCTTTGTTATGAGTCTGAGTTTATAATTGGAAATTGAAACACAATATTTTTAAACTTCTTTATTAGAAAAAAATATGTTTTCAAGATAAATTCATCTTCATTCAAAAATAGTATTTTGGGAAATAGTGCTGTAGGTATCTGTACACAGAATGTTTCATATTTAAACGGAAAGTAGTTGATAAGCTGATTAATTACGGTTATAAATAACAAAAATATTCAAAAAGTGTCAAAGTTCTTAAAAGACAATTTTTAAGAAGTATATTAATCCACACTCAGCAACAAATTATTAAATACTTTGACTAAACGGTTTTGCTACGTAATCATAAATAACTTAATAATTGATAAAAATTTCAATTAATTTAAACATGCAATACTTTTTGAGGAAAAATATTTTTTGCAAAAAATTTTAATTGGGTAACTTTGGCTATTCAAAATCTAATATATATGTATACATATAAATTCACATACTTAACTAAATTCCCAGTTATTTGATTCATTAACCTTATTTTCCAATTACTTGATAGATAAATTAAGTTTTTTTCATTATGATTAGTCAAATTTCCCAGACTTAAATTATTGCCGTATTAATATTAGAAATAATATTTTCCCCCAAAAAATTACAGTACTGTTCATTTAATTATAAATTGTTATTTATAATTTTATGTAGGAAAAATATTAAGTCACAGTATCAAATAAGGCCTACAACTCTAAAACTAAGATACTTTATAAATTTTGTTGTTTTTATTCAGAACCGTAATTAACTGGTCTATATACTGTTCTTGGTTTGACGTTGAGTTTTGAAAAATACTGTACAAAAATTTCACTTCGGAAATTATGGTGTGAGTACACTGAGCGAAAACTGTACATCGTTGACATGGTACCTACAACCAAATTTCATAAAAGAAATGGGTGTGTGCACTTACATACTCGCGTTAGAATTTATACTTACTTGCGTAAAAAACTTACTTTAATTCTGCACGATAATAATTAATAGAAAATAAATAATAAAAGGAATGGAGTTGTATTTAAAAATACTGTTGGTAAAGTACAAATTCAGTCAAAATCATACAATTTAAATCAATACTCAGTGTTGAATATTGATGGAAACACGCGTATAAAATTAATTATTTAATTTAATAAAATAATTGAGATAAATTTTAATAAATAATTAAAGTATGTTAATATGCTAGATGATTATTCTAGTTTATTAATATTAATTATGTATGAAAAAAATATGTTATAAAGTTAAATTTAAATTCATATACTTAAATTATACATACGGGGACATAACCTCAGCTATATAAATAAGTACACTTGGAAATAATATTGAAAAAGTTTATAAACACCATTTCTCTCACTTATTTTAAAATAAATAATTGTTTTAAATTACACGGACCAGTGATCAGTATCAACCACTAAATTATATGATTTAAAAGTACATATACAATTTTTATTTGTATGCAACTTCCTTTTGTATGCAGCCATATTATTTTTTTTTTTTAAATTCTGTTAAGATGTCGTCGTATGATGCGCGCGCATCGTAAAAATTCCCTCTCATCACGTCTTCTCCATAACGCGCCTAAAGAAGTATGACTTGTAAAATGCACGTGGTCCACACACAGCGGGACCTCGGGCCAGGGCTGCTGGCCGGCGGGAGCGGCCTCCGGCGAGAAGGGAAGGGGGTGTCGGAGGCCGGCCCGACCTGTCCCGGCGGCGGGCAGTCCACGCACGCGCCACGCGCGCTCACTTCCGCCTCGCGGCTATCCGTGTCAGTGCCGCCCGCCTCCATGGGCGCGCTGGCCTCCGCGCCGCCCGCTGCACTCTCCACGAGTTTCACCCGAGAACTCACGGTGAATGCTGGTTACATAATCACCCACGGATATTCGTTAATTTTACGGTCTATCTTCGGCAATTTATCTCCACCGAGTTAACTTGTTAAAAAAATAAATCAAAAATAATTATCTTATTTTACTAACAAAACATTAAGATTCGTGTTGGATGTACTGCAATCAAAAATTATTTTTTTTATCCTTCCACGCTTGTGTTTAGCTTAACAACTAAACACTGAACTCGAAAGTCAGAAACAGGTGTATTTTTTTTTTTACAAAGATCCGGCTATCTGAGTTTACGGATAAGTCTCCGTTTATTTCTGGTCTATTCCTCATTGAAAAGTCCGTAAATTTACTGTGATTCCTAACAGTGTAGACACTCGGGCCTCTTCCCCAAATCGTCAAAAGGGGTGCGTGGTTTGTCCTAAAGCATTTGTCCAAAAGTCGTTTATCGAAAAAATTAAGACAAACGACTTTAGGAAAAACGCTTGCAGGACAAACGACTTTAGGACAAACGACATTAGGACAAGACGACTTTAGGACAAACGCTTGTAGGACAAACAACTTTAGGAAAAATGACATTAGGACAAATGATTTTAGGACAAACTACGTGTACTCCTCATCTGCAGTTCTCTATAGAGAGGCCTGTACATAACAACCATATTATATATATATATATATATCCTGTCTAGCTGAATTAATCGGTCTGATTTAGGCAGAGCACTGGGGCTCCAGCTGTAGTTGTTTCCGATGCCCGGATAACGTTTTGTCTTTTAGCGACCGGGATTTTCTCACCAATACTCGTTCCTTTCTTGGGTGGCATTTTCAATAGCTATGATTTAAAATTAATTCGTTTATTGATTATTTGTTGGCAAGAAGAGTTGAGATTTACTTTGTTAACGATTACGTAATTATGGTTGTTCTTGAATGTTTAAAACTTATGTATATAATATTTTATGTAATATAGAAATATAAATTCCGTTGCCAGAATATTAAGGTGACATAAACAAGACCAGTGCCATAGTGACAAAAAAAAATATTGTAGAGAAACGTGAAAGTTTGATCTTTAAGACCCCTCCAACCCCCCTTAGGAGCTTATTTTTATGGCATACGTTCTTAGCTGATACCTATGTAGCAAATAAATATGTTTATATATCTGCCAAATTCTAAGTCTGCATGTCTTATAATTACTGATTATTCGGGATGTGTGTGTCAGTGAGTGGCATTTTGCTTTTATACACATAGGTAGACAACATTGCCTTTTCTTTTCAGGTTTTTCTTCTTTTTGTAATAGTTGTGAAAGTTATTATTGATTTTTAATTATTTTCCCCAGTTGAGACGCCTCACAAGTCCTCCCGAGCAGTGCAGATGTGGGGTGGCGTGCTTGCCGTGAAAGCCTGCTGTGACGGGCTCCCTCCCGCCGAGCGCCCGGGGAGGTCAGCGACCCGGGCAGAGCGGCGAGAGTGGTCGCGGCGTGGGAAGCCAGCTGGCCTTGCGCGCTCGAGGGACTGCGTGGACCCGCGGCCGGGACTAGGTGTTGAGTACGTCACGCCGGTACCCTAGTCGTGTTCCTACCGCACCGCGGGACACCACCCGTCAGTGTCCTATCCGTTGCCGATCTGTTTCCCGAGTTCCGCGCACGCGCAGAGCTCACTTTTCCGTTCATTTCGTCCAGATGGCATACACGCGTCTGGCGCCAGTAACTCTTATATAGTCTTTTTTTTTATCATCGGGTGACATATCAAGATTGTTGGTGTGCCAATGATAGCGAAACCATCCTGGAATATACCTGTTCTGCACACTTTAAATGGCCATAACAAGAAATAATCTAAAATTAAAATGTACTTGAGGGAATTAGAAAGGCGGTTCTATTCTCGTGCGATGGTGCTGCTATCTCAAGTATTTTTTTTTTGCCGTAAAAATGGTATCGATGGATGCGAAACGCCCGCTTTACCGCTTTGGAACCAGTTTCTGCCTCACGCAGCGTACCGTTGCCGATCTGTTCTCTTAACGGGATTCGGTTTGGACACGTTCTGGAATTCGGTCCTCGAATAAGGGTACAGATGTATCCCAACAAGACAGTGCTTATTGGCTAACTTACCCGTGCGTCTTGGAATACCGCCCTATTAGTCGATATTCCAAGTCCTTGACAAATCGACGAATTCTAATTATTTCGAGGATTCATTATCATTCCAGGATTGACGCAAATTGCTGGTGAATTGTCAAGCCTTTTTAGAGTGATAGAGACAGGAAAAATTCGCGGATTCATTTCGCAATACGCTTCAATTCAAATACTTATACAGCAACTCTGGGTTGCTTTTGCTATTGGCTCACTGTTCATCTGTATGGCGCTGGGCCAATGATAAACCATCAACCACAAAAGTATCGAATCACAGGCAAACCTGTTGAGACGACTCTTAAGTCAGCAGTGAAATGGCGATATTTAGCTGAGTATACGAAGGACTGTGCAATATATCCTGAAGGTCGTCGAAACCACGAATTTTTCCTGTCCCTAGTGATTTATCGCTATGGACATGTATTTTTTCGCTAAATAATCTGACCGCTCAGTATACTGCAATGACCAATGAGTAGAGACCCGGAAAATTCACGGGTTCAATGACCTCCAGGATAGACTCCAATATCCTCTACACACTCGGGCAAATGCCAACTGTTCATTGGCTGCTGACTTGTGAGTCGTCTCGACTGGGTGGCCTGTGATTCGACACTTCTATGAGTGAGAGTCTCTAATGGGCCCTCAGTCCTCCAGATTAACAGTGAACCAATGACAGAAGCAGCACTAATGTATAATTTTTTAAATTTTAGCATAACACGAAATGAACCCGCGAATTTTACGTGTCTCTACCAATGAGGTATTCGTGAGCTAGCAATAGAAGCCATTTGCCCTGTTTGACCCGGGCCATTCTTGACTGTATGGTTATGATTGGTGTTCTGACGGTAGGCATGTAACTGAAATAAACCCAGCTGGCCACGAAAAACATACAATGCTACAAAGTTTTAACACATAGCGTGTCTGGAAATATTTTCGTGAAAAATACATGGCCAAAATTATTGCTCATTAACGAGCACACCTCCATTGATGGCTTGCACGTGACAGGGTATCCACAACTCGTTGTTTACAATCGGCTGGGGGTCTTCAGGAGCTGGATTTTAAATCATGAACGTGAAGCAGATGTATCTGTGCTTAAAGTCTATTTTTATGTGTAATAAACCCGCGACATATTTGAAGATGTGGCAGCATTCATGCCGCCAAATATTTGACGTTTCTGTTTTTTTTTTGTCAGTAAATAAGCTGCTTCAGTTGTTTTACAATTACGTTATTATTAATTTTTGTTTTCTGTTTGTGCTCATAAATATAAATGATTTCATAATTACATATGATAATTTATTGCGTGAATATTTGACTGTTTGATAGGATTAAATAAAATTTTTTCATGATTGTATTACCTTTTTTTTTGTACCATATTGATGAAAGAAGCTCGAGGCACAGCAGTCAGCTCAGCAAATGGAAAACTTTCTGCAGCACTATACTTTCGAGATTTACTCTAAAATAACTTTTTTCAGTAGACATATATTTCTTCCACTAATAAAAAGTAAGAAAAGGTTACAGTGGATTACATACTTAGTCGGCACAACACATGTTTGTGATAACTAATGTCAGCAAACATAATATAACTGATTTTATTTACAAAACGTTTTCATTAAATTATTCTGAGTTTAATTACATGTTTTATACTAAAAAATAATATTTTATACCTAGCTAAAAATTATACCATCATATCGTGTGGTGTATAAACAATTTTAAATTAACCGTTTGTATAGCACTCGTGTTAAAATTAATTTCTATAACATATTCTTGAATCAAAAAAATAGTTTTCTCATTATTCTTAAAATCTAGGCAAGCTCAAACTAGTCACATTTTAGCACAGTAATATTCACTGTATGCCGTTCAATGGATGCTGTCTCACTAAAGTTCTCTTTCTTTATCAACCCAAGATATAAAGTAGGTAGTTGATAGTTTTATGACTACATTATTCTGTAATTTTTCATCAAACTATGTATAGTAAAATATCTTATGTCTGCAAGTACTTATTTGTTACCTAATTATCTAGTACTAGCCAACTATTTTTCTATAGTTTTAGTTCTCTTTTTTAGTTGAATTATTTTTCCTCATAATTCTTAATTAACACATTTTAAACGACGACCAATAGGCCTATTGTGTACGGAGCAGCAGACTATCGATTTTTTCTTCTAACGTCATATAATATTTCTTTTTTAATTCTTGACAAATTCTTTCGTGTGTGTGGATTGCTCGACTGGTGGCGTCTGGTATGCAAGTGCATCGAACTTGCTGTGGCTTGTTCGATGGTTAATAATTAATTTTTTTATATTATTTATCATTTAAGGCTTGTCACAGGCAAGAGAGTGCGAATGAGTTGGCTGTAACTTAGCTCGACGGATGTCCCTAAGGCAGTGCTGCACTGTGCTACACTGTGCTACAATGTGCTACACTGTGCTACTCTGTGTCTGTGAGTAGTCCTGACTTTCTCGGGGGACGGTGTCTATCTCTTGAGATTTTGGAGCCGTTATCAGCACTATTATCACCAAGATGCGAAATTATAGTATCGCTGCACCAAGTCAACCTTCTGCCTCCTCGTGGCACCAGAAGTTTTTACCAGAGAAGACTAAACATCTGGTGAGATGGAGAAGCCCTCTCTGCAGGCAACGGCAGATGGTTCGGAAATTTTACCTGGAGGTGGGGGTGGGGAAAGGAGTCAGATCTGCCGGGCCCTAAGCCCGTAGTATTCCAAAGACCATGGTTCACTGTGAACGTCCAAAAGGCTAGTCTAGGCACGTCTTCTGCTCTGGAAAAGGTCGCAAACGGGTGGAATCAGCTGGAAGCTACGGGGTGCCGGAGCCGGTAGGGTATCCAAAGGTCTGGTCCTTCGAGTCTAGTTTTCAAGGCAACTCCTGTGGCCTGGACTGGGGCAGGTACCGCACTAGCTCACGGGCTAACAGACCGTACAAGCCCGCAAGTGCAGGGAAAATCTAGGCAGTTGTGCGGGGCGACCCTTGCTGATGCTGGGACTCCTTGCTGAGGTTCCTTCTACCGGTGTGGCAGTTGGTGGCTCTGGTCGCTTAGAGCACATATAGAGGATTCCCCGCTAAGTTGAGGTGCGGACTCGGTGAGCCGGGAAATAGCTCCGGTGCTTGCCTGGGCAGCTTGTAGGAGTTGGATGTGCTCCGCCCAGATCACAGGCTTTCTGATTTTCTGAGGGGTTCAGAGTTGTGATAAACTTGGATAAGGGCCCGAGTCAATCGCATG
Organism: Bacillus rossius redtenbacheri; assembly: GCF_032445375.1. Classification (NCBI taxonomy): domain Eukaryota; kingdom Metazoa; phylum Arthropoda; class Insecta; order Phasmatodea; family Bacillidae; genus Bacillus; species Bacillus rossius. The sequence goes on along the minus strand of NC_086330.1, from coordinate 277,629,398 downwards.
TTAGCCGGTGGGTTAAGGGAGGGTGTGTGGCTGTGATGTTGAAATGGGTTGCCTTAGCCTCTCGCTGTAGCTCATCCCCAAACAACTCCAAGCTGGGTTTAAATGGCGTATCCATTTCCCCGTGACTCTATAGGCTCGAGTCGGTGGTGTAGTCTGGCCCTTAACGGGAGTCGTTTCCATCAAATCCTGAACGTCAAACCACTATTCTCTGAATAGTCTGTAATACATTGTACTACAATTCTATACACTGTAATAACTTATACTGATATACAATGTGCTAATGTTTGCAACACTGTGATATAATATTCTACACTGTTTACAATGTGTTTCACTGCGCTACACTGTGCTATACTGTACAACATTGTTCAATACAGTGAAACACTGATTTATCATAAAACACACAATGCTACAATGTAATACATTGTTTTCAACGTGCTATGCAGTGATAAAGTATACTGCACTGTTATACATTGTTCTACATTGTGATACATAGTGCCACGGGAAAGAACAGTACAAAAGTTCTGCAGTAGGTTTACAAAGCAGAAACAACCAAATTTCACTATCAGCAATATAATTTATCCATATCCATAAAATTCTAAACCAGTGGTTATTAAATTTTTTTTAAATAAACGACCAATTGTTTTCTCAAGGGAAGTGTTGTGAGACGCACCGTGTTAAACTCGTACCACCATTATCATAACAATTTATTTATTGTGACGTTATTTTGCAAAATGAAAAAGGTTCCCTAAATCAAATTTCTTACATTTAAAGACACATAGATATTTTAAATTACAATATACTCTATGTCTCTACCAACCAATAATTTCTTTTTAATATTAAAATACTTTTGTAAAACTAAGAATTTCGATTCCTAAATTTATAAAATCATGATAAATAATAAGTATTAACTTTTAATTTTACACGTCAAATTAGGTTTACGTATATTACGTAGGCGAAACTGTTGTACAAGAATAATATTTTTTTGCTTAATTTGTTTTAATTTTTGATTGAAACAAACCTTCGCGAGATTTCTTGCATTAGTTAAAAACGAATTAAATAGGCAGTGAGCAGTCGCTAACTTACCACCGGCAATCGAACCTACTCCGCCTCGGTATTTGTGGGGTTGGTAGGAAAACACAAGGCTCGCTAAAACATGGTCCGCGGACTGCAAAAAAAAATAAACGTCACCTGGCGATTCTCAAGTGGCCGCGGGTTGAAGACCACTTATCCTGAACCACGGCGTAAGAAATTTCCACGTGTCGAAGTACTTTTACACGATACCATGAATCACTCATTTAACGGTGTGTTTATAGAGTGATTCTGATTTCGACCGTCAAACTTGGGCTGCAGGTTCACCACGACAAACTTAGTTTTAAATCTCTATACGACTTATAGTCTAAAGTGTCTCCGAGGCTGGTATGCGTCCTTAAAGTTGGGGCTGAAAAAAAAAATTGGATGTCTGTAAAGTCGGTTTACGGACGATAGTTTAACGTGACGTCATAACAAAACATTGATGAAATGATCGCATACTTTTATGAATAAAATTGAATAATTTTTATTGAATTATCACTATTTTGTATCGATACAAAGAAGGAGTGAAATGAAATCTACAATTTAATTGATACGTTTACTTTTATTTGAACTCATTAATTCAAATATGTTTATTACTTTAACGAAGAGATTATTTTAACTATAACTTTTATACATGTTTGCTATTTAACTTCTTCCAATCTGTGTTATTCTTTTAAGGATAGGACGATGATAGGAAAAGTAGGAAACGAATGGGAGTGTTTCAAGTTTACTGTGCCTCGAAAAAGTCAAATCGATGGTTGTTCCAATCGAGTGGAAGAGAGATATATGGGGCGCAAGAGTACAATGAGCTTAACGGGACACAGCGTAACGGAACAATGTGTGTAACGGGACACTTTTTCGTGTGTGCAGCCGGCGTTCATCGATTTATTTGACGTTGTCACGTCAAAACATTTTATTTATTTTGTAAATAATACTATATGTTTTTAATTAAACAATTTTCTACTACCCCCACGAGTTCTGTCACTGTAGCAAAATTATTTATTTGAAAGAATTGAGGGTAAAACTTTTATTATCCACGTATATTTATCGCGATTAACTAGCCCTAATTATTGACATAAATAATTTTGTAACCACGAAAATATTCATAGTGGTTGTAAATCTTAATTCAAGAAAACATACCCCACATGTTCATTAATACATCTTAAATATTTTTTCTATTATTTACAATAAAATTTTTGTTCAGCTGCAACTTGTACCAGCTTTGGGAAGAAGTTAAGACAATGCGTCGTACAAAGGTTTTCAACTTATTGCTTCACTTTGGTGATTGTATAAATAGAGTTATTGAAATGTCCCTGAAAACCTTCAGCCAGTTATAAAGACGTGTTCACCCAGTCACGTGTAACCTGTCAAAGGATGTGACCTTGTTATCGACTAATATGCATCCTAATAAGGCTTGATTACATAAATGCACGGTGAGTCTAGTATGGAGTGAAATTATTGTGTAAAATAATCATCCTTTTATGTTTATAAGTTATAAGTTCCAGAATGTGTTTCAAGCAACCAAACTTTTTTATGAAGTTATACTTCTTTAGGCGCGTTATGAAAAAAAAATATGACAGTGAATTTTCACGATGCGCACCCACCATGCAGCTACATTTTCACAGGATAGAAAAATACAAATAGAAAATACATATGTGCCTTTAAATAATATACTTTAGTGATTAATTTTGAAAACTGGTTAGTATAAAAAAATCATTTATTTATTGGAAACAATTTTGATATAAATCTTATTTACATTCATTTTCATGTGTTGTTATATTAATGAAGTTATATTCCCGTATGTATATTTTATGTGCATTATAAATTATTATTAGTGAATAATTAAAATTATTAAATTTAAAAAAAAATCATCCAGCATATTTATTTATTTCACTATTAATTACATTTTATCTGTTTTATATTACTAAATTAATTCATTTTATTCACTCGTTTATATTATAATTGAAACATAAGTATTCATTTTATTTTTTAATTTGATTGAATATGTACTTTACCAAACCGTATTTCTAATGTCCCTCCATTTCTTTCATTATTTTATTTTTATTAATTATTTGAATGCAAAATTAAAGTTAATTTTCATTGTGCCAAGTAATTATAACTTTTAACGCACGTGCATAAATACACGCACCCATTTTGTTTCTCATTACAAAAGAAAATTCCTATTTACTCATTAATAGAGACAGGTAATTTTCATTTTAAAAAAAAAACAATCGTTAGATTGCCATATGGTACGCCTGCGCCAGCGATTTCTTCCTTGTGACTGACAGCTTTATGCAAGGGAAGCCATTGACTTACTTAGCCGGAACATTCAGGACGCGTTTTATTGCGCACAAAAGAGTTGTGATTCGTGTGCCGATAGTGGGCGTGCAACTGAAAGAAAATTTTATTACCAATTTCAATTATTATAAAATGTTAGTTCATGGTATTCTATATTTTAGCGTTATGCTGACAGATTGATTTATAAGTAGGAGTAGGCCTATGCATATTTCGCGGAAAATTTCCGAGACTAGCTGAAAGATTAAACACTGTTGCATCGTCTGCGTTTCGTGATTGGGTAATTTTATTTCAGGTACTTGCCGATTGTTACAACACCAATCACAGCAATTCAGTCAGTGCGGAAGCAAACTCGTCCCGAATGGCCTGGCCAAATAAAAGCAATTGCTTTTCTTGCCGACGGCCACCAAAAACGAGGAAGAAAAAACGGATCTTTAAGAGCAGGTAAATTTTTTTTAGTGATATATATGTGCCCGTATTGTTTGTATTTTTACAAAGCAGTGAATACGCGAGGTGGCCCACCCCACACGATGCCCATTTTCTGCTATAACTTCTGTTATACCCATGGGTATAAAAATTTTCATAAAAATTTGTATAGCAGAACCGCAGAAAGATTTCTTAACTCCATACACACGATACCTAGAATGCTAACAGAAAACCAGCCAACGCAGTTGCCGACCAAAGCAAACATATCAGGGGAGGATAAACCTGTCGTAGTCAACTTATCAAAATTCTGGAAAAAAAGTGAAAGTTACACCTGTTTGTGTTAAAAATAATGTAACTTGCGGAAATATTATTTGATATTTTATCTTATATTTTTCATTTGCAAATAAATAACAAAATTGGTTTAGTATTTAAAAACAAATTAAGAGCAATTTTGGAATTACAAATATATTTTTAAGTTGTAGGTTAATTTCAAAATCTTAAAATATATAAATTTAAATGATACAAGGGTCATTGGGTTTACTAAATGTAGTTTATGTACGGTTTAAATTCTAATATTAATTTAATTATACAGTTAATCAAGCTAATTTCAATGTAATAGTAAAAAAATGCTACCGATTCATATATGGTATATATAAGATTTATTGATTACTTATATATTTAACTACATAATTAGAGGAATTGTAACTAATTTTTTTTGTAACCCAGTGAGACAAATAAACACGCACATACCGCGTAATAAATTTAAATCTTAGGTGAAGAAAAACATTTTGCATGTTTTTTTTACCCTCACAGGTGTGTCGCTATGAAGTATCAGTTTATTCATTATTAATTTATGGACACACGTTTTTTAATAAACGTTGGCGTTTGAATTATAAAATTAACTTTTGGTTTAAATTATTTGTGAACATGTGATTTTACTTTACTTTTTTAAAAGTAAAAATAAATCTAGGTACGTAGTACTATGAATAAAATCAATGGACTGAGACACCTAAATGTAGTTAATAATATTATATCATAAATTAATTCTAATAATTTATATTTGCAGAAAGCACAGTATGTACAATTTAATTATCTGTTATTTAAAAAAAACTAAAAAAAAAAATTGAACTGATGAGGATTCGAACCACATTCAAAATCACCCTTCTCCGCTGCCATTGTGCCCTTCGCCACTACGCTACCGCAACTTCTATGAATTTGTTAGGAGATAATGGTTAATATAGAATGCAACGTATTTTCATAACGTATTTTAAAATTTCCGATTACTTCTTTCTGTGGCAATTTCAGCTTAAGCCCACCCCACACGATGCCCATTTTCTGCTATAACTTCTGTTATACCCATGGGTATAAAAATTTTCATAAAAATTTGTATAGCAGAACCGCAGAAAGATTTCTTAACTCCATACACACGATACCTAGAATGCTAACAGAAAACCAGCCAACGCAGTTGCCGACCAAAGCAAACATATCAGGGGAGGATAAACCTGTCGTAGTCAACTTATCAAAATACTGAAAAAAAAAGTGAAAGTTACACCTGTTTGTGTTAAAAATTATGTAACTTGCGGAAATATTATTTGATATTTTATCTTATATTTTTCATTTGCAAATAAATAACAAAATTGGTTTAGTATTTAAAAACAAATTAAGAGCAATTTTGGAATTACAAATATATTTTTAAGTTGTAGGTTAATTTCAAAATCTAAAAATATATAAATTTAAATGATACAAGGGACATTGGGTTTACTAAATGTAGTTTATGTACGGTTTAAATTCTAATATTAATTTAATTATACAGTTAATCAAGCTAATTTCATTGTAATAGTAAAAAAATGCTACAGATTCATATATGTTATATATAAGATTTATTGATTACTTATATATTTAACTACATAATTAGAGGAATTGTAACTAATATTTTTTGTAACCCAGTGAGACAAATAAACACGCACATACCGCGTAATAAATTTAAATCTTAGGTGAAGAAAAACATTTTGCATGTTTTTTTTGACCCTCACAGGTGTGTCGCTATGAAGTATCAGTTTATTCATTATTAATTTATGGACACTCGTTTCTTAATAAACGTTGGCGTTTTAATTATAAAATTAACTTTTGGTTTAAATTATTTGTGAACATGTGATTTTACTTTACTTTTTTAAAAGTAAAAATAAATCTAGGTACGTAGTACTATGAATAAAATCAATGGACTGAGACACCTAAATGTAGTTAATAATATTATATCATAAATTAATTCTAATAATTTATATTTGCAGAAAGCACAGTATGTACAATTAAATTATCTGTTATTTAAAAAAAAACTAAAAAAAAAATTGGGCTGATGAGGATTCGAACCACATTCAAAATCACCCTTCTACCGCTGCCATCGTGCCCTTCGCCACTACGCTACCGCAACTTCTACAAATGTGTTGGAGATAATGGTTAATGAATGCAACGTATTTTCATAACGTATTTTAAAATTTCCGATTACTTCTTTCTGTGGCAATTTCAGCTTAACAAATATATTCCACAGTAGTTTTACTATTATAAAGTTTCATTTGGCATACCATTACATTTGTTACGTCCCTGAATGTTGACAATACAGACTATATACGAGGTTATATTGCAACACGTGGGTCCGCCATCTTGACGGCTCCAGCTCGTGGGTATAGCAGAAAAATAGAACACGTTCTATTACGGTTTTGGCTAAGACTTCGGTTATGAAAACTTTTATACCCAGAGCCAGACCCCTTGGAAGGGTGCTGAAATGTTACCCACACGGGAGCAGGCGCGCTAGCATAAAAATTACATGAAAACTGCTAAAGCCCACCCCACACGATGCCCATTTTCTGCTATAACTTCTGTTATACCCATGGGTATAAAAATTTTCATAAAAATTTGTATAGCAGAACCGCAGAAAGATTTCTTAACTCCATACACACGATACCTAGAATGCTAACAGAAAACCAGCCAACGCAGTTGCCGACCAAAGCAAACATATCAGGGGAGGATAAACCTGTCGAAGTCAACTTATCAAAATACTGAAAAAAAAAGTGAAAGTTACACCTGTTTGTGTTAAAAATTATGTAACTTGCGGAAATATTATTTTATATTTTATCTTATATTTTTCATTTGCAAATAAATAACAAAATTGGTTTAGTATTTAAAAACAAATTAAGAGCAATTTTGGAATTACAAATATATTTTTAAGTTGTAGGTTAATTTCAAAATCTAAAAATATATAAATTTAAATGATACAAGGGACATTGGGTTTACTAAATGTAGTTTATGTACGGTTTAAATTCTAATATTAATTTAATTATACAGTTAATCAAGCTAATTTCATTGTAATAGTAAAAAATGCTACCGATTCATATATGTTATATATAAGATTTATTGATTACTTATATATTTAACTACATAATTAGAGGAATTGTAACTAATATTTTTTGTAACCCAGTGAGACAAATAAACACGCACATACCGCGTAATAAATTTAAATCTTAGGTGAAGAAAAACATTTTGCATGTTTTTTTTTTACCCTCACAGGTGTGTCGCTATGAAGTATCAGTTTATTCATTATTAATTTATGGACACTAGTTTCTTAATAAACGTTGGCGTTTTAATTATAAAATTAACTTTTGGTTTAAATTATTTGTGAACATGTGATTTTACTTTACTTTTTTAAAAGTAAAAATAAATCTAGGTACGTAGTACTATGAATAAAATCAATGGACTGAGACACCTAAATGTAGTTAATAATATTATATCATAAATTAATTCTAATAATTTATATTTGCAGAAAGCACAGTATGTTCAATTTAATTATCTGTTATTTAAAAAAAACTAAAAAAAAATTGGACTTATGTGGGTTCGAACCACATTCTAAATCATCCTTCTACCACTGCCATCGTGCCCTTCGCCACTACGCTACCGCAACTTCTACTAATGTAATAGGAGATAATGGGAAATATAAAATGAAACGTATTTTCATAACGTATTTTAAAATTTCCGATTACTTCTTTCTGTGGCAATTTCAGCTTAACAAATATATTCCATAGTAGTTTTACTATTATAAAGTTTCATTTGGCATACCATTACATTTGTTACGTCCCTTAATGTTGACAATACAGACTATATACGGGGTTATATTGCAACACGTGGGTCCGCCATCTTGACGGCTCCAGCTCGTGGGTATAGCAGAAAAATAGAACACGTTCTATTACGGTTTTGGCTAAGACTTCGGTTATGAAAACTTTTATACCCAGAGCCAGACCCTTTGGAAGGGTGCTGAAATGTTACCCACACGGGAGCAGGCGCGCTAGCATAAAAATTACATGAAAACTGCTAAAGCCTGCCCCACACGACACCCATTTCCTTAGCAGTTTTCATGTAATTTTTATGCTAGCGCGCCTGCTCCCGTGTGGGTAACATTTCAGCACCCTTCCAAGGGGTCTGGCTCTGGGTATAAAAGTTTTCATAACAGAAGTCTTAGCCAAAACCGTAATAGAACGTGTTCTATTTTTCTGCTATACCCACGAGCTGGAGCCGTCAAGATGGCGGACCCACGTGTTGCAATATAACCCCGTATAGAGTCTGTATTGTCAACATTAAGGGACGTAACAAATGTAATGGTATGCCAAATGAAACTTTATAATAGTAAAACTACTATGGAATATATTTGTTAAGCTGAAATTGCCACAGAAAGAAGTAATCGAAAATTTTAAAATACGTTATGAAAATACATTACACTCTATATTACCCATTATCTCCTATCACATCTGTAGAAGTTGCGGTAGCGTAGTGGCGAAGGGCACGATGGCAGAGATAGAAAGGTGACTTTTGAATGTGGTTCGAATCCTCATCAATCTTATTTTTTTTTTAGTTTTTTTTTAAATAACAGATAATTAAATTGTACATACTGTGCTTTCTGCAAATATAAATTATTAGAATTAATTTATGATATAATATTATTAACTACATTTAGGTGTCTCAGTCCATTGATTTTATTCATAGTACTACGTACCTAGATTTATTTTTACTTTTAAAAAAGTAAAGTAAAATCACATGTTCACAAATAATTTAAACCAAAAGTTAATTTTATAATTAAAACGCCAACGTTTATTAAGAAACGAGTGTCCATAAATTAATAATGAATAAACTGATACTTCATAGCGACACACCTGTGAGGGTAAAAAAAAAAACATGCAAAATGTTTTTCTTCACCGAAGATTTAAATTTATTACGCGGTATGTGCGTGTTTATTTGTCTCACTGGGTTACAAAAAATATTAGTTACAATTCCTCTAATTATGTAGTTAAATATATAAGTAATCAATAAATCTTATATATAACATATATGAATCGGTAGCATTTTTTTTACTATTACAATGAAATTAGCTTGATTAACTGTATAATTAAATTAAAATTAGAATTTAAACCGTACATAAACTACATTTAGTAAACCCAATGTCCCTTGTATCATTTAAATTTATATATTTTTAGATTTTGAAATTAACCTACAACTTAAAAATATATTTGTAATTCCAAAATTGCTCTTAATTTGTTTTTAAATACTAAACCAATTTTGTTATTTATTTGCAAATGAAAAATATAAGATAAAATATCAAATAATATTTCCGCAAGTTACATAATTTTTAACACAAACAGGTGTTTTTTTTTTCAGTATTTTGATAAGTTGACTACGACAGGTTTATCCTCCCCTGATATGTTTGCTTTGGTCGGCAACTGCGTTGGCTGGTTTTCTGTTAGCATTCTAGGTATCGTGTGTATGGAGTTAAGAAATCTTTCTGCGGTTCTGCTATACAAATTTTTATGAAAATTTTTATACCCATGGGTATAACAGAAGTTATAGCAGAAAATGGGCATCGTGTGGGGTGGGCTTAAGGAAATGGGTGTCGTGTGGGGCAGGCTTTTCTTCTGCGTGCGATGTAAGACATGCACACACTCTGTGTACCAGAGTCCTTGAAGAATGTCAGGAGATAAATCTCTCAGCTGCACCAGTCGTAGAGCTTAGAGCTCTCCGTCGAGAAATCGTTTCCAAGAAAATTTCATTTATTTTTAGTATACAGTAACTTAATTAGTTTTATTTGCTACAATTGCTCAACAAATCTGGTATCTATAAAAATATGCATAAACAAACTGTAATAAATTTAATATAAATATAGTTACATCATCTAAAAATATCATTATTTAATGGTTTTCAAGAATTTTACGAGTAAGTTATATTTGTAATATTAGCATGAAATAAAAGCATGTAATCGTGTGTACATAGTAATAAATTCACCACTTATACATAATCTTTAAATTGTTTTTCGTTCACAATTTAAAACTATTAAAAAATAAACCGCAAAACTTTCTACGAAAATGTCGAAGTAAAAATGTTTAATTAATAATTGTAAATTTACCACAATATTATGTTCTAAAGAAATTAAACTTTTAGAAGTGAAATTTATCCTTAGGGAAATAATCAGAGAATAATATAAAAAAAAATATTCTTAACCCTCTATAAACCATTCACTGTAGTGATATATATGACTTGATATAAATAACCAGTAAAATTACAAAATTTTGAAATACATTTTTAACTAAGTTCATTCAATAAGGCGTTGACTTGTGTAATGTACTCACCAAAATTGCCTGCCAACATGACAGGTTGCAAACGTGGGTACACTTGCTTTGAAATTGTTGCAGTAACGGGACAGTAATTTTTTTCAGTGGTTTAAACTCATCCGACAAGCATGGAAAAGCTGTAGTCCCTTTGCTGCTTGAAAACTGTGTATCGTCATTACGCCTCTAAGAAGTCAGCACTTTGCCTGTGCAAAAATTTAAACTTAAAAATATTAAACTTATAATTTATTACTTGTTTGCTATTCTATTTCAAATACTTACAATTGTATATCACAAATATTCGATAGTATAACATTAACATTTTAGAACAATATAAATATATTTAATGAGAAGCACAATATTTTAAGTTCAGATGGCTGGACAAGAGTTAGCCTGAAAATTTTTTAGATAGTTTAAAAGAAGCAAACAACAAATATTTTTTGCAAATTTTAATTATTTTTTAATTATTTCCGATTGTTTGTGTAAAGCCTATACCAAAATTAAAACTGTTCGAGGCAAAACGTCTGAACTTTGGATGAAATAAAAAATATATATATATATATATCGCAAACGGCTGTTTACATTATTGAGAACACAAATATATAGTATTTAAAAATTTTTTCTGTTTGTCTATTTTTCTGCTATCTTTTTGTTTGTCTGTTTGTCTGTTTGAGCATCAATCGAAAACTAATGAACGGATTTGGATTAAGTTTATTTAATGAAAAACTCTTTGGCTAACTTAGAAACTAGGCTATGTCTAAATACAGAATTCCACCACTAAGGGGTTGAAAAAGAGGTAAATATTGATTTACGTTAGTTAACCACATGTATCTCTCAAACTAAACATGCTTAAGAAAATTCACATTGAAACATACGCACAGCAATTCTTATATTTGGCGAATTTCAACCCCTAAGGAGTAAAAAAAGGGTAAGTATGTTTTTAATGTTATTAATTATTTATACTTATTGATTTAAACGTAAATAATGATTTAGGGTGCCAATAAAGACCATACGAAAACTTCCATTCACACAAATTTATTTTGTGAAATTCAACCCCTAGGGAGTGAAAAAGGGGTAAGTGTGTTATAAAAGTAAATAAATATACCTCCGAATTTAATTAAGGATAATGATTTATTTAGGGTAACAATAATAACCATTCGAAAATTCTCATCCACAATTGTTATTTTTTGTGAAATTCAAGCCCTAAGGTGTGAAAAAGAAGTATCTAGTACTTAAGTTTTAAAAAGTAATATTTATATCTCCGAATTTAACTAACTGAAATGAATGATTTTGGGTACCATAATAAACATAAAAATCTTAAGACACGAATTAGTATTGTTTGCGAAATTCAATCCCATAAGGATGAAAAAGATATAAGTATTTTTTTAGCTTTATAATTGTACCTCCAAATTTAATACTTATTGGATACCAATAATAAACATACAACTAATTAGCAAATTTCTTATATTTTGCGTATTCAAAATTTAATAAATAAATTTGTTTTAATTATTTTGATAAATAATCATATCTTCGAATTAATTACTAAGCATAGTAAATTATTTAAAACTTACGAAAACTACCAACTACAACTTTTACCATTTTGCAAAATTCCAGCAGTAAGGTGTGAAAAAAGGGTGAATATGGTTTTAAGATAAATTATTTAAACTTTGAATTTAATCAAGCACAGTTAAAAAAAAAAGGGGTTCTACTAATACACATAAGAAAACTACCAACCACTGTTCTACCATTTACCTTTATTCAAACTTTAAGGTTGGTAAAAAGAGTATGTGTGTTTTTAAAACAAAAAAAAAATTAACACTTCCAATCCAATTAGAACTAGAAGCAAGATACTAAAAAAACTATATCTTATGTTACGCATGACTTACTTTTTTCTTTTATAAAAATTTGTATTTTAATGGGGTGATAAGAGGGTGAGTTTTCATTAAATTTAATAAATCTTATCTCCGAAAATAATAAATTTTTATGTAAACTAACTGGTAAAAATAATAAAATAAAAATTATTATTTTTCTTAATTGCAAGAGTCATTCCCAAAGGAGTGTGAAAGGGTAATATTAGGAGTAAAGAAAAATATGTATATTTCCAAATTTTCTAGATCTAAGGGTTATAAATTACGATTGAACAATAAGCACACACAGTTACGAATTGTATTTTTTTTTTTTTTAAGTTTTTCCTTTTTTCGTCTTTTAAGGGTTTGAAAATGGTTTAGTTTTATCATAAAAATTTCATAGTTTCACAGCAAATAAACCTGGATGAAAAAACAGCATAAATAACGTAAATAATTAACAATGTAAATTACTTTACTTTTTTCGATATTTGACCCTAAAGGCAGTGGAACGGGTCACGTTAGATTTATAGTAGTAAATCATATGTCCAAGAAAACTGAGATGAAGGTATAAAAACTCAGCAACAATAAGATAAAATAATGAATTAATAATAGTTTTAACCTTTACAAATTTTCTATATTCGACGTAAATGGTGAGAAAAGGTAAATGAGTTTTTTATTGATAAAATCGTATCTCTGAAGCTTATCAAGCGTGATGTAAGTATTGTAGTATTATTTACAGACATAAAATATCTACTATCTCTTTCTTACAAGATGCTGAAGTTCTATTTTCAATAGGAGAAATTTTGAAAATAATATTTAACTTAAAAAAATAATATATTATGATCAAAACCAAATTAATTTATAAATAGGAAATGTTAAGTAAGCATACGTTTACCTACTTTCTCCTATTTAACATTTCCCGAAATACCACTTCTTAAGTTGTACCGACTAATATTATATAAAAATTTTATTACAAATGGAATCTCTTAAATTATTAGTGACAAAATAAATTTAAATTCAATAATAATAATAGTTTATTGTAATTGTTTTGGAATCAATTTATGCAGTTAAAAGAAAGAAAATGTTTGAGTTTGGTTTGTGGTTAGTTAATAGGTATTGCCATATTTTTACTTGTTTTTAATGTTTTCAGTGGCATACCTGTGGGAAAAGTGGTGAGGTATAAAAAAATTAGGTGATTTTGTTTTAGTAATTCTAAGTAAACTAAGAGTCAACTAATATGTTGTATAATAAATTTGATATCTTATTTTATATTCCAAATAAAGATGTGATTATATCATATATCTTTAAATAATGGGAGGTATTGGTAATATTGGAAAATTATTTAATAATTTTAGTGTAAACGATGGTATAAACTTTTTTTAAAATAAATAAGCACGGGTTAAAATTTAAAAAAAAAAAAAAAATATCTTCCTCATGAAATGAAAAGGAGTTTAGTGTGATTTCATCAAGGTAGACTATATCTTAGAAAACACTGAAAAAAAAAAAGTTTTAAAATAAGATATTGAATCTATTCAATTAATCTATTCTAAAAAGGGGCTAAGCATAACTACTCCAAAATTAACATTCTTAAAAGGTTATGTTATGAAATATATATCACATGCAGCTGACTATTTATTTTTTCTATTTGTTAAGTAGAAATATTTGGAATTAATCACGTTTTTTTAAATGGTAAAATTGTATAAATACTCAGAAATCGTGTTAGTGAATCCGCGGGTTATTATTAGCTGGTATAAGTACCTATATAATTTTGGCACAAAACCACGTGAAAATATTTTAAATTTGTTAAATAAGTTGGAAACATAACTAACAGTTAAAATATCTTACTATTATTATTCTAATCTGAAACTTCCAATAAATAATGTTTTCCATTCGATTCCAAATAATAATCTGATATTCGCTCGCGATTATTCAACATTCGTAGGGCCAAAATCAGAATTCCTTTTTTGCAGCTGAATCAGCATAAAGTTTCTCCTAACACTGACATCGTAAAAGTATTGTCGCTGTTCCTTTGTTCTTTTTTTTTCTCCTTTCAAGTTTCTTTCCCTTTTTGAAGTACGGTCGTCTTTCACAACTTTAAAGACGAGCCAGAATATGTGACGCTAGATGGAGAACGAGTGGAATTTGAAAAAGAAGAAGCGTTAATAATATAGTGAAAAAAAAGGCAAGATGTGCATATATATATACAAATATTATTACAATATACAAGCACCGCTTAAGTATAGGCAGGCATTTTTTGCGTAAAAATCCGACTGCTTGTAAGACTGTGATATGGCATTCCCTCACCAGCGGTGTTTTCCTTGTGTTTGGCAGCCGTCTGCAAGAGAAGCCTTGACTTTATTTGGCACGACTATTCAGGACGGGTTTTGCTTCCGCACAGAACTGATAGATATCTCTTTTAATAAATCAATGCAAAATTGGTTTTTGGGGGGTGAAGATCATTCTACCAGTCTCCCGTGTGTAGTGTATATATGTGTTTTTGCAGATGCATGAAACTGTAATAAATGATAACTGAGACCTGCCAATCTAACTTCAAAGTTAATACTTTTCAAAATTTTATTTGATAGTTTTTAATTCTTTAATAAAAGTTTAATATTTTTTTAAAATCTGCACATTTGATTAACGAAACTCTAAAATTGAAATACCTATACTATCTTTTGTGTATTGTGCTATTGGCTCAGAGTTCCTCCAGATAACTCCTAGTAGACACGCGGAAATTTCGCGAATTTTTTTGGTGTCAGGCTAAACTTCAAAGTCTTAGGTTTGATCAAACAACGTTTGCTTTTACGTTGGCTGATTTCCTTGCACGAAAATTTTGGCTCTTGTTAATCAGGACTACCTGATTCGGTTATTACCCTCCTACAAGGGTTCGTTGATTCGCGGTCGTGGAGGGGCGTGTCCAAATAACTGCTGTCCAATCATGAACACAGTGTGGAGGGTGAAGGTTTGCCTTCCAGCTTGCGGCTAAATGAATGAGCGAAATTTTCATATACCGGATATATCTTATTATGGATTTCGAACAACGCGTTAATATTAAGGTTCCCGCCTACCTAGTCACACATTCGGTGCAAAGAGCTTCAGGAAAAACAACCCGATTTGAAAACTCATTAAGATATAAGAGTGGGGTCTTTTTACGAAAAGCATTTAAGAATTCGCTGTGGGACGAAAAGTAGTGTTTCCAGATAAAATTTTTAAACTATATTTTTATATGAGTTAAAATGTGTGTTTTCAGAATAAAGTTTAGGCATAAAACCACTGGTACAGATTCTTAAAAGCACTTAAGAGACTTGCATCACAACTTTATCTTCATTTCTCCTCCATATAATGTAATGGTCACCACTCAAATGTCACAGTTATCCTGTGACGACGAGAAGACTGCGCGGCAGTTCCGAGCCTTGCGCTTAGAGGTGATATCACGCTAGAAGCATCAGCGAGCGTCGCGCTTATCATCCCACCTCACAAACACACATACAACCTGACTAGACGGGTCCCTAAAGTTTAATTTTCAAAACGCAGACCAGAAAAATAAGTCGTACCAAAAGGAAAACGCTTTGACACATTCCCGACACTGAGAGGACCACGATTGAGAATATGACGGAAAGCTTCCAGTCATGGAATGAACACTGAGATAGGTGCGTATCGCTAGCCAAGGAGATAAATTTGAAGGAGATTAGTTAAAATTTAATGTTAGGTAATAACTTTGTACGTAATAAAACTGTCCACAATATTTTTTATTTCACCTCTCATTTTAGACGTAATCGAATACGCGAGTTTTCCCCGTAAACTAGTTAATATTTTGTGAGGGTCGAAGCAAAAAATGACCACTTTTATGCACCTCGTCAATGGACCACTGACTGTTGGACCTTCCCTGAAGGAATACAAGCCAACAACCACCGCGCTAGAATTGTTTGACCTAATCACGAGCGACCCAGAGAGAATGTGACATGTGGCAGCTGCCAATGAACACGCGACATCTACTTGACTTTACTTGTGAAATACCATCTGACTGCAGAAAATAACGCTAACACTGCATGTCCATACATTTTACATGTTCTTAGAAGAAGAAAGGAGAAAAGTTTTCTGTTAATTGTGTACATGTTTCCTTTTCGAAGAACCTAAGAAACTCTTTCTGTAGCATATATATATTGCGATTCTGGTTTTTAGTAGTGATTTTTGCTTCTAGTTAATAATTGTGTATATTTATGTTTTGGTGTAGCTGTTGGCTACTAGACACTATCTAAATGTTGTCATTAATGGTTTGTATTTTATTTGTTGCAGTCTTTTATGATCTACTACGAAGTGATATTTTAAAACCTTTTTAAATATCTAATTCAAATAACTAACCTCTATATTTTATGAGAAATTCGGCAATCAAGTTTGATACATTACTAGGGGCATGCATTTTTCGGCGAAAAGATGTAGAGTCTAGCTGAGAGTTGAAATATTTTAATATAATCTGTGTTTCGTGATTGGTTGAGTTTCTTCCAGATTAATGACTACTGTCAGCCCACAAATCACAGCCATCCACCACCGAAGCAAAAGCGTCCTGAATGGCCCGGCCAAATAAGGCAATCACTTCTCTTGCAGACGGCCGCCAACGACAGGCTGGCACAGTTACGCGTATTTTCAGTCTAACAGTAGTTCAAGTTTTTTCGCGAAATATGCATGGCCTATACGTTACCCAATCATTTATCTAGTTTATAAACAAATTTTTAAGTTATACCATGAATTCGGAAGAATAACTTACTAAAATTATTCTTAAGTAACGTTAAGAAACGATACCTACAAAAATATGTCTTGCCTTGTGGATGGATGGTGGTGAACATACATTATTTAAGTACTTTACTATGTTTGTGAGTATTGTATGCACTTTGTGTTTTAGTGTACAACTATTTTCTAAAAATAAATCCTATTTTCTTCCAACACTAGTCGATATTCAAAAATTGATTACATCATTGTCTCACCTTGTTCTTTACAAGAACAAGGTGACAATGTGAGTAACTTTTGAATATCGGCTTAGATGGATAGAAAAATATAAATAATCTCTCCAACCTGCTACTGTGCGGAAATTTTCCACATATGTAAGAATAAAAAGGCGTAGAAAAAAAGTGAGTGAGTCAGTTAGGAATCACTAGTGA
The DNA here is from genome assembly GCF_032445375.1 of Bacillus rossius redtenbacheri. Classification (NCBI taxonomy): domain Eukaryota; kingdom Metazoa; phylum Arthropoda; class Insecta; order Phasmatodea; family Bacillidae; genus Bacillus; species Bacillus rossius. The sequence continues at coordinate 277,611,962 of NC_086330.1, read as the reverse complement.
TATGTAAACATTTGACATCGGAAACGAGAAAATTCATATATTTTCATATTTTTTCACGTTAAAAATAATTATTTCTGCATAGAATTTTATTATGTCCATCTTGTTAAAATACACTAAAAAAGTTTATAATTTCCAGTTTTTGTACATACTGGGAGTTATAATTACATGACAATACTAAAATATTAACCTGAAACATTTTGAAATACACTTTATAACACTAAGTATATGTTTTAATATTTGTTTTTGCTTAAAAGACTGAAATCAGTCTGTAAATAATTACTACAAACTAACCATAACCTTACAGAGCTGATTCAACATTATTATATATTATTACTATACTAAAGTTTTATTAAAAATATAAACAAATTGAGTGATGAGATTCTAACCACATCTCTTGAGGTTAATAGGCACGCGCGTCACCACAGTGCTACCGAGTGCGAAAACATATTGTGAAGAGAATATGTATTATAATATTTCTATGGCCAACATTCTTAGGTATTTGAAACTTATTTTTACTTTTTACTGTGACTTTTAGTTTACCGAACATATTCCGGAGTAGTTTCATCATCGTGAAGTTTCATTTGGCACACCAATACGTTGGGTATGTACCCTTATGTTTACGAAAGTGACTACATACAGGTTTATGTTGCCACACGTGATTCCGCCATCTTTTTGCCACATTTCCGTTCATATATTTCCGTTCCCTTTTTACGAAATTAAGCCTACCAAATGCCGTATGCCAAAAGCTGACAAGTTTACATGTATAAATTTCATAGTGGCATCTTCCAGTCACACGTCGTACAAAATTATATAAAAATTGACGTATTGAATATTTCTTGCAAATTTGTTTTAGTAGGTATTATTTCAATTCTAAGATTGATAACTAAATGTTTAAATGCTTGTTTGATTGTTAAATAATGTGAAATATTTTAAAATAAAATTGATATTCTAATATTGCGCATGCTGAATCTCAATAAATCAAACGAGACGACACAGCTGGTGACAGTTACTGACGTGCTTCCTGCGAGGAACAAGTAATTAAGTTTTTGGAAGTTTTGCGAAATATGCTTGGATTTGTTATGTATATCCTCTATGTAAAACCACAAGGCCAGAATAACAACAGTTGGGACAAAAATTAATAAGCTTTTTCTTCAATCATCCATATATATAAACAAAATAAAATATTACTAAACCTATAAATAAGATGCAGTTCGGCTACTCCATACGTTAATGAACAAATTCTTCCTTATCCTATTAGATAATTGATATTCATGAATTACATTTTATGGCATACTTAAATGAAGTAAGGCTTAAATTTATACAAATTATTAAGGACAGAAAAAATTCAAATTAACATTGAACTCTACACTCTTCTACACACTCGCCCAAATGTCGCTTGCCCATTGGGTTCTGTCTTGTGAGACGTGTTTACTGGCATGCACGTCGTTCGGTATATCCTTTTTAGAAGTGTTTGTGATTGGTTGAGAGTCTCTCAGAGTAACTGCAGACCGATCACAGAAGCAGTTAAGGTGTTTCGATTCCACTCCATCCCAAAATTAATACATTAATTTTCCGGTCTCAAAATATTATTTATCTATTGCGTGCCCCGCTTATTGATAAACGGTGTGTTTCAAGGGCGTATCCAGCTAAACGTAATATAAGGATCAGTGGTGTCGTAAAATAATATAAAGTAACAAAAAATTATATTAGATAATAGTTAACAAAACAATATTTTTTTAAGTAATAGTTTGTGCGGATTGGTTACAAATTTTCTTTAACTGCATCTCTTTCCTCCTTGTTTTGGTTTTTTCCACTTAAGAGAGCAGGGGCATTTGCCCCATCGTTCCCACCCCCCCCCCAATTGGGTTACAATTTTGTTTTTTCAGCGTGTTTTGAAGCAATGACAAACTATCCAATGTTTAGTTACGCTTATCACTCACTCACTGATTCTGTAACGCCAAAAACAAGCGTATCATGAAGCACATTTATTACCTACTCCATAGAGATGTGTAAAAAGTAGAAAATTTATGTGTAAAAACGGAGTAACATTTGAAATACAGCTACATAAGTGGAATACAGCTACATAAGTGGAACATGCTCTAATTATTAAATTAAAGTATTTGTTATATTCGTTATATTTTAATGACCATGCTTATAATTATTATAAAATCCTAAACCTCAGAAATTTTAGTCCTAAACGAAAAACGGTGAGAAAGTTTCTTTTTTTTTTCTTTATAAAACTATGTTTGTATTACTGGGAATCTTTTCATGATATTTTTAATTTTGAACTTATAACCTTTCGAAAATCTTTGTTTTTATTATTTATATATGTTTATTTCTATGAATTTTATGCATGCCATTAATTAAAATACGTTGGTATTTTTGTATTTCATGTATCTATAGAATTAATTTTTATTTCCGAAAAGTCATTTAGCTGGTTTGCTTTTTTTTATTTTTTTGTAGTTTGAATTTTTATATTATATTCTTCTTTTATGGTCAATTAAATTCTTGCTGCTAAAATTATCGGAAAAATAGCATCGATGTACTTTATTTATATATACATATATATACATATACACATACATATGTGTGTGTATGTTAATATATATAATTTTAGTTGCATAACATTAAAAGTAAAAAATTATAAAAAAATCGTGTTTATTAAATTATATTGTTAGTTATATCCATCGTTTTTCAAAGGGCGCCTTAAGCACCGTACAACCTTCTGACATGTAGTGTTTGTCAAGTTTGCAAATTGTGTATAGCCACTTAGAATAGAAGAAAAATGTCGATAGTCAACAGCGAGGAGTGTCCACTCTGCTAGTTCCTTATTTGCGCCGAGCGTCGCGGAAGAGCGAAGGCTCGCGTCTGGCCGGGAAGCGGCGACCTCGCCTTCAGCAGTAGTGGAGAGGGAGGGGGGTGTGGCCCCAGGCCAAGGTCAGCGTGGATCGAGGACTGACCTCGAGCAGGTGCCCCAGGTCTCTCCCCCCTCCCTCACACCCAGCCTCATCGTACTCCATCGTTCAGACGCGAGCCTCGCTCAGAGTTATCGCTGAAGTGGCCCGTCTGGTCGGGGGGTGTGTGTGTTGATGAGGCGGGATGATAAGCGTAACGCTCACTGTTGCTTCTAGCGCGGTATCGCCTCTGAGCGCATGTTCACAGTGCTCCTGGATGTCGAAAAGGCTTTTGACAAGGCCTGGCATGAGGGCCTCCTCGCCAAGCTGCTTGACTGGCAGTTTCCGCTGAGGTACGTCCTCCTAGTTTCCAGTTTTCTGGCGGGACGGACCTTTCTGGTGAAGGTGGAGGGGACTCTCTCCGAGCCTAGGCCCATCACCAGTGGCGTGCACCAGGGCTAGACTAAGTCCCTTCCTGTACGGACTGTATGTGGCAGACATCCCCACGACACAGGGCATAAGGACGCAGCTGTTCGAAGATGACACAGTCATATTTGCGACAGGATGGGACGTTCAGGGCCTGAGAGAGCGTTAACAGGACCACCTGGAGTACCTCGAAGAGTGGCTGGAGCGCTGGCGAATTAAGGCCAATGCCGAAAAGTCGGTCTCCGTCCTCTTGACCCGTCGCAGGCCGCAGCCCCCACTACAGAGATACCGGTAGCTAAGTCGGCGAGATACCTGGGGCTGGCTCTCGACCTGGCCCGCCCACATCGAGCACAAGGTGGCGCGGTGCCGACAGATGGTGGGTGCGCTGTGCCCCCTCCTCAGGGGGAACACGCTTCCCGGCCGGACGAAAGCCCGCGTATACCAGGCGTCCATACGGCCAGCCATGCAATACAGGGTGGAGACGTGGGGCTACGCCCCAGCCAAAACAGTCAAGCCACTGCAGGGCGCCCAAAACCGAGTGCTCCGGCTCATCACAGGACTCAACAGATACACGAGAATCTCGACACTCCATGCCCTCAATAAATGCCAACTCATTTCACACACCATCATCACACAGACCCGGAGGAGATCGAAAGCTACCGCTGACCACGCCTGCCTGACCCTGACTGAACAGCAGGTGGCGCACGACAGACAACCACGTGACCCAACACAGCAGACCGCACGGAACCCACCTGGGGCCCCAAATCGCACCCCAAGAGGCCAGAGGAGGCTCGGGAGGGGCGGCCACCACCCCCGCCCTCGTGGCCCAGCAAACAGAGAGACACCCCCTGAATGTTCCTGTACCACACTTGGTACCCGTGATGTCTGCCGAGGCGTGCCTCACAATAACTAATCAACCGAGGACGCATACCAGGCACCAGCAGCCTAGGCGAGGGCGCCCCGCTACAAAACCGGGCCGGCCACGCTGCCTAAATGTCGACCACAACTTAAGACCTGACGGAACAAGGGGTGTCCCAGACATACGCCATATGAGCGTGAGTCGGTCGTGGAAGGGGGAGGGGGGGCTGCTTCAGTCCGGACTCGGCACGAGTCGGGGACGGCTTCCGGCCTAACCCCCTCCTCAGCTATTCCTCTGCCTAGAGGGCCCTAGGTGGACTCAGGCGGCCAACACAGACCACTCCAGCTCGACTACAAGAAACACCCAGGCGCAGACTGGCTAGCGCTCAGCGGGGGCCTTGGCGGACCTCGTGAGCGCATCACTCCCCACTCCGCCACATTCATCCACGCAACCAGACACCAGCACTCCACCACATCCAAACAGCCACCCCCTACCACAGACTCCAGAATCATTTACACCCAAACACATCAAAAAAGTACACACAGACACATGCCAAGAGGTAGTGGGCGGCACCCCGCGAGCCCCTGGATCGATGCCACAGACAGGCATGCGGACCGGCAATGATGACGGTGTCAGTTCCGCGACGCACTGGTTGCTGACTGTGCTGTCCGCATTAGCAACTGATCTGATCCAGCCTCTGAGCGCATAGCTGTGAACCGGCACGCAGTCTTAGCGTCGTGCGTAGGGAAACTATAAGATCTGAGATGTAACTATAACTTTATACGGTGGAGAAATGAAGATATATGTGTAATACAAAGTTCTTTGGGTACTTTCAAGTTGTGCTTACTATAAAGTTAAATATTGACTGGTGTTTAATATAGTCACAATTTTTTTGAATCTACGGTAAAGAAAATATAATATTTAAACAATGGGTCTATATATTTATCATGCTTTTTAATGTGCATATTTAATACTGGAAAAATATTCAGGGAACGGTTTACAAATAATTTAAACTATTGGAGGTTCTGGGATAACACACAGCATCAATGAGCTGGCAAAAATCTGAAATAAGTATTAACGAGAACATTTCATTTCTAGCGATGCAGTTGTTTTCATGTAAAATTACAAATTTACAAATATCAGTAATTTAACAGGATGTTTTCAGATCCATTTACAGAAATAATATCAGGATAGGTTTATTCGTTAATGCCAAGTAAACATATTTCAACTGTGCGCAAAATTAATTTTTTAGAGTTTAGTCGTGGACAGCTTAGCGAAATACAACAGTGGTGTGATTTTGGCGCTTATCTACGTATTGAAGAACTATTATTGGTTATCTGATTGAACGGATGGTTTCACACACGTCTGCTGATTAGCGATTAGTGTAGTCGGCCGCCGCTGAGAGGGCGCTAATGAACACCATTACATCTAGGTCGTGCACGTCCCCGCATTGCCATTCCCTATGATTCCTGCCATCTCGCTCCTCAAATAGGCCATTAGGCTGGGCGTACGGGCTTTGAAACGTCTCTTTGCCTCTACAAAGAAATAAAATGTATGTAAATTTACAAAAGATTCGTTTGGAAACCAGTTTGCCAAAAAATTGTTGGTAATATTACAAGACATATTCTGTAACTTTGTACAACTAATGGATGGCTATAGTTATTTTTTCATATATGCAATACGTTTTTTCGAGATAATTCTGAGAATTTCTTACGAAAATTGGCGCATAACTTTATGTTTTCATTGATTTTTTCAAACAATACTAAAAAACTCGAATTGTCAGGGATTTGACTTTATTTCGTTTTACTGTGTTTATTAATATGAGCATTAAAATACTGAAGAGCTATTCAGGGAACGGTTTACAAATATCTTTAACTATATGAGGTATTGGGATGTCACAAAGCATGAATGCCTGGGTAATAATCCGAACCCATCATTACTGCTAACAGTAGTTTGTAGTTGATGCTGAAGTTTCCGTTTAAATGTATAAATTTACAAATATCTGTAATTTTACGTGAATGTTTTGTTCCATTTGCAAAACAAAAATGTACAGCATACGAGCCAGCCACCAAACTTACCTGCATTCTTTTCGTTGTTAACGCACCTCAATTGGACTTTAAAGACGCAAAGTCTTAACAAATTATTTAAGTCTATTTGCGGTACCCTGATTGGCACGGACAGATAGTGGTTTTATCAAAACAAGGTTTATTTCAAGATTCATAATAATGAATTTTATATCTAAATTAATATCTATAAGTGTTTCAAACCATCGAAATTTCAAAAAATGGCTCACACATTCAAAGTATATATCGCTTTTTGTTATTTATGTTCTCGTGACCTGTTGTCGTTTAAGGTCAGGCTAACAGAAAGAAATTGCACGTATGGGTATAAGTAGTTACTCTGAAACATTCGTGGATTCATTTTGTGATATGCTTTAATTTTAAATAATTATAGCTGTATGCGTCTTCTACTATTTTATTCACCATATATGTGCACAAACATTGGCCAGTTAGAAACTCTCAGTCAAAGAAGTGTCGAATCAAAGTCACTCAGTTGAGACGCCTCACAGGACCGCAGCCATTAAACAGGCGACGTTCGCCAGTGTTGCAGAGGAACATGGAGTGTATCCTGGAGGTCGTTGAACCGGTGAGTTTTTCCAGTCCCCAGGTGTGAGTAAATACAGTGGACGTTGCTGTGGTAATTTATTATACAGTAATAACTTATAATATACAGTACAGCCAATTTGGTCGTTTGAAACCTGTTTTAATTCAATAATATTATTTTTCAATAAAATGTTATCAATGAACGTCTAGAATAATGATGTTTGGTTAGTAACAATTACAGAAAATTTTGAATCAGTTATGTTTTTTTCAGTTGACCTTTTACAAAGTAACCATCTCTCTTTATATAGTATTATATCGATAATGGCTTCTTCCACCCCACATAATTAATATTCATTAATGCAAACTTCTTCATACAACAATGGTCCATGAAAAAACCCGTTTTTAAAACGTTTTTATACATAAATATATACGGTGTAATTTATACTAATATTATAGGGTAACCTCTTATGTGTTTCGAAGCAAAATGAAACCGCTTGAGTTGTCACTCTATAATTGTATTTACTTATATGATAGGAATTATAGTTACTATATTAAGTTTATATGGGCGCCACACTTTAACATTACTATATTAATCATAAATGTTTACTATGCTATAAGTAATTTTCCATTGCGGCTTATGCCCAAGGTTACCTATTTCGACACTGAGAAACTAGGTTGCTTATCCATGACTCATTAGAAATCAAATAAAATATAATTTATCTATAAAGTTATGTTGGGCACAACCAAAATCAAAAGTTCATTTGTGATAAATAATAGTATTTAAAGTGAATAAAAAAAATTAACTAGCTCAGTTACTTCGGAGTGCACAGGAGTCTTTAAATCGGGACCACTAGGCGTAATTCAAAATAATTATGTTGTGCCATAATGAAAACCAGAGAAATAAAATACTATGCCGAAACAGTTAATAGGAGGGGTTCACCGAACACAAAACTTCAGTACTGAATACATTAGACTTTTGGTACCTTATATTTCAGCGGATAAAAGTAGCCCCGGTAATTAAATATTACCATAGCATTCGCCCTGGCTCAGGGGCACAACAGTTCACTTATTCAGTGAACTATCAGCTGATAATATAGCTGATACTAGCCACTAAAACTTCCTTCTTCATTTTATTCTCTCAAACTTATATCGTTAACAATCCACACTCCTTTCCATTTTTTAAAAGATCCGCCGATCCATAGACAAAATCACCTTCTCTTAGTCACATATCTTTGCACAACATTAAACATAGAGAAATAAATAAACCCTAAAGATAATTACACTTGAAAGACATATAAATAAACACTGAAAAATAGTTAAACTAAAGTTTCAGTGTTCTGAGATAATTAGTATTATCACAGATGCCGCTCTCGGCCTTAATTCACACAAAAATTACCTTAAATTTGGTTTAATTTAGGTCGTACCATAATTTCAAATTCAAACACTGAAACTTGACATTTGCCAAAAGTTGGTAACACTGAGTTTCGTGACAGTTGAGAATCGTAACGGCTCACACCATATTTCTTCATCCTGGGAGCGGGCAGCTGCTATCAACAAGTGTCTGGTAAACAAACACCCGGCGTCGTGAATCGAGGTGTCTATTACCTCGCTGAAGGTCTCGGGAACAAAGAAGAAAACTCGTTCTGCCGCTGGTTACAAGGTAGGAGTTGATTCTGCAGGGAATTACGAGGCTGCTATCAACAAGTGTTGTGTTGCGGGTACTAAGCAATACCGCTCAATGTGCAGATACACGCCGTCGCTGGACGCTGTTGACCGGGACGCCGTCCAAGCCAATGACAACCACTGATGTCACCACATTGACATCGTGATCCAGGCTAGCGAGGACTGTGGCAGCCATTCCAGACAACCCATGCCTGGAATATACCTCTCGGCCGCTCCACCCCAGGCCTGCAGTGGGACGTCATGCCTAAAGCCTGACAGACGTGGTGGACGCTGTCACTGCTGATGCTACTACCCCATGCAGTAGACGAGGATCAAGAAGAATTCATCTCGGTCCGTAGTTCGTCCGCGCAATCGTGTACACTATAAACACTCATTAAACTGTTATATATTAGCCTCTAAATGCACCCGCGCTTTTTAACTTTAAGCGTCCAAGTGAACTACCTCGTACAGTTTATTCTCCATTCGCTGCAGACACCGGAACGTAAAAATTCTTCTTTACTTGCTACCCTAACTAACCTTAAATAATGGGTAAGCAACCTTGGTTTAAAATAGGCCTACTTATTAAAAATTTAAAATCTTAAATTAAACACACATAATTTGACACAACTCATATTAACCAAAAATATTAAATAAAATAAGCATAATTCATTAACATAATAACACAACTACATAATATAGTGGAAATCAGATGTGGACTATTGTTGAGACTGGGTATTTTTTTCCATGTTCATGCTGTGTAAATAAATGTGATAATTTTTACTTGTCTACAACAATAGATAACTATTTAGTTATTTTGGCTGAAAATAATTAATTTTAACCCAGCCAAAGAAAGCTTTGCTATATTACAATTGGTATCATACCATCAATTGAAATAGTTGTTTGTTAAACTTCATTATTAAACATTATTATGTTAGTACATTCATTTTATGGCAGAAATAATAACATTTCCTGGAATTCTGCCTATAACAATAAACATTTGTTTCATTATGATATATATATTATATTTACAATCAACTTGTTCTTAGAAACATTAACTAAACTTCAGTGCAGGAACACATAATTAAACTTCAAACACAATAACATTGAGATGCACATATTAAATAAATATTTACAGTGATTACTAGAACTTCATAAATGACTTGCTGGTATATAGGAATAGCACATTCCTGGCCATTAATATTGATATGCACATATTCTAATATTTTACAGTTATTTCTGATTATACTTAGTAATCATAATTGTTTCATTTGGTCTCCCATAAAACAACATTAAATCACATTTTCACATCGCTAGCTTTTTAGCATTGTTATTAATTACCTCACAGATATTTAATAATATTTTGTCAATTAACAAATAATAACATTCTACACTCATCACTGAAGAATCTTTTCACATCAAGAAATAGACAGTGAATTACAGTGATTTCAACCTGAGTGCTATCTGTATGATGTAAACAAGTGAAATTCAATGATTAATGTGCATTTTTCTTTCTTGTCAGCTATATTTTCTTTCTTTTCAAAATTAATCTAAAGAGAATTGAAGGTGGTCTCTCTAGACAGCTATATAGCTAATTCTTTCTTCATGTGTGATATCTAGGAATTTGTGGATGAAGTAAATATCCACTTAGATAGGGTAATCCTGTGGGATTACAATCCTAGTCAGCATTATTTACTACTGATTGAAAAGTGTTAGAAATGAGGAATGCCTAGGAAATAGGTAGGTAAAAAGACTGTAACCTGGATCATAACAAGGTAAGCCATTATTTTCAATTTCTACAGTACCTTCTTGTTTGTTTACACACAGTGTGTCAGGGTGTCCGTGTCTACAACAGAACATTGCCTAGGTATACATTAGCACCAATCTACAGCCTGTACTGACAGTGTACATTAAAATTACTCAATTCGTGTGTGTGAACCGAACTATTAGGTGCTGCCAATAAACATGTACATACAGTACACCAGGTTCACAGTACATCCTCTAGGTCTCTGCCTAAGGACAAAAGCATTTACTCTCGTACTGAACCACATAAATGCTAGGAAGACTACGCTTCACCTAGCCGAAATCAACTGAGTTCACAAAATTAAAAAAAAAAAACTCAGCTGACTAACACCATAACCTTCCGGTATAAATTCACAGTTACACATAAATCTTATTAATAATTCTAGGCACAATAACAGTACAGTATACATATAGCTAACTATTTTGTATACTCTGATCTTACATATCTTGCACAGCTGGTGCGTGGTAGGCCCTTAAATGATTAATGTTGTAGTTTCCCACATTGATACCTGTTGACACTTCCTTTAAGGTGTAACAGTTCTCCCGATGTACCTGGAGAATCTCGTAGGGTCCACTGTAGAGTAGGAATAACTTCTTTGTTACATTCGCCCACTTGTTGCTTGTTGGTGCAGTTCTTAACAGCACAAGGTCACCGACCTTAAAACGGTGTAGCTTGCGCCTGGTTTTCCGCTTCTGCCTATTCCTGGCTTCTAGGTGTAGCTTTGCTCTAATTAAATCCTCAATTTCTTCCCTGCTAGGAAGTTTATCCTGATCCGGATTCTCGTCGCAGATGGGTAAATATTGGTTTGGTATCGCCTCCGACCGAACCAGGCATATGGCCTCATGAGGGGTGTACGCCGGTCTGCCGCTCCACAGGATTAACTGCTGGTAATCATTTACCCCCATGTCTGGTCCCTGGACTAATGATCGGGGCGTATCACCACTAATCCTTGCTAGTTTAACGCCGTAACATTGGCTGTGCTAGCCAAGGCGGCGTTTGATGATGAGCTGGCCTGCTGCTGTTGTCGCAGCTGCTGCATCTGGCTGCTGTTGGGAGGGATTGGTGATTGCCGCGCAAAGTATCCTTGTTGGTACTTTGACGTGGACGAGGGGAAGTTGTGAGTGGGGAAACTCGTCGTGGTGTTCGCTGACTGGACGGTTTCAGCTCCACTGGGAGGGAACACTAGCTGTTGCTGCTGCTCCGGTGATCTTGGCAATCGGTCGTGGTACCCTTGATGTGGTGATCTTGGTCGCTCTGGGTACTCGTACCTGGGAAGCCGTTGTTCTTCGTGTTGCGACCTCTTGTTATGGGGTTGTTCATGGTGGCTCGGCTCGTACTCGTCACCACCGGGACGACTCCATTTCCCGCTCCAGAAGTTCGAGTTATGTATTCGATTCTGCCGGTTGTTCCATTTACCAGTGTGGTGAAACTTCCATTTGGCGGTGTTGACTCGTATTTTGGGCTGTTCCCCGCCGCGCTGCCACTGTTGGTAAAGCGGAGGTGATTTCTGAGCTTGTGCCTTTTCTGGTTCAGTGGTATTAATCCGCCCCTGCTGCTCTAGCCTGGCGAATGCCAGTAACTGTTCTCTAAACTCGGTAATATTCGAAAAATTCCTACCAGTTAGCTGTAACTGGTACTTGTAGGGTAGTTGTCCAAGAAACATGGAAATAAATTCCTCGTCATTCATTGGTAGGTCTAAATATCTGGTACGTTCGAACATGCTCGAGAGATAGGCTTCCAGAGACTTATGTTTTTTATAGTAGAATTTTTCCCCATGCAGCCTGGCTCTTAAGTGGCCCTGTATTCGCACACTCCAGAACTTCTGCTTGAATTGAGTTTGGAAATCTGCGTATGTGTGGGTCGAAGTTTGTATTACTTCCCACCAGTAATACGCATGTTCGCGGAGGGCAGTATTCAGGCATTTTAATTTCTCCTCGTCATTCAGCTTAAACATGGCTGAATACTCCTCAAATTTTTTTAAAAACCGCATGGGGTTTTCATTTTCCCCACCTGCGAAACGAGGCATGGCCTCTGACCACTGTCTGGCCGGGTGGTGCATAATGGCCACTTGGTCAAGTGCAGGAGAAAGGCTAGAATGTGCTGCATGTGGTGTAGTAACTGGTGAAGCCGTCTCTGGCACGTTACTAGGGATAGCTATGGGCTTAACTGCGGTAGTGATGGGTCTATCCATCAGGTTGTCCAACCTGAGGGTAAGCATGCGATTTTCCAGATTACCTACTCGTTGTTCTAGTTGGTGCCCTAGTTCGTCCGTTTTGTGTGAAATTTGTGCCATTTGTTCGTGCACCTGTTGACTAGTGTTGTCCAAACTGCAGAGGTTTTGTGCAGCCTGTTGGGCCACTTGTTCTAAGCGTTCTGACACACTGCCTAACTCCTCCTGTATCTTCTGTGTGGTGTCTTGGCATTGATTCTGAAGCTGGGCTAATTTCTGATCAGTGTTAAACTCTAGTGTTGTTATCCGGTTGGTTACAACTGATACTGACTCCCTAACTTCCTGCAGCTCTAACTTGAGGTTACTCTCGAAGCTGAGGATACTTTGCTGTATGCCAGTCAGTTGTGCAGTATAGGAATCTAGCCTGGCACTGGTTTCAGCAGCGTTGACATCTAACCTGGCAGTATTAGAGTCTAATTTGGCAGTGTTAGAGTCTAATTTGGCAGTGTTAGAGTCTAATTTGGCATTCAATTCAGCAGCGTTGGCATCTAACCTGGTAGTGTTAGAGTCTAATTTGGCATTCATTTCAGCAGCGTTGGCATCTAACCTGGCATTTATTTCAGCAGCGTTGGCATCTAACCTGTCCATGAGTCCCTGGAGCAAGTTATTTAAGTCAATATTTTCACTAGGAGTAGGAACTAAAACTAAGATAGTTTCCAAGTGTTCCGTGGGCTGATTAGATTCGTTTCCCTCTATCTCTTGTGTTACCAGAATAGGAATTGTCTCTCTGTCCTCGGACATGCTGCTGTCCCTAGATCCGGTATTGCCTCGGTTATGGCACCTCCCTCTGGTATTCATGATTATACTCAACAAAAATTACTTGACAAAATATCGGGCCCCACGTACGGTCGACACTCTGTAATTTATACTAATATTATAGGGTAACCTCTTATGTGTTTCGAAGCAAAATGAAACCCATTGAGTTGTTACTCTATAATTGTATTTACTTATATGATAGGAATTATAGTTACTATATTAAGTTTATATGGGCGCCACACTTTAACATTACTATATTAATCATAAATGTTTACTATGCTATAAGTAATTTTCCATTGCGGCTTATGCCCAAGGTTACCTATTTCGACACTGAGAAACTAGGTTGCTTATCCATGACTCATTAGAAATCAAATAAAATATAATTTATCTATAAAGTTATGTTGGGCACAACCAAAATCAAAAGTTCATTTGTGATAAATAATAGTATTTAAAGTGAATAAAAAAAATTAACTAGCTCAGTTACTTCGGAGTGCACAAGAGTCTTTAAATCGGGACCACTAGGCGTAATTCAAAATAATTATGTTGTGCCATAATGAAAACCAGAGAAATAAAATACTATGCCGAAACAGTTAATAGGAGGGGCTCACCGAACACAAAACTTCAGTACTGAATACATTAGACTTTTGGTACCTTATATTTCAGCGGATAAAAGTAGCCCCGGTAATTAAATATTACCATAGCATTCGCCCTGGCTCAGGGGCACAACAGTTCACTTATTCAGTGAACTATCAGCTGATAATATAGCTGATACCAGCCACTAAAACTTCCTTCTTCATTTTATTCTCTCAAACTTATATCGTTAACAATCCACACTCCTTTCCATTTTTTAAAAGATCCGCCGATCCATAGACAAAATCACCTTCTCTTAGTCACATATCAGTAGTATATGAATGGGGTTCCGAGATCTGGCTTCTGGCTGTGGTGCCGGTGCCGGTGTCCGACATCTTGGATTTGTGACGTCACGGCGGCAAAAATTCCTCAAAATTCCTCAAAAATGACTCAAAATGACTCAAAAATTCCCGTTTTAAGAAAAAATTTCCCGTTTTCGAGGGAAAAATTCCCATTTCGAGGGAAAATTTCCCGTTTTATTCCTCAAAAATCCCAACGGCTAGAAATGTCCTGATAGAGGCTTAAGCATCCTTAACTCAAGCCTCAGTTAAGCCTCTATCAGGTTGTGACCTTGAACTTTGACCTTGACCCCGACGGCCATCTTGGATCCACCATCTTGGATGACATCATTTCGTTTTCTCGAACATTCCGGCATTGTGTTATCCGCCATTTTGAATTATGACGTCACCGTTGCAATTTCCGTTACGGCCGCCATCTTTAACTTTTTTATTCATTATCCGATTTTAACGAAAATTTTTTTTAAAATTATAAAAAAATTTAAATAATAAAATTTTAATAAAATTTTTTTAAAAATCATACATTAACGACACGGAGTTTGGAGTCCTCGGTTCGAACCCGGTGAGGGCAAAGAAAAATTAAAAATGGCGACCGATCCTTCCCCTACGGTGGACGCAGGCATACTGACTCCCTCCACTTTTTTTTTCAAAGCATAAATATATCGTCAGGTAGTATGACGTCATGTCCGCCATCTTGTCCTCGTCTGCTGGAAGCCATCATCAGTGTATCGTCGGCGAGAGTGCGCTGACGCCATGTTAGTTTAATTCTTATCCGCTAGAGTGCAGTAATCATTTATTATCGCTGTGACACCCGACATCTTGTCATTTGGCTGCCATCTTGAAAATCCATAATTATTTAGCTAGAAATTCGGGAAAAATTCCAAAATGCATTAAATAAATTTGTAATCTATATACTGATCGATTAGGTCGACTAAGGTCCTTGGTACAATCTAGGACGATGCAAAAAAATTAAATATAACATCAATTTAACATAATAGTAACAGGTTCGAGGAATTAAACACCACAAGTTCTTTTACAAACATAATATTTATTACATAATGTCTATTCTACTACAGGATCATTTGCGAAAGCCAGCAATATTATAATCATTTAGTTCCGCAGCGGTGTGAAATGACATTCTTAGCTCCAATCGGTTTATACTAGACAGAGTCCAGCCAGAACCTTTACAGACATAGTCCACCTCTTCTTGACAGAGTTTCTGGATACCGTTTTTAACAGTTTGCTTCACATCGTTAGAACTGTAAATTACTGCAGCCGATGTCTTGAATGCACACTTCTTCACTTTGTCATCGAACGGATATGGCTTTCCATATATACAGTCCAACCACAAGTTATATTTCAAAGGTCCGTTTGTTGCTACATCATCAGTAAGCTGATTGATTATCTTCTGTCTGATATCGTCAAGAAAATTACAAATGTCTTTCGACTCACCTAACGTATTTAAATAATAGTAGTCCTTCAATGTTCCACGAAATGCAGACTGCGCCAAGTAGAAACCATTATCGTTCACTTGTAATGCGCCGAACACAGTCTTAGGTTTATTTTCCTGTTCAGACGTCATACCAATCGGTTGCTGCACATCGGTTTTCTTGCTTGTACGCTCACGAGCCTTCAACCTAAACCGAGGAGTCGAAATTTCTGCAGGTAGTTCAGCAGTAGGCACACGGACTTCACCTTTACAGTTTTTCGCATGTCGACGCAAATTATCAATTCTAGTAAACCATTCATGACACTCATCACATCGAAACTTCATGCGAGATGGATTCTTCGTGCATTTGCTCCGCTCATGTCTTCGTGCATCATGGGAAAATGCGAACGACGTATCACAGTAGCTGCAAGGATACCGTGGTGATGAAGACGATCCTTTCAGACCCGATCCAGATACAGACGTTGCAACAGTAGTACCATTTCCAGGCATCCTCTTATGCACATCGATGCATCGTTGTTGCGACGAAACCTTTACTTTCTGCCGCACAGCAGGACCTTTGCATGCCTTCATGTGCGTTTTCATATTATCTTTTCTGGCAAACTGCTTATGACATTTCTCACAAACAAACATTTTACGATATAGGTTCTTGGCACATTCGCTCCTCTCGTGTCGTCGAGCATTGCTGCTGTTTGAGAAAATCTTGTCACAGTAACAACACCGATGTTCGTTAGTTGTTGTCGATTCGGCATCCATTGAAGCCTCCATCGAGGGCGAAACGAAGTTCGTCGAGTTTTCCTGCACAGCCAGCACTACCGGCATTAAAGTCTCTTCTGCTGGTGGTATCGCGTCTGATGAAGTCTCCTCCAGTGTTGTCGCCGTGGTTGTCAACGGAATCTGCTCCTTCTCCGTCGTAGATGTCGTCAAGGTTCCCGTAGTCGACGGTACAACCTCCATCGAGTTCGACGTTAAAGACGGTAAAGACGCCATCGAGGTCTCAAGAACAGATAATTGACACGACTTATGCACCAGAAGAAACAAACTAGACGATCCTTACACCGCCGACGTCAGTAACAAACTGAGCGATCTACTGTCTAGGACTCGCTTATATACATGCACCGTATGGAATAATACGCTAGTCAAATCAAGAACCATGTACAATAATACTAGAGTCAAATCTACAAAATTAAAAAAGAGGATCATTTGATCGAAAAAAAATTCGATCTCTCCAATATACGCCAGGCTCCAAGAGCTACAATTCACGTCATCAGATCCATCTACATTTTGCTCCTATGCTTCAATTGACCATTAGCTGCAAGTTCTCCAACAGCTCCATCAGCTCCAACACGTAATGTACGCGCAATACATGCAATTTACGTACAATAAATGTAATGATTACACAGTACACACAGGAAACGGAACGTACACACAGTACACACAGGAAACGGAAACGTACACACAGTACACACAGGAAACTGAACGTACACACAGTACACACAGGAAACAGAACGTACACACAGTACACACAGGAAACGGAATGTACACACAGTACACACAGGAAACGGAACGTACACGCAATTTACGCAAAGTACACGCAATGTACGCAATGTACGCAATGTACACAATATATATGCAATGTACACACAATGACTACGCTTCGTTCGCGCAGGACAAGCATTTAATGAAAACGAAGCACGTTTGGACGGAAATTCTATAAAACGAAAGCTCATTTAACGAAAAGGAGGCACATTCTCTCGTTCATTGAACTTGGTAGGATACGATCGTCAATGATAAGTTAGGATATAATCTCTCCAACAGTCTATGAATCCAACAGTTTATATTTCCATTAGCCATCGACTCCAACAGTCATTGACTCCAACAGTCATTGGCTCCAACAGTCATTGCCTCCAACAGTCATTGGCTCCAACGGCCTTTTGGTTCATCAGCTCCAATGATATTTGGTTAGAATGCTACGACTCTAAGAGACTATGAGACTACAATTCTACGAGTGTACAAGACTCCTCCAACTACCTTCAAGTGTACAAAGCTCCAACTACTTCAGCAGCATTATGTTATAAGATTACATGACTGCTTGTTTACATAGCTACAAGTCAACGAGGTTACTTGGCTACGTAGCTACAAGTATACGAGGCTCCAAACCATCATGACTACGCGACTACGAGCCATGAGGTAACGAGACTACGTGACTACGGGTATTCAAGCTTACGAGACTGCGAGGCTACAGAGATACGAAGCTTCTAGAACATACGTTTACGAGACTGCGAGAATACAGGACTACAAGTGTACACGAGTACTTGACTACTTCTTAGCTTCATCAGCTCCAAATGGCTCCAACAGGTCCAACAGCCTCCAAATGGCTCCAACAGCTCCAACAGCCTCCAAATGCTTAACACAGCTCCAAATGGCTCCAAATGCTCCAAACGACCTCCAAATGCTTGACAGCTCCAAATGTCTCCAAATGCTTAACACAGCTCCAAATGGCTCCAAATGCTCCAAACGGCCTCCAAATGCTTGACAGCTCCAACAGCCTCCAAATGCTTAACACAGCTTCAAATGGCTCCAAATGCTCCAAACGGCCTCCAAATGCTTGACAGCTCCAAAAGGCTCCAAATGCTTCAAAAGGCTCCAATTATCGCATCTGTCTTCGTCGGCATTTTCTCTTTTGCTCACACTGCTCCAACAGCATTATGTTATATGATTCCATGGATACTTTGTTACGTAGCTACAGGTCTACGAGGTTCCAATGCATCATGTTTACGAAGCTTCCAGAACACAGGGTTACGAGACTGCGAGGCTACAGGACTACGAAGCTTCCAGGACACGAGGCTACATGGCTACGAGACTACATGACTCTAACTGATTACAATAGCACCACTCAGTGGTGAGAGTTAGGTTATCTAATGCAAAGCAAATTGATGCAAGTAGTTCTGGCTGTCATCAACAGATGTAGCCACGTGTTGCTTGCAGGTGAATATTAATTAGTTATTTTATGTGGGATGCGGGATGCTCACTAACGATCGCAAAAGAAGGAAGGCTTCGCTAGACACCAAGGAGAAGGAAGTTCGTCCATCCTGTTAGTGCTTCTTAGATTTCTCAGAGATTATTTGACTGAATAATGATATATTTTTTTTAAATTTCCACCTGATAAAAATTTACAAGTGCTGATTTATTGGCAGAATTTCAATAATTAAATGCAACCTTGAATAAAAAATGACATGACTCATTAAGTAAAAAATTCTTCATGCAGAGATCAATTCCTCATCAGTAACCAGAAGCACTCGGAGAAAACCATCAGATGTCTAGTCAGGAATAATCAGGAGGACACGGAGAAAACCATCATAAAATTAGCAAGAATAATCAGCAGCACACGGAGAAAACCAACAAAATATTGACAAGAATAATCAGGAGCACACGGAGAAAACCACCAAAATATTGACAAGAATAATCAGGAGCACACGGAGAAAACCACCGCAAGTTTTCTTTGATATCATAAAATTTCAGGAAAAAATAGTAATAAAAAATTAAAAAAAATAAAATAAAAAAAATACATAAAATTCTGGCTTCTACTAGAACTCTATCTTTGTTCAACAATGAGAAGTTCACAAGCTAGCAGAATCTGATTATGTATTTATTTTATTTTATTTTTTTTAATTTTTTATTACTATTTTTTCCTGAAATTTTATGATATCAAAGAAAACTTGCGGCGGTTTTCTCCGTGTGCTCCTGATTATTCTTGTCAATATTTTGGTGGTTTTCTCCGTGTGCTCCTGATTATTCTTGTCAATATTTTGTTGGTTTTCTCCGTGTGCTGCTGATTATTCTTGCTAATTTTATGATGGTTTTCTCCGTGTCCTCCTGATTATTCCTGACTAGACATCTGATGGTTTTCTCCGAGTGCTTCTGGTTACTGATGAGGAATTGATCTCTGCATGAAGAATTTTTTACTTAATGAGTCATGTCATTTTTTATTCAAGGTTGCATTTAATTATTGAAATTCTGCCAATAAATCAGCACTTGTAAATTTTTATCAGGTGGAAATTTAAAAAAAATATATCATTATTCAGTCAAATAATCTCTGAGAAATCTAAGAAGCACTAACAGGATGGACGAACTTCCTTCTCCTTGGTGTCTAGCGAAGCCTTCCTTCTTTTGCGATCGTTAGTGAGCATCCCGCATCCCACATAAAATAACTAATTAATATTCACCTGCAAGCAACACGTGGCTACATCTGTTGATGACAGCCAGAACTACTTGCATCAATTTGCTTTGCATTAGATAACCTAACTCTCACCACTGAGTGGTGCTATTGTAATCAGTTAGAGTCATGTAGTCTCGTAGCCATGTAGCCTCGTGTCCTGGAAGCTTCGTAGTCCTGTAGCCTCGCAGTCTCGTAACCCTGTGTTCTGGAAGCTTCGTAAACATGATGCATTGGAACCTCGTAGACCTGTAGCTACGTAACAAAGTATCCATGGAATCATATAACATAATGCTGTTGGAGCAGTGTGAGCAAAAGAGAAAATGCCGACGAAGACAGATGCGATAATTGGAGCCTTTTGAAGCATTTGGAGCCTTTTGGAGCTGTCAAGCATTTGGAGGCCGTTTGGAGCATTTGGAGCCATTTGGAGCTGTGTTAAGCATTTGGAGGCTGTTGGAGCTGTCAAGCATTTGGAGGCCGTTTGGAGCATTTGGAGCCATTTGGAGCTGTGTTAAGCATTTGGAGGCTGTTGGAGCTGTTGGAGCCATTTGGAGGCCGTTTGGAGCATTTGGAGCCATTTGGAGCTGTGTTAAGCATTTGGAGACATTTGGAGCTGTCAAGCATTTGGAGGTCGTTTGGAGCATTTGGAGCCATTTGGAGCTGTGTTAAGCATTTGGAGGCTGTTGGAGCTGTTGGAGCCATTTGGAGGCTGTTGGACCTGTTGGAGCCATTTGGAGCTGATGAAGCTAAGAAGTAGTCAAGTACTCGTGTACACTTGTAGTCCTGTATTCTCGCAGTATCGTAAACGTATGTTCTAGAAGCTTCGTATCTCTGTAGCCTCGCAGTCTCGTAAGCTTGAATACCCGTAGTCACGTAGTCTCGTTACCTCATGGCTCGTAGTCGCGTAGTCATGATGGTTTGGAGCCTCGTATACTTGTAGCTACGTAGCCAAGTAACCTCGTTGACTTGTAGCTATGTAAACAAGCAGTCATGTAATCTTATAACATAATGCTGCTGAAGTAGTTGGAGCTTTGTACACTTGAAGGTAGTTGGAGGAGTCTTGTACACTCGTAGAATTGTAGTCTCATAGTCTCTTAGAGTCGTAGCATTCTAACCAAATATCATTGGAGCTGATGAACCAAAAGGCCGTTGGAGCCAATGACTGTTGGAGGCAATGACTGTTGGAGCCAATGACTGTTGGAGTCAATGACTGTTGGAGTCGATGGCTAATGGAAATATAAACTGTTGGATTCATAGACTGTTGGAGAGATTATATCCTAACTTATCATTGACGATCGTATCCTACCAAGTTCAATGAACGAGAGAATGTGCCTCCTTTTCGTTAAATGAGCTTTCGTTTTATAGAATTTCCGTCCAAACGTGCTTCGTTTTCATTAAATGCTTGTCCTGCGCGAACGAAGCGTAGTCATTGTGTGTACATTGCATATATATTGTGTACATTGCGTACATTGCGTACATTGCGTGTACTTTGCGTAAATTGCGTGTACGTTCCGTTTCCTGTGTGTACTGTGTGTACATTCCGTTTCCTGTGTGTACTGTGTGTACGTTCTGTTTCCTGTGTGTACTGTGTGTACGTTCAGTTTCCTGTGTGTACTGTGTGTACGTTTCCGTTTCCTGTGTGTACTGTGTGTACGTTCCGTTTCCTGTGTGTACTGTGTAATCATTACATTTATTGTACGTAAATTGCATGTATTGCGCGTACATTACGTGTTGGAGCTGATGGAGCTGTTGGAGAACTTGCAGCTAATGGTCAATTGAAGCATAGGAGCAAAATGTAGATGGATCTGATGACGTGAATTGTAGCTCTTGGAGCCTGGCGTATATTGGAGAGATCGAATTTTTTTTCGATCAAATGATCCTCTTTTTTAATTTTGTAGATTTGACTCTAGTATTATTGTACATGGTTCTTGATTTGACTAGCGTATTATTCCATACGGTGCATGTATATAAGCGAGTCCTAGACAGTAGATCGCTCAGTTTGTTACTGACGTCGGCGGTGTAAGGATCGTCTAGTTTGTTTCTTCTGGTGCATAAGTCGTGTCAATTATCTGTTCTTGAGACCTCGATGGCGTCTTTACCGTCTTTAACGTCGAACTCGATGGAGGTTGTACCGTCGACTACGGGAACCTTGACGACATCTACGACGGAGAAGGAGCAGATTCCGTTGACAACCACGGCGACAACACTGGAGGAGACTTCATCAGACGCGATACCACCAGCAGAAGAGACTTTAATGCCGGTAGTGCTGGCTGTGCAGGAAAACTCGACGAACTTCGTTTCGCCCTCGATGGAGGCTTCAATGGATGCCGAATCGACAACAACTAACGAACATCGGTGTTGTTACTGTGACAAGATTTTCTCAAACAGCAGCAATGCTCGACGACACGAGAGGAGCGAATGTGCCAAGAACCTATATCGTAAAATGTTTGTTTGTGAGAAATGTCATAAGCAGTTTGCCAGAAAAGATAATATGAAAACGCACATGAAGGCATGCAAAGGTCCTGCTGTGCGGCAGAAAGTAAAGGTTTCGTCGCAACAACGATGCATCGATGTGCATAAGAGGATGCCTGGAAATGGTACTACTGTTGCAACGTCTGTATCTGGATCGGGTCTGAAAGGATCGTCTTCATCACCACGGTATCCTTGCAGCTACTGTGATACGTCGTTCGCATTTTCCCATGATGCACGAAGACATGAGCGGAGCAAATGCACGAAGAATCCATCTCGCATGAAGTTTCGATGTGATGAGTGTCATGAATGGTTTACTAGAACTGATAATTTGCGTCGACATGCGAAAAACTGTAAAGGTGAAGTCCGTGTGCCTACTGCTGAACTACCTGCAGAAATTTCGACTCCTCGGTTTAGGTTGAAGGCTCGTGAGCGTACAAGCAAGAAAACCGATGTGCAGCAACCGATTGGTATGACGTCTGAACAGGAAAATAAACCTAAGACTGTGTTCGGCGCATTACAAGTGAACGATAATGGTTTCTACTTGGCGCAGTCTGCATTTCGTGGAACATTGAAGGACTACTATTATTTAAATACGTTAGGTGAGTCGAAAGACATTTGTAATTTTCTTGACGATATCAGACAGAAGATAATCAATCAGCTTACTGATGATGTAGCAACAAACGGACCTTTGAAATATAACTTGTGGTTGGACTGTATATATGGAAAGCCATATCCGTTCGATGACAAAGTGAAGAAGTGTGCATTCAAGACATCGGCTGCAGTAATTTACAGTTCTAACGATGTGAAGCAAACTGTTAAAAACGGTATCCAGAAACTCTGTCAAGAAGAGGTGGACTATGTCTGTAAAGGTTCTGGCTGGACTCTGTCTAGTATAAACCGATTGGAGCTAAGAATTAGTCATTTCACACCGCTGCGGAACTAAATGATTATAATATTGCTGGCTTTCGCAAATGATCCTGTAGTAGAATAGACATTATGTAATAAATATTATGTTTGTAAAAGAACTTGTGGTGTTTAATTCCTCGAACCTGTTACTATTATGTTAAATTGATGTTATATTTAATTTTTTTGCATCGTCCTAGATCGTACCAAGGACCTTAGTCGACCTAATCGATCAGTATATAGATTACAAATTTATTTAATGCATTTTGGAATTTTTCCCGAATTTCTAGCTAAATAATTATGGATTTTCAAGATGGCAGCCAAATGACAAGATGTCGGGTGTCACAGCAATAATAAATGATTACTACACTCTAGCGGATAAGAATTAAACTAACATGGCGTCAGCGCACTCTCGCCGACGATACACTGATGATGGCTTCCAGCAGACGAGGACAAGATGGCGGACATGACATCATACTACCTGACGATATATTTATGCTTTGAAAAAAAAAGTGGAGGGAGTCAGTATGCCTGCGTCCACCGTAGGGGAAGGATCGGTCGCCATTTTTAATTTTTCTTTGCCCTCACCGGGTTCGAACCGAGGACTCCAAACTCCGTGTCGTTAATGTATGATTTTTAAAAAAATTTTATTAAAATTTTATTATTTAAATTTTTTTATAATTTTAAAAAAAATTTTCGTTAAAATCGGATAATGAATAAAAAAGTTAAAGATGGCGGCCGTAACGGAAATTGCAACGGTGACGTCATAATTCAAAATGGCGGATAACACAATGCCGGAATGTTCGAGAAAACGAAATGATGTCATCCAAGATGGTGGATCCAAGATGGCCGTCGGGGTCAAGGTCAAAGTTCAAGGTCACATCCTGATAGAGGCTTAACTGAGGCTTGAGTTAAGGATGCTTAAGCCTCTATCAGGACATTTCTAGCCGTTGGGATTTTTGAGGAATAAAACGGGAAATTTTCCCTCGAAATGGGAATTTTTCCCTCGAAAACGGGAAATTTTTTCTTAAAACGGGAATTTTTGAGTCATTTTGAGTCATTTTTGAGGAATTTTGAGGAATTTTTGCCGCCGTGACGTCACAAATCCAAGATGTCGGACACCGGCACCGGCACCACAGCCAGAAGCCAGATCTCGGAACCCCATTCATATACTACTCATATCTTTGCACAACATTAAACATAGAGAAATAAATAAACCCTAAAGATAATTACACTTGAAAGACATATAAATAAACACTGAAAAATAGTTAAACTAAAGTTTCAGTGTTCTGAGATAATTAGTATTATCACAACGGTTAAAATATAATTCAAATAAACCCTAAAATTAAAATTAATTGCTTTTCGAAGAGAACACCTTTAATAAACCTTGATCGATTTTAAAATTTCACGTTAACACCTGAAGATTTGCACACAGATAGCTAATAATTACTCCAACGTAAAGTTGACTCACTCTTGCAAAATGTAACATATGTAAATTTAAATCAAAATTATAGATTAATCTTAAAACATCACTCGAAATTATTAATACCATGCGCTTATCAACTGTTATGCGTAGAAATGTTATCTTTGATTCGATCGTTATTCGATATCTTGTAAAATATTTAAGACACGAACGTAGGCAAAGCATATCAACTATCAACGCCCAACTAGTTTCGAAATCTTTTCGTGGAATATAACGTGACCTAATATCGTGTAACGTTGTTGTGTTCTGTGCGCCTGTCTCAGCGAAGTGGCCTTCACGGAGGTGGGCTTGTGGTGTCTCGCGGAATCAACACCCGCGGGCGCGGCTCTCTGCTTCCGCCAGCCGCCGTCAAGAGCAGAGGCGGGCTGGTAGCTGCACGAGGACAGCGACAACGCGAGGTCGAAACAGGCACCAAACAAAACAAAACTTCGGTAGTTTAGAGGTGACCGTTTCACCGCTGGGTCGAATGATAGATATGCAGTATGTCAATTAAAGAACGTACCACTTGTAAAATTTAACTGTAAGCGTAACAGAGTGTTGGTTCAAGATCACAAACAAAAAGTAACTGAAACAGTTTCGGATAAGCGCATGCGCGAACACTGCTTTGTTTGTTTTCTCGCTTGCAGTGCGGATGAATGGCTCTTTCCCCAATTAGTAGAGCGTCAAACTGTAAACTCTATTTGGCAACAGGACGGAGCCCCTCCCCATTGTAATCTCTTTGTGCGAGAGTGGTTGAACATCGGAGTGCCTGACCGTCGGATTGGTCGTAATGGTCAAGACGACATAGCACTTTTTCGCTGGCCTCCACGTTCACCTGACATAACGCCATGCGAAAAAAATTTTCCTTTGGGGCTTTATAAAAAACTGTGTCTACGTTCCGCCACTGCCTAATGATATGCCAGATTTGAGACACAGAATTGAAAAATATATTGCTTTCATTACTCCGGACGTTTTAACCAAAGTTTGGATGAGTGCCGTATAAATAAATGTACACATATTGAACATTTGTAAGAAAAACTAGATTGGTTTTCCTTCAATTCGATGTATGATATGTAGTAAATATTTGTAAAAAAAAATCGGTTATTGAATTCATTTCAAATTGGGACATTCATTTTATATTTATCCTGTATTTCATGTCAATCTTGTTTTATATAAACTCTTGTACATTATATCATTTAATTCTTTATGTTGGCCTCAGTAATAACTGTAGTGTCAGTCTTATATATTTATACAAAATTAACATTAACTGGCTTGTATGGTTTAACACAAACGCTTTGTCTGGAACGTTAGTAATAATTAACCCAAAATAAATTATGAATACTTCTTAGGGACAGGAAACTGAATTCCCCAAATCAGTGGTGAGACGATTGTTGAAGGCGGTCGTATAAACTCGCAGCTGAGAAGAAAAATAATAATTCTGTTTGAACAGTAAACTGGACTCTGACCGGCAGAGTTCACTGGTTTGCAGAGATGTGATCGAAATTATCCTGAATATTGTACCTATTTGCCGGAAAATTACGCGGATTCATTTCGTGATATGCTAACATTCAAGAGCTTATACCTATTGTTGTGCTGTATCTGCTATTGGCCCCATCTGGAGGACTCTGGGCAGTGGAGAAGATAACAACCAAAAAACTATCGCATCACAGACAACCCAGTTGAGACGTCTCAAAGTCAGCAGCTCATTATCATGATACATTTGCCTAAATACTGAGAGGAATTTTTAGTTTAGTTTGGGGGGTTGTTGAACCCAATATTTATCTTGTTTTTTTTATTTAGTAATCTTGGTGACTAACAATATACAGGTGGAATTTATTGCCAAGATTTAAGTCCTAAAAAAAGTTTTTCAACAAAGCCAATTAAAAGTTCGTAGTTATATATTCAGTATATAGTGTTTTTGAAACCTTTAAGGCCATAATGAAATTTTAAAATTCTTTTTTCGTCTGGATTCCATAAAAATACGTTTTCATTAATCTAAATGAATGACTCGGTTTAATACGTTTTAAATTATAATTTGTTTCAGTTTTTAGTAAAAATCTAAAGTAAAGGACTAAGGACACGATTGTTCTGGCATTTATAAGTCATCTTTTTTAAAAACAACCTTTATATTTTTACTATTGTTTACGGCAACTATTTTCCTTATAATTGAAAGTTAAAGGTATACTTTTTCAATTTATTTCGTAAACAATAGCGAAACTATACCATCTTAGAGATATATTTCTCAACATGGAAGTTTGCAATATTACAGGTAAAAAGATGAACTTTTTCACGCATAAAGGGAACTGACAATCACTGAAAACCATTTGTCGCCTATTTTTCATGAAGTATATGTATCGCTTTCCTGATTTCTTGTTTCATGTTTATTAAACAATATACACTTGATAAAAGTATTTTTACGTTTCTTCTTAACCAGTTCCTTTCAAGCCATTAAACAAACTCCTAGCCTTAAAATTTATTCATGTGCAAGTGGTTTAACTGACCATTTTCTAACAAGCCACTCCATGGTGATGTCAAACGTCCCCCTGTGCGAGAAGGAAATACACGTAGAATGACGTCACAGTCTGTTACAATTCCAGGAACTAGAACGGCAGCGGTTGTAAGAAAACTTGACGCACACCTTTCTTTTCCTTACTCGTCGTTTTTCCTTCCCCGATTCATAAACTACTAGGAACAGGTTTTCGTCTTCGGCCTTATTGCTGTGATTTGTTTACCTGAAAAAACTCGACCAATCATGAAGCACGCACGATGCTACAGTGTTTTATCACATAGTTAGTCTCGAGATATTTTCGCGAAAAATACATGTCCATTTTAAATACATACAAAAATATTATATTATTAATGAGTGTATATTTACATATAGGTATTGCAAATTTTCTCTTCAAAAATGTATACAATTCTTGATTAAATAGAACTAAAACTCAATCAGATGAACTTCATCTCAAGTGAAGTTCATCTGAATGTTACCTACATAGTTTATTGTTATTTTCAAATGTCTAAACCATTTTGTTTGTTTTTTTCAAGTAAAATATATAACATGTGACATGTCATTTTTCTTCGTTGAAACTATACAGAAGAACCTAATGAGTCAGAATTAGGCTGAAAAATTTCCACTGAATATTATATAGAGGAAAAAAAAATCTTCGAACATAAATACCACTTACAGGAGCTGAACAACTGGTTTATTCAAACAGTAGAGATTTACAAAAAAATTAATATTAGAGGATGCAAACAAAATAAGGTTCGTTTGTTTTCAATATTAAAGTTGTACTTTGTTACATTGATTGTAAAAGTCTTGAAGTATCAAACAATAAGTAGCAGTAAAAGAGAAATCCAAACAATTATGTCATATTAATATATACGGTAAATAGCTTCTAAAATTGCATGGTAAATTTACCATACAAATGCTATACCTCTATAAAATTTGTTTGCAAACACATCAAAGGCCCATGGAAAATTTTCCTTTCAATTTTATAGTTTTATATCTTCTATTTCAGGTTAAAGAACGTAACCAAAAAATTGGTTGTCTGTAAAGTCGGTTTACGGACGATAGTTTAACGTGACCACGTCATAACAAAACATTGATGAAATGATTGCATACTTTTATGAATAAAATTTAATCATTTTTATTGAATTATCACTATTTTGTATGGATACAAAGAATGAGTAAAATTAAATCTAGAATTTAATTGATAAATTTACTTTTATTTGCACTCATTAATTAAAGTATGTTTATTACTTTAACGAAGAGATTATTTTAACTATAACTTTTATACATGTTTGCTATTTAACTTTTTCCAATCTGTTTATTCTGTTAAGGATAGGACGATGATAGGAAAAGTAGGAAACGAATGGGAGTGTTTCAAGTTTAATGTGCCTCGAAAAAGTCAAATCGATAGTTGTTACAATCGAGTCGAAGAGAGATAGATGCGGCGCAAGCGTACAATGTGCGTAACGGGACACAGCGTGACGGGACAATGTGCGTAACGGGACACTTTTTCGTGCGTGCAGACGGCGTTCATCGATTTATTAGACGTTGTCACGTCAAAAATTCTTTCAATACAGCCTATAGGCGTAGGTATTTATTTTGAAGTACCTATTTCTACTTGAAATGTTTAAAACTTTTATAAGCATCTGGAAAATTTTAAGAACTCAATGTATATAATATCGAATATGTTCTCTAAGATTCCAAAATGATCAATTAAAAATTTCTCATACTCCATTAAACAAGAAAGTTTCGAAAGTTTTTACTCAATACATCCAGCATTTAAAAGCTTAGAAAGGATTTTATATTATTTCTTCTATGGTAGTTATAAATTTTTTGACCATCAAACACTATATTTACTCCAATTTCACTAAGACATATTCGTATAAAAGTTCTAACGAATTTGGTAGTAGTAAGGAAATGTTGAACTTTCTTTCAGCCCCAGTTTTACGATTATAGTTCGGCTTCTCAAAAATGGTTTCGGCCAAATGTTTTTGATAATGTTTAATATTTTTAAATAAACTTTAAAAGATTTTATAGTTTACTTACAAAAAACGTTATGATTCTTTTTGTCTTTCGATCCTTGTTATTTACACCCTTTGTAGTATTAGTTGGTTACATAAATATTAACTTCAGACAAACAATTTAAAGTATTTATTTGATAGCGTGCCTTCTAAGGGAGTTTTGAATTTTTTTGTTTTCAAGACTTTTTTTCTACACATTGCAGTAATGTTTTCATACGAAAGTTGTAATTAATATCCTAAAGTTTTACTGTTCGTTTTCGTGTTCGAAAATGTGCCTACTAAATGTGTTATGAAATTTCTTTGTTTCCAACTATTTTTTTCCACCCTTTGCGGCTATAGTTGGTTGTATCAAAAATGTATTCAGACACAAATGTTGGTATCAATCCTATAAATAATAATACGCTCAATCGGATTAGATATTTGTAATTTTATGGAAGATATTGCAATTTTATTTCCATTTTTTAACAAACATTCCTCATTTCTACCCCTTAGATCTAATTTTGTTGGGAATCAAAGAAATCGACCGAGATTTGCCATTATTAAATTTTCTGTTTTAGTTTGGAAGCAATTTATGCGAAATTATGACAGTTATGGTGTCCACAATAATGTGACGTATATAATTTTTTTTTATTTTGCAATGATTTGGGGTCCATGGACCAGAAAACAAAAAAAAAACTATGAAACAATTTTCCGAAAGTCTTTTGAAGAAAGAATACAGTTAGTAGTATTTCTTCGAAATATACTTTAAAATATTGATATGGTAATAATATGAGCGTAGAGCAAATACGTAGAGGGAGTGCTTTCACATAACAATTTTTTGTACTATAATGAATGAGTCCTTTGGAAACCAGTAGCTAAAATACAGTTTGTACTGCTACAAGGAAAAAATATTAAGTCTCTGCAACTTATTGCTATAACTATTTTAACACATTTGGGAAACGTTTTTCGAGATAATATTGGGTATTTTTTTTACGCTAATGGAGCATAATTTTATGTTTTAATTGATATTTAATTCAAGAATAATTTTTGTATACCATGGAATAGTTAATCGAATTTTCAACAACTGGACGTTTACTTTTTACTAAGCTAATATATATGTGCATTTAATACTGGAAAGTTATTTAGGGAACGGTTTACAAATAACATTAACTAATTTATATCTGACTAGAATCCGAACCCAGTATTATTCGTGAACTTTTTTTTTTTGTGTAGCGAAACAGTGGCTTTCATGTAATGTACAAATTTACATATATATTTCTGTGATCTTACATGTTTTTTATTCAGTTCCATATACAAAAATAATTAAGTATGGGCTGCTGTTCACCGTGCAATCATACACATTAATGTGTAAGCAAAACTTAGTGATTTTATTTATTACCTATGTTTGATAACATGAATTCCGAGATAAATTACTTTGTTGTTTGAAAGTAACTTTTTTTGTTATTTAATTGTAAAATAAGATGAATCATTCAATTTTAAAGCTTTGAAAGTTAAGGTAGTTTTTTTTCGTTGCTATGCACACAAAAAGAATAAATTTCCGTATTCCGGCTTGATTTTTTTTCTTTGCACGTACGTGATACTGGTTTGTCAGGCGAACGCGACACGCGTGTGTAGGCAGATGTTGGCACCGAATGCTCGGTGCGCGGTGCAGCCTCGCCCGCAGTGTAACTCCGTATTCTCGCCTCGGATGCGGGATTTATAACCTCGACATTCTACATCGCCACGGCTGCGTCCGCCCTTACAAGCGTTTTTGTTAGCCCTGCCGGCGCAGACGTTTAGTTTTGGGACTCGGTGCACATTTTTTTTTATTTCAAAATGAAATGATCAAGAAAAATGTAAGATTTTGGTAAATTATGTACATTTTCATGAAAACAATTCAATCAATGGTGTTCGCATTAAAATTGGGTTCAAATTACTACCGGATATTTTATGGTTTTTCTTGCCCCAGTAGCTCCAATAGTTAAAATTTATTTGTAAAACCATTCCGTGAATAGCTGTCCAGTATTAACTGGGAGTGATAGTAAGCATTATAAAAAAGGAAGCCCCATTTATGAACATTCATTATCTTTTCTGTGGTTTAAAAAATATATTTCTTGAATTTATTATCACTTAAAATATAAAATTATGCGCCAATTTTCGTAAAAAATACTAAGTATTACTCGAAAAACCTATTTAATATGTTCAAAAAATAACCATAGCCAACTAAAAAGTTACAGTATATTTCTTTGTACTATTACAAATATTTATTAGCTACTGGTTTATAAAGGTTTCTTTTGAAAATACAGAAGTTTTTTGTGTGAGATCCAGTGGTCAGAGTTCGCTACTTTGGGGCAGTCCGTGAGCCGATGCGATTAAGGGTGTCCATTCAAATTTCTGATAAAATTTATCTGAATTTTCCCCATCATTTCCTGACTAAAAATTTCTATATTTCTTCACTTTTTCAGGTTAAGAAGTAAACCCTCTGAATTTCTCTGGCTTTTTCCATATGTATCCCTGATTTTTCCATCGCTTTTCCCTTACTTTATCTGACATTTCTCTAACTTTCTAGAATGTGGACACTGCTTTTTTCTTCTCGGAGAATTTCGATTTTCCTACGCACATTCATGTTAGAAATTTAACTGTATTTCATAGCGAAAACCTAAAGAACGGGCGAAGAAAGATGAATAAACAAACACGCAGACAACGAGCATAAATAAGCCGATGTCAAATGTTAAATATTGAGCCAGTACAAATGATTCCGTTGAAAATGAATGTGTCTGAGAAATATCACAGAAGAACACGGAGGGCTGACAACGACGAGATAATTGCAACAAAATCAATAAATACAGAAAAAACCACAACCTTAGACAACACACCGACAACACATCAAATCAAATGCAAAACCAGCGACAAAATTAAACATATGTTCTAACAACACAACGACGACATCACAAGCAAATGCCGTATGTCCCAAATAATTATTTAAATCCATCTTCTGCACTGCAATAATCAAATAACCTTTTGCCAATGCTTCAAACTGACTATACCACGCTTCATCGTAATTAACCCCGATATTAAGGGGACTTTTAGCATTTATTTATAAATTATAAAAATGCAGTTTTACTTTGCAGTCTACGTGTTACCATCGCCAGTCTATAGCCGTAGCTAGGGGCTTTAAAAATTCTCGGTTTCAAAGACCTCTAAGGTAGACTCCACATTCTATGCACGTTTGGGTAAGAGTCCCCTGCTGATTGGTCGCTCACTTGAGATATTTCTAGTCTGTGTTGCCTGCGATTCGATACTTTTTATCGATGAGAGTTTCTCATTGCCTCAGAGTCCTTCACAAAACCCGCGAATCAATCATAGAAGCTGATCGAAGGTAAAACTCTTTGAAATCCAGCCTACCACCAAATAAATCCGCACAGGGAAAAAATATATTTCTTTACTTTTACAAAAAGATTTCTCTGGAAACCAGTTGCCAAGAAATAGTTTAGAATACTTCAATAGAGATATTGCAGCTGTGTACACATGGCTATAATTATTTTTGCATATATGAAGTACTACGTGTTTCGAGATAATACTGAATATTTCTTAAGAAAATATAATTTTATATATTAGTTGATGTTTGATTCAAGCATCAATTTTTTAACCATAAAAAATATAATAAAATTTTCAACTATTTAATATTTTTTATATGTGCGCAGTAATACTGAAAAAACATTCGGGAGGTACCGTGACTGAACAAAGTATAAATGCCTGTGTAAGAATCCCAACCCAGTATAACTGCAAAAACTATTTCAAAGTTTTCATGTTAATGTACAACTTTACAAACATCTGTACTTTTACTGACTATTCATGTTCCGTTCACAAAAAAAGAAAAATAATATTACAGTGCATAGCGCTCCACTCACCTGAAGACGAGAGCGTGCGGAATGCCTGGACAGACGGGCGGGTGGACTGGCTGTCCGCTGACCCGGTGTCCGGGAAGGTCCAGTGTATCGCCCGGACTCTATGCGCGCTCGACTGCGGCGCGCGAGGGCGCAGCGCCAAACAACAACAAACCGCAAAGGCTCGCGGGAGGCAGGGACTCCCCTCCACACCATCCTTCGGATTCCTTTCACTGACCCACAATCAGTCCCCGAACCTACCCGATGTTCGTCTCTCGCGGTTGCAATGAAAAAAATGAAATAAAATTTTTCTGATCATCCGTACACGTATACTATTTTAGGGTATTAAAAATGACCTACACTAACACATAACAATATATATATATATATTTTTTTTCTTTTTAAGTTGTAATCATCTTTACAAGTAGAAACCTACCCTTACAAGAAAAAAAATTATAATTTAATTATTATATTAAATATTAATAATATACAAAATTTTAAGTAAAGAACTCCTGGACCTGCAGTAAAATTAATTAAAAAATATTTTTTTCTACCTGGAAAAGTTTTTAAGTAATTTTATGAAACTTTCATTTAAGGTACGATCACCTGACCACGCAGTGGTGGTCCTATGTGATAAGTTATTGGAGCTATTTCCCCCCTCCTCCCTCATATACACCAAAGATCTTTAAAAAATATCCGCAGGGATAAAATATAATCCACAAATGACCCTTGGAGTCAGTTAAATTTAATCAATTTAGTTAAATTTCATTTTTGTGACCATTTTGATTTAGATGGTTTGTAAACTTTTTTTTTTTGTTTTTATCTGTGGTCTCATAAGCCTATTTTTATAAATTAGTAATCAAAAATTCAGATGAAAACGTACTTTGTATTAAGATTTTTCAAGACATCAGAAATGCCTTAAATAGCTTTTCAAAGGCCGTTTAATGTGGCGCAACGATTAGCTGAAGAGGAGGAATAAACGTCTTCACGTAGTTAGCATGTAATCACGCAGACATGACCAACCCCTGACTGCAACTGTTATATATATTATATATTCCAACTGTGCACCCAGCTTCAATCGGGAGGGGGTCTGACTCCGGCTCAGTGAGCGGCGGGCAGGGGCGCCACCACCTGCGACGCGAATAACAATCGGGTCGTCACGTACGGGCGACCTCCCTGCAGCGAGGTCGCGCAGGCGAGGCCGAGGCCTTGGGCCAGGTTGCTCGCGAGTCTCCGCCAGGGATCGGGTTGTGAAAACCTCCAAGAGCGAACAAGAAAAAAAAATGAACGGCTCGGTGAATGCAGACAATGCACTTGAGCTGCGTTCAGAATAAGGGAAAAAAACACGTGGCAGGCCAAGAGCACGATTGTGAACACAGCTTTTGCGAAATCGGTTCGCAATTGAAATCTTACTGTCTTCTTCAGCCGATGATATTTTGCATGTGTCCGACATCTGTAGGTAGTGTTAGTAAATAACTATATTAACTAACATCTGGCTGGGAATTTGAGAACACAGTATTTCATTTCATTTCACGTGGGTTATGTGAAATATTAATGTTACCATTCTAACTAATAAACATCTTATTTTATTATTTTATTTACTGTACTAGAATTGCTAGTGACCTTTTATAAGAAAAAGCAATTATAAATTTTTTAAAGCAGGAAGTAAAAACACCTGAGCATTGTAATATCCCGAAAATTCGATAATTATAAACAGTTCTCTAGTCCCGCCAAAAATTGCTTCCTAATCTACTCTCGTTGGCTGTTGCGCCATGCCTACGTAACAGAAGTAAAATACATTCATTTCCCTCCCATGCACACGACCGCCCTATATGCTATTGTGAATCAGTATGTTCATAAACATGGTAGTAAAATCTTGTACACACGAACTACTATTACTGTTAATCTTTTTTTTTTTTTTTTTCAATTTTGCACCCAGCTTCATACGGAGGAAAGTAACAGCCATGAATCTTCGATCTACTTGCATGAAACTAGGGTGGAAACCTTGAACCTGGAATACCATCGAATATATAGTATTTAAGAGATTGGATGATCGAAAAAAAATATTCGAAAAAAATATATTGGAGGAGTTATAGTAAATTTAAAAAATTTAATACTGAAAACTTAGATTTTAAATAGACATAATTTTTTCATACCTATTACCATTTACCGGAATATAATAATTTTAACACATATATATAAATGAACTTGCTGTATGTATTTGTTCAAGAATATTTTTTTTTTGTAAAACAAACATTTAAAGGGTTGTATGTTTAATAACTTTGAGTAACATAATTTTTGCATATTATTTTACTCCTGAAAGCCTAATTAGGATGTTTTGGGGTAGATTAAAGGTAATCTATGTTAATAAAATTTTAAATTATGAAGTAGAGAATATTATTGTGATGTGATTCATTTCTTTATAAAAAAATCCGCTAAAAAAATAATATAATCGTGATTATTTCTGTCAATATTTTGTTGGTTTTTTTTACGTGTTATCCAGATTAATTCTGTGACTATTTTGATGGTTTTCTACGTGTGTTACTTATATTTCTGTCAATATTTAAATATTTTATCCATATGTGCCTGATTATTCATGTTAATATTTTGTTGGATTTCTTCGTGTACTCCTGGTTATTTTTGGCGAGACTTCTGAATATATTTTCTGAGAGTTCTGGTTATTCATGAGAAAAATATCCTTGCATGCATTTCGTTTTTCGAGATGAGACATGTAATTTTATTCCGAGTTTCGTAAACTTGCTGAGTTCCTGTTATTAAGTCATCCGTTAAATATTTAAATCAGGTGGAATTATAAACAAAAATATTAGTTACTCAGTCGAACACTATGCCTTCAAAAAGGTGGTGAACACAATCATGCAAGACGAACTTCCTTCTCCTTTATCTATAGAAAAGCCCTACTTCTCTTGCGATCGTGAGTGAGCATTCCTCATCCCACATGAAAAATAAAAAATATATACCTCAATACAACGCTTGGCTACATCTGTCAGCAGGAATAGAAATGACTCGCAAAAAGTTTCTTGAATGAGATAAATTAACTCTCGCTGACGGAATATTTAAATGATACATATAAGAGCGGTAATTTTGGCGAAATTTTTTCGAAAGTGAGTATGTTTGTCCGTGGTTGATTATTTTCTGTTAGAATTACGGAAGACGATTTTGATGTCATATCAAGAACAGTCAGCGTGGTTCCAAAGGCAGTAGTGTGTGTCATCGTCGGTATATTATGTTTCGGTACTGTGGAATTTCGTTCACTAAAACCAACAACGCTAGACGTCATGAGAAAGACGATTGTGCAAAGATTTCTTTGCGAAAAATGTTACGTTGCGACAATTGTGGCTTTCAGTTTGGACGAAGTAATATATAAAGAAAACAAATCAAACCTGTGAAGGCACATTTTCATCTTCTGAGAACAAGTCAGTTGTTGGATCCAATGTGTTTGGAGTTGACATAAATCATCTTACTTGAGCATCTGCATCGCCTGCATTGAAATATACTTAATGAATTTCCAGCATCTAAGAAACGGAAACAATATATCTTACTACAGGAATAAAATGATGACAAGTTTCCTAAGATGAGTCATGAAGGATTTGATATTCCTTCAGAATTCTCTGATGGATTTTCGTTTACTCGAAGGATTAAATAATATTACTGGAAACCATGAAAGCAACAACGGGTTTTCATAAAAGGAGAGAAATTCAAAATAATTGGAAGCTCCCAAGGCAGATAAATGTGATGATGCACTGATGGCAAAACGATTGAAACGCCGCATTAAACTAAATAATTCTGATCAAGCTTATGATAGTTACTTGGGGTGATAATGATGGTGAGGCTGTTGTTAAAAGGGAAAACTTCAAAGATCTTACAAATAATAAACATGCATGGAAGATGGAAGCAGCCTGACAAGAGATTCATTACAAGTCATGGGAAGATCCTAATATTTAGGTCGATCATCTGTGTCTGTTGGTGTCATCGGTTCGTGGAGGAAACTACTCGCATATTGGTTAAGTAGCCTCCATACTTAAATAATTGAGGGAAACTGACTGCATTCTATATACACTGGTTTTACTTGCATGTGCATAATATTGAATAATAAATCCAATAATTTGATTACAAAATTTATGGTTTTATTTCCTGCAATCAGATTTCTAAGACTGAGTTCTCGTAGCATCCTAGCTATCTACCAGTCGTATCCCACCAATCGTATTCTACCGTATCCCAACGATCATATCCTAAGGTATCCTGCAAGAGATCGTATCCCGCTGATGAGATAGTATCCTTGCGATAAGATCGTATCCCTGTGATGAGACTGTATCCTACCAAGTTTAAATTTTGCACAAATGCGTGCCTCTTCGTTAAAAGTGCTTCTTTTTTTTTAATGTGCTTTCTTTTGACGAATGTGCTTTCTTTTTAGATTGTGCTTCCGTTTTGACGATGAATGAGCACCAATAAGTCTGTAATTTGAACATGATTGGCTTCGTGGTAAAAAGATACTGGTCTATACGCCTAACATTGTACATGGCCTGGTTGGAAGTTATTCCAAGAATTGAAAAATTTGACTTTCATGGTAGGCCTAGCGACAACGTATTTATTTCGTTGGACAGTTATATTTTATAGAGTAGATTTTCACAGAGAGATTGAAAAATGAACCCCACAAAAGGTGATGGAAAACCGAATTTAAATTTATTTCAATTTTAGTTACTATTATCACTGACCATTAATCAAACCAAGGACAAAAATATATCGAGTCAAACTTACATTACTAGATGATTGTTTTTATGATTTCTAGAATTTTTCCGAATTTATAGGTTAATTATTATGAATTTCCAAGATGACAGCCAATATGTCATCATCGGCTTACTGTAAGCTGGTAAACTAGAAACCTAAATTTATTTTAGGATTTTTAGTCATATGTTATTGAATAACTATTTTTTAACTAAAATTATCTTTTTGCATCGATCAAGTATCGAACCAAGGACAGGAATAATTTGAATAAATTATTATTTTAACAAGTGTTTTTTTTATGAACTTTGGAGTTTTCCACAAATTTCTAGCTTAATAGTAGTATGTTTTGGTTCCTTCTGGGGCAGGCGCCAGGGGCTGGTGCCTGGTGCCAACCATCATCTTGGATTGTGACGTCACATCGGCCATTTTGGATGACCATTATCTTGACCTTTGACCTTAAAAATTTGCCTAATTTGCCTAAATTTGCCCAAAATTCCTCAAAATTCGCCAAAATTTCCATTTTTTTTGAAAACAAAAAATTCCACCAAAAAATCTAAAAAAATTTGAAAAATAAAAAAATCTATTTTCGAAGGAAAAATTCCCGTTCCGAAAAAAAATTTCCCGTTTTAAGTCCATAAAAGTACCAGCGGCTAGAAAAGTACATATGTAGGCTTAAGCATCCATGTCTACAGCCTCCAATAAGCCTCTGACGTCATCACAGATCACCGTTGCAATTTCTGTTACGGCTGCCATCTTGAAAATCTTTATTAAGATCCGATTTTAATGAAAACATTCTAAAATTAAAAAAATTTAATTTTGATTAAAAATATTTAAAAAAAATACTGTTGAAATTTCCATTACGGCCGCCACGTTGAAAATCCGTAATTTTTATGTTAGAAAATCGGGAAAAAATGAACTTCATAAA
This sequence comes from Bacillus rossius redtenbacheri, assembly GCF_032445375.1. Classification (NCBI taxonomy): domain Eukaryota; kingdom Metazoa; phylum Arthropoda; class Insecta; order Phasmatodea; family Bacillidae; genus Bacillus; species Bacillus rossius. Next base: position 277,573,244 of record NC_086330.1, on the reverse strand, counting down.
AAAATTAATCGATCGAATTGAATAATAACAATTTTAAAAAAGTTTTTAAAAAAATATTAAAAAATGTACACTGTGGCGGTACATCGCGAAGACATCTACCGCGCTACGCCAACCATGAGGCTATCAGCACCGGCTGTCCCGTCGGGGTTTGTACACCCCTGGGCCAGAATGCAGCACACTCTCCAGGAGTCCCGTTAGCCCGGATGCCAAGGGGATTATCACCCCTCCTCCGTGCGGGCTAGCAGGCTGGTGAGGAGGAAAGAAGGGACAGTTGCAGTCTGTCTCTTAGCACGAGTAGGCTGTTGTGCACTGTAGACTCATGTAAATTTGCTAGAGCACTCTACGGCGCAAATAAATAGTGTGCAACAGTAGACCTATCGTTTATTTTAGCATGACCTACCTGCCCCTCCCGAATAATCAGTAGCCTCGCGGCTACAGTGGTGACCCCGAAGTGATAGGGGCAAGGCTAGTATGCGTTCCGAAATAAGTGTCACGCGATATTCATGTTTTGCGTAATATAAGCGACCTGTCGCACCGCATGTTACGCGCGTAGCACGTCGCCCGCAAGGCACATCACTTATGCCGTACGTCATCCGCGTTGCATGTCAGCCGCAACGCACATCATCCGCGACGCAAGTCATCCGCGTTGCACATCATCCGCATCGCACATCACGCGCGCCGCAAGTCGTCCGCGCCGCGTGTCATCCGCGTCGCACATCACCCGCGCCGCTGGTCACCCGCACTGCCGCGGAAGTATAGGAAATGAACGAGTTCTGTGACACTTCCAGCACATACTTCGGACTTCCGAGACTCGTTGTGACACGCAAGTAGGAGTTATGTGGATGTTCGGCGACACAGTCCAGGCAGTTTCATCTTGCTCCAGCACATAATCGCAGCTCGTTTTTTTCGTCTCCATCGAGCGTGTTGCAGTACGCATTCCACCCTTCTGGGCTCCGGACCCGGAAATGTGGTTATTTCAAGTGGAAAACCAGTTTGCCCTAGCAGGTGTCAAATCCGACGAATCCAAGTTAAACTATGTGGCAGGTAATTTGGACTGTAAATATGCGACAGAAGTGCGCGATATACTTGTCCATCCTCCGACTGAGGACAAGTTTGGCCGACTCAAATCAGAACTTATAAAGAGGTTAAGTGCTTCACAGGAACGGAAGACGAAACAACTACTGGAACACGAGGAAGTCGGTGACCGAAGGCCTTCGCAGTTTCTACGGCACCTCCGCAGTTTGGCAGGAACAGTCGTTCTGAAGTCATTGTGGCTGGGTCGGATACCACCACCAATGCAAGCGATCTTGGCAACACAGACAAATTCTTCATTAGACTCATTAGCCGAGCTTGCAGACGCCATCGTGGATACAATTCCGAGACCACAGATGGCAGAAGCAGCCTCATTAGAATCCATGTTCGAGAAAATATCAATCCTCATGACTGCCAAAATAGGAGAGATGGCCACAACACTGCGACAGGAGATCGCAGCTGTAGCATCCCAGACTCATCTTGGCCAGCATAACAGTCGCCGCGACCGCTCCCCATCTACATCACGCCAGCAACGCTCCCGCAGCAGGAGTTTGCAGGGGATCTGCTGGTACCATAGTTGCTTTGGCGATGGGGTGCGAAAGTGTGTTCAGCCCTGCGAATACAGCCCCGGAAACATGCTGGGTACTCACTGATTGTGGCCAGTGATCCAACCCCGACTTCAAGCAGCCGCCTCTTCATCTCGGACAAGGGCGCAAAGGTACAGTTTTTGGTTGACATGGGTGCTGACATTTGTGTGTTTCCTTGCGCTAGACTGCCTGGAAGGCAGCCCAAGTCTAATTATGATTTGTTCGCAGCCAATGGCTCAAATATTTCGACTTATGGCTTCCTCACCCTAACTTTAAACTTAGGACTCAGGCGTGATTTTGTCTGGCGTTTTGTGGTGGCCGATGTTACCAAACCAATCATCGGTGCTGATTTCCTCCACCATTATGGCCTTTTGGCAGACATTCGGAATTAGAGCTTAGTAGACAGTACCACATCTCTTGCCTCTGTCTGCCACAGGGCTACAAGTGACATCAGTAGTGTCAGGACTCTGCCTCAATCATCTCACTACCTCGAACTCCTCCAAAAGTATGTATGTCTTACCTGCCCATCTGGTACACAGCATCTTGTCCAACATTCTGCAGTACACCATATCCGCACTACAGCTGGGCAGCCTGTGTTCAGCAAACCACGTCGTTTGGCACCGGACAAACTCACAATTGCAAAGAGGGAGTTTGCATCAATGCTCAAACTTGGCATTGCTCGCCTGTCTGACAGCTCCTGGTCTTCACCTCTGCATATGGTACCCAAAAAAGGGGAGGAATGGAGGCCATGTGTGGACTATCGGTTGCTCAATGCACGCACAATTCCAGATAGATATCCAATTCCCCACATACAAGACTTCTCTCACACTCTTTGCGGAAAAACAATCTTCTCAACTATTGACCTTGTGAAGGCCTACAGCCAAATCCCAGTTGCACCAGCTGATATTCCAAAAACTGACATTACAACTCCCTTTGGACTTTATGAATTCCCATTCATGTCTTTTGGCCTTCGTAATGCTGCTCAGACTTTTCAGAGGTTCATAGACGAAGTTCTCAGAGGACTTGAATTTTGTGTCTCATACCTCGATGATATCTTGGTAGCTTCCAACAATGAGGTAGAACATAGACAGCACCTCGAGGAACTCTTCCGACGCCTTGCTCAGTATGGGCTACTTATTAACCCATCCAAGTGCATATTTGGCAAACTACAAGTGACATTCTTAGGACATAATATCTCAGCAGACGGGACCACACCTGTTCCAGAGAAGGTAGATGCTATACTCCAATACAAAAAACCAGTTACGGCGAAGCAGCTACGCCAGTTTACAGGGATGCTAAACTTCTACCGGCGCTTCATTCCCAAGGCTGCCCAGTTGCAGGCTCCCCTTCATGAACTTCTAAAGGGCGATGTGAAAGGCAAAGCCCTGTTAACACGGACACCTGACAGCGACAGTGCCTTTGAGAAGTGCAAAACTAGCCTTGCTGAAGCCACTCTGCTCGCCCATCCAAGTTCGTCCACACCCTTAGCAATAATGGCAGATGCTTCAGATTTTGCAATGGGAGCAGTTCTCCAACAGTTTGTACAATGATCCCGGCAGCCATTAGCATTCTTCTCCAAGAAATTCAACCCTGCTCAGCAAAAATATGGTGCCTATGATCGGGAGCTACTAGCCATTTATTTAGGGATCCACCAATTTCGCCATATGGTCGAAGGCAGACATTTCTCTGTTTTTACCGACCACAAGCCTCTCAATTATGCCTTCCAGCAAAACCCTGACAAATGCTCACCTCGGAGATCCCATCTTGATTTTATTAGCCATTTCACCATAGACATTAGGCATATCACGGGGTTCCATAACATCGTTGCCGATGCCCTGTCTAGAGTGGATGCTATCGCTGCAACCCTCGATTACCAAGCCCTTGCGGCCTCACAGGCTGAGGATGAAGAACTACAAAGGTTTCTACAACTAGATTCTGGCCTGCAGCTGCAGAAGATATGCTTGCCAGATTCCCCAACAGAGATCTACTGCGATGTCTCCACACCAACACCACAACCCTTCGTCACAGCCCCATTTCGCCAGGATGCATTCAACTTGGTACACCAGCTGGCTCACCCAGGCATTAATGCATCTGTACGGTTGGTCACCCAAAGATTTGTATGGCCCTCTGTCAAATCGGACTGTCGAAGATGGGCCCGTGCCTGTCTACGCTGCCAGCGCTCTAAAATTTCTCGCCACGTTTCTTCCCCTGTTGTCTCCTTCATTCCACCATCCTCCCGCTTTGACCATGTTCACATCGACATTGTGGGACCCTTGCCAATTTCACAAGGTTACCGTTATTGTGTGACCATCATAGACCGCTTCACCCGCTGGCCAGAGGTAGTTCCAGTGGAGAACATTGAGGCTAACACCATAGCTCGAGCATTTTATACCAACTGGGTTGTACGCTTTGGAACTCCCCTACAAATCACTACCGACCAAGGGCGGCAGTTCGAGTCCTGCCTTTTCAGGGACCTCAGTAACCTGACGGCAATGACTCGCTTTCGGACCACTGCATTTCATCCTGCTTCCAATGGTATGGTGGAGCGAATGCACAGGCAGCTGATGGCCACCATACGTTGCCATATGACAGAGCACTGGGTGGACATCTTACCCACCATACTCTTAGGCATCAGAGCAGCATGGCGCGAGGATCTCCGTGCTTCTGCAGCAGATTTGGTATATGGCCAACCACTACGCCTACCCGGCGAGTTTCTTGTCGCCCATCCTGATGCAGGACAACTGGAGGCCCCGGGCCTTATCCAAGAGCTTCGGCAGCACTTTCGTGAACTCCGACCAGTTGGTGGAACAAGACATGATAAGCCAAGAACATTTGTTTTCAAAGATCTTGCCACATCTACTGAGGTCTTTGTTCGCCACAATGGTCCAAAAGGGTGCTTGCAACCTCCTTATGAGGGGCCTTTCCCTGTTGTTGTTGCTCAGGAAAAACTGCGACTATCCAAATGCATGGTAGGCAGGCTACTGTTTCCATCGATCGCCTCAAATCTGCATACACCATCTGTGACATCGTTCCAGAGGACCACGACATACCACGTCCTGCTGCTGGGATGGCCGCTCCAAAACATCAACTGGATGTCAACAACGTGCCTCCCCAAACTGCAACACGTCGATCCGGCCGCCAAGTCCGCTTTCCTAACCGCCTCCAAGGTGGTTTCTCGTAACTTGTGCACAAGTCACTGGCAGGGGGGTACTGTGGCGGAACATCGCGAAGACATCTACCACGCTACGTCAACCATGCGGCTATCAGCACCGGCTGTACCATCGGTGTTTGTACACCCCTGGGCCAGAATGCAGCACACCCTCCAGGAGTCCCGTTAGCCCGGATGCCAAGGGGATTATCACCCCTCCTCCGTGCGGGCTAGCAGGCTGGCGAGGAGGAAAGAAGGGACAGTTCCAGTCTGTCTCTTAGCACGAGTAGGCTGTTGTGCACTGTAGACTCATGTAAATTTGCTAGCGCACTCTACGGCGCAAATAAATAGTGTGCATCAGTAGACCTATCGTTTATTTTAGCATAGCCTACCTGCCCCTCCCAAATAATCAGTAGCCTCGCGGCTACATACACTTACGTTTTGGAACTCGGAGTCCTCGGTTAAAACCCGGCGAGGTCAAAAATAAAAAAATGATGAAAGGTCCTTCCTCCTCGGAAGCTATCGGCAGACTGGCCTCCCACCACCTATGTGAAGGTATATATATATCGTGAGCGATTATGACTTCATGTCCGACATCTTGGAAATCTTTATTTATTATCCGATTTAAATGAAAAAATTTCAAAATTTATAAAAAATTAATATAATTAATTTTTATAAAAAATCTTCAAAAAACACTGTTGCACATATCATTACATCCACTATATTAATTCTATAAAGTGGCATGTTTCATTATGCCCGCCATCTTGGATGACTATGACATCATCGCTAACATTTATGTTACATCCGCCATATTAGATCCTAGAATGTTGCACTTTTTGTTATGGCCACCATCTTGAAAAACTGCAATTTTTATAATAGAAATTTGGAAAAAAATTCAAAATTTATAGTAAAAACTCATTAATAAAATTTTAATAAAATATTATTTAAAAAACGCACTTCCGCCTTCCAGCCTACTAAAGTGCGCTGATGTCATGTTAGTTTAATTCTTACCTGCTAGAGTGCAGTAATAATTTATTATTAATGTGACACCCTCCATCTTCCCATTTGGGTGCCATCTTGGAACTGTGTAATTATTTAGCTAGGAATTCGGGAAATATTTCAAAATACACCAAAAAATTTACCATCAATTTAAAAATTGATTTGATCAGTTCCAGTCCTTGGTTCGGTACTTAATCGATGCAAAATTGTTTAATTTTATATAAAGATTAAAAATTTTAATACATAATAATCAAAATTCTTAAAGAGACTTAAAATCCTCTACTACCAGCCTTCAGTTAGCTTTAATAACCGCCATCTTGGAAATTTGTATTTGTTGACCCATAAATTTGGAATAAATCTAATATTCATAAAAAAAAACTCATTAATTTACATTTTTACTCGAAACTTGAATCGATCCCTGAAGATATAAAATTAATTTAATGTAACATCAATTTAGCATACTAGTGGCAGGTTCGAGAAATAAAACACTGCAATTTCTTTTTAAAACGTACTATTTATTACTTTTTTCTATTATACTACAGAATCACCTGCGAAGGTTAGAAATCTTGCAAACATTCATGTCTGCATAGGCGTGAAATGATTAATTCTTAGCTCCAACCGGTTTATACCAAACAGATACCAGCCAGAACCTTTACTGACATTGTCCTTCCCTTCTTGACAGAGTTTTTGGACATCGTGTTTAACAGTTTGCTTCACATCGTTAGAACTGTAAATTCCTGCAGCCGATGTCTTTAATGCACACTCCTTCACGTTGTCATCGAACAGTCCAAACAAAAGTTATATTTTAATAGACCGTTTATTGCTACATCATCAGTAAGCTGATTCATTATGTCCTGTCTGATATAATCATGAAAAGTACAATTGTCCTTCGACTCACTTAACGTATATAGAAAATAGTAGTCTTTCAATGTCCCACGAAATACAGACTGTGCCAAGTAGAAGCCATTATTATTCACCTGTAATGCATCGAACACAGTATTTGGTTTAGTTTCATGTCCAGAAGTCATAGCAATCGGTTGCTGCACATTTGTTTATTTGTTTTTGCATGTACGCTTACGAGTCTCCAATCAAAACCGAGGAGTCGAACTTTCTACAGGTAGTTCAACAGTAGGTACACGGACTTCACCTTGACAGTTTATCGCATGTCGACGCAAATTATCAATTCGAGTAAACCATTTATGGCACTCATCACATCGAAACTTCATGCGAGAAGGATTCTTTGTACATTAACTCCTCTCATGTCTCCGAACATCATATGCAAATGCAAACGACGTATCACAGTAGCTGCAAGGATACCGTGGTGATGAAGACAAGCCTTTCAGACCTGATCCATATACTGACGTTGCCACAGTTTTAGAATTTCCAGGCATACTCTTATGAACTTAAATGCCTCGTTGTTGTATAGAAACCTTTACTTTCTGCCGCACAGCAGGACCTTTACATGTCATCATGTGCATTTCATATTATCTTTTCTAGCAAATGGCTTATAATATTTCTCAAAACTAAGCATGTTGCGAGGAGGATTCTTAGCACATTCTCTATTCTCGTGTCGACGGGAATTGCTAATGTTTGAGAAAATCTTGTCAAAGTAACGGCACGGATGTTCGTTTGTTGTTGACGAGTCACCATCCATTGAAGTCTCCATTGAGGGTGAAACAGCGTTCATAGAGGTTTCCTGTGCAGTCAGCACTGAAGTCATTAAACTCTCTTCTGCTGGTGGTGGTAGTGTTGACGTCAGGATTCCCGTATAGTCGATGGTACAAGCTCCATCGTGTTCGACGTTAAAGACGGTAAAGATGCCATCGAGTTCACAAGAACAGGTAATTACATGACTTATGTACCAGATGAAACAAACTAGGTGATCCTGACACCGTCGACGTCAATCACAAACTGAGCGACCTGCTGCCTAGGATTCGCTTATATACATACACCTGATGGAATGATATGCTAATCAAATCAAGAACTATTTTTACTATAACACACGAGTCAAAACAATGTTAAAAATAGAAGCCCATATGATCTAAAAAAATTCGATGCGTTCTGATACGTTCTCAGTAGTATGTAAATGAGGCTCCAGGGACAGGATGCAGGATGTGGATTGTGATTGTCGGTCCGCCATCTTGGATTCTGACGTCATGGCGGCCATCTTGGATTCTGACGTCACGGCGGCCATCTTGGATGAGTTTAACGGGACACAGCATAACGGGACACATCGTAACGGGACAAGTAGATCACGGCGGCCATTTTGGATCCGCCATCTTGGATCCGCCATTTTGAATGACGTAATTGTGTGTTCTAGAAAATTCCGGTGTTATGTTTTCCGCCATATTGGATGATGACGTCACCGTTGCAATTTTCGTTACGGCCGCCATCTTTAACTTTTTTATTTATTATCCGATTTTAACGAATTTTTTTTCTGTTCCACTGGAGGCCGCCATCTTGGATACCGTCGATTTTGTTTCTGTTGTTTGTTCCTAGATAACATCAGAATCGCTCTTGATTTTTTTTGTTCCGCCGCAGGCCGCCATCTTGGATACCGTCGACTTTGCTTCTGTCGTTTGTTCCTAGAGAGCGCCAGCGTCGCTCTGTCTCATCACATAAGGTCGATGTTCCATTACCTACCATAGCTATTATGAACCTTATCGACATTTTAAATTTTATTTTTTATGAAAAATATATTGGAAACGCTGTGATTCGAACCATCGCAGCTCTGATCTCTAGGTTGGAAAACATACGCCTTTAACCGCTCGGCCATCGAGACATTTACCAGACCGAAGATTAAATAAGGTATATATAAAAATAACATGCATATTTGGACTTGTAATTTTTTTTAATTTAAAGTAATAATAGCACCACCTGTTCGAGACAGACCTACCATCTTGTCATTTGGCCGCCATCTTGAAAATCCATAATTTTTATGCTAGAGATGCGGGAAAAAGTTCAAAATTCATTAAATAAATTGACAATAAATATAATGATTGATTATATCGATTCCCGTTCTTGGTTCGAAACCGGTGAGGGTAAAAAATAAAAAAAACATCAGATCCTTCCTCCACAGAAGCCACCTACAGACCGATCTACCGTCACCAATACCAAGGTTCATATATCGTCAGCTGATATAACGTCATGTCCGCCATCTTGTTGTCATAAGCTGGAGACCAACACCTTGTTTTCGTCGGCTAGAGTGTGCCGATACCATGTTAGTATAAATATCTGGTCACCACACCATTGACCTTGACCTTTGACCTTGACCTTGAAATTTGACCTTGACCTTGAAATTTGACCCTAACCTTGAAATTTGACATTGACCTTGAAATTTGACCTTGACCTTGAAATTTGACCTTGACCTTGAAATTTGACCTGACCTTGAAATTTGACCTTGACCTTGAAATTTGACCTTGACCTTGAAATTTGACCTTGACCTTGAAATTTGACCTTGACCTTGAAAATTGACCTTGACCTTGAAAATTGACCCTGACCTTGAAATTTGACTTTGTCCTTGTCGACCATCATGGACCCGACATTTAATGTTCAGTAGATGCTACCAGGAGCTACCACCTGCTGGAGTACGTCATCTTGTGTGTGTACTCATATTATAGAGTACATTTCCATCTGGATAATTTCATTCTAACCCGCTACAGTGCAGTAAACATTTATTACCGAGGTGCCCCCCGCCATCTTGAAATTCGGACGCCATCTTGAAATCATGTAATAATGTAGCTAGAAAAGCGGGGAAAGTCCAAAATTCATCAAAAAAATCACTCATTAATTTACATATCGATTCGATCAGTTTCAGTCCTTGGTTCGATCCTCTATCGATGCAATAATGTTTAATTTGATGTAAAAAAATAATAACTTCAATAAGCCACGTTCAACATTCTTAAAGAGACTTTAAAACCTCTACTACCATCATCCTATAAGCCATCAAGACCAACATATTGGTAATTCATAATTTTAATGCTAGAGATTCGGGAAAAAGTTCAGAAATCATTAAATAAATTTCTAATCAATGTACTGATTAATTAGGTCGTCTAAGGTCCTTGGAACGATCCTGGACGAAGCTAAAATAAATTTAAATACCAGAAAAGCGTAAGGTTCGAGAAATAAAACACCACAAAGTCGTTTACAAACATAATATTTATTACACAATTTCTATCCTACTACAGAATCACTTGAGAAAGCCAGCAATCTTATAAACATTTAGCCCTGCATAGACGTGCAACGACTACTTCTTAGCTCCAACAGCTCCAAATGCCCAAATGGCTCCAACAGCTCCAAATGGCTCCAATTGCCGCATCTGTCTTCGTCAAAATTTTCTCATTTGCTCCAAATGCCACAACTACCTTTTCTTTCAACAGCTCCAATGATATTGGGCCAGAATGCTACGAGTCTAAGAGACTACGAGGCTACAAGGCTACGAGTCTAAAAGGATCTAGCAGGTTCCGAGTTATAGATGGCTGCGAGACTGCATGACTAAAAGACCGCATGGCTACGAAACTAAATGTATATGAAGCTACGTGGATACAAGTCTGCTCGGCTCCAACACGCAATGTACACACAGTACACACAGGAAAACGAAAAGTACAAACAGGAAAACGAAATGTACAAACAGGAAAACGAAATGTACAAACAGGAAAACGAAATGTACAAACAGGAAAACGAAATGTACAAACAGGAAAACGAAATGTACAAACAGGAAAACGAAATGTACAAACAGGAAAACGAAATGTACAAACAGGAAAACGAAATGTACAAACAGGAAAACGAAATGTACACACAGGAAAACAAAAAGTACAAACAGGAAAACGAAATGTACAAACAGGAAAACGAAATGCACAAACAGGAAAACGAAATGTACAAACAGGAAAACGAAATGTACAAACAGGAAAACGAAATGCACAAACAGGAAAACGAAATGTACAAACAGGAAAACGAAATGTACAAACAGGAAAACGAAATGTACAAACAGGAAAACGAAATGTACAAACAGGAAAACGAAATGTACACACAGGAAAACGGAATGTACACACAGGAAATCGGAACGTACACACAGTACACACAGGAAACGGAATGATCACACATACAGTAGCGGAAACACAGGCTTATTTGGAAATCAGGATACAAGAAATAAATCATACTTTTTTTAAATATAAATAATTCATTTTATTTTTCATTAGTACACACATGACAGTTAATCAAATGATTATTGTATGTAGACAGCGTTCCGAAGTTCTTACAGTATGGGCGATACTTCCACGATATGCAAGTAGTTTCCTCTACGAACAGATGCCACCATCAGTCTTAGCCGGTCAACCAATATTTTTGGATCTTCCCATGATGTGGAATCAATCTCTTCTGCCACCATCTTCATTACTTGTTTATTATAAATATTATGATCTCTGGTGTCTTGCGTTTTAACACCATCCTCAGGGTTACTTTCATCATCCAGCCAGCGATCATCACAAGCTTGATCAGATTTATTATAACACGACGTTTCCATCGCTTCGGTCTCAGGACACCACCACATTCTTCGATCTTGTCAGCTTTAGGTTCTGCATCATAGTCTATGCCTTTGTAAACAGCCTCAGAGTCACTGTAGCAATCACCGTAGAAGACAACGTCTTCACCCAGATTACTGCAAGAACTCAATATCGTTGATGTCGAAGTGTCTTCATCGCCTGTATGCTTCCTTTTCAGGAGTCCACCATTTATACAAAGTATGGAGGATCTGCTAAATATAGGCTTGAATGTATTCTCACTTTTCACAGTGTTGATACCTTCATTAGTTTCAGTCTTCCCGATACCATCAACATCCTTCAATATTTGTTTCTCGTCACGATCGGCGTGCTAAGGCTTCCATCTTTTCTATATTCATAATATTATTTGTCTTTAAATCTCCGCGTCCGTGTCACTATCACAGATGTAAATCATCATCATAGCTGTCATCAATATTGTCATGAGCTGCATCAATATAACTCATTTTATGATATCGTTTCCACATTTCAGTTGTCAGTGATTTACCACAATCTATGATCTTGTGAGCTCCATTCTCATTTTCTGTAAAAGCCTATGAGTCCAGTTTTATTATTTAATCCTTCAACCCATCATCACAAACTCAATTAAATAATTGTAGTATATAGAAAAAAAATCATCAAAGTTCCTTTCATTTAATCTTGGAAACCGTATCATCCTTTCCACCTATAGTAGGTATAGTTTCTTGAGCCCAAGAGTCTTTCATTATATATACCATGCAGTGTTCTTTAAGAGATGTAGTACACCACCATTTCTACATACAAATTCATCCTATCATTAATTTGTTTACACATTAGAAAAACCTTCACGCTATTTTTACGTGTTTTATTAAATTACCACTTCGACTAAAATAATTACCACACATAGTAATTTCTACAAAGGACACTTTTTCCAAGACATTTTAACCATAATCTGTCTGAAAACAGCCATGTCCCATCTATATCACAAAGTAAACGAGGGTTAGTGGAGATAGGTCAAACAAGTGCTAGTCACTCATAGGGTAAGAACCATGTGTTCGATACATAAATTAAATACATAAAATTCTGGCTTGTACTAGAACTATATCTTTGCTCAACAATGAGAAGTTCACAAGCTAGCAGAATCTGTTTATGTTTTTTTTGTATTTTATTTTTAATTTTTTATAAATTAATTTTTATTTATTATTATTTTTTCCTGAAATTTTATGATATGAAAGAAAACCTGTGGCGGTTTTCTCCGTGTGCTTCCGATTATTCTTGTCAATATTATGGTGTTTTTCTCCGTATGCCTCTGATTATTCTTGACAATATTATGGTGGTTTTCTCCGTGTGCTCCAGATTATACCTGACTAGACATCTTATGGTTTTCTCCGAGTGCTTCTGATTATTCTTGTTAATATATTGATGGCTTTCTACAAGTGTTTCTGATTATTCCTGGCTAGACATCTGATGGTTTTCTCCGAGTGCTCCTGATTATTTGTGAGAAATCTATCTCTGCATGAAGAATTTTTTACTTAATGAGTCATGTCATTTCTATTCAGAGTTACATTTAATTAGTTAAAATTTGTCAATAAATCACCACTTACAATATTTTTATCAGGTGGATTTAAAAAATAATAACCTTACTCAGACAAATAATATGCTTTGAGACAGCTGATAAGAATTAACATGAAGGACAAACTGTATTGTTCTTGGTGTCTAAGACAGGTAATTTTATTCAGAGTTTCGTATAAATTTCCGAAGTCATATTATCAAATCAACACTTAAAAAAGAATTTTGACAGGTGGAAATCAGGCAAAAACAAAAGTTCATTAATCAGACGATTACTACGTCATGAAAAAACTGAGAAACGCTATCACACACGAAGATTTCCCTTCCCCTTGTGTTCTAGCGAAGCCCTCCTTCTGTTGCGATCGTAAGGGAGCATCCTGCATCCCACACAAAACATTGACTGCTTATACAGACAACTGATACATGATGGTTGCTAATATGAGAATAGATTATCTTGTGATTCTTGCTAGATCATGATATTATTCACTAATTTTTAAATAAGGTCAATGTTCTTCCTCTTGAGATCTAGGGAGGTACACCTTTTTCAAGAGATCGTGAGTGAGCATTCCGTAACCTACAACCAACTTTGGTTGCTTTTACAACATAACATATGAGGAAATATGAAGGTGGGTAGTAAAACTACGTGGAACATGAGTTTTTTAGTCAAAATGAGAAAAAAATCTTTTTTCGTAAATAATTGATGAATGTTCATACATGAAAATACGAAGTACCTAAAAAATACCTTTAGTTGCTATTCAACCATTATGGAGTACGTACAGACTAGTGAAGGTACGATACACAAATATCGATCTCGATCTGGAGGACATTGTACATACTGTAGCAAATACTTTGATAACATCTATAATGCTCGTAGACATGAAAAGAACGAATGTGTTAAAAGCCCATACCGTCAAATACTAATTTGTGGCAAGTGTGGAAGACGGTTGACACGAAGAGAGAATTTAAAAAGACACGATAAAACTTGTAAAGCCAAGCTCGCGCAGGAGATAAAGTACGTAGCTGGAGACGCTATGCTCGGGGACAGTATGTCTTACAATGAAATTGATCTACCTAGTCTTAAAAGCGATTGTGTTAAAATATCTCCAGGTCTTGAGGAAGGAAATAGCTTAACTGGTGTTGAAGATATAAGTAAGGTAGAAGATAATGAAAGTAACATCTCCAGAAAAAGTGACAAGTCGTCTTATAGTAGACTTCTACGGACTTTGGAATATTTTTTTGGAAAATTAGCAAGTAAGCTTGATACCAAGGATGGTACTCCAATGTCAAAAAATTCGAAATACTGGGATATGCAAGATGAAGATGTCAGTGTGTTTGATAAAGATGTGAACAGCACCGATGATGATGATACAAATTATCATAATCATTATTACAACGATTTTCAGAATATGTTCAGCAAACATTCGAAGAAGATGGTGGCATCAAGTGAAATTGATTATATATCGTGGAAAGACCCGAACGTGTTAACGAACAGGTTGCGACTTTTACTTGTTTCGCAAGATGACGAAATTGTATCAGTTATCAAAGAAACGTGGACTATTCTTGATGAACTTAGAATTTCAGGGTATATATAATAAGTTAGTAATGTGTATTGACTGATGAAATTGTATACTTTTGTATTTTTGATATAAATATAATTTTAAAAATTGATATTAAAATGTGTCGTTATTCATGTCCTAATAAAGTTCATGTGTTTTCTACATTAAAGAATTGAGTTGCGGATGACTATTTTAATATCTATGTGTGTGTGTGTGTGGGTGTTGGAAAGTTTACATTTTATTTTATGTAGATGAAGGAAAATGAGTGTTGAAGAAGGAAAGAGTATGTAGAATTGAGTGTCGATGACGGAAAATGAGTGTTGAATTGAGTGTCGATGACGGAAAATGAGTGTTGAATTGTGTCGGTGACGGAAAATGAGTGACGAATTGAGTTTCGATGATGGAAAATGAGTGTTGAATTGTGTGTCGGTGATGGAAAATGAGTGTTGAATTGTGTGTCGCTGATGGAAAATGTGTTTCGATTATGTAAAATGGGTGTCGAATAGAGAGTCGATTATGGAAAATGAGTGATGGCAAATGAGTGTAGTATTAACTTTCATCCAGCACTGAGTATGTGTAGCTCGGTTCTGAAGGTTCAATGGGTCCCTGGTCCTATATAAATTTAAACTTAGCTAACATGATCACTGTCAATATTATTTAACTAGCCATCGGTATGCTGTTAAATGACTGGATGTATATAAATACTAGGTTGTTAATTGTCTTCATTTAGTTTTTGTGTGCTGAGTGTAGACTGATGAAAATAAGTGAGGAGCTTAATGTAGAATGGACTTGTGTTGATGGATATGTTGGTGTCCTACTGTATGTGCATAAATCTAATGCTAGTGGTCTGATAATATGTTGGGTTATTTACGAAGATATTTATCGATGTGTGCTATGAAAAGCATAAAAGTGTATAGTAAACTTATAGAGTAGGACTCTTGTTTCGGAGACTTTTTGTCATAAGGCTTAACAAGGATCGACTCTGAAGGCTTTGAAGATGTATGGTACTGGACATGTCTTGTCTGTAGCTATATCAACACTGAAGGACTCCTGAACTGTAGATGAGAGGTACAAAAATAATTGACTTTGGACCTAGCCCGGTATCGTATAAATTATTTTAGAAATGTGTTGTAGACATTTGGAGTCAGTTGGAGGTTATGTGTAGCTGTACATAATAAAATTTAAATTTGAGTAGTTGAAACTATGTTTGGTTTCTGAAAGTTCCATTGTTCAGAGACTCTTAATCCTTCTAGTAAGTCTAAATGAACCGTGTATGTAGGATGAGGGATTAGTTGTTTCAATATATAATTTAAACTTTTATTTCTTGAAATTCCTAATTTTTTTTAGTAATAACATTGGATGATGTATTGACTCGAGTATTATAGTAAATGGTTCTTGATTTGACTAGCGTATTATTCCAACCGGTGCATGTATATAAGCGAGTCCTAGACAGCAGGTCGCTCAGTTTGTTACTGGCGACGACGACGGTGTAAGGATCACCTAGTTTGATTCTTCTGGTGCATAAGACGCGTAATTACCTGTTCTTGTGAACTCGATGACATCTTTACCATCTAAAACGACGAACTTGATGGATGTTGTACCATCGACTACGGGAACCCTGACGTCAGCTATGGCGGAGAAGGTGCAGATCCCGTCGGCAACGACGACGACGTCATCACAAGAGGAGACTTCAACAGTCGTGATACCGTCAGCAGGAGAGACTTTAATGCCGGTGGTGCTGGCTACACAGGAAAACTCTACGAACTTCGTTTCGTCCTCGATGGAAACTTCAATGACTGGTGATTCAAGAACGACTAACGAACATCGGTGCTGTTACTGTGACAAAAGTTTTAAATACCGTCAACATGCAAGAAGACATGAAAATCATGTCTGTAGAAGAAACGCTAATCGTGTGACATTTCCGTGTGACCCATGTGGTGTACATTTCACAAACAAAAGTAATTTGATTAGGCATTGTAAAAGCAAAGTTCATTTGCAAGTTGAACATCGAGGAAGCGATGATAATTGCGATGAATATCTGTATCAGTGCCGCTACTGTGGTAAACGATTTGAGCGACTACGAAGTACACGCATCCATGAAAAGCATGGATGCAGAAGAAATCTTGACCGTGTAAAATTTCTGTGTGAGAAGTGCGGTGTACAGGTTACACGAAAATTTTACTTGAAAAAACATTATAAATTTTGTAAAGATGGGTTTCTAGCATCATCTCTGGTCCTCTAAGGTGTTACACTCCTGATCTGATGTATCGTGATCTGTATGAATTAGTTGTATTTTGTCACTCTTAAAACGAAATATAATAATTTATTTTAATAGAAATGAATGTTGCAAGGACTGAGAAAATGTATACGATATATATACATACAGTGTCAGATTTTATTGTGTATGCATGTACAATTTAAAATAAATTATTGAATTAAAGAATTTTTTTATTAATTTTTCTTAACCTACATCGTTTATCTTAATGTAATAAACTACATGTGGCACGTAATTTAGGTCGGATTTGTAATGTCCGTTTTGTCTTGTTTGTGAGTATTATTTTGTTTACCAATAATGCTGAAGACAGTTGTTTTTTTGCTAAAATTATTTCAGTCTGAGTATGTATGCCATCTGCATTCTTAAGATTTTTATGGGAGATGTTTTGGTAAAGTGCAGGTACAGGTAATGCCGTAACATTAGAGCAAATCTGATAGGAACTTGATTTATTATTTCTAAAATAATAATTTATTACTCTCCCGAAATAAACATAACATACTTGTGGGAAATCTATGGTCTTAAATCGTAACCTGTCATATATTGGTGTACACTACGGAGGTGATATTAAAAAATTGAATAATGTTAATCAATTGCGTACACTTCGAAGTAATCTGGTGCACTGGCTGGGCTGTAACAGTAAGATTCTGGATACTTGGTAAGCGATTATTCGTCCGAATTACTCGCACATTCGTACTGATTACTAACATGAATTTAGGGTTCACGAAAAAAATGTATACTAGCCGGGGTCATGATTTAAAATATTTTGCCGCTTATAATTATCAGAGTATAGAGTATGGTATGTAAAGTTCGACTCCTCTCGTATATGTGCTACACATTTATTTTTGTAGGTAGCAAGATATACATTCGTAGGCTGATTTTCTGCTCCGGTTCGGTGATGTATACTTTGAAGTGGTTCCAGCAAGTACTTTACGTATGCTGGATTATGATTTCACTGGAGTTTTACGTGTACTGAGTTGGAAGGCTAGTGATGAGATGTATGCATGTCTTGAGCAAAACATATGAGTGTCGCAGCATTCTGCAAGCTTGAAATTCCCGCGCGAGGGGTCAATGTTCATTTGCAGGTGATGGTAGGCGTGTCTCGATCGAGAAGTCTCTGCCTCTATCATTGAGAATTTTTTTTTGCTGTTGGCGTGCTTGAATTTATGTACTTTTGACTAGTCGTACGTGAATAAGTTTTAATTCGTATGCATTGGAACATATTTTTCTACATGAGGTAACAAAAATACATAGATGCTACATTGACTGAGATAGGTATCGAACACATGGTTCTTACCCTATGAGTGACTAGCACTTGTTTGACCTATCTCCACTAACCCTCGTTTACTTTGTGATATAGATGGGACATGGCTGTTTTCAGACAGATTATGGTTAAAATGTCTTGGAAAAAGTGTCCTTTGTAGAAATTACTATGTGTGGTAATTATTTTAGTCGAAGTGGTAATTTAATAAAACACGTAAAAATAGCGTGAAGGTTTTTCTAATGTGTAAACAAATTAATGATAGGATGAATTTGTATGTAGAAATGGTGGTGTACTACATCTCTTGAAGAACACTGCATGGTATATATAATGAAAGACTCTTGGGCTCAAGAAAATATACCTACTATAGGTGGAAAGGATGATACGGTTTCCAAGATTAAATGAAAGGAACTTTGATGATTTTTTTTCTATATACTACAATTATTTAATTGAGTTTGTGATGATGGGTTGAAGGATTAAATAATAAAACTGGACTCATAGGCTTTTACAGAAAATGAGAATGGAGCTCACAAGATCATAGATTGTGGTAAATCACTGACAACTGAAATGTGGAAACGATATCATAAAATGAGTTATATTGATGCAGCTCATGACAATATTGATGACAGCTATGATGATGATTTACATCTGTGATAGTGACACGGACGCGGAGATTTAAAGACAAATAATATTATGAATATAGAAAAGATGGAAGCCTTAGCACGCCGATCGTGACGAGAAACAAATATTGAAGGATGTTGATGGTATCGGGAAGACTGAAACTAATGAAGGTATCAACACTGTGAAAAGTGAGAATACATTCAAGCCTATATTTAGCAGATCCTCCATACTTTGTATAAATGGTGGACTCCTGAAAAGGAAGCATACAGGCGATGAAGACACTTCGACATCAACGATATTGAGTTCTTGCAGTAATCTGGGTGAAGACGTTGTCTTCTACGGTGATTGCTACAGTGACTCTGAGGCTGTTTACAAAGGCATAGACTGTGATGCAGAACCTAAAGCTGACAAGATCGAAGAATGTGGTGGTGTCCTGAGACCGAAGCGATGGAAACGTCGTGTTATAATAAATCTGATCAAGCTTGTGATGATCGCTGGCTGGATGATGAAAGTAACCCTGAGGATGGTGTTAAAACGCAAGACACCAGAGATCATAATATTTATAATAAACAAGTAATGAAGATGGTGGCAGAAGAGATTGATTCCACATCATGGGAAGATCCAAAAATATTGGTTGACCGGCTAAGACTGATGGTGGCATCTGTTCGTAGAGGAAACTACTTGCATATCGTGGAAGTATCGCCCATACTGTAAGAACTTCGGAACGCTGGCTACATACAATAATCATTTGATTAACTGTCATGTGTGTACTAATGAAAAATAAAATGAATTATTTATATTTAAAAAAAGTATGATTTATTTCTTGTATCCTGATTTCCAAATAAGCCTGTGTTTCCGCTACTGTATGTGTGATCATTCCGTTTCCTGTGTGTACTGTGTGTACGTTCCGATTTCCTGTGTGTACATTCCGTTTTCCTGTGTGTACATTTCGTTTTCCTGTTTGTACATTTCGTTTTCCTGTTTGTACATTTCGTTTTCCTGTTTGTACATTTCGTTTTCCTGTTTGTACATTTCGTTTTCCTGTTTGTGCATTTCGTTTTCCTGTTTGTACATTTCGTTTTCCTGTTTGTACATTTCGTTTTCCTGTTTGTGCATTTCGTTTTCCTGTTTGTACATTTCGTTTTCCTGTTTGTACTTTTTGTTTTCCTGTGTGTACATTTCGTTTTCCTGTTTGTACATTTCGTTTTCCTGTTTGTACATTTCGTTTTCCTGTTTGTACATTTCGTTTTCCTGTTTGTACATTTCGTTTTCCTGTTTGTACATTTCGTTTTCCTGTTTGTACATTTCGTTTTCCTTTTGTACTTTTCGTTTTCCTGTGTGTACTGTGTGTACATTGCGTGTTGGAGCCGAGCAGACTTGTATCCACGTAGCTTCATATACATTTAGTTTCGTAGCCATGCGGTCTTTTAGTCATGCAGTCTCGCAGCCATCTATAACTCGGAACCTGCTAGATCCTTTTAGACTCGTAGCCTTGTAGCCTCGTAGTCTCTTAGACTCGTAGCATTGTGGCCCAATATCATTGGAGCTGTTGAAAGAAAAGGTAGTTGGGGCATTTGGAGCAAATGAGAAAATTTTGACGAAGACAGATGCGGCAATTGGAGCCATTTGGAGCTGTTGGAGCCATTTGGGGCATTTGGAGCTGTTGGAGCTAAGAAGTAGTCGTTGCACGTCTATGCAGGGCTAAATGTTTATAAGATTGCTGGCTTTCTCAAGTGATTCTGTAGTAGGATAGAAATTGTGTAATAAATATTATGTTTGTAAACGACTTTGTGGTGTTTTATTTCTCGAACCTTACGCTTTTCTGGTATTTAAATTTATTTTAGCTTCGTCCAGGATCGTTCCAAGGACCTTAGACGACCTAATTAATTAGCACATTGATTGGAAATTTATTTAATGATTTCTGAACTTTTTCCCGAATCTCTAGCATTAAAGTTATGAATTACCAATATGTTGTCTTGATGGCTTATAGGATGATGGTTGTAGAGGTTTTAAAGTCTCTTTAAGAATGTTGAACGTGGCTTATTGAAGTTATTATTTTTTTACATCAAATTAAACATTATTGCATCGATAGAGGATTGAACCAAGGACTGAAACTGATCGAATCGATATGTAAATTAATGAGTGATTTTTTTGATGAATTTTGGATTTTTTCCCGCTTTTCTAGCTACATTATAACATGATTTCAAGATGGCGTCCGAATTTCAAGATGGCGGGGGGCACCTCGGTAATAAATGTTTACTGCACTGTAGCGGGTTAGAATGAAATTATCCAGATGGAAATGTACTCTATAATATGAGTACACACACAAGATGACGTACTCCAGCAGGTGGTAGCTCCTGGTAGCATCTACTGAACATTAAATGTCGGGTCCATGATGGTCGACAAGGACAAAGTCAAACTTCAAAGTCAAGGTCAAATTTCAAGGTCAGGGTCAAATTTCAAGGTCAAGGTCAATTTTCAAGGTCAAGGTCAAATTTCAAGGTCAAGGTCAAATTTCAAAGTCAAGGTCAAATTTCAAGGTCAAGGTCAAATTTCAAGGTCAAGGTCAAATTTCAAGGTCAGGTCAAATTTCAAGGTCAAGGTCAAATTTCAAGGTCAAGGTCAAATTTCAAGGTCAATGTCAAATTTCAAGGTCAATGTCAAATTTCAAGGTCAGGGTCAAATTTCAAGGTCAAGGTCAAATTTCAATGTCAATGGTGTGGTGACCAGATAATTATACTAACATGGTATCGGCACACTCTAGCCGACGAAAACAAGGTGGTGGTCTCCAGCGTATGAAGACAAGATGGCGGACATGACGTTATATCAGCTGACGATATATGAACCTTGGTATTGGTGACGGTAGATCGGTCTGTAGGTGGCTTCTGTGGAGGAAGGATCTGATGTTTTTTTTATTTTTTACCCTCACCGGTTTCGAACCAAGAACGGGAATCGATATAATCAATCATTATATTTGTTGTCAATTTATTTAATGAATTTTGAACTTTTTCCCGCATCTCTAGCATAAAAATTATGGATTTGCAAGATGGCGGCCAAATGACAAGATGGTAGGTCTGTCTCGAACAGGTGGTGCTATTATTACTTTAAATTAAAAAAAATTTCAAGTCCAAATATGCATGTTATTTTTATATATACCTTATTTAATCTTCGGTCTGGTAAATGTCTCGATGGCCGAGCGGTTAAAGGCGTATGTTTTCCAACCTAGAGATCAGAGCTGCGATGGTTCGAATCACAGCGTTTCCAATATATTTTTCATAAAAAATAAAATTTAAAATGTCGATAAGGTTCATAATAGCTATGGTAGGTAATGGAACATCGACCTTATGTGATGAGACAGAGCGACGCTGGCGCTCTCTAGGAACAAACGACAGAAACAAAGTCGACGGTATCCAAGATGGCGGCCTGCGGCGGAACAAAAAAAATCAAGAGCGATGCTGATGTTATCTAGGAACAAACAACAGAAACAAAATCGACGGTATCCAAGATGGCGGCCTCCAGTGGAACAGAAAAAAAATTCGTTAAAATCGGATAATAAATAAAAAAGTTAAAGATGGCGGCCGTAACGAAAATTGCAACGGTGACGTCATCATCCAATATGGCGGAAAACACATCACCGGAATTTTCTAGAACACACAATTACGTCATTCAAAATGGCGGATCCAAGATGGCGGATCCAAAATGGCCGCCGTGATCTACTTGTCCCGTTACGATGTGTCCCGTTACGCTGTGTCCCGTTAAACTCATCCAAGATGGCCGCCGTGACATCAGAATCCAAGATGGCCGCCGTGACGTCAGAATCCAAAATGGCGGACCGACAATCACAATCCACATCCTGCATCCTGTCCCCGGAGCCCCATTTACATACTACTGTTCTCGTCTCAGAATTTCGATCTCACCAGTGTATGCTAGGCTCTAAAAGCTCTAATTCGCGCCATCAGGTCCATATACATTTGGCTCCAATGCTCCAATTGCCCATCAGCGTTAAGTGCTCCAAGAGCTTCATTAGCTCCATTTGCTCCAACACGAAATGTTTACGCAATATACACGAAATGAACGCACAGTACACACAGTAAACAGAACGAACACGCAATGTTCACGCAATTGACGCGCAATACACGCATTATACATGCAATGTACGCAATGACCACACAACGTTCACGCAGTTCAAGCATTTAATGAAAAGGAAACACAATTGGAAGCACAGCCAAAATCGGAAGCACCTTCAACAAAAAAGAAACACATCTAACGAAATGACACATATTTTCACGAACATAAAATTCAGTGGGTTGCGTTCGTTAATTTTACGTTTGGATACAATGCATCCAACAGTCTTTTGCTCCAACTGTCTTTAACTCCATCAATCAATGACAAAAAAAGTATTTGACTCAAAATAGTCTTAGGCTTAGCTCTTTTTGACTACAAGATTAGGAGGCTACGAAGATACGAGTCTACAGGACTACATGTCTACACGAGTACTTGGCTACGAAGCTACAAGTCTAAATGGCTCCAATTACTGCATCTGTCTTCGGCGGAATATTCTCTTTGGCTCCAACTGCTCCAGCAACATTATGTTATAAGATTACAAGGCTACTTGTTTACGTAGCTACAAGTATACACTGCTCCAAGGCATCATGACTATGCGACTACGAACCATGATGTTACGAAACTACGCGACTACGAGTCTACAAGGCTACGAGACTGCGAGGCTACAGGACTACGAAGCTTTTAGGACACAGGCTATGTGGCTTCGAGACTACTTGGCTCTAACTGTCTTGGAATCCATTCAGCAGCGATAGTTAATTTATCTCATGAAGAATAACCTGTTGTAAGTAGTCTCGCTTCTTACCAACAGATGATGACATGTGTTGCTTGCAGGCATGGGCGCAAATCTGTAGGATTTCAAAAGGGGGGGGGGGGGGGGTGGGCCTAAATTCTGTGGTTTAAGAATTTTGCGCTAGAGATTAACCTAAACAAGTCTTCTCTGGATGAGAAGCTCGTATGTTATACACTTTATTTTTACGTAAGATATATACAATAAAGCAGAGCAACATATGTTTTTGTAATTATTAATTAATGACTATAAGAAGTGATCTCTTAAACATGTTTGAATAATTTGGTAAGCTAAATACGTAAAATATCCATGAAAAGAAGTATTAAAATAATATATGTGAATATAATGCAAATAGATAACACCCCACCCTTACATTACCATTGACCGTTTACCCCAATCTTTAAGTTAGTATTTTAGTTTTTCTACTATTTCATACCACACACACGCGCAACACTCTTGCAGACATACATTGGGGTTACAGGCTTACAGCAGACTATTCGGTGCAAGTTTGTGTCTATTCTTCTAATCTTCTATGTTCGTTAAATAATAGATTTTTGAAATATTTTGGGTCATTTATTTAATACAAATATCTTAATATGGAATGTCAGACAATTCTCCTTCTGTAAGCAACAAGTTTCATAACAATGATCTTTTCTTATTCTAGGAAATATATATTTGTGACAATTAAATTTAGCATTTACAGATTTGCGACAATGAGACATGGCCGTAATGTTATAAAGGAGGGTTCAATTATATTTTTTTGCAGAATACTCGACTTTCTCTGGAGTAAAATTTTGACAGAGAAACTAATGACATTCTAAAATCCCAGCGAATAGTGCATAGTGGTCATTTAGAACTTTACCAAATACACATTTTCGATATACCTATGTTTTGCTCATTTCATTAGGAGGCATTAACTTGGCTATGTGGTTATAAAACCATATTTTCTTTCACCAAAGTAAGAGCTTCGTGTGTTTTTCATGTTTCTTATCTTTAAATCCAGACATTTTTTAAAACTCTTAAACAAAGTTTTATTTCAAAAATATTAAACATTTGAATCTTTTCTTATGATACGGATATAAATCTTTGAAAAATAACTGCATTTGAAACACAGGTGTTAAATCATTCTACTAAACTAGTTACATTATAACTGATAAACTACTACAATGTAATGTGTGCTGCCTGTTTAGTGAGCCAGAAATATGAGAAGCTGATTGTAAAACACAGCAAAAGGTTACTGCAGCGCTGCTGATCGTAGCGAAGGACTACTTTTGATGACGTCACGCGCTTGAAAGCAGGCCTGGAATCTAAGTGGGGGTTGCCTGGGAACCTGCAAAGTCTAGGGCACCACTGCAAGCGGGGTGAAATGGTTGGGGTGTATCTGTGTTAGAGAGGCGGGATGATATTAGCGACGCTCGCTGGTGTTTCTAAGTGCGGTAAAGCCTCTAAGCGCAAGACTCTGAACTGGCGCGCAGTCTTCTCGTCATCACAGGATAACTGTGAATTTTGAGCCGTGAGTGTAATATTATATGGTGGAGAAATTAAGATAAAGGTGTAATGCAATGCCCTTAAGTGCTTTCAAGAGTGTGTACCGGTTGTTTTACGCTTACAAAATACTCCGAGAATACGCATTTTTGGCCATTTTAACACTTCTTAAAATACAATTTAATACCAAATCCGAAATCAAAAGTACTTTTAGGTTCTCAGCGAACTCTTAAATGCTTTTCTTAAACAGACCCCACTAGGATATCTTGAGTAGTTTTTAAATCGCTTTGATTTTCCTGAAGCGCTCCGTGTGTGTGCCCGGACAGACGGCTGGTTAAGTACAGGACAAAGTGAATGGTCCAGGAAGAAGAGTCGGTCAGGAGCAGAAAAGTTCCAACCATGCTGTGGTCGGGAGCTTGGGCCTTGCTGTCCGCATTGGTGGTTGTGCGCGTCTGGGTTGGTACCAGTGGCGCATGCGCCCCTGGCGGCGGGCGACGGTACTCTTCGCCCTCCAGCCAGCCAGTCAGCGCGTGTGCTTGAGACTAGGAAATTATGGTGTAGAACGAATATAAGAACAACAATCGTGTAAGTTTAATTACGTTAATCGCTAGCTAGCGCGTCGGATCTCACCACGGAAGGGACAGGGTGGCAGTTAGCGAAATCATCCAATATGTCGTTGCGAAACTCTCGTTCCACGTTCCGAGTTTGTTAACAAACATAAAAGGTGCCGCCTCGTTGCGAGGGTGGGGCAACTTGGGCTGGCGATTGCTGTTTGTAGGAAAGAATGGAACTCATTCGTGCTATGCTACACGGAGTCCTGAGCTTTATTACGTTTTATAATAATATAGGGGTGTTCTGGCATTGGATTGTCATAGGAGCGACTCTACTCGAGTGTGTTTTGGATTGTTATTTTAAGCATCGGTGATATCTCATGTTTTTCTTTGACTTTTATAGAATGGGAAACACGTGGTTTGCATAAATGTTTTCTCTTCCTGTTGATTTTTTTATCTTAAACAGTGTCGAATATTTTAAGTGTTAATTTTTGCTTCTTAATTGATTGTTTTCAACTATTTATGAATTATATTTATTAATTTTCATGTAATGTACAAGTTTATGTAAAATACTTAGTGAGTAGGTGTGTTTTACTAATTATTAATCGTCCGATCATCCTTTAGTGAAATAATTAACGTAAGAATATTTTTAATTTGTGTGGTTTGTTTTTCGGAGGCGATAGCTTATATTTATTATGAACAAGCATTGAACACCTATATGATACACGTAGCAACACTTATGCATAAATGTAATAAGAGTTATTGAGTCATGGAAATTCAAGGCGATTTTCCTCGCGTAAGATCATTAAATTTTTTCCTGAGTCAAGTTATATATTTTTTAATAATATAAATATTTATTAAAAATATTTTACTTTAAGCTTCTCATTCAGCATGTGAATAAATACACACAGTTTTTATCATTAAATAAGAATTTTTGAATATATTTTAATTATTTAAATATATTTTCAATAAAGCATAGGCTAATGGTTAACTGAGAAAACATATCGTGTTAACTGAAGGTAATCTGCATTAATACGTCTTTCACATCCAATCAGAACTAAATAAAAGGCATACTTACATTATTATTTCCAGCAAATATATTTTTATTATTTACTCTTCCAGATAGGGTTCAAAGTAAGGGAGAGAGATGTTTGGAGAGGGGGAGGGGATGATAGGAGAGGTTGAGATAAAGTAACCAAGAGAGAAGAGAGGGGATATGAGAAGGATGTTTGATCAGGGGTAGAGGAGGAAAATAGTTTTTTTTGGAAAGGGGAGGAGCAAAGAAGCGAGGAATATGTTTGTGAGAGAGGGAGAGAATGTGAGGGAGGGAGGTAAGTAGATAAAGGTGTCTATACATCTAAAAATTACAGGTTCTTATGAAAACATGACATGAACGAAATGGAACAATTTCTTTTGTAAGTGTGTGTAACTGTAAAATATGTTATGTCCATTAATGAAAAAAATATGTCTCAATGTATGCATCACATGCATGAAATGGAACACTTGGTTGTTTTTTACGACAGTGATACACTCTAGAACGTTTTGTTAGTTAAGGATGGGCGACACTAGCGCTCCTAGTTTATACTTTTGACACGACATGTAGCGCACCTTAGTGGTGAACGATGCAACTAATTTATGCCTACTAGCATGCCTATCAGGAACTTTTGGAATTTAAAATACAAAAAAAAAAAACTCATCCTTTAAGCCTTCCCCTTCATGATCTTTACATTTACCTCCTTCTCGCAATTGATTTGAATACTGAGATAATTAATTTCACACTTCATTTCATCGCATTTCCCTTCTTTTCCCGCTCCTTTATAATGTTAGATCCCTTATTATCTTCTTCACTTTATAATTGTGGACGTGGGCGAATTGGCAGTGTGTTCGCTTCATGATCACTCCTGTGCTTAGGGATGGAGTTCAGTGACGGCCCTCATTATTATTATTTTTTAAATTACAAATAACACCGTGCGACTGTGGTGCTTCCTTGTAGGGATCCTCTAAACTATCTCTGATATCATTCAAGATGACCGATGGCATTAATCAGTGACATTTTCCATGTTAACCAAGATGGCCGACAACGCACACATGACACTTGGTAGAGGAATTTAAAACTATGTTCGGAAGGGGATAGGAGTTAAAATAATACCTCGGTAATGAGTCAATTATCAATTAATGTGTTCTCATGTTGCAAATAGGCCCTACACTTATAACACAAAACTAATTTCTCGGAAACCACATTGAAAAAATAATTCTTTAAAATAATGCCAAGCGTGATACATATTCGCTAAATGTGTTTTAAAATATATTTCTGACCGCGAATCACGGGTACTTTCCGCACCCGCCTTTATAGTTTACTGTTGGAATCGTAAAAATGGCTAAGACGACCATTCGATTTGCTGACGGATATTTTAAACTATTTGAAAAATGGCTCCGATAAAAGTGAAAAGACTTGAAAAAATACGAAACCCTGGCTTTGGACTTGATATTTATCAAGGAATATTTTTAAATTATGTCCCAACTTATTAAAATTCATTATACAGTTAATACAGTAATATTCCTTTTGTCTCTGTGAACTTTGTTTCGCGCCACCTGTCATAGATAGCAGCACCGTCTCTCTATACTTCGTTTTAAACATTTCTGTTTCATTCATGAAACTACACCACAAAATTCCGATAACCAAGAGATAATCTATTACACATCAAAAAAGGTTTATAAGGGGAAGAGGGGGAGATGGAGATAAAAGGGAAAAAATTAAGAGTCAACTTAAAAGAGCTAACAATCAATCTCAACAGAGAATTGAATTAATAATTTATAAATAAAATGGTGTAATGAGATAATGACGTATGTATAGTGATTAAACAAAATAAAAAAATAAAAATAAAAAGAGAAAGATATTGTCAATGAAAGATATTTAAATTTAAAGTTTTGAAAGTAAATTTTCATGACAAATAAAGGACAACATTTCTGCAAAAAAATTCTCGTGCACCAAAATCTTTTGAAATAATACTCAGCAAATAAATTTAACAAACTGCTGTATCAAAATTCGTGGTACACGTGGTAATGGGTGATTTTACGGAACTAGATAAGCACAAGTCTCCAAACAATATTGTGTGCTCGAAACTGAACCGGTGAAGCCCTAAAAGGCACTTTCCAGAAAAAAAAAAAAACTCGCAGTTCACAGCAGCCATGGATGTGCAGCGAGACAAGTGCGAACACGAACAAACAGAAGGCCGACATGCATCGCACGCGCAATGCGAGGGAATCACACGGATTATACGGAGAAAATTTCCCAACAAAACGCGTGTAAATCCTGCCTCACTGCTGGTTACCGCGATTGTGAGCAGTTATGATGCGAGACTAGATTAACGGTGAAGTTTTTGAATAAAATTTTTTTCCTGAAATCCATTGGCGAATTGACAAATATATGTTCCTGTCTTGTTCTCCATTGTTTCAAAACATTGCACGCACCACCTTCTAGCGCTTCAACGGTAGAGTAGCGAGTGTTTAGGGCAGCAGATGTCGGGTTTCGGAATGCGCGCCTTCAGCCTCGACATGTGGTGTATTTCCTCTATTTTTCGCGTACCAGTGTGTGTTGACCTCCTAGGAGAAGGCTTGTGTACCCGGTGGCTTATGCGCATGCACGGGTTTGGGTATATAATCTTTAGCAGGGGCGACCACAGTCCTTTCATTTATTTTTTTTTAGCGCCCTTAGCGTCCGTGCCTCTCATCGCTCGCTCAGTCATGGATCTGTGGCCTCTCTTGCTTGCGCTCGTGTGGACGCACGCGTAAGGTGGTTGTCTGAGGGGCACGTTCTGCGGTGAACTCGTCAAAGGGTTTCTTGCGTGCAGGCTGCGAGGAAAGCGAGAGTCGGGGGCGCACGAACTCGACGGGCTGAAGCGAGTGCTAGGCATGGTGGCCATTTTTCCTAGTTAAGGTATTCGGGTTCATCATTTCTCTGGGTTCAAGTTGTTCCAGACATTTAAGTCCTTTGTCATATTTATGTGGAAAGAAAATTGCCTTGGGCTTTACGAACCAAGCGGTTCGCGTCAGCTGGGAAGGAATAGTTGTTTTCAAGGGGTTTGTAGCCATGCGATAAGAGCCCATCGTAATCTGCCAGTGTGGAGTAGATTCCTTGTACTAATTAAGGCGGCTTGTGAAAGAAGCTGTACTGCGGAGCATTGCAGGCGCAGTGTCATGACGTAGGTAGGAGGCCGCGTGAAACTGCCAAGTACTGAGACGCGCAAGGTGTGTGGGGCGTCGCACGGGCGTGGAACTCCATGTTGCACGGTGCAGTCGCCCACTGCCGTGTGCTAACTAACCTTCGCAATGTCATAAAGTTGTCTTTAAACTGTTCCTTACAGGAAAAAAGGTTAAGTTAACTGAAGTACCAGGAATCGAACAATATTGGTTGTAATCGATTTGAATTAATGACACGGAAATGATAAATAAAAAAATGTTTATTCAGCCAAAAATGTTTTTTTTTGTAAAAGCGTTAGAGCTTAGCTTACTATTTTATGGCTAAAAATCGAGGCTGTAAAAAAAATTCTCATTGTTATGAAGAGGTTGTAAAATTACTTAACTTATAAGGGAATACTTGCCTACGTCCTTTCTTAATTTATTTGATAATGAAGTGGCATTGTTTTTTAAATCTAAGCCAAGCAGTTAGATATCGGTATTTACTTTGTAAAGTTTCATGTCATATTGTCTTCAACAGATATATAAATCTGTCGTATAATTGTGTAACATTCAAGAAGATGTTGCTCCATAAAAAACGTTATTGTATTTATTCGTTTGCTGCTATAATAATTAAAGAGTGTTAATCAAATCATGTTCTCCTGAGTCTTAAGCTTTGATTTCGTACTGAGCATAGGGCAGCGAACACTTTGGCTCAGTGTAACTTACAGAGATAGACAGCTAACACAGTGCAAACGGCTCAATGCCTCTGCAGGCATTAACACCTGTTTCTCTTATAATATAATTGCAAATCGTACGGAGTTGGGCAAGGCAGGGGTGGGCCACTTGTGATATGTGGTAAGGTGCTTCACCCCACCCCTTACGGTTTAACGAGCATATATTGTATCGTGTCTTGTCCTTGTCTAGTTGGGTTCTATCACCCCCTAAAGCACGAATTTGGACTTATATCGTACTTGACATTTAATATTATCTTGCTTAGAATATATGTAGGCCTACATAGTCTAACTGTTACAAGATAATACTCAATCTATATCAAGAGATTTGATACACTGTAACACATGTATGTTTAATAACCTGTACTTACAATGTTACCAGCATCAGATAAAGATGATACTTCAGTACGATTAGTAAAGAAAGGAAAAAAAATCTAAACACGTGTATGTCTATATATTTAATAACACTTTATTTACATTTCAGTAAGTAAAAAAACACTCCAGCATAAACTATCCCAAAAACAAATGTTAAACAGTAACTGAAATCATGTAATAACCAAATTTTCTTCGTTTGATCATTTCATCGTATAAATCACTAAAAGGGTAAAAAATGAGTGATAAACATTCCAGATGACATTCAAAAGGGAAGACAAATTAGCATTGCAGCAGAAGCTAAATGCATAATCTTTTCATTATTTTGAAATGAACATTTGTGTTTTAAACGAACTCATTATAAATATTGTATGTAAAACTAAAAAATAAATTAAAATATTATTTGAATCTAATAGTGCAGCTTAACAAATTATCGCAACATGATCTTAAAAAATTGAACTGTGAGATTAAAAACTTATTTTGGGCATTAGCTAGCATAAAATGTTTTTCATAATAACTTTAAAATTAATATAAAAACATGTCATTTTCTGTAACGAAGTAAGCAAAACAAATTCTCACTTTTTGCCCATCTTGACCTTCGTATGTTTATTTTGCCACTATATATAATTATGTATGAATATTTCATGACATAATAAATGCTCATCGAAGCACAAACTATAGTTTCTCCACTTAGCTTATAACATTTAACCACCCAAATATAATACTTTTATATAATTTATTATTAGGCTTAAGATGTTTATGGAATCTGTGTTTAGTCTGCATATTGTCTAATGATACCTTTCACATAAACACGATATGGTAAATGTCCATATTATCGACAGTACACACTATGATGAAAACATTGCAAGCAGTTTAATACCGTAATAACGTGACAGCCGAAATTTATTGAGATATAGCACAGTGGTAAGAATCAAATACACCACCCGCTTAACATGTAAGCCAAGCATGGCATTTTTGTTACGTATAAACTGTCAAGTCTATGCTGAGCTGAATGAATGTGACACAAAGCATTGAACTACAAACACAACAGTCGCTGAATGCAGGAATCCGACACAACAAAGAAACTCTATGGAGTATCTGTTTAACTTAATGGAGATGACACAGAGGAGCAGGTACCCAATATACCATCCAATGAATGTAGCGAGTTCGCGTAACCATGGGGACCCACTATCACGTGTTCTGTGCAACTTGTAAGGCTCTCATACTAATGACTTTTGTTGTAACAGCTAGCATGCATTGAACTTATTGGAGGTAACAAAGTAATAGAGACAGAAAAATCCAGCTACTGAATGGAAAGAACCAAAAAAAATCATTCTCCAAGAAGTGAAAGCTGTTCATCGTATGGTCAGCTAGGTAGTAATGATACAGAGCGGAATAATTAGACAACAGCCACTGAACACCAGCTGCCTAAAGTGCCAGTGTAATTAATAAAACCTTTCAAAGGTTCTATTGAACTGGATGAAGATGGCACAAGAAGTTAGGAATATATTGTACCAGCCACTGAACACCAACAGCCAAGCTCGATATGGGTATTATTGTAAATTCTGTCAAGGGTACATTGAACTAGGCGTAAATGACACATGACGGTAGGAATCGACTTCAACAGCCGCCAAGAGCCAAGCATGACATGGTCATTGATATAATCACTGTTGAGGCTATGTTGAACTGATTGGAGATGACACAGGATGGCAGGAATTGACTTCACCAGCTCCTGAACACCAAGAGTCAAATATGACAAGTTTTTTTAACGTACCTCATGTCAAGGGTATGTTGAAATGAACAGATATGACACAGGATGGTAGGAATCCAATGCACCAGCAATTGAACGCTGAGAGCCAAAGATGGCATGATTATTGATGTAACTCATGTCGAGAGTACTTGAAATCGTCAGAGATGACACTGAATGGTAGGTATTGACTGCACCTACCATTGAACATCAATAATCATCCATAGACCTAGTCGTTGATGTAACTCCCATCGAGGGTTATGCTGCTTTGAACAGAGATGACGTAGGACGGTAGGAATCGACTACACTAGCCGCTGAATGCCAAGAGCCAAGCTTGACATGATCATTGATGTAACTCCTGATGAACTGGGCAGAGATGTCGCGCTCGGGGATGTGTCTGTTGATGAGTTCCCGCAATGCGACACCGGGCTACAGCCTGTTGAACCTGATGGAGACGGCGACCAGCGCGACGAAGAGCAGGCACCAGCCACCGGAAGCCGCGAAGCCAGCATAGACCTTCGGGTGCGCCATGGACATCCCCCGTGACGTGATGGACCGCACCGCCTCGACGGGCAGCGTCAGCGGCAGCCACGGAGACGCGGTGGCCAGAGAGGGATGCAAGCCCGCCAGCGGCCACAATATCCCTGCAACACGGCGAGGAGGACAGCTTACTTCCGCGAGGTTTGTGCATTCAATTATGTTTTGGTGATTGTGAACAATTTTAGTCAACCTTTATCATTTCCTAACTTAAAATCTGAATATTTTGTATTTGATGCAACATTATATACTTAAACAAGATTCCACCAAGTAGGCCTACTTTACACGTACCGGGTTATGATTTTAACAATGTATTGCCGTGATGGCTGGGAAGCGAGACCTTGAACGAGCAGTCATGTGGATGGCCACCCGTCACTTCTGCTAGCTTGCAAGTCCCTCCTAGCGCGTGGCACGCAGCGACACACGGGTCTCGTCCGGTAGCCTCTGGCTCTAGCCTCAGAGTTTTTTTTAAAAACTTCGAGGTAAACTAGCTTGAATTTATGTACTTTGACTAGTCGTACATGAATACTTGTAACTTCGCATGTTTTGAAAGATATTTTCTAAGCATGCCAAAATTAAAAAAAAAAAAAAGTTGATGAGTGGGTATCGATCACATAGTTACTGGCCCTTGGTATGTACTAACTACTTTCTCCTCTGCCCTTATGTTTTTTGGTTATTATTTCACGGACCTTAGACATTTTAATTTATAATTAATTAATTTAATTTACCCTGTACTGCTTGGTATCAAATTAAGGACATGAATCGATTGAATCAATAATTATTTAATAAGTGATTTTTTTCTTAATTCTCGGTAAAATATTATGAATTTCCAAAATGGTGGCCAAGATGGAATCGGTAGTTTACTATTAGCTGGTAGATGAGGAATTAAAGCTAATTTTAAGAAATTGTAACAATTTATCAAATAATTTGTTTTTACCAAGAATAATCTTTTTGTTTTTCATCGAGCGATGATCGAAGCAAGGACAAGAAACGATCGAGTCAGTTAATAAATAAAAGGCTAATTTTTTTATGATTTTTTTTAATTTTTCCGAATTTCTAACTTAAAAATTACTAAAAATCAAGATGGCGGCCAAATTGGCTGAAAAGATAGCCATTTCCTGGCAATAAATAATCCCTGCACTCTAGCGAGTAAAAATTAAACTTATATGGAGACAGCGCGCTCTAGCAGACGAAAACAAGGTGGCCACCATGACTTCACACTGGCTGACGTAAAATCTGCCTTGGCATTAGTGGTGGGAGTTCAGTCTAACGGTGGCTTCATTGGAGGAAGGAACTGTTGCCATGTTTTATCGAATGACTTCGCCATGTTCGAAGTCATTACCATTTTATAAATTTTAGTATTAAATAAATCAAATGATTTTATATGAATAAAAATTATTCCTGTTTTCTAGCATAAATGTTACGGATTTTGAAGATGTCGGACGATTTTATAAGTGGCACAATTGTTATATTAAATCATTTTTAATTCATTTTTTAATTTTTTTCCCCATTAACAACGGATAAAAATTACGGAAATTTTATATAGAATTCGTTACGAAAATTGCAACTTTTCTAGAATCCAAGATCGTGACTAACGAAAATTGCAACGATAACATCACAATTCAAAATGACAGAATGTTCTATAATCCAAGATTGGGGAAAACAAAATGGTGGATCCAAAATGGTGGCCATGGTCAAGGTCAAGGTCATCCATTATGGCCGCAGTGATGTCACAAACCAAGGTTGCGGCAGCTCCTCGGCCGAACCTTGCTCCTCGCGGGATACGTGTTTTAAAGGAATTATTTAGAAAAAAAATAACAAAAACAGAACTATCCTGGAAACACGATGCACAAGTTCAATCTGGTGCACAACTCACCGCTCATTAGCAGAAGGGGCATCACGCAACCGTTCGCTAGCAACGCTGCGGCCATCTCACACTGGCAGAATGCTGATATGGCGAAACCTGGAAGAAAGAAAATGATCCAGCTTAAATAATCTCGTATGTAAGCGTACGAATTATGTACGGGAATACTTTCAATTTCATTGGCATAAAATACTTTTTGGAATTAGTTCATTGATTTTACAATTTTTTTTACGTAGTGCTAGAGGGATCAAAGCGTGTAGATGAGCGCTTGTATTGCTATAAGAAAATCCTACCCTGTTACCAATTTAATGTATACGTAATAATTATATTTTTAAGTATAGAAAACTGAGATGTTTACAGTTGTATAAAAAAAAATTTTTCGATTATTTATGTATGAGATATGTAGTTAAAATAAAGTATTTTAACACAAAAGGCTGCCTAAAAACTATTTATTCAAATATAAATAACGTGATTTTAGCTCTTCTTCAGCGCTATAATTAAATAAATAAGTATTTTAAGGCTCTCAAACCTATTTAAAACACTTACAGCAATTATATAAAATTTTATAAAAAAATTACTACTAGTTATGAATATATTACAAAAATCAGAAAACACACGAAATTTTAGAAGCATACATAGATACATGTAATAATTTAGTACACACACCCCTTAAAGTAAAATATCTGTGTATCCATGTCCACCTCTTCACCCTGGTATCCCCTCGCCACCTTTCTGTCGGCGATTTCTCTAACCCCATGTTTGTATTGCTCGGCGCATGCGCCGTAGAAGTTTAAAAATCTTTATAGCGTACTGTCACTTTTCTCTCGGTCTTATTCGACTAACTTAAATTCTTGAATTAACTTCTCCTTTTCTGTTACTTCATATTTTTCCGCAGCCATAATTCTCTTATTAAATATTTTGAGTCTGTGCGACGGGAACCCTCTGTCGACATGGTTTTCTGTGTTTTAATTGCGTAACGATTTCAATTCGTAGTGCAAGGTGGCCGCACAGTAAATTCATATAAATGTCCGTTATCCAGTTTCGAATGCCACCTGTAGTGACTGCAAAGTTTTTTTTTTTACCATGCCGATTCAAGGTAAGTTTGTTTGCACCCTTGTTCAATATTCATTATTTATTTTAATTCATTTGTGTCGTTTTCATCCGTCTCTAGCGATATGCTTATGCCCTTGTTAGGGCCGCCGCGTATTTGTTGTTTGCGTTTCTAGTAGTTGAATTTATTGTATTATTTAACTGCATGTTTCAACGTTTTCTATTTTGTTTTGCGTCCGCATCGTGTGCATGCGCACTCGTCGTATGCCGTTTGATGACGTGGGTTCTGTTTAACTCGTTTAGTATGTGCGTAAACCTTGTACGCTGTTCCACATGTGTGTGATCAGAATTGCCTTAATGCTTGTTTTTGACATTAATGCCACTTTAAAGTTTATCTTTCCTATTACTCGCGTACCTTATTGATGTCGCATGCAAATATGTTTTCTGTGAGTACGCCCATGAGTTGTCGATTCGTAAGAAAACGCTTGCAAGCTGTGAGTTGCAAGTGTGCTTGTTTGTTGCACTGTAATTTCCTCGCCTTATCACTTATTATTAAATTTTGATAATGATGTTTCGAAGGAGAATGTCAGTAGTCATCTAGACTACTATTATTAACATTAACCTTCAAGAACAACAAACTTTTATAAGATTCCTAAATATATTGTTTTGTTAGTGAATAGCATTTTTTAAAGTAGCCAAGTAACAAATTATTTAAATTTTGCTTATTCTGAACAATGCTAGATTCAAAAACGTGTGTTATAAAAATTGTGTAATGCTAAAAGAGCAGAGATATTGTTTGCTTCTATAAAATTTCAGAAATATTATACGCCTTCCTAATAAAACGAATATTTTAGAAGTATTACTTAATATTGTTTACAAAATATTTCATCTCAAAATATATTACTTTGCATAGATGACAAAGTAAATTTATAAATTGTGTTAGAAAATATGTACTTAGAGTCTTTTCTGTAAGAGTAAATGAAATTATAGGCTTCTAGTGCATCGAATGTTCATAAATATTTAATTTTGAAAGAAAGAAACAATAATAATACTATAAAAGCAATGGTTTTGAAACCCCCTTTTTAGTTCGTTTATCTATTCATTTAAGAAAATAAGTTTAACATCTGGTATTTTGTCTCCTGACATACAGTGGCATATAGCCCATAAGTATTTTTATTATTATTGTGATGCCTAAACTCACTCGACTGACATACGTAAACTACAAGTTCATTTTAAGAAATTTTAAAACCTATCTACGAATTATCGTATACGTCTTTGAAAATGAATTTAAGCAACTAGTTTATTGCAAATAATAAAGACAAGTTTTAAATATGAAATCTAAGTTTGTGAATAAAGTTAAATTTAGCATAAATTTGCAACCAAAGTAAAATAAATCACTTTCATAAGATTATTTCATTGAAATAATTAGAAGTAACATGCTTATTTTCAAATTAAGTTTTGTTATAAGTTAGTTATAGATGTTATAGTTATAGAAATTGATGTAGTTATAAATATAATTATAAAAGTTATAGTTGTATAGGCAGTTTATATATTTATAGATAGGTCTAAAGTGTAATAATACCCGCGAGTCAAAATGATATTTTTTTTTTATTTATCGACTATTTTTTTTAAAATACCGAGTACTTCACTTTACTGTCACTGCCCCTTATATGTAGCAGCTCTAGCATACTGACTGTCGTGCGTGTTGCGTAGCTGCCAGGCGCTGCCGATTTTCGTCCTAAATTTGGTTCTGGTAATTTTCTAAAACAGTGAAGTTAACGGTAAAATAGTTACTTTTTTGTTTTATTGAATTTAATACTATCCAGACGCTTAGTGTTTCATTATAAATATTTTCGCTATTATTTGCAATAGACAAGTTGTTCAGATCCAAATAAAAAGGCATATACCAGCTTCAAGAAGCACTCCATAACGTAAGTTATTGTATTTTTTCTCAAGTTACTTATAAAACTGAAGCTGTAGTTTGGCTATTGAATTGAGACACCCAAATAATTACTGCCAGGGTATTTATTTCGTGGCTATTTAAATATATTTTATCATAACGGACAAGTAATAAATTTAAATTTTAATGGCTGGTTAGTGTGATTTAAAGTGTTGGTTATCAATATATCCACTATAACCCGACAAGATAGAGCTGGACCTTTTACTGCGCATGCGCCAGTTCCCGAGTGCAGTTGAGGGGAAGAAGGGGGAGGGAGTGACTCCGCCCTGGCCCTTGTTCGTCGCGTCGGCCCGACTTACACGAACACGGGATCGTATCCACGCAGTTGGCCAGTAGCAAAGTAAACTCTGTACGAAGAAATAACTCTTCGCCGCAGCTTTGCGCGGGCAACACTCAAGTATTTAATACCCTTTGTATGTATGTGAGCTCATCTCACTCAGTCTAAGTTGTACGCCTATTGTTAAGAATGTAAAGAGTAGGGCTAAGTATATAAACAAAAAACTCGCAACGACAAAAGGATGGCAAGAAAAAAATTAAGTTATTTTAAATGTTATAACTATTAAATGAGATTTCTCTATTGGGAACTAGGATTTCGTCAGCTTTTTCCAATACGCCAATCGTCTACAAAGGGAACGTAAGTTATTTAACAAGTTATTTTACAAACACGAATAACAAACTTTACTGTCAATTAAAACAAAGAAGGCAGACGCCCGCACATAAATAAAATAAACGCAGCGAAAAAGTAAATACGGGGCCTGAGATACACATTTTGAGCATTTGACATTATCGGAAAGGATTTGTTATGAATTAAGATGGCTGACACTCCAGACAGAAACGCTAGAAAGTTGAGAGTTTAAAAATCGCTATGATACGGTCTTGCGTCGTTCTTTGTTTAGGAACCATCACATCGTTCAACTGTTGTTTAATTTCTGGAAAACACGATTACCATCCAGACCGCCAGAGTCGGGATTCGAACCCTTTGGCAATTAGTTTTGCAAAGGAATTTTTGCAAAAGTACAAAAACATTTATAACTATGTATAACAGGGAAGTACGGTTAAAATTGATTTGAACGCGACTCACCTATCGCGAGCTCGAGTCTGAGTTCAGACATTCGGCCGTTTCTGTAGCGCTAGATCCTGTGTCTCCCGAAGAACTTTCGCCACATGATGAGTCAAGATTCACTATTATATTGTCGATTTCGATGTCCACTATTGCATCGTTCTTGAAATATTCGGCTTCAATGTTTTTAACGTGATCACAGCACTTTTTCCACTGTTCCACCGTATAGGAACAAAACAACTTCTCACACAGTTTTAGTTTATCGTCCAAAGATGTAGATATTTCCTCGCAAACTTTTGCTTTGAAATCTGCTCACACTAGTTCAATCGGATTCAAATCCGGGTGGTATGGAGGCAAACGAATGGTGTCATGGCCACACTCCTCTATTATTTGATCCACTTTGAATATTTTTGTGCTTTGGTGGGATCTTCACCAAAAGTAGCAAATCGGCTTTGGTCATGTGTGTGGAGAATTGAATGTTGTTGGCTTTTAACCAGTCTTGGATGCCAGATTTCAGAGTAGTGGTCGTAGCCTTTTTATTTATTTGGACATTGTGGTAGCTGGCATTGTCTAGAACTATGACACTATTTTTAGGTAAATTTGTAAGTAGCTTCTGTCTTACCCAGGGAGAAAAATTTTGGTAGTTCATGTCATCATGATAATCGCCAGACTTTTGTTTTGATTTGAAAATTAATAAAGCATTAGAAACGAAGCCTTCTTCTCCACCAGCATGCGCGATTATCAAACGTGGCCCCTTGCCAATTGATTCTGTTACACCTACTTCAGTGCTCGACTGCCAGCAGGAATTAACGCAATGTGTTGCATGTAGGTATGTTTCGTCAACATACACGATATTTCTACCTGCATTTCGATATTTACGAATTGTTTGTAGATACCTCCCCCTCCAAGCAGAAATTTCCGGTTTTTCTACCAAAATCTTTCTTTTTGATTAGCATTTCTTCCAACTAAATCCTATACGTTTTAACAAATGCCGCAAGTACTCTCTACTGCAATTTAAAACTCAGCCCTTTCGTAATGCCCTGGTCAGTTTCTTTAATGTTGGAATTATTTTTCTAGCGGTGTAAAACTCGTTAATTTTCCGCCGTATAGCGCCGCACGTAAAGTCATCTACTTCGATTCTTTTTTTTCGTTCCTTAATCTTTCCCGTGGGAGTAAAAAAACTTAAACTATTTTTGCCCTTTACTTTAACTTCTGCCAAAATTCTTTTTACAGTTGACTGAGAAACCCTTGTTGCAGCACTTGTTGCTTCGACAATGTTGTACTTTAAATTATGTAATTGCTTTTGCTCTTTCAAATGTGTCGCCACATTGTATACAATCTCACGTGCCTGTCCCCGCAACGGCGTGCCGTTTAAAATCAGTGACTTATGACCCGACGTTGATGCCATGGATAGCGTTCAATCGTGTAACTAGGACCGCGAGCTGACGGCACCGGACCACTCTTTCCTAAAAGCGAGCGACAGCTCAACTGGCCCCCACCCCCGCCAGAAGCTTCGGTCACGTGACTGCCACCTCCCTCCCCAGCTCTTCCAAGGTTCTTTTGTAACTTGTGTGATTATAGCAAGATGATATTAACATCTTATTTACATCATCAAATCGCAAACAACGTATTTCTTTAAATATGTTATTTTACTTGTTATTATCTATGTTGAAATTGACCTTTTTTGTGTGCGTGCATAAATATTATGTTTAACTTATACCATATATATACACACAGTATAAACTCTTTATAATGTTACTCGATTTAACGACAAAATCCCTGAAACGTCAAAATTGCTTGACTTTTGGTTGGTTTACCTTGTTTTCTATACAATAGTACACTTTATATAGCGTCACGCTCACTCTATTTAACGACAACAATACGGAATTATAATTCATTAAGCAGTACTTTCTATGTTGCCGAAGTTGATAAGAACTACAGCTGTGTACGTTCTTTTGTTTGCTGTTTTGTTGTTGTATTATCTAGCACGTGTTTACTTCGACTGACGTACCGGAAATTCTAAGAAATGTTGTCTTTTGTTTTAGTAAGTATGTTGAACTTGCACATGTTTACCTCGGTCACCAGACTTTTGTCAAGTTGTTACACGTTATCATTACCGCAGTTGCTTACAAATTTTTGAACTGTAAACATGGCGAGTAAACGAGAATCTTTGTGTATTGAAGAAAAAGATTTATTTATAAGCTCGATATAAGCGGGAGAAAATATCAGTGATGTTGGCAGACGCTTTGGATTTAGCCGCTCTGCCGTGTCTACAATATGAAAAAACAATGAAAAAAACAGATTATACGCAATAAATGTTGTTATTTGTATGAATTTTAATGTTCGTGAGTAAAATGTGTACTTTATTAGTAAATACATATTGTTATAGAATAGTAAAATGATATATTTTATTTCTCTACATTAAACGACCACTCTTCATAACGCCGAAAAATGCTCTGACCGTTAAGTGTCGTTATATAGAGTTTACACTGTATATATATAAATATATTTGTTGCCTATAGTCTATAACAATAATGCCACCACTGTATAAATATGCTAATTCTGCTTTTTTTAAGTTAGATTTTTTCTTTAGAATTTAATTATTACTTATCATATAGAATAATAATATTAAATAGAGAACATTTAATAAAATAATTTTATTCATGTATGATATCAAGCTGGAAAAACTGTTTTACCGTGTTATCTTTTCTTTAGTGGTGCGTATTTTAGATGTTATTGTTGTCTTTAACATTAAAGACCTAACTAATTGTTTAGAAGTTTATAAACCTATTTTTATCTCATTTACCAGTCAAATCTAAAAACAACAACAAAAGATATGAATATTCGTCGAAATGGTTTAGCGAAATATTAGTTATTAGAAGGGGACACTCATGTACCCAAAATAATGAACGGAATAATTCATTTTTACTTTTCTTTAGGAAATATAGTAAAAATGGTAATGGTTATGGTATAAATACATTCTTTCTTCGACGTCTTATATCCCTTATGGTTACGATACAATAACAACAAACATTTATACATAGATAGCTGCAGAAATAATCTTTTGCACAAAACGAAACACATTATAATGTTAGTTATAATGGACTAAAAATTGTATGCCATTGATTTTGCTCAGCTTGAAAAAAATTAATGCTGTGTGGTAAGTAGTGTGTAATAATTATAAATAAATTATTATTTATATCATAAATTCCATTGTAGGGCAAGAATAAGTAAATTATATGCTGAAAGAAATTGTTTCACTTTTGAATAATGTCCAGTTAAATCAATCGTTAACATGTAATATTTTAAACAAACATTTTAAAAAAATAAAATAACATTGAAAACAATCTAGCCAGTACACGCTTTTTCCTATTTATTAAATAAATTTATTGCACTACAATTAATTTATTACATTCAACATTCAGGGTTCTAATTGACTGAAAAATAACATAGTTTAATTAATGACACTGTATAAAGCAAGAGTAAATCTAAAGCTAACTCTACTTAATGCTAACACTGGACTTGTTTAAAGGGTAATCCAAATTAACAATTGAAGCTCGTTTGCTTGGATTACGTGAATTTTAAATGTTATCTACA
This sequence comes from Bacillus rossius redtenbacheri, assembly GCF_032445375.1. NCBI lineage: Eukaryota > Metazoa > Arthropoda > Insecta > Phasmatodea > Bacillidae > Bacillus > Bacillus rossius. The sequence goes on along the minus strand of NC_086330.1, from coordinate 277,530,701 downwards.
ATTTCATATTTCATTAGAGAAATACTTATTTTGATAGTGCCCAGGCTTTAAACAGGCAATTTTTTTAAATTAATATGATTATAGGAGTTATTCTTAATGCTTATGTTTTAAACATACTTTTAATAAAACAAATTTTTATTATTTTTAAATATTTTGTCAGATTAGAATAATTTAATTTAATGGTTTTAAAAATTTTCAATCCCAAATTTAAATCCTAGAATAACATAGGCTATGTTTTCTTTTAGTACAAAATTAAATGTCCATGTGTGATGTTTTTCATAAAACACATATTTTAGGATATCATTCGTAAATAAATAAAAAATATATGTTTTATATAAAGTGTAGACACCTGAAATTTTCGACTTGTTTGGATAAAGTTATATATTTTCTTTTTTAGATTTATATCCTTTAAATAAATAGTTTTACAACAAAATTTAAATAAAATAAATAATAATATTAAACACTTTATGTATCACACTAATTTCATACACACATATTATTCTACAAATAGAATATAAGTTGGATATTAAGCGTCGGCCACATTATGCAGTTAAATCAGATTACCTGTGTTTTTCTACTCGATGTTTTCTTCTAGGTATTTGTTTACATGTTTGATTTTTATTAATTAACTGAGTGCTTTTTTAAGGTATCTGCATTGTGCACAGTAGGAAAAGTGGTTAAAAGAATATTTAATCAAAAAAACATTTCGGAACTTTTAGGTGCAGTAGGAGAAGTGCAAAACGTGTCTCCAGTCTAAGGTAAGCAAAATCATTAAATAGCACTTATTTAAGTGATGATTCTAGGTATAAAAATTAATTTTAGATTGTGTTATAAATAAAATTCGTAATAGCTTCAAAAATATTGAAATACTGAAAATGTTGCTCCTATAAAGTTTTTAACTTTATAAATTTTCATACTCAAACAAAGATTTTACAGGAATGATTAAAAAATTTTACACAAATAATTTTCAACGATTTCCCAAAAGATTCAGTGTTAATGATTTTTTTCTTCTGTTGCTAAGTAAAAATTAATTTAGGTTAAATGTGTTGCACGATAAAAATTATTGCTAAACATGCATATCTTATATACTTTTCCCCAGAAGGTTAGTTTTAGCACATCTATGGTGAAAATAGACTTCCAAGATAAACTATTTCGTTTGATTATTAAATCCAAAATGTGTATTTTTGAGTGACATGGCCATGACTGAGTCTAGCGCTGACCTAGGAGCATGCCTGACGCGCCCACCACCATGCTCAGCCACCACAACAGCACGGGATTGCCGATGCACTCCAGCTGGAACACGTTGAGTGCGAAGACCTCCAGCACCATTATTTGGCAGGCCAGCACGACAAACTGCGCCAGGAAGTGGGCCAGAACTATCTCCAGCGTTGTGATGCCTGCGGGCGAGAACAAAACCACGCTCTGCTACCACACCAAAACACATCCATATTCTAGAGCGAATTAGAACGTTCAGGCGAGAAGCTAGGATGTGGCTGTGAGCGATATTAACGATATTAATAATTGAAGTCAAAATGAAAACACAACCTATCTGGAATGCCAAAGATTTATCTAGCTACACACAAAGAAATCTGTACTTTTACAAAATATTCATTTGGAAACCATTATCCAAAAAATAGTTTGTAATACTAAATGAATGTAATTGTAATTTTGTACAACACATGGCTATGGTTATTTTTGCATATATGAAATATGTTTTTCGAGATAATACTACATATTACGAAAACTGGCACATAATTTTATATTTTAATTAAAGTATCACACAAGAAGAAATTTTTTAAAACTTTTAAAAGATAACCGAATATTCAACAATTTGACTTTATTTTGTTTTACAGTGCTTATTAATGTGCGCAGTTATTCCTTATTTTCGCCACTTATCAGACTGCCCAATTGCTTGCCCATCCCAGTGGTTTCGCCTTTATAACTGGTGGCCATCTAATAGAGAAGCCATTTCATTATTGGGCCAGGCATTCAGGACACCTTTACAAAATTGCTGTGAGTCGTGTGCCGACAGTGGGAGTGCACTTTAAAGAAACTCGACCAAATATGAAACGCACATGCGATGCAACAAGGGCTTCAAAACACACCTGGTCTTGAAATATTTTGCGAGAAATGCATGCCCAGAATACAACCATTATCCTAAAAAAATATCCAACATTATTTTATTTCTTATATAAATAGTCTGACACCTATGCTTCGCAATGATACTGAAAGTTTGTTTACTTACCAGCTACAATATTTCTGTCGAGGAGTCCTTCTCTTCGCTCGAAAACTATACTGGGTGTGGATAAGGCGACACCCAGGAAGTACACAATACTGAAAAATAAGGATGCGCAAAAAATTTAAAATACAAGTGTAGGTTGTAAAATTCTAAAAAAGATGTGAGTTGTGAATTAAATATTCTTGTATTCACACTGTTTCCATAGAATAGAGTATCATATTTTCGAACAATTAATGCTCGTTGGTTTACCAAACATTTACCAGGGCAAATACTCTTTTATATCCATGCACATTGCTTTTTTAATAAAATAATAATTGTCTTTTCTTTTAAATAGAAGTAACACACAAAAATTATGCACTTATATGTTATGTTGTAAGAATTTAAAGCTACCCTTTGGCAAAAAAAAAACAGGTGAAATATTTGCATAGCGCTCTTTTAATTATTTCGAGGACTTTTAAAGTGTTAGTTGAATTACAAAAAAACATAACATCTTCAAATATTATCAAATAATATTTGTACTATATGTATCTAGTAACCCTACTTTTCGTCCTTGTTATTTAATATTCAAATTATATCTGCACTGAAAGTAAATCTAACACACGAAGTTAGTACTTTACTGAATTAAAAATATTAGTATTTTTTGTGAATTTATTCATATTTTCGTTAACTGAAAACCAGCAGAAGGCATTTTGAATTAAATTGCCACAACCTTCTCCAGAATATTTTAAATAAAAATGCATTCTGCTAAGGAAAATACTTCTTGGATGGAGATCAAAAGAAGATTATATTTTAAGAATATGTTTACATACTCGACAATAAATATATTGGTCAACAAGGTCTAAGAGCTAATATTGCATGTATTATGAATTTTAATTTCTCTATTATATAAAGTTCGTCAGATTACCTCCAGCATTGTTTTAATACTGTCATACCATCAAAGTTATCATTTGACTGAGATATCTCAAATTTGCTACTTGAATCTTAATATAAGATTTTTAAAAAATGCATTACAGTGTTGGATGAAAATTTGGAAACTTTTTGCTCATTTCTTGCATTAAAAAAGTAAATTTTAATCACGTAAAAGCTGTTTTCCTAAAATAAATCTTTTTTTCGACTGTTTAGAGCTGTAGGCACATGAATTGTAAATTATAGCTACATATTTACTAACAATTCTATAATTATTTTACGTTTATAACCTATTTAATCTCCCATATTTACTTCGCTATTTTAAAAATATGTTTATATGGATATCAAAGCCATTTACATTTCCACAGGGCGCGATTCGGATTGGTTAATTCCATCAAATATCGAATGTAATTTAGAACCAATCCTACACTAGGCTAGGTGATACTGCAGTGGCCTACCATTACATTTGCAGTATTAATATATGTAAAGGGACCACTTCACACCCAGTCTGGGACAAGAGGATATTTTGACAAAAAGGAAAGTTTCCGATGTGGTACTTGGTTGAAAACATGGGATCCTAGAATTACCAGCCAAAAGCACAAACTACTGAGCCGATAAGTCTGAAATACTTGTGAAAACAATTATTTTCAATCAGTTGCATATTTCAAGCGAAAAACCACAAAAAATATTTCAAGCAATTAAAAAAATACTTCAATTCCACTTACAATGAAACAATTATACCAGCAAAATACTCCCGTGTACATTATCTTGTATGTTGATGACAAAATATCGATTTGTTTCTTTCAACAAACATCTATTTTACACATTGCTAAGTATTATGTAAAGAGGAAGAGATATGAGCCAAAATACTCATATTGGTTTGAACATATTTTTGGTCAAAACCTTTTTCTGTAATTTATTTTTAAAATTCTTCTATTGTAAGGGCATAGTTTATAATTTAACATAATGTTGTAGCTATTAGTGACTCCTGCTTTAAATTAATAGTTTCCACTGAGAAGTCTTTGTGTTTAGTATTAATTTTTTGGGGAAAAATGACCACTACAGTATGGCTTCTCCTGCTGGAGAAGGTGCTTGTTTGTAGCTGAGGCGTGAAAGCAATTGCCAGTTCTAGTACCCGAGACAGATTCTAATAGAGTCAAATGAAGGGTTTATGATATAAATATGTAGCCTTTCTACACCTCTGGCAAACCTCTGCCTCCTCGTGGCACCAGTGGTGTTTACAAAAGTGAGCTCTGCTTGGGATACTATCCCAATTCATCAGGCAGTGTCAGTTGCTGGAAAAAGGGTATCTGGTGAGGAAGAAGGGCTATGACTGTGAGCACACGCAGATAGTCATTTAAAACTCACCAGAGATCGCAGCCTTTCGCGGCGATTGTCTGGAGTTGCTTAGCTTCTGGGTTGTAGCCACGTCGAAGGCGAAGATATCGCCGACGTTTCGGTCGACATTGCAGTTGCCATCATCAGGGAGGGAGGATGATAGCGACTGCAACGTCGATCGAAAGGTCTGTGATATCTTCGCCTTCAATGCGGCTCCAACCCAGAAGCCAAGCAACTCCTCACTAGAGATCGACTGCCGATCCTTCAGACCTTTAGGTCTCAAAAACTTCGGTTTCCAGTAATGAACCATTGATTATAGTATGGCAACAGTGACAAATTGGTACTTTCACTTTTTGCAAACATTTGGCTGTAATTCGAGCCTTAATGGTTGTAAACTACATAACGTTATGTGCTAGGAATCGGGGTGAACCCAAGTTTCACCGACGTAAGAATGAACCATTTTACACCACAAAATCCATGCTAGTTTAAAGCTATTAGTCTAGCCACCTACTAGTTCCATGAGAATTTGGGAGTATTAATGGACAATACTTGATGTAAATGGGGTCCCCACTGATGGTTTACCTGTCGGCCCAGGATAGAAACATGGTTTGACTCTCACTCGGCAATGGTGTCAACTGTCCTAGGAGCAACTCGAAGGAATATCTTCCCTGAGACGGGCGGACAATGTGAGCGGCAATGTAGCTACATTTACTAGCTGCATGGATCCCTCTCGGACCATGGAGCTCTGGGTGCACTGATGAGTCACAGTGAGGTGTGTTGGATCAGGGTAGGTGCCAGTGGGTTCTCAGGCGGGGTTTCGGCCTGTGTCAACTGACTGATTAGCTGAGTGGGCGTGAGTGACTTTGATGATGGGCCTTTCAACTTAGCTGGGTCACAAATCATGTTTATGATTGCGATAAGACGGTACATCCATTTACCTCGCGCAGGGCCCCCGCTGACAATGCTTTTCATTTTCATTTATTTTAATTTGTCTAGTACTATGTTAAAAATATGGACATCGATCGTTAAATGAAAATTAAATTTTTTTATCTTGTTACTTAGTTTACCTATTAACCTATTTCAATTAATGATTTCGTATTAGAAAAAACTTTCAAAGATTTTATTACAATGTATAATGATGTGATGATACCGGAAATGTGATCTTAATCATTTGTTAAACTAACTCAAGTATAATTTATCAGGAAAGAATATCAAAATATCTTAAGATAAATGAGCAAAACCATCGTCGAAATTTAAGTTTCATGTTGAGTTAAAAATGATTCAAAGAGTAAATTTTTACAATTATTCTAGAGGGGGCTTCTAATAGGTAAATAGCCCGGAGCCCACAAATTTTAAAGCTATTACACCATGTCGCCCATATAGAGAAAAGATAAAGAAATCACTATCTGACTATATGTCAATAGTAACTATGTTGAAATTTTTGTAAATCTATTTATATGTAAACTGTCTTAACACAGACAATTTTCAACATTAAATGATACAAAATTGTTTGCCTTAAAACTATTTACACCAATGTTGCATGTATTGATTTCTTAACAACAATAATTAATAATAATGTTTGCCCTTGCTTACAAAATAATGAACGGCCCTCCAAACTGGTCAATATTCCTTGGTATCATATGGCCGTACACGGATTCTTTTACCTGAAATCAGAATCAAGGAATTAATTTCACTTCTTTTTAACTAACATGTTGCATTGAATAAAGTGAATAATTAAATCTACAACATTGTTATTATTTAGTGGACAGAATCCCTGTGGGAGGTCATGATTAAAAGAGTCTGCCCAGTCAGTATCGCTGCATCTACTAAGCAGATTCATCCTGATTGGCCACACCTTCCTCTTATCACGACCACCAACACAAAATCGGCTTTAGGATATATTTCTCTGGAGGTTTTATCGTAGTAATAAAAGATGCATTTGCGAAACCTAACATAAAATAAGTCAACACTTTCTTTGGAATATTTACATATTGATGGTCTCAAAAACTTAATCATTAATGTTTTATACAACATTTTATGACTGAAAAATTTAATACTTGAATTTAATTATCTTAACTATTTAAGTACCAGCACTTTAATAAACCCTCCTAAAAATTAATGCTCGAAAGGGGCTATATTCCCACCCTGTCACACCGTTACCCCCTGGAGCGAAGCTTGCGCCAACAGGGACCAATCATCACTTGTTTGTGAAAGACTGAAAATAAATAAATAGTGTGATAGAAAAACAATCCTCCTGCGGTAAATTGCCCCATGAAAATGGCGGCAACGAGGCGTCCCAAAACGTTGGGCACATCATTCATTATTTTTACGAATGTAGCTTCAATCCTGAAACCAGATGCAGTTAAATGTTGCATAATAACTGTGGTTTAGCATCTCGCCGACATAGAAGTCATTACAGATTTGAAGGGTAGAGCAATGTGACTGAAGCTGCGTCAGAATGCATTGTGAGAGGAGGAAATGGGAGACCCCGAGAAAAACATACCAGCTTACTGCAAAAAAAAAAAAAACCACATATACCAAACACTTGCGAAACCCGGATCAACTTGTTTTGAGGCATGTGCTCTGACCGCACTATAACTGTGGCCGAAAATTGAATAAAACATAGGTCGATGGATATTTTTGGACTTCTTTTATTTTTAATGACTTTTTATATGATGCAAACATACTTCAATGGTACCTATTTGAGCGTAATGATCTCAATTTTATCACTGCAACTTTGTGAATATATATTTGGTTACGACCATTTATATTTTGGTCATTATTATTTTAATATAATGGTAGATTGGAAACTTACAATATGATTAAACATAAATAGTTTTCTAGGGTACATTCAAGCAAACTTGCTCAGTAATTGATTGAATGTATAACATGACTACATCTGAAGTTTAAAATTTGAACCACTTTTATATACACATATAAATGCTAAACCAGGATGTAATGGCATTTTGAAATACTACTTTTTTATTTTTAATGTACATCTATAATATAAAAATGAATCGCAAAATGTGTTGGTAAGCGCATAACTCAACAACGCCTGGACCAATTTGGCCAATTTGTTTTTTAAATGTTCGTTGAAGTTCAAAGATGGTTTTTACGGCGAGAAAAATTCGAATAATTGCCGGAAAACCCCTAAAACCAGCCCTTTTATTTTTTCCATACAAACGTTTTCTAACTAAAACGATCACTCATTGTTGTTTAAACAATGTAGGTAAGTATGTTCCTAACGTCAAAGAGTCAGTTTGCACTTTATTACCTCTGTACAAAGTTCAATCATATCTATCAAAACAGTGTGCGTTGGAGCAAAGATAAACAAAAAAAAAATAAACCGAAATCGAATAGTTCAATTTGGTCGGCTTCGCGATATAATTTCATTTGTTTTACTTTAAAATGCATCAGTTTTCAAGTCATTACATCAGTCAAACAAAACCAGCTTTACCAAAGGTATTTCATAAGTTTAAGAGTAGTATATGATAGGGGCTCCGGCGGCAGGCTTCAGGCTGTGGTGCCTGTGGTGCCGACCGCCATCTTGGATTGTGACGTCACGGCGACCATCTTGGAGGAGTGTAACGGGACATAGCGTAACGGGACAAGTTTGACCTTGACCTTTGACCCTCAAAATTCGCCAAAATTGGGCAAAAATTGCCCAAAATTCCACAAAATTCGTCAAAATTTACATTTCTGTGAAAAAAATTCCGCCAAAAATTCTCAAAAAATTCCACAATTTAAAAATCAGGATTTCGAAAATCCTCAAAAGTCGTTTTGTCCTAGAAAGAACCCAAATTCCTAAAAGCGGCTTAAAACTCCTAAGAGCTAGCCGCTCTAAGCCGCAGAGGTCATGACCTTGAAAATTAGGATGCCATGACAGCCATTTTGAATGATGACGTCACCGTTACAATTTCCGTTACGGCCGCCATCTTTAACTTTTTTATTTATTATCCGATTTTAATGAAATTTTTTTTAAAAATTATAAAAAAAAATTAAATAATAAAATTTTAATAATTTTTTTTTTAAAAATCATACATTAACGACACGGAGTTTGGAGTCCTCGGTTCGAACCCGACGAGGTCAAAAAAAAAATTAAAAATGGCGACCGATCCTTCCCCTGTGGCAGGGTGCTGGCAGACTGATTCCCACCACTTTTTTTCAAAGAATATATATCGTCACCTAGTATGACGTCATGTCCGCCATCTTGTCTTCGATGCTGGAAGCCATCATCATTGTATCGTCGGCTAGAGTGCGCTGACGCCATGTTAGTTTAACTCTTACCCGCTAGAGTGCAGTAATCATTTATTACTAAGGTGCCCGCCATCTTGAAATTTGGCCGCCATCTTGAAAATCCGTAATTATTTAGCTAGAGATTCGGGAAAAAGTTCAAAATTCATTAAATAAATTTGTAATCTATATACTGACTGATTAGATCGACTAAGCTCCTTGGTTCGATCCCTGGATGATACAAAACAACTTTAATTTTAAAAAATACCACAAAAGCGACAGGTTTGAGAAAATAAAAACACCGCAAGTTCTATTAAAAAATACTTTTATTACACAAATTCAGTACACTACTACAAGTACAAAAAAATTACACAGACAAATTACTAAAGCCTTGTGGATTTCTCGACGTCTGCATCTGCCACCCACGAATTGAAGCGAGGTGGAAAGCCCCACCACTTGACGTAGGACAGTCCATTTCTTCGTTTTATAATCTTCTCCACCAAGTACGTATCGGGATACAACGTAGGCTGAATCTCTTCGGCATAGAAGCCGCCATGGATAGGTTTGTGGTCCAAATCTTCGAGGTAGTAGGTCCTAGGCTCTGATTCACGAACATGTGTCACACGGAAAAGTTCGGGACTCCAGTTCGCAGTGAAACCTTTCTCGAAGATACCTTTCTGCTTGGAGATTCGCACAATGTCGCCGACGTTAGCTTTACGCTTTCGTGGATCTTTCTTCTTCGTGTTGGGAAAAACTGTTTGAAGCAGGCGATTATCCTTTACGTCCTTTGGCTTCATTTTCGTGGTAGAATGCACAGTGGAATTATACTCGCTTATTAGTTTCGGTAAGATGTCAAGCCACTTGTAATTTCCGTTAGCCGTGAACTGCCGCCACATCTTGGAACGCAAAGTTCTGTTAAACCTTTCGACAACGGAGGCTTTGACGTTACTAAATGTATAGTAGTGTTTGATGCCATACTTCTTCATCAAAGCCTTGAAGGTCGCATTGTAGAATTCTTTCCCGAGGTCCGTTTGCAGGTGCGACGGTACACGTCCATCACGCAAAATATTGTTCATGGCCTTGGCTACGTCAGTTGCAGTCTTTGATTTGACAGGTCTAGCCCAAGCGAACTTGCTATAAACATCGATGACTGTCAACATGTACTTGAAACCTTTATTCAATCGGGAATACGGTATCATCTCAACAAGGTCCGCCTGGAATAAATCATCAATTCCACGAACTATGACTTTGCGACGAAGGTATTTCCGTCTAGCAGGAGCATGAAGTTCGCGAGCGATTCCGGTTCGACTCATTGTATGTAGCCGGCTTCCTTCAGTTCTTCAAGTATGGAGACTATTTCGTTGATGTGCGAATAGTTTCCTACACTAAGCGATGCATGTAGAATTCTAAGGCGATCAACTAATTCATTAGGGTCGTCCCAATATACATAGTCAAATGTCTGACCACTTTCTAGCTTTTTTAAACCTTCGCCATGTATTGTTAGTTCACTGAAGAGATTAGCGAGAATGTCGATTTTTTCATGATCTTCGTCTTTATATACACCACTATCTGGATCGTTATCGCGAAAATGTGCATTGGTAAGCTCTAGCAGTTTTTTGTACTCTTGTAAGTCGTTGTAAGAATATCCTTTAGGCTCCCTGCGAAACAGCAATTCGTACAGACCCGGAGTCCCGCGCGTTTTGAACTCTGCTACGCGCACGATATTTCCTGGTAGAAAGTCTATTTCTTTAGCACCGAGGAACTATTTATTATGTTTTCTGTACACTCCGTAGGTCGTGGCATTATTCCGGCTCGTAAACGATATCAGGTATGGTCGGACCATTGCATTAACTTGATGTCCCTTTTTCGGTATTTTTTTCTTGTGCATGGACTCTGTACTTGTTAAGTCCTCTTCTTCTCGATCTGGTTCATACTTTCTCTTCTTTACAGTCGGCATTTCATCTTTAACTTCTGTCTTCACAATGAAGGCTGGTTCTTCCTTGTTTTCAAGTTCGTCGAGGCGACTAGTGATTGGTTTAAATATCTCCTCATTTTCCATCTCACGTGCAAGTCTGGTTCGTCTAGCAAGTAAATATTTTTCGCGAACAGACTGTATAGCTCGATGAAGGTCACTGGCCAGGTCCGACATTGTACTGGCTGAAAACTTATTGCAAGACCTCCTTTTATACTTTTCTATTCGTTCGCAGAAACTTCTTTCTTGTGTTTGGCCAAATCTGAATTTGCTGACGATTGAGATAGTGATGCTTTCAGACTACTTTGAAAAGTCCTCAGATCGTCCCGTCTTTGTGCATTCGAAACTTCGATCATGTCGCGAATGCGAGAATCCGAAGCTTCCACGCGCTGGTCTATGGCTACGAGGTACTCAAGTAATTCCTTTTTCACCCCGTCTATTTTTTGAGCCAGTAGCGAAATGTATTTGCGGATAACGTCGTCATGAGACTTGAGAGCAGTACGTAAGTCTCGACTGCTACGACCGAATTTCGAAATGCTATGACTCATGTTTGGTGATAAACTGATCGAAACCTCGTCTGTACCTGCCCTTATATAGAGGCCAGTCTTTGACTACAACTAGGAATCCGTGTTCTTCTTTCCAACACAAGTAGCACATGTCTTTGAATTCCTGGAATGTCATGTCGGTGTTTACGTGATCATCATAAGCGTGGCGTAAATTAAGTTCGTCCATGCGAAACAAAACTATGACATTTGCGTTGTCTCGTAGGAGATGTTTTGGAATACGACTGTACGTCTGACACAGGTAAACGCAGTCTACCTTGGCGTGTCTGCCCATGGAAAAGTACTCTTGTATTATGCCTTGTTTCTCGCACATTACATCGTCGAAAACAAACACGGAATTGGCTTTTGCTTCGCTTGGAGGTACAACATCGGTATTATCGCTAAACGGAAAATACTCCAGACCATCCACAGATCGTAGAACAGTTGCTAGGCGCTGGTACTTTGGCTGTTGCAACGACTTGGAATACAAGTAAACGTTCTCGAACCGAAGACCATTTGGTTCCTCCAGTAAACTCAGTAAAACACACGTTTTACCGCAGTTGGACGGACCCGCCATTATGCAACGTACGGCAGAAGGCAACAGTAAGCCATGTCGTGATTCACGCGCACTAAATACATCGTCTTGCGTAATGCGCACGGGCAAACACACGTCTTGCTTGACGACCTGCATTGTACTAAAGTAATTGTATAAAATCAAACACATTTATACTTTCTGGTCAGTTGTGCGTAATGACTCGAAGAGGTAAGAACAAAAAACACATCGGCGCGGGACTCGTAAACTCGCTGATAAACAATCTGCCATTCGAGCTACACATTCCCGGCTACAGATTCTGCGGCCCCGGCACGAAACTAGCGAAAAGGTTAGCTCGCGGTGACGTGGGCATTAATTCTCTCGACGAAAAGTGCAAGCAGCACGATATCGCATATTCATTAAGCAAGGATCTGGAATCCAGGCACCGGGCCGACGAGATATTGGCACAGGAAGCCGAAGATATAAGCAAATCGTCGAACGCGGGACTAGGAGAGAAAATCGCAGCGTGGGGCGTATCTAAGATCATGAAGGCAAAGACGAAATTAAGACTGGGTGCTCGTCGAACCAGCTACATCAAGTCAAAAACTAACTCACGCAAGAACAAGAAACGCAAGATCGGTGCAGGCGTGCAGAAAGCCAAGCAAAAATTACAGACTCTCGACAAGAAGATTATAGGAGGGTTTCTTCCTTTGCTTTTGCCTGCATTGGGTGCTCTCGGTGGCCTCATCGGTGCAACGAGCGGTATAGTGCGGGCAGTCAACACTTCGAAGAATGAGCGCAAGCAGTTAAAAGAAGCACAGCGACACAATGCCAGCATGGAAGCCATTGCCATCGGTAAAAAAAACGGCGCAGGACTGTACTTGCATCCTCACAAGACAGGACGAGGCATGAGAAAGAAACGTGTAAAGAGAAAATCCTAAGTTCCCTACCGAAACGACCGCTCACCAACGTAGATTTAATAAAGTACGCACGCAAACTGAAAATACCAAATTTCCGCGGCGTGTTTATGCGAGACACTTTGCCCAGCAAGCCAAAGACACGTGAGTGCGCCATAATTAATATAGACACGTCGGCGGGTCGCGGCACGCACTGGGTGGCGTACATAAAGTCTGGAAAAAAAGCTACTTACTACGACAGTTTTGGAAATTTACGCCCTCCGCCCGAACTGCGACAGTACCTGGGCTGGTCCACTACGTTGTTTTACAATTACGAAACGGAACAGAAGCCTAATCAAACAAACTGCGGACACTTGTGTCTTCGCTTTTTAACAAACAAATTTTATTTGTCAGCTAATTTTTGTTTGTTAAAAAGCGAAGACACAAGTGTCCGCAGTTTGTTTGATTAGGCTTCTGTTCCGTTTCGTAATTGTAAAACAACGTAGTGGACCAGCCCAGGTACTGTCGCAGTTCGGGCGGAGGGCGTAAATTTCCAAAACTGTCGTAGTAAGTAGCTTTTTTTCCAGACTTTATGTACGCCACCCAGTGCGTGCCGCGACCCGCCGACGTGTCTAAATTAATTATGGCGCACTCACGTGTCTTTGGCTTGCTGGGCAAAGTGTCTCGCATAAACACGCCGCGGAAATTTGGTATTTTCAGTTTGCGTGCGTACTTTATTAAATCTACGATGGTGAGCGGTCGTTTCGGTAGGGAACTTAGGATTTTCTCTTTACACGTTTCTTTCTCATGCCTCGTCCTGTCTTGTGAGGATGCAAGTACAGTCCTGCGCCGTTTTTTTTACCGATGGCAATGGCTTCCATGCTGGCATTGTGTCGCTGTGCTTCTTTTAACTGCTTGCGCTCATTCTTCGAAGTGTTGACTGCCCGCACTATACCGCTCGTTGCACCGATAAGGCCTCCGAGAGCACCCAATGCAGGCAAAAAAAAAGGAAGCACAAGTTGCGAGATCTAAGTCTTAGTTAGAAATCAGAATACAAGAAATAAAAACATGAAATTTTTATAATTTAAATTATTTATTTTATTTCTTTACATTATACAAATGCAAGTAAAACATGCCATTATTGTATGTAGCCAGCTTTCCTCAGTTCCTTGAGTATGAAGGATATTTCTTTGATGCACGAATAGTTTCCTGCACAAAGCGAACCATGTAGAAGTCTTAGCCGGTCAACCAATATGTTTGGATCTTTCCATGATGTGTAATCATTCTCTTCTACCACCATCTTCCTTGCACGTTTATAATAAATATTATGATCTCTGGAGTCTTCCGTTTTACCACCAACCTCAGGGTAACTTTCATGTTGGAGATGGTGATCATCACAAGCTTGATCAGATTTATTTAATATATCACGTCGTTTCCATCGTTTCGGTCTCAGGACACCGCCACATTCTTCGATCTTGGCAGCTTTAGGTGCTTCATCATAGTCTCTGTCTTTGTCAACAGCCTCAGAGTCACTGTAACAATCACCGTAGAAGGAATCGTCTTCACCCAATTTACCGTAATAATTCGATGTTGATGATGTTGTAGTGTCTTCATCGTCTTCATGCTTCCTTTTTAGGAGTCCATCATTTTTACAAAGTAGGAAAGATCTACTTGAATTCGGCTGGAATATATTCTCACTTTTCACGTTAAGGATTCTTCCATTGTCTTCATTCTTCCGTAAATCATCATCCTCCTTCAATTTAAGTTCTTTGTCGAGATCGGAAGAGCCAAGAAAATTATTGTCGTAATACAGATCACTCTTCCTTAGGCTAGTAGATTCATCGTTGTCCTCTAGCTTGTACGCAGGCTTGGCGCTACAAGTTCTGCCATGTCTTTTTAGGCTCTCTCTCCGCGTAAACGACTTGCTACATCGAACACAACTTATCATATTGCGCAGTGGATTTTTAACACAGTCATTCTTCTCGTGTTGTCTTTTATTCTTTCTCAAGATAAACTCTTTACTGCAAAACTTACACCTATGTTCTTTCGATACAGCGTCAGATCCCAAATCGGAATTCATATTAGTTACTGAGACTAATGCCAGATACCAATTGAGTGTTTTAAATTAGATCCAATACTTAAATAGAAATTTTTTCATATTTCATCAGCGAGAATTAATATATCTCATGCAAAAGTACTTTATGCATGTAGTTCGGCTTTTCAATAACAGATGTCGCCACATGTTGCTTGCAGGTAAATAATATTTAGTTCTTTTATGCGGGATGCGGGATGCTCACTAACGATCGCAAAAGAAGGATGGCTTCGCTAGACTCCAAGGAAAAGGAAGTTCGTCTTGCATGTTGGTGCTCCACAGATGTCTCATGGCGTAATATTAATTTGACTGAGTAATGATATTTATTAATTCCACCTGATAAAAATATTGCAAGTTTTGATTTAGTAGCAGAAATTATCGAATTAAATGTAACTTCAAATAAAATAACATGTCTCATTAGACAAAAAAAAAATCCATGCAGAGAACGGTTTCTCAGAATAGTCAGAAACACTTGAAGAAACCACAGGAATGATTGCAAGAACACGGGAAAAACCATAAAAATATTGACAAGAATAATCAGGAGCACACGGAGAAAACCATCATAATATTGGCAAGAATGATCAGGAGCACATGGAGAAAACCATCATAATATTGACCAGATTAATCAGAAGTACTCGGAGAAAACCACCACATGTTTTCTTTGATTTCATAAAATTACAGGAAAAAAAATTTAAAAATAAAAATAAATTAATTAAAAAAATAATAAAAAAAATGCATAAATTTCTGGCTTGTACAAGAACTATCTTTGCTCAACAATGATAAGTTTACAAGCTAGCAGGAACTGTTTATGCATTTTTTTTAATTATTTTTTTAATTAATTTATTTTTATTTTTAAATTTTTTTTCCTGTAATTTTATGAAATCAAAGAAAACATGTGGTGGTTTTCTCCGAGTACTTCTGATTAATCTGGTCAATATTATGATGGTTTTCTCCATGTGCTCCTGATCATTCTTGCCAATATTATGATGGTTTTCTCCGTGTGCTCCTGATTATTCTTGTCAATATTTTTATGGTTTTTCCCGTGTTCTTGCAATCATTCCTGTGGTTTCTTCAAGTGTTTCTGACTATTCAGAGAAACCGTTCTCTGCATGGATTTTTTTTTGTCTAATGAGACATGTTATTTTATTTGAAGTTACATTTAATTCGGTAATTTCTGCTACTAAATCAAAACTTGCAATATTTTTATCAGGTGGAATTAATAAATATCATTACTCAGTCAAATTAATATTACGCCATGAGACATCTGTGGAGCACCAACATGCAAGACGAACTTCCTTTTCCTTGGAGTCTAGCGAAGCCATCCTTCTTTTGCGATCGTTAGTGAGCATCCCGCATCCCGCATAAAAGAACTAAATATTATTTACCTGCAAGCAACATGTGGCGACATCTGTTATTGAAAAGCCGAACTACATGCATAAAGTACTTTTGCATGAGGTATATTAATTCTCGCTGATGAAATATGAAAAAATTTCTATTTAAGTATTGGATCTAATTTAAAACACTCAATTGGTATCTGGCATTAGTCTCAGTAACTAATATGAATTCCGATTTGGGATCTGACGCTGTATCGAAAGAACATAGGTGTAAGTTTTGCAGTAAAGAGTTTATCTTGAGAAAGAATAAAAGACAACACGAGAAGAATGACTGTGTTAAAAATCCACTGCGCAATATGATAAGTTGTGTTCGATGTAGCAAGTCGTTTACGCGGAGAGAGAGCCTAAAAAGACATGGCAGAACTTGTAGCGCCAAGCCTGCGTACAAGCTAGAGGACAACGATGAATCTACTAGCCTAAGGAAGAGTGATCTGTATTACGACAATAATTTTCTTGGCTCTTCCGATCTCGACAAAGAACTTAAATTGAAGGAGGTTGATGATTTACGGAAGAATGAAGACAATGGAAGAATCCTTAACGTGAAAAGTGAGAATATATTCCAGCCGAATTCAAGTAGATCTTTCCTACTTTGTAAAAATGATGGACTCCTAAAAAGGAAGCATGAAGACGATGAAGACACTACAACATCATCAACATCGAATTATTACGGTAAATTGGGTGAAGACGATTCCTTCTACGGTGATTGTTACAGTGACTCTGAGGCTGTTGACAAAGACATAGACTATGATGAAGCACCTAAAGCTGCCAAGATCGAAGAATGTGGCGGTGTCCTGAGACCGAAACGATGGAAACGACGTGATATATTAAATAAATCTGATCAAGCTTGTGATGATCACCGTCTCAAAAATGAAAGTTACCCTGAGGTTGGTGGTAAAACGGAAGACTCCAGAGATCATAATATTTATTATAAACGTGCAAGGAAGATGGTGGTAGAAGAGAATGATTACACATCATGGAAAGATCCAAACATATTGGTTGACCGGCTAAGACTTCTACATGGTTCGCTTTGTGCAGGAAACTATTCGTGCATCAAAGAAATATCCTTCATACTCAAGGAACTGAGGAAAACTGGCTACATACAATAATGGCTTGTTTTACTTGCATTTGTATAATGTAAAGAAATAAAATAAATAATTTAAATTATAAAAATTTAATGTTTTTATTTCTTGTATTCTGATTTCTAACTAAGACTTAGATCTCGCAACTTGTGCTACCTTTTTTTTGCCTTTTTTTTTTGTTGATGGAGCTTCCAAGTGTGCTTCCTTATTCGATGGAGCTTCCAAGTGTGATTCCTTATTCGATGGTGCTTCCAAAATGTGCTTCATTATTCAATTGTGCTTCTAAATGTGCTGCCTTTTCGTTGTCGGTGCTTCCAAATGTGCTGCCTTTTCGTTGTCGGTGCTTCCAAATGTGCTGCCTTTTCGTTGTCGGTGCTTCCAAATGTGCTGCCTTTTCGTTGTCGGTGCTTCCAAATGTGCTGCCTTTTCGTTGTCGGTGCTTCCAAATGTGCTGCCTTTTCGTTGTCGGTGCTTCCAAATGTGTTGCCTTTTTGTTGTCGGTGCTTCCAAATGTGTTGCCTTTTCGTTGTCGGTGCTTCCAAATGTGCTGCCTTTTCGTTGTCGGTGCTTCCAAATGTGCTGCCTTTTCGTTGTCGGTGCTTCCAGAATGTGCTTCCTTTTTGTTGATGGAGCTTCTAATTTTAATGTTGTTTTGACTCTAGTATTATAATAAATTGTTCTTGATTTGACTAGCGTATTATTCCATACGGTGCATGTATATAAGCGAGTCCTAGACAGCAGGATGCTCAGTTTTGTTACTGACGTCGGCGGTGTAAGGATCACCTAGTTTGTTTAATCTGGTTCATAAATCGCGTAATTACCTGTTCTTGCGAACTCGATGGCATCTTTACCGACTTTAACGTTGAACTCGGAGGTTGTACCATCGTCTACGGGAACCTTGACGACAGCTACGACGGAGAAGGAGCAGATCCCGTTGGCAACGATGACGTCAACATTGGAGGAGATTTCAACAGATGTGATACCACCAGCAGAAGAGACTTTAGTGCGGGTAGTGCTGACTGTACAGGAAACCTCGACGAACGCTGTTTCGCCCTCGATGGAGACTTTAATGGATGGGGAATCGTCAACAACTAACGAACATCGATGTCGTTACTGTGACAAGATTTTCTCAAACATCAGCAATGCTCGTCGACACGAGAAGAGAGAATGTGCCAAGAACCCTTATCGTAAAATGTTTGGTTGTATTAAGTGTCGCAAGCAATTTACAAGAAATGCTAATTTGAAGCATCACTTGGAGACATGTAAAGGACCTGCAGTGCGGCAGAAAGTAAAGGTTTCTATACAACAACGATGCATTGATGTGCATAAGAGTATGCCTGGAAATGATTCAGTTGCAGTAACAGCGACATCTGGTTCGGGTTTGTCTTCAACTAGGCATCCTTGTGGCTACTGCGACATGACGTTTGCATTTGCACATGATGTACGGAGACATGAGAGGAGTAAATGTACGAAGAATCCTTCTCGCATGAAGTTTCGCTGTGACGAGTGTCATAAATGGTTTACTCGAATTGATAATTTGCGCCGACATTCGATAAACTGTAAAGGTGAAGTCCGTGCGCCTACTGCTGAACTACCTGCAGCAATTACGACTCCTGAGTTTAGATTGGTGACTCGTGAGCGTACAAGTAAAAAAACTGATGTGCAGCAACCGATTGCTGTGGCATCTGAACATGAAAATAAACATAAGACTGTGATCGGAGCATTACAAGTGAACGATAATGGCTTCTACTTGGCGCAGTCTGCATTTCGTGGAACATTGAAAGACTACTATTATCCAAGTACGTTAAGTGAGTCAAAGGACATTTGTAATTTTCTTGTTGATATCAGACAGGACATAATCAATCAGCTTACTGATGACGTAGCAACAAACGGACCTTTGAAATATAACTTGTGGTTGGACTGTATATATGGAAAGCCTTATCCGTTCGATGACAAAGTGAAGAAGTGTGCATTCAAGACATCGGCTGCAGTAATTTACAGTTCTAACGATGTCAAGCAAACTGTTAAACAAGGTATCCAGAAACTCTGTCAAGAAGAGGAGGACTATGTCTGTAAAGGATCTGGTTGGACTCTGTCTTGTATAAACCGATTGGAGCTAAGAATTAGTCATTTCACGCCTATGCGGACCTAAATGTTTGTAAGATTGCTAACCTTCGCAGGTGTTCCTGTAGTAAAATAGAAATTATGTAATAAATATTATGTTTGTAAAAGAACTTGCAGTGTTTTTATTTTCGAACCTGTCATTTTTTAGGTATTTTTACATAAAAATTAAGATTATTTGCATCGATCGGGTATCGAACCGAGGACAGGAATCGATCGAATCAATATGTAAATTAATGAGTGATTTATTTAATGAATATTGGAACTTTTCCCGAATTTCTAGCTAAATAATTACGGATTTTCAAGATGGCGGCCGAATCTCAAGATGGCGGGTGTCATAGTAATAAATGATTACTGTACTCTAGCGGATAAGAACGAAACTAACATGACGTCTCGCACTCTCGCCGACGATACAATGATGATGGCTTCCAGCATCGAAGACAAGATGGCGGACATGACGTCATACTAGGTGACGATATATATGCTTTGAAAAAAAGTGGTGGGAGTCAGTCTGCTAGCACCCACCTAGGGGGAAGGATCGGTCGCCATTTTTATTTGTTTGCCCTCACCGGGTTCGAACCGAGGACTCCGAACTACGTGTCGTAAAAGTATATTTTTTATAAGTATTTTATTAAAATTTTATTAAATGAATTTTTTTATAATTTTTAAAAATTTTTTCATTAAAATCGGATAATAAATAAAAAAGTTAAAGATGGCGGCCGTACCGAAAATTGAAACTGTGACGTCATCATCCATGATGACGTCAGAGGCTTATCGGAGGCTGTCGACATGGATGCTTAAGCCTACATATGGACATTTCTAGCCGCTGGGATTTTTAAGGACTAAAAACGGGAAATTTTCCCTCGAAACAGGAATTTTTCTCTCGAAAACGGGAATTTTTGAATTGTGGAATTTTTTGAGATTTTTTGGCGGAATTTTTTTTCACAGAAATGGAAATTTTGGCGAATTTTGAGGAATTTTGGGCAAATTTTGCCCAATTTTGGCGGATTTTGAGGGTCAAAGGTCAAGGTAAAACTTGTCCCGTTACGCTGTGTCCCGTTACACTCATCCAAGATGGCCACCGTGACGTCACAATCCAATATGGCGGACCGTCTCCTCGCTCCTCAGCCTGAAGCCTGTGCCAGCTCCGGCTATTATATACTACTTTTAAGTTTTTATTATTTCATTTCCCTATTTTAAATACGGCTTGAAGGATTTGACACCAAGTCATATCAAATTTAAAAAAAGTCGAAACAACAACTGTCAGTGTTTTTTTTCTTGGGTTTTTAGGTTACCTACCCTAATGAGTTTGCTTTTGTCAACTTATACACGAAACAAATTATTACCTATATAGTGTTTTGTGCAGTGTTCATTTACCTATGATCGCTAATTATTGCATGTGACAAAATAATCTATAATATAGATATGCCTCCTATTAGACAAATCAATTTAAGTAGAAGAACCCGAAATGCCACAAACCAAGCTAATTACCGATCTAATCATGCACTACAATGAAAATAAAAATTATTATGTTTCACATGATTAACAATAAAGAGATAACTTATTTTTTTATTTATCTTTTTATTTATATGTTTTATTTAATTATATTTCTTATTCACAACACCCTATCACCAGGGTGACGGTTCTGTTCAGGATAATTTTTTGCCCCATCTATAAAATATGTAGGAACAAAAAAATTTCACATTACAAATCATTTTGACAGGACTTTATTGCAATTTAATTAGGCAGTACGAAGTCTGCCGGGTCAGCTAGTTTTCAATAAAAGTTAAATTAATGTTACGAATCCGGCTTAATGTTATGAACAGTTCTCCTGGCAAAAGGCAAAATTCTCCAAATATTTCCTGTAAAAATGTTCTCTGGCTTTAAAAAATATTTTTTTCTAAGGTTTAAACTTTCGCAAACACTATATGGTTTCCATTAAATAACATTTAGTAGTGACCACTGATATATTTAAAGCGATAAAAAAATACAGCCACCTGCAAAGAGTTTTGAATATTGTCAGAACAGAATACGTATTTTGTTGGTACCACAAAACAATTAATCATGAACATAAAACATATTTTCCAATATAGTTACAACTTGACCCTAGTTTTTTAAAATGGTGTGTATTAGGCATTTTTTCTTATTATTTTTTTCTGAGTTAATACTGATAGAAACAATTGCTTGAATCAACATTTTTTTTAAGAAAATGACACAACAATTTGGCTTTCAATACCATTTACTATTTTTGTAACCTAAATCAATATACGTGGGACAAATCTCTGAAAACCCAAATCAGCTATAGCAAAAACTTCCCGGAAACCAGACACAGCATTAATTTTTACAAATTCCACACCATAGCCAACATCCGAAAATGAAATAAAAGTTACATTCAAGAATCAGTAGGAATATTAAAAAAAACCGGCAAACATAATAAGAGATGATGGTTGCAAATTAAGCAGAATATAGGATTCACTCTTCAGAAAACCTCAAAACCAATCCCTGGATCTAATAAAAGAGAGTTAGCCTCTGGTTTGCCAAACAGCCCAGCCAATCAAAAGAAAAGAGGCCACTGATTTGCCAGCACCCCCCGTCATTCACAGAAACCCAGCTCCAATGGGACAAACCAACAAATCAACCAGATGATAGGAAGGCTGTCATTGGTCCACAGCTGCAGTCAATCGGAAAACACTCCCCTCTCAGGCAAGTGTTTTAAAATGCAGGAGAAGATGTAAAAACCTCTACAATTTACGACCTGTACAAGGATAACAAATAACGTAGCTCCTTTTGTTCTGGGAATAAGGTGAAAACAGCCCTCTGTGCTCCCTAAACATAAACTGGCTTAGCCTTCTTTTGACGAAAACTGTTTTGGAACACATCAGTTCGGTCAATAAGGCAGCCAGCAGTGTAATAACCCATGTTAATTTATTTACCGTTCACCAACACGATTAATCGATGATATGCCTGTGCGAGTGTCGGCCTGAGTCACCCATGACTTGCACATATAGGCTAACTACTCATACATGTCCTGTGTCGCAGGGGTCTCTTTGGAGCGGCTCGCACATCTCTACACTACATGCCACACCCGAGTTTAAATACGTCACTTGCAATTTCAGCACACTTACAAGCCTTTAAAGTTCACCATCACGACTCCACATCACGCCAGATAGCTGATCTAACTCCCCCGCCGACGACAGGTACACATAACTTTTCTAGCATTGCACTACAAGCCAGCGCACACACAGGCCCGTGTGCCAAACCTATCCAACAAGACAGCACCCCATCCGTTGATCCAAAGGATTCTAACAAAAGTGTTGGCGTGCAACTGCTTTACAATGCACCAAGTGAGTTATAGAAACTTCGGTTTCTGGACTCGCACACACTAAATGCCCCGGATGGCAATATGATGGATCGGCGGTAATAAACTCAGTTTGCACCAAGCAGTGGTGCAGAGAAGACAGCCTCTCTAAGGCCTAGTTACACTTTGTCAGAAAAATGTTGGTCAGACAACACTGCTTTGGGTAGTAGGCGACCTGTGGGTCGGATGTCCCGCGAATAGTGACAGGGAAAATGGTGGATGACCACATCCATGAGCAGGGAGGGGAGACAGCCATGGAGACACAGAGTGCGTAACACACACACACGAGCGAGACGACCAGGATTCACACACAAGCGAAGGACCACAAGGCAAGAGGCCGGTCCGGAACTCCGCAAGAGACAGGGAAAAGCGACGTAACTCCTTCGGGGACAACGAGGGTTTCATCACAGGCAAACTAGCACTGAAAACAAGGCAAAGAGTAGGCCCGACTGCCATAAACACCACAAACAAATTCGACCCTCTGAACCAAACAAAGCCGGACACACACCAAACCGGTACAAAGGCGTTCCCATCATGGTTCGAGAAATCTCCAAACTCAAAGATATCGTACAGTTTTTTAAATCCACACAAGAGTATAGTTCAAAAACACAGTCACTCTCATAAGGGAACTGCGACATAGTTTCAAAAACAGGGATGGATCACTCTGTCGCTAAACTACCTGAAGGATCAAAACATCCACTTTTGCGCCTGCGGACGAGCGGAACACAAAATTGGTCGTTAAGAGCATAAACACCGAAGTCTCGGAGGAAAATATAAAATAAGAGCTGTTGGAAAAAGGTTTCCAGGTGCTGGATGTGCAAAATTTCCAAATCATGCGACCGGATAACACAGAAACACGAAAGCCAAATAGCACAGGGACACTATAGCCAAATAGCACAAGGACATTTAGCGTTACCATCGTGCCTTCCAAAAAACAAAACATCCCAAATGTAAAAACGGTGTAGCTACTAGACTTCTGTCACCATCCAAAAATATAAGGGCCCGCCCACAGGACATCGCACGATGTAAAAGCCGTGGGGAGTTCAACCACACTCAGACCCGCCGCAGTAATACACAACTGTGTGTGATTTGTTGAGGTAAACATACACAGGGCACAATGCACACAGACCATTGAAGCAAACAAATGTTTGCATAAACTTCAAATCCGGAGGTCACATAGCAGCCTGGAAGTCATGCCCGATGTATCAGAAGATCGTCGCAAACAGGTGAAGCGAACAACAAACCCAGACACGGCCGACAACGCATCAGGCTCCACCTTCTAGTAGCCAGACTGAGATCCCCCTCCCCCGGCTCATGCCATTATAGGTGCTATAACGCGCACCTGTGGTAAACAAGCCCCAGCCGCGCCCGCAAACAACAGAGCTCGCCCACACGAGGAAAACCTTCACAGAAGCTGCACAAGCCTCTCAGAACAACACACACACTCCGGTGCAATAAAGGACCTACGAAGAACTTACAGAGGGATCTCTGAGCTCGCAGAAAATTTTCATTTATGTAATTTTAATTTCACACAACCACCTGTGAAATTCAGGCCGTTTTTCAAACGAATAAGAACCGAGCCAGACCTACTGGAAAGACAATACATACTCATAAATGCCATTGCAGAACTAGCTACACCTTAAATGGCGCACAATGCGGGGAAGTCTCTTCAGATTTTAATTTTTAATGCCCAAGGCCTTCATCATAAAATGTGCGAATTAGTGTAGTGCCTTTTTGTATATGGGACTGATGTCGCTTTGATTTCAGAAACATTTTTTACACCACATGTGAGATCGTAAATACCTATGTGGCTACACAGTTTACAGAACCGAACGTCCCACACACGGAGGAGGTACAGCTATTTTGATTAAAGACGTAATTCAACACCATCCGACTACTGTAAATTATTTACAATACATAGAGGGTACCAGAATAAATATCGGTTATACTTAGTACATAATTCTCATGTGTGTATGTCCGCAGTATATAATCTAACACAAGTCCCAATCATAAAGCAGGACTAAGATAAACTCATGGAGTTAAAGAAAAACCTTTTCATAGCAGGGCCCTATTTCATAAAACTCGACAGGCGTGACATATGCGACAATTATGTCAAAATTTACAAATATGTCAATTTGTAATTACAAGTGTACGTTTCATATAAAAAGAGGTTGACAGGCAAAGAATCTTAAATAGCTACAATTAAAAACAACTGTCTCATAAACACGACCGTATGTGACAATTAATTGTAGGTCAAATTTTTTTTGAGTGATGTGGCCAAAATAATTAAACTTACATTTCAAGACAAGCTTATGTTAATTTTCATTAGTTATGTATATTTTGTACCTAATTATTCGTTTCAGTTTTTGTAATAGTGGATAAATATTTGTTGATTTAATTATAATGGAAATGTCAGTGCATGATACAAAGCAAACTCATTGATATGTATATGGCTAAAAACAAAGAAACCACTTAATGTTCAAACACATGTATCAGTTCTTGCAATACTGCAATAGCCTCTGGATCAGCTGCGTCAACATCCTCATGAGCTTCCCCAGTGTCGCCTTCTACATTTTCATTGTTTTCATATGGTTCATACACCTCTGATCCTAGGCGTTTCTCAATGTTATGCACAATTATACAAGACAACATAATGTTACATGCTGACACTGGCTGTATGCTCAGATGATTAAGGCATGGGAACTTCTCTTTTAAAATACCAAGCGAATTTTCCACCAGTCGTCTCGTAGATTTAAAGGCTCGAAGAAAACTTGTAAGAGCATTTGTCCGAGGTATTTGTACTGGGATATTTGGTGTAATAAGCCACTTTTTTAATCCATATCCACTGTCTCCCAGTAATATTGCATGTGGAAATGGTCTCCATCCATTTTCCCACTGTTGTGACAACGATGAACATCGTAGTACTCGTGCATCATGTACTGAACCGGGCCACCGAGCACTGGCATACAAAAATTCTAGGTTAGGTCCACACACTACCATTATATTGATTGAATGGTTGCCATTCCTGTCTACAAATGAGACTTCATTATCATGTGGGGCATCTATCTTGATCAATGACCCAACAACAACTCCAGCAACCCTTGGAATGTTTGCTACACTCATGAAAAGCTGTGGAATTGCTTGGCCAGATTCAGTTGGCCAGTGAACCTCTTCTCCAAGAAAGGTGTGAACCAGTAAGTGACATAACTTATTTACACATCGGTGGATAGTGGCTTTTGATAAGCCATGTGCATCTGCATTTACATGATATTGTGCTCCTGTGCCCAGCCAATGCAATGCGCACAAAAGTTGTTCTTAAACAGTAAGAGCATGATTTATTTTTGTTTCTGTCCGCAAATGTTGCCCTAACCTATTTATAATGTATTCAGCTGTTACCTTGCCAACGCGGAATTTCTCTTTGAAGACAAAGTCACTGAAATTGAAGGTTAGGTTAATCTGTGGCCTAAAAACTCTTCGAACTCGTCTTTCTCTTTCTTCATCACTCCCGCTACTGCTACTGCTGCTACTACTGTCCATTATGTCCAATCACATCAAATTAACCCAATATTTTAACACACTATTGCACTGCTGTTATTACCAATCATTAGGTGACACTTAATGGTTTACCTGTCACTTCCACTCTGACAATTCTACAAATTTGTAAAATTGTTACATACAATTTACATATCTGCGTTTCATAAAACAGTATTACCTGTCAGATGTGACACATTTGTCACATTTTTACCTGTCAGCTTTAAACTTTTATGAAACAGTTATATGTCAAATTGTCATACATTTATACATATTTGTCGTGACATATGTGTAGACTTGTCAAATTTTATGAAACGAACATATGTCGAATTGTAAATATGTCTGACAATTCATTGTCACCTGTCACCTGTAGAATTGTAACGTTTATGAAATAGGGCCCTATGTGGCTACACAGTTTACAGAACCGAACGTCCCACACACGGAGGAGGTACAGCTATTTTGATTAAAGACGTAATTCAACACCATCCGACTACTGTAAATTATTTACAATACATAGAGGGTACCAGAATAAATATCGGTTATACTTAGTACATAATTCTCATGTGTGTATGTCCGCAGTATATAATCTAACACAAGTCCCAATCATAAAGCAGGACTAAGATAAACTCATGGAGTTAAAGAAAAACCTTTTCATAGCAGGGCCCTATTTCATAAAACTCGACAGGCGTGACATATGCGACAATTATGTCAAAATTTACAAATATGTCAATTTGTAATTACAAGTGTACGTTTCATATAAAAAGAGGTTGACAGGCAAAGAATCTTAAATAGCTACAATTAAAAACAACTGTCTCATAAACACGACCGTATGTGACAATTAATTGTAGGTCAAATTTTTTTTGAGTGATGTGGCCAAAATAATTAAACTTACATTTCAAGACAAGCTTATGTTAATTTTCATTAGTTATGTATATTTTGTACCTAATTATTCGTTTCAGTTTTTGTAATAGTGGATAAATATTTGTTGATTTAATTATAATGGAGGTGTCATAAACAGTAAACACACCGACTGGGGATACCCTTAAACAAAAAAAAAATTGTAGGATTCTACACGACCATGCATCCAAAACGAATTATGTAATATTTGCCCCCGACTCTCCGACATGCTATCCAAATGAGAGTGCTCCAGACATTTTAGATACAGCATTACCAAACATTCAAATACTCAAATAAATATGGAAACACTAGATGAACCTAACCAGTACTAACACAACTAACATTCAATGCTATCCACAATATACAGAGTTTTAATAGTAATTAGAGAATTACAGACTGGGATGGCTTTAATGAAGAGCCAATAGAAACATTCACTCAACACCCAGAAATAAATTCCCCTGAAGACATAAACCCACAAGTAAAACTTTTCACCGGTACAGTAAACAACGCAATTAAAAAAACTCCCGTTTTGATACAAAGAGAAATTTCACAAGGTTAACTACCCCATTTCAGACTTTCACATAACTTTAAGAAGACAGGCTAGAAACATAGCACAAAGGCGCCCGTCCCCCCTCAAGTAATGCAGAATACAACAGACTCAATAATTTAGTAAAACGTTAACTAAAACAGAAAAAAAAAATCAATTTGGACACCTGATCACCGAAGTTGGTACAAAACCACAGGAGAAGTGGCGACTAAGGGCCGGTTTTATGACCCCCGGCTAAAGTTCCGGCTAAAATTTAACCGCAGGCTAGCTCTTATTTCGGTTTTATAACTCCCTGTTAACGTCTACCTTCCAGTTAAAGTTCCGGCTAACCTAGCGGGTGGATGAACCGGCCGCTAGCTGCTTAACCGGAGGTTAAGCAACAGAAAATAAAATGGCGATGTATCAGGCGAGGTTAGTTGTTGATAGTGATGATGACTATTTGAGGAATTCTATTGAATATTTGGAGGATGCGATGGAATAATTTATTACTAAATATAAAATGCTTCGCCGTATTCGTCAAAGTTTTATTAAAAATTACATGTCATGAAAGTGTAGTCACGCTTTTCTATTCTCGTCGAGTCGTGTATTATTATTTGACTTTAATCGATCACGAAGTACATAAACGTATGCAATGTATATAAACTGAAATGTTCCTGCTTAAGAATATGTGTAAATAAATGAATTTTAAAATTGAAAAACGAGGGTTATTATTACCTATAAAATGCGTGTTTTCGTGGAAGTTGTATCTGTGCATTTATTATTTATCGTAATACAGTGGACATATGCCGGGAATGAAATGCACTTCATACGACTTCAGACGTGGTTATAGTTCAATGAATACAATTGAATGTGAAAATAAATGTTACCCAATTATCCCTTCCCTATCTTACAAACCTTTAGGTACTTATTATCTACCTGCCACGCAAGTGCAAAACGAAAACAGCACTGGAATTATTCTGTTTCCCGTATCCAAGTTTATCCCTTGATCCTATCGGCATGACCCTTTATATGTTGGTCTTGTTTTACATTAGACTTGCTGTTTTAATTTAGAATGTTGAAAAATCATGTACATAACTCAAAATACCTAACATATCACGATACAAACAAATTATGTCAGGTCTTGTAAAAATGTATTTCTTTCGTATACCTACATTTTACAATCATAATTAATTCCCTAGTGAAAATGTCTAGGATCTCTCGACCTACGAAATTAAAACAGCAAGCATCCTATACCACAAACTAATTCCATTAAGGATCAGATTAATTTGGATACGTGATACGAAACTATTAGTACAAAAATGAAACCTACACCAGTGAAATGAAAATCGACAAGTATTTTCCCGAAACAGGGTCTATATTATTTGATTATGAAATAAATTTATGAAAGAAATAAGTGTTCTCTAGCAAAAATGTCATCCGTATTTATTTGTTTGTATAGAATTACTTCGTTAGTTTTGGCTCAATATATAACCTAACAAAATCATGAGTTTCAATACAAGAGTAAAGTTGAAAACACACGGTTTTGAATCGTAAATTGTGATTTTATGGTTTAATTCAAAGCAGGTTTGACGTTGAAGTAGTTTTTGGTTAATTTAATTATATCTGTTGCAAGATAAAGTTCGCGGCATATTTCTTTACTGCAGCTGTAAACATTCCGAATCACAATACAAACAAACAGCTGACTAACATTCTACCAGGAAAAAAAACTGTCTCGCAACAAAAGTTACTAAATTCTGGTTTATTTCATTACCAACACACCCATTATTACACCACACGCTTCGTCAGGTTCCGGTTAGCCAACTGCAGGCTAAGTATGGGTCATAATACACCACTCGTTCGTTAACCGGAGGCTAGCCTAAGCTGAAGGCTAGCTAACCTGAAGATTTAGCCGGAGGTCATAATACCGGCCCTTACTCGTAGACTCCGCAGTAAAAATAAATTCATTTTAACCTCAGAAATCATCTCTGCCACTGGGGCTAGATACACAGCAGACTACAAAGCCAATGCAATCGCAGATAGGCCGGAAAAAAAAATTCCCTCCAAACACTGATATAAATGACAGGCAATTTAAACTCACAGTAACACAAGCTGTAAATAATTATTTACAAGAAAGCACAAAATCTGCACCAGAAACTATTGATTAAGGAAACTACTTAAATTAATAAAAGTCAGCTCTAATAAAAAAATGAGTAGGAACTGACACTATGACCTAAGAAGCCCTTAAAAAGACATCTACAATAAGCACTTGAATATTTAATGGTGATATTCAATATTTGTTTTACATATACAACTTACCCAGACTCCTGGAAGCTCGTTAAAATAATAACAATGCCAAAATCAGGGAAGAACCCAAAACTTCTAGAAAATAGGCGTCCTATTTGCCCTTTAAATAGCACGAGAAAAATTTTTTTGAAGAAAACACTTGTATCACGATTAAAAAAAATATGCAGAGAAAAACAACATAGTTCCTAACATTTAGTTTGGCTTCAGGAAAGGCCATAAAACAATTCACGTTCTAAGTAAAATAATTGACGGCACCACTTATGGTTTTAATATTCCTTTAAAAAAATACACCATGATGACCATGTTAGATGCGTAAAAAGCTTTCGACATGGTATGGATTCCGGGTTTAATACAAAAACTCATAACTTTTAATTTTTCCGACACATACATTTACCTCGTAGCCCACTATCTATGGCGTCGTAAATTCTATGTTGCTCTGGTCGGGGCTAAATTAACCCCTCGAGACATAATGGCTGGGGTACCTCAGGGCTCCTCTCTCTGCCCCTTTTTTTATAATATATACACAGCGGACATCCCTAAAAAAAAATGCCTACGTGAAAATATACGCGGACAACACATAAATTATTAATCAATCTGTTAATTTAAAATATGACATGATATGTGTTTAGCCACCGTTAACAGCCTTAGGACAATTCTACACTCTATGGCGAATCAAATTAAACGCAACTAAATCATCAATACTAACGCAGAGGCAAAGCTGAAATTAAACTTCAAATTTTTAAACAGGCTATTTCCAATATCACTGAGGCCAATTAACTAGGCTTATTACTAGAGAGATCTTTCGTCTGGAACAAACAAATAAAAAAACAACCAATATTGCAACAGGAAACCTGTACCCTATGCTTAAAGCTCCCAATTTACCACGCCGGAAAAAGCTCCATCTTTAAACGCAAATTGTATGCTCACAGATTCTCTATGGATGTGAGGTAAAGGGCTGCGCTGCACAATCCTGTATTAAATGACTTCTGGTAATGCAAAAACAACTTCCTAAGAGCTGTAAACTGCACCCGACCCACCAGCAATTAAGCCACACAAAATGCTCCTAAATTCCGTAAATTACAGAAATACTTTCAGAAAATAATAACACATTTTACCTTGATCTACCGCAACATGAAAACATTCTGTTATAGTCAATCAAATTTACGACCCGTCCGAGCAACGAAAACACTAATAAAAAATTTAAACAATTAGATTAAATTAAAACTTCCGAATGGGAGTTAAATCAACCTCAGGTTTAATTTTTTTTCGATATAAAATCTACCACTGGGTTTAAGTAATTCAAAATGGTCCGAAGCACGCAAGTCAGTCTCCTAGGGCTATCTGCTTGTTGTGCTATGGCTGACTCCCATGTCCGATAGGCACAGCGCGCCTGGCAGGCCTCAAGTCCAGTGCCGGCTGTGTTTCTGAAAGGCATAGGATTTTGAATTACACAAAACAGTTCCCTGCCTAGAGGAACTAAAAATATAAAATACCCCCAAAAAATGAAAAGAAAACCAAACAAATATTTATAAAATTTATTAAAAAAAAACGGACGAAGGCTCTCTGCCTGAGTACTACCTGATCGTGAACTGTACAGGGATAACTAACAACACACCTTATTTTGTTCCAGGGAAAATATGACAACAGCTCTCTGTGCACTCTAAACAATAAATGGCTTAGCCATTATTTTATGCCAATAATAATGATTATCTCGGCACCATCTAATGTAAATATTTATTCATACTTTTGAGCTGTGTTCAGGGACTTACATTTATTTATTTTTTCATACGTACAATGGGGCCCTTATTACTTAAGCATTAGGCACCGCCCACTGCTAGCGCTACTGTGCTAGCTGCTGGTAGCACCACGATAGCAGCGTGGTGGATTTCCCCGTCCGCCATCACGTCTGGCTTTAAGCGCCTGGCGCAGGCGCTGCGTCTTTCGTTACATCAGGGACAAGCACGGCGGTGCTGTGCATCCGGCCTGCGGAAGCATGGTTCCCATCCTATACCCGCCTTATCTTTTCTCGCCACGACGTCGGTATCATATCTCTCCTCTCCCTCCAACCTAGTCTTGCCCGCCATCTTGTCACCTACCCCCCTTTTGTTTTCCTACTCTTAATAAATACTTAGCAACCACGATCCTTGCCTTGGACACCGTGCGACGCCTGTCGGACTGTCCTCGAATTAATTTAAGGCCTCTGGTAGTGCTAGTTATTGCCACCAGGGAACACTACCTCTCGGCACATCCTCTAACTCTACTCTAAACCCGAGGCTCTACCTACTGTTAGCCGCGTTGCGCTGGCTTTACCCTCAATGCTAAACCCTAACTTTCTAGCTTGTTTATCTTATTTTGCCGCTCATGTTTATTCGTTAATTTTCTTGTTTTCTACCACTGCACGGTTGGGTTTATGGCAGTGGGTTTATGCTGGTTCGGGAGATGGTAGGGCCTCGTTTTGCATCAGCTATCTCCCTTTCTGGGCTGCCTCTCCCGTGTCTCCTGCGTGGACTCCTGAGATGCGCCCCTCCGCTACTGGCCGCGGCTGCCTGAGCACTGCTCTGAGGCCCGCTGAGCCCTCGCAGCGGCCGGCGCGCAGCAGCTAGTCCCAGAGGAGTGCGATCCCTGTGTACTCTTTAGAACATTTTAAAATCAATTGCGGGCTATCTTGCTTACAAAAATTATAGTCTTAGGACATTAAGTAAGGAAGTCATAAAGTCAAATTTTAAATTTAATCTTTACTGTAACTGGCCAGATTCCAGATTTTGATAGTTATTACGTACTAAAAGTCATTATCTTTTTTTATAGAAAAACTTTAACAATTTACGTAATTACAACGTGATTGTGATCTCTCAAAGTAACTTCCAAAACCACAAATGTTTCATAACCTAACTTACTAAAATGTAACAGACAAACCTAGTTGTTATTTACTATTAATTCATTTCTTCTTCTAGTTTTACGATCCACAAGTTGATGACCTGATTGTCAGTCGGTAGCTGTAAATTTTACCTTGGTTCATTACTTCCATATCTGTGGTGTTCTACATAATTTATAATTTTATTTGTGGATTATAACCAAGAAATATTTCC
The DNA here is from genome assembly GCF_032445375.1 of Bacillus rossius redtenbacheri. Classification (NCBI taxonomy): domain Eukaryota; kingdom Metazoa; phylum Arthropoda; class Insecta; order Phasmatodea; family Bacillidae; genus Bacillus; species Bacillus rossius. The sequence continues at coordinate 277,497,655 of NC_086330.1, read as the reverse complement.
TGTAATTATATATATGTATATATATGGAAGTAGTGGTACACTCTGACCACAAATGTTATTGGAACGCAGCAGTTCGGTCCATAAGACGGCCAATAGTGAGTTAACCAAAGTAAATTCTATACCGATCATCAAAAGGACCACGCGAAAATACGCCTGTGCGAGTGTCGGCCTGAGTCACCCGTGACATGCACATACGAGTTAGCTATCCATGTATGTCATGTGTTCTAAGGGGCTCGTAGGAATGGCTCGCACAGCTTTACACCACAGCCACACCCGAGATTTAATAGGTCACTTGAAATTAAAGCACCCTCACAAGCCTCTGATGCTCACCATCACCAAAATGACACTACATCACGCCAGTTAGCCGTAATAACTGGTGGGGAGCTTCCCTCCCCCGCCGATGACACAAAATCCTAATTTATTTTAGCATTACACTACAATCCAACGCACACACAGGCCAAACATATCGCACAAGACACGCGCCCCGCCCGTCATTCCAAGTCATTCTACAACAGTGCTGGGTGCACCTGAATTACAATGCACGAAGCGAGTTATTGAAACTAACTTTGGTTTCTGGCCTCGCACACACTAACTGCCCTGGATGGCAATACGATGTATCGGCGGTAATAACCTCAGTAGGTAACATTACCCTGATGGTGGTGACTGCAACATCGACTGAAACGTCGGTGATGTATTCGCCTTGGAGGCGTCTACATCATAGAAGGCAAGCAACTTCATTTCATTACATTTTATTTTTATTAATTAATGATGAAAACAAAATACACAAACAGAAGTTTCTCAGTTATTTACTTACCCGTAGAGGTAGATGTACCAATTTTGGATTGTAACCACACGATTCAGCAATTTCCTGCATAAATGTTTGATATTTTCTAAACAGCTGCGCTTGCAAGTAATGACTCGTTATGAAATCTGCAACAAAATAATTATTATGTTAGTCTGAAAAATTGCAATCGTAAATATATTTTTTACGAACGCTAGAGACAAGACCAAAAGTGTTAAGCTTTATGTGCGGAGAACTGCTGGGTTTGTAAGTCATAGCCCAATTAAAAAGTCCAGTTTTATTTATTACTAATGTATACACTATACATTTTATTACTTCACTCAAGATTTCTATCCACAACAATTAGTGGCTCGCTCTTCTGTCCGCCTCTGCCCGCTTCCTTCGCACTCTCACCCACACCACGCCGCAGTACAGTCCTCAACTATCGCTCGTCGCACCCGACTGGCTCGCCAGGCCTTCTCGCAGGCATCGCCTCCTGATAGGTCCTCTTCACATCTGCTGATCGCACGGATATCGCCAGTATCAATCCCCGAGGGGGAGACTCTCTCCCCTACTCAAAGGAGTGATACTGGCGATACCCGTGCGATCAGCAGATGTGAAGAGGACCTATCGGGAGGCGATACCTGCGAGAAGGCCTGGCGAGCCAGTCGGGTGCGACGAGCGATAGTTGAGGACTGTGCTGCGGCGCGGCGTGGGTAAGGCGGGTTACACACATATTCATCTCGCACGGTGCGACTAGCATTTTTCTTGCTACTAGCATGCAGCTCGAAGAATAACCTGTGTTAATCACGTGGAGCTTACACACATATGCGACTGGCACGGTGCTACTGGCATCGTGCAGCTCAAGTGCTAGTCGCATGCAGCGTGCAGCACCACAGGAACCGATCGGTCGGTGTTTTTGCGCTGCATGCAGCGTGCGTCTTGAGTTGGCGCATGCGCAGAACACATTTCCAAGTCGCATGGCCATACGCAGACAGCCCTGACGCTCTCGTTCCTACGTGTACTGTGTTGACAAGTGCGGAAAGTCACTTTTTGAATAGCTTGAGTTTGTTATTAGTAATTTGTAATTAAATAGTGAATAAAATTGTGTGAATAGTTTGTTGTAATAATTAGAAATGCCTTTTCCGGAGGACGAAAAAACAAATATTGAATTTGTTTTAGCTGTGGAGGAGACTCCAACACTGTAAAATTTTAAGTTGAAAGAATACAGTAACAGAAATGAGAAGGACAAGGAATGGAGACTTCTTGCATCGAACTGAGCGCCAGAACGTCCCCACCTCTCTCACCTTGCCACTAGCACGTGCCACGACCATGCAGCCTGCATTCATCTCGCACAGTGCTACTGGCATCAAAAATGCTAGTCGCACCGTGTGAGATGCATATGTGTGTAACCCGCCTTAGTGTGCGAAGGAAGCGGACAGAAGAGCGAGCCACTGTCGAGCCAAGCTCCAGTGGAAAGTGTTAATGTTTCAATGACCAGTGTAAGACTAATTGTTGTGTACAGAGATCGTGAGTGCAGTAATTAAATTTATAGTGAAGACATTAGTAATATATAAAACTGTACTATTTAATTGGGCAATGACTTACAAACCCAGTACTCTCCACGTAAATCGTAACAATATTTTATAAGGTTTTCAATAAAATTAACTGTAACCTATATATGAAATACTGCTTGAAAATGCATCATAAATGGCATGGTAAAAGGTAACCCATGTACTTGTGTTCCTCACATGGATCAGATACTTAAGAAGATATTTAAAATTTTTAGGTTATATATGCAATCCTGCAATCATAATACATTTTAATTAGTGTAAACTGCTTTCAATATTCAGTCAAATTAGACTGCAAATTTGTGAGAACTACCTAGTGATAGGTCGTATCACAATTTTCTAGACTTCAAGTCTCAAATAGTACCTGCCTCAAATCCGAATATTTGCCTCAATTATTTACTTGAAATTAAATCTATACACACACGTTTTGGTATTGAAAAATTCAAATCTTTAAGTGCTCGTTTCACGAACTACATAAGTTCCCCAAATCTATAAATATCATAATTTTATTTACGCAATTACGTATTAAATTGTAGGGGAGACCGGGGCAGGTTGTAACAGTGTTTGTATTTAATTTTTTTTGTGTTCATGTATAATACCTAAGAAAAATATTTACTGGGCAAATTATGAAAGAGCCCTTCTTCTTCCATCTCAGGTATTTTGGAAACAATCCTTCAGCTATTTTTTGCTGCACAAGGGGAAAACCGCTTAAGAGAAAAGTGTTACAACCAGCCCCGCTCTGGGGCTGGTTGTAACAGACCCTGGGGTTGGTTGTAACAGTCTTTAAAAGTGTTTAAAAATTGAAATCCAGGAATTATTTACAATTTATTGTGAACCATACAGGAAATATTAAACATATAGGGGAGAGTTGGGTAAAACAGGGTAGTTGGGTAGAACGGGGTACCACTGTTATTTTCCGTACACGTGCTGCTATCTGTGTGTACGTTTGGTAAGTTACTCCTCTACACGTCGTCACTAGAGTGAGGTAGTATGAAGTGTCGCACAGTATTATTTCGTGCGTAATAATGGAAATTACAAATTTATGATGTTTCACTAAAATGTTTAGCGTGTATTGGCTATACAATATTTAATCAGTGGTTGCAGATATATTTTATGGTAAGTTGTATTCAAGTAAAGTATTATATTTGCTATGTTGTGCCATAGTAACCGATGTAATTGACGGGTGTTAAGATTTTCTGTTGTCGTTTTTGCTTGAGAACCTGCATGTAGGGTAAAACAGGGTACACAGGTAATGGGTAAAACGGGGTAGTACCCCGTTCTGCCCAACCAGTTTCCTGTTTTAACCATTTTTTCGATCAATTGTGCAAATGACTTTTAAAATTAAAAACAGTTTTTTTATGGATACTAAATGTTATACAGAGTTACCTACAGTACATTTATACAGTCACCCAAAAGACAACAACTGACCGAGCTAACCCCAGACCTTCAGAACCGAGTGGAAATGACACTGTCGGTGATATTCCACTAACTGCTGCAACAACTGACCGAGCTAACTCCAGGCCTTCAGAACCGAGTGGAAATGACACTGTCGGTGATATTCCACTAACTGCTGCAACAACTGACCGAGCTAACTCCAGGCCTTCAGAACCGAGTGGAAATGACACTGTCAGTGATATTCCACTGACTGCTGCAACAACTGACCGAGCTAACTCCAGGCCTTCAGAACCGAGTGGAAATGACACTGTCGGTAATATTCCACTGACTGCTGCAACAACTGACCGAGCTAACTCTAGGCCTTCAGAACTGAGTGGAAATGACAGTGCAGGTGATATTCCAGTGACTGCTGCAACAACTGACCGAGCTTACACAAGGCCTTCAGAGTCCCATGGAAATGTCAGTGTTGGTAATATTCCTGGGACATCTGGTTTGGTATCTTCACCAACTGAATCTCGTTTAGGCCTATCTGATAAAAACAATCGTAATGCTTCATCAAACAGTAGCTTCACAATTCCACCGACTACAGTGATGCCGATTCCCCATGCCAAAAGAAACCTGCATAAGGAAGAGGACGACGACGTGGCAAGGCAGCTGTGCTGACCGACTCGCCATATAAGAACGAACTAATTATTATTCAGTCAGCTTCACCAAAATCTTTAAAAAGGAAAAATGCTGGTGTGTCTAAATCTCAAAACAGTTCTAAAAAACATAAGAATAAAGAAGACAGCAACAAATCCATACCAACAGTAACTTTGCGTGTGTCTGATGATGATGACGTTCCTTGCATGTATTGCGCTGAACAGTTCTCCACTTCAAAATCAGCCGAAAGTTGGGTGCAATGCTTAAAGTGTCATTCTTGGAGCCATGCAGGATGTGCTGGTGTAGACACAGATGACTATAGGCCATTTGAATGTGATTTCTGCCAGTTTTGAATATAGACTCTGACCTTATTTTGTGTTCTGACGGGCCTACTAAGACATATTAGGCTAATTAAACAATCATATGTTTTGTCAGATATTTGGGTTAACCGCATATGCAAGGTTGTGTTATAGATAATTAGATTATGCTATTAGACTAACCACTTCCTCAAAATTAACAGTGTTATGTTATTGTTGTTCAAACAATGTTTGTGATTTTCCGCAAACCAATGTTTTGTGAAGTTTTACTGCAAATACAGAGGAACATGTAAGGTGAAGGCTTATAATTAAATTTTTTTTAATTCTCATATTTTTACTGACAATTGTATTTATTTGTCATATTACATGATGTTCAGAATTTTTTATAATGCACATACGTAATCATTTAAAAATCTGCTTTCTGTACCCCGTTTTACCCAACCAGTTGGGTAAAACAGGGTAGTGTGCATACATTCAAATAATGAAAAATCTCTGCAATAATAATATTTCAGAAGACACAGTACTAGTTGCAGAATTAAACTCACATTCTAATCTACGCATGCTGATGGTTTCAGACAGATACCGCAATATTAAAACAATAAATTAAAGCGATTTATACTAAGTACCCCGTTATACCCTACTCTCCCCTACTTGTTTTTACATATTTGGTAGAACGAAAAAGTCTTTATAATGCATAGTAGGTACCTAATGCTTACTCGAATATTCCATCTGATTGACAGTTGTGACAAACATACTTTTTCGATATTTTCGCACAAGAAAAGTGTGACCACAATTGGCAGTCCAAACAACGAACCCACTCCTAACCAGGCTTGCTTGAAGAAAATGGTTCTAAACACACTAAACAAAAACATTCACTGTCGTCCTCTGATGAGCTGCTGTCACTTTGTAATGAATTTCGTTGTTTTGGAGGAAGTTTTGGCTTAGCTTTAACACGTCTGCACATTTGTGGTAATTTCTTCTTTCCTTTCAGGAAGACCCGATTTCTTCGTTTCTCATATTCTTCCTCCAGCGCATTATTTTCCAGAGTGTCTGTCAAAATGGCACTTTTCCTTGTTTTTCTGCCACCACTTTTTTCCTCGGTGTGGATTTTGGAAGTGGCTGGAATGCTTCCGGCGAAAACAATTCTGGCTCGAGTGAATTATTAGGACATGCTTGAGTTTGATAATCTGGAGATTCCCTTGCCATATCATGTGAACAACTTGGTGCTACGTCTGGATTTGGTCTGTCCGTCACAAACGAAGGAGCAAAATCTGTATTATTAAATATGTCTTCGTTGTAAGGAAAAATTCCACATTTCTCAAATCCTTGTTGGGTGTTGTAGCTAGCTGGAAAGCTATTTTTAAGATCGATGGAATATCATAGATTGTCATCGGCTTAACTGTTGCCTCTGGGGTTTTGTTGTTCCTTAACCATGCATACATTGCTGTATTTATCTGTCTCTTTGTGGTGAAAAGACACTTTGATCAAGTGGCTGAAGCCGATGAGTGCAATGAGGTGGGAACGATAACATAACTATGCCATTTTGTTTCGCAAAATCTAGACAGACGGAGGATATGTGTGACTGATGATTGTCTAAAAGTAGGAGGACTGGTGTCTTTAAGCTAGGACGAACACAAGCGACAAAATGCTTAAGAAAAATCAAAAACTCGCCTTTTGTTGTCCATCCAGACTTATTTGCAGCACCTATACACCCTGTTGGACCATCTCTGATGAAGTGATCGTAATACCTGACTCTAGGAAAGATGAACATGGGTGGAATAGAATAATTGCCTGCAGCATTCACTGCCACAGTTAAGGTAACCAACTGTCCTCGTTCGGCTGATGTCATCGCTCCAACTTGTTTAACCACTTTCATTGCTATAATTTTGGAAGGATTTGAAAGTAGTGACCCCAGTTTCATCTACATTCCAAATGTCATTTGCTGTGAAAGAGTTGTAACAGTCGACGGGGTTGGTTGTAACTTATTTGAGTTGTTACAACCTGCCCCAAATGACACTACTAGAGAATTCATACATTTTGACAAGGTAGTATATATATAATTTAAATGCCAATAACGTATATGCCAAGCAAGTGTTTAGAATATGTATGTACTCCAAAGACAGTTTTTAAACAATGTAAACACAAATTACAATAATTATGAATATTAAACGGTAAATATTTATTCAACTTGTCGAAAAACAGTATTTCTCTTCTTGTTTCTAACGAGCGTGTCTGACCGGCGATATGTTGCCATTCACACCGAGAGCAACTACAGGCGCTCCCGTGACTAAATGGAGAAGACTCTCTGGTGACTGGTTGTGGAACTAACTGTCGTGTTAAAACCTGCCCCTGTTACAACCAGCCCAGGTCTACACTTTATTAAGGAAAACTTTGAGTGTGCGTATGGAAAACCACACAAACAGGTGTTTTAATATTCACAGTATTCAATGATGAATTTTTTGATTAACAAGGTTTTTCCAAATTATTTCTCTGGATCTTTTTCCTGGAATATTTAAACTTTTAAACACTACAGTTTAGACTGTATTTGAGTGTTTGAGGACTCGACAGCCTGTCCTCGTTAACATGTATGATACTTATATCTGTGGAATTGCAGTTTATTTAAGTGACTGATTTCAAGACATCAACAGTTTTGTAACAATGTTTCCAGTTACTACCAGTAAAATGAATTATTATTGCAATTTAATCTAAGTTGATGATTTTAAATTAACTATTTCTAAGAGAAATTGCAGAAAATTTAGAAAACCTTGACACATTTCATTTGTTACAAAAATAATTATTATAGATGTAGCTATCAATAAAGTTTTGTAAGTAATTCATTATTGATATATATATATATATATATTAACATATATATAACGACTGAGGTACAGGCTTCAGGTTGTGGTGCAGGGCGTAAGGCAATAATCTGAATATTGCCCCTCTCTGAGGAATATTTTTAGGAAAAAAATGTGAAATTTTTTCTCGGAAAGGAAATTTTTCCCTCTAGATATAGAAATTTTGGGGCATTTTTTTTAGGATTTTTGAGTCGTTGTTGAAGACTTAAATGGGAATTTTCCCTACAAATTTAAGATGGTAACCTGAAGGCTGCGACCGAGTTACCAATACTAATAGCCTACTACTTTCGGCAGTAGCTAGTATTGTGAAATAATCAATTAGTATTTAATTAAATTTAAAATTGCCATAAAAAAGATAAAAATATAATCAAATAATCTTTTTTTTTGTTTATACCAGGTTGTGTTGGTATTGAAATTTAGCCTTTATTGTAAACATTTGTGCTTAGGTGTATATTATAAAGAAGCACATCATATTTTCCTTTGTATTTTATAGAAATAATAAATCTTAATTATGTATATATACATTAAAAAAGATTTTTATGAACTGTATTATATTTGAAAATAAGGAAATTATTACTATTAGTATTAATAAAATAAAAACCAAAATTTCAGTCTGCAGAAATAAAAGTTTTGTTTTCTTTTTTATTTTAACGTCTCCATTTGATCTTACTCTATTTTATGTGGTAGTTTTTTTTTTTTTTAGCTAAACCGTATTAATTTCAAAAGGGTACTTAAACGTTTTGCTTCAGCACTCATTATTAAAGGATCCTTTGGCTAAGGCTGGATAGGTAAGGAACGCAACCCTAGGCTGAGGTCGGCTCCGTCGCGGCACTCTGCCCACCCGTCATGTCCAGCCGCACCAGCGCGTTGCTCTGCTCGACCGTGTCGTCTGAAGGGGCGACGTCTGGCCGGGCCCGCTCGGCCAGGGCGGAGGTGTAGTTCTCATTGAAGTAGAGGCTGCCCCAGGCCCTGCCACGGCGCACCGCCTCCGCCGCCAGCTGCCGGTCGCTGAACAACTCCTGCGAGCACCCGCACGCTAGCCTCCAAGTGCATCGTCTGTATCCTTGGTTCACACGTCTCCAATATTGTGGACAAAGGATATGTGGAATTATTTTACAAGTGCATTCACTGGGGATTGAGCTGGGTGTGGGCCACAATCGATTTAGTAATTAGATATTGGAAACAAATACAATTGTTTTTAACTTTTATTAGAATTTTTTGGCCCTAATGTAAAGATTTTCAAGTTGATAGTTAAGATCAATGTCGTGGCCTCAAATGGGACCTCTGAGAAAAATGACCCCAATTTGAGGAATATTATCCTCTTTGAGGAAATTTGTCTCGCTCTGAGGAAAACTTTCTGTCTTTGAGGACTCTTGCCGCCCTCTGAGAAAATGTCCCCTCGAAATTTTTTTTTTTTAGGAAAACTAATAGGAAATTGTCACTCACAAAGGGAATTTTTCACTCGAAGTAAGAAATGTTTGGCCATTTCATGGATTTTTGAAACTTTGGTTGGGATTTTGGTTGAAATTTAACCTGAAAAAAAATCCCTACCATTTCCAACAATTTTTGTCACATTCGAAGAACATATAATTAGAGACCGAAAAATGCATAGATTAATTTCATGATCTGCTATTGTTTCGCTGTAAATATGAATGATTGTGCGCCAATTATATATACTCAAAAAAATAAGTATCGAATCACAAGTAATCCTGTAGAGATGCTTCAAAAAGCCAGCAGCCAGTGAACAGGTGACGGCCCGAGTATGCAAAGGATCGTAGAGTCCATTGAATAAGTGAATTTTTCCAGTTCCTACACATAATGTTTGTTGCTGAGGTTGTCTACAAACACAGTTGACAACTCAATAGTGAGAGAGAAAAATGTGTGAGCGTGGAGCACGCGTGAAACAAGTGAAACTTCTGGTTTATTAGGTATAGATAGAAGTAAATTATTATTATCTTTATCACTGAACAAATGAAAATAATTGAGAATATTAAGGCTGCGGGTATGATCTGAAGAAAAATATGGTAGCGTAAATCGTTACGAAAACTTAGTTACGAGAATTCCGTAGCATCACTCCTGCGTCATTTCTACCTCTCACATGTAGTCTTCCTATCAAGCCGTTACAACTAGCATATACTCGTAGCATGCTGTGCTATCTACCCATCTCCCCCTCCTTTACCGTTTACCCTTTAGACCGTAAGTTCAGGCGTTAGAGTGCCGTCACCGCTGACGCACTATCGTCTCTACCGGTTCCCCCACCACATACATAACTATTCCCTTCATGCAATCGGAATTTTCGTAATGCTCAAGAATAGTATCCCCCACAGCAAAGAAGTTTAACATCAATAATTATTTTGAGAACTGTCAATTTTCAAATATGTTACACTATATAGACTATACCAGAAGTTCCCAAATGCACAAGGAAGTGACCGCACCACCGGCAGAGCCGCGGAAATGGAATGGTACAGTGGCACGATGCACTCCCTTAAATTTCCATTCACGTAGTTCATATCATTTGTACCACTGAACAATAACTTTGAATATTGCGTGTACATCAGTGAAACACGGTGCTTGTGTCAAACACAAGTGGCAACCACTGAACAGTTTACCATCGCTTGAGCATGAGTTGGATTCTGGCCTAGTGTTAAAATAAAGGGTGCGTCTATTTATGCACAAATATTAGAAGCTATACTTATTTTTATTTATCACACTAAACTATTTTGAAACAAAGAGTTACAAACAATTATCAAATTTTTGATTTATAAACTAACAAATGGGGCAAAAAAATAGCAGCACAATTTAATTATAAGAATTAATGTAGTAATCACATAAATATATTGTGTTTTAAAATTGCTGTTATTTTATTTGTGCATATTCAATATCTCAAAAAAATATATAAAGGATAGTTTCGCTGTCATAGTGATTCATTTGGTACACTTATAAACTTGGCACCAACACCGATGTTCACGAATGCGACTATATAGAAGTTAATTTGCCACCACACGAGGTCAGCTTTCTTAACGACCTAGGCCAGGGATCTTAGCAAACGCGCAGCATGCATATATAAAAAATGGTCGCGTTAACCTTCCATTCATGGTACAAGCGCAATCTATTGCATTTCCGTTGCTTACTGAATTATCACCATCAATCGACCTAAAGAAATGTAAACACAATTGAAATAAAACCGCGGAATGATGTGGTAGGTTGAAATCCCAAACTCACGGTAGTGAAATGCGGAGCCCCAAGTAGCCTGGTGAACCGGCAGCCCAGGTCGGCGAGCTCACACGAGCCGTGCTCGAGCGGCAACCCGTCGTCACCGCCGCAGCGACCAGGCGACCCGCTGGAGTTGCGATCGTGGTTCACCACGGCTAAGGTCAGCAACTCGGGGAAGCCAATGAAGGCGTAGTACACGATCGTGGGCAGGAACAGGCACTGGCCGAACAGGTACAGCATCAGCCTGCCACGACAACAGCACGCATTTTGGATACAGAGATTATGGCCTAATAAGAACAGCAGCAGTCTGCCACGACAACAGCACACGACATGGATGCTCGTGGTAGGTTTTACCACGCTGCCCTTCAAACAACATCGTGGTTTCAAATTCTTTTTGCGACTGCACTCGCGCTAGAAGACTTTTGAAAGAACGCTTATTCTCTTAATGGTGTGAGAAAATCCTTTGTATCAGTGAGAAATAAATTGCATCTTACACAAGCGGCAGCAATTAAATTTTATTCTATACCTTGAGTAGAAGTAGTAATTTGTAATCTAGCTTGGTGCCAAATATACCCTGCATTATTGCTCTACCTGTAGTTACAGAACGAGGTGAAAATGCGGCATCACACTGGCCACACATTCCATCTAAATCCACGTTCCTATTTCTCTACAGTAATTCTGATTTTAATTTTTGTTATGATTTCCCAAAACATTTCCAGTCAAATACTACGACAGCGTCCGATATCCATGTTCTTCTCCAATTGGTGTTTAATTTGTCTCTTACCATATCGTTGTCAACAATAAGCCAAAAATTCACGGTGATTGGATAAGAATGACCATAAATATGTGATGCATGTTCACACCGAGTGCATCTTCAAAGTTACTTGCCAAAACTCTCTGAAAACAACTCATTTTGCTAACTTCTCAGTAAACATCTTTCACAAAATACTTCGTCGATGGCTTTGACTTATGATTTAACTACACATTATTAACCAATATTACGTCACAAAACTTATGCCTAACCCGACTTGTGCTCAGATAAGTTCTGCTCTCTTAGGAAAACTTAACCAATTGTTATCATACCTGACCTAACTTTTAAACTTCCATTTTTGAATGTCACTTTTGAAGATATGATTAGATATTAAAAATTTAATAATTTATTCATAGCTTATCTTACCTAAAATAAGGAAATATGTATCATATAGCCCATTAATTTTGCGCTCTTTCACTCTTTCATTCTTGCATACTTGCACTTTTAGAGCCTTATAGACTCTTATCTTAACAAGCTTGACTTAAGTGTTATGATTTCGAAACAAATTTACCTTCCCAATGTAGCCATACTGCAGTTTACCTGTAATGGAACTTTGGTTCTCATTTTATCGTTAACATTTGACTCTCAATTCAGCTCCTTCATTATATAAATGCAAACGTAAAATTTTCGTCCGTTCAAAATCTTTACTCTCAGAAAGTTTTATACAGATTACTTTTAAATTTTGACATAACATTGCATTATAATACGCGCTTGTTTTATGTACCTATGTCACACCTGTGACAGGTAATAGGGTAGATAAAAATATAGGTATGTAAAAATATATATAAATGATTTTTTATGTGTTCGTTATCTGTTTTGTAATAAGATGAAGATATAGATGGGAAGATAAAAATATAGAGAGAAAGGATATAGAGAGAGGTATAGAGAGATATACTGAAGGATGTATATTTATATTGAGAGATGTAGTTAGATGTAGCTAGGGAGATATATTGTGATATAGATAAACATAGATATATATCGAACGATTGAGTGATATGAAGAAATATGAATAGATAGATAAATATATATGTTTTAGATATAGAGAGAAATATAGAGATATGTATAATTTAAAGAGGCATAGCAACGCATGCCGGGCATTAGCTAGTAACAAATAATGTCTTACTGAACTTAACTAATCTCACTTAAACAAAAAATCATTTAATTTTTCATTTAGATTGTTGTTATGTTCGTGACAAAAGGGATTCTCACTCACCATTGGTCCTTCCACAAGCTCGTGCAGTTTTTGTAGAGTAGGGCCGACATCCTTCCGGTGGAAATGAGGTTCCTCGATTTTCCTATTTTCTGCGGATCACAATACACTCATGAACAAAACTTGCAAGCTGCATATTTACCTAAGTAACTATATTTTACATTTAACAACACAAGAGGAAAGTTTTTGAAGTGAAACCTCTTTGTTGTGGGGGATACAATTTTCGAGCGTTACAAAAATTCCGATTACGTTAGGGGAAAATTTATTTATGTGGTGGGGGAACTCGTAGAGGAGGAGATGGTAGGGTATATGTAGAAATGAAACAGCCTACTTGCAAAATTGCACATTTGCATAGTTTTACAAAAGCATATTTACACACACGCAATTAGATAATTAATTTTACACTTGCATAATTTTATAAGTGCATACTTGCATAATGCACACTTACATACATGCTCATTTGCACACTTATGTAATTTATACTTGGACACTTGCTAACTTGCACAATTCCACACTATAATTCTTGTACACTCGCATACATGTGCAGATGCACATTTGCATATTTTTATGCTTGCATACTTGCACAATTGCATTCTTGTTAACTTTCATTTTTGCACACTTGCTTACTTGCACACATGCATTTTTGCATAATTGCATACTTTCATACGTGCACACTTTCTTACTTGCAGACTTGCATTTCTGCATACTTGCATAATTTCGTACTTGCAAACTTGTATACTTGCACCTTTACATACTTGCACACTTTCGTCCTTTACACTTGCAAACTTGAATACTTTCACACTGACATACTTGCCCAATAGCATAACTTAGCGTTTGCATACTTGCAAGTAGTATAGGAATGACGGTCCGGCGGCAGGCTTCAGGCTGTGGAGCGTGTGGAGCTGCACGCTCGAAAAAATGTCACGTTCCGGAGGCCATATTTGATGAGCGTAACGGGACACAACGTAACGGGACATAATGTAACGGGACAAGTAGATCACGGCAGCCATCTTGGATCCGCCATCTTGGATCCGCCATTTTGGATGTCGTTATTTTGTTTTCTCGAACTTTCCGGCATTGTGTTGTCCGCCATATTGGATGATGACGTCACCGTTGCAATTTCCGTTACGGCCGCCATCTTTAACTTTTTTATTTATTATCCGATTTTAATGAAATTTTTTTTAAATTTATAAAAAAAATTAAATTAATAAAATTTTAATTAAATATTTATAAAAATTGAACTTTTTAGACACGGAGTTCGGAGTCCTCGGTTCGAACCCGGTGAGGGCAAAAAATTAAAAATGGCGACCGATCCTTCCCCCTGTGGTGGCTGCTGACAGACTGCCCCCCACCACTTTTTTCAAAGCATATATAACATCATCTAGTATGACGTCATGTCCGCCATCTTGTCTTCGATGTTGGAAACCATCATCATTGTATCGGCGGCGAGAGTGTACCGACGCCATGTTAGTTTAATTCTTACCCGCTAGAGTGCAGTTATCATTTATTATTGCTGTGACAACCACCATCTTGAAATTTGGCCGCCATCTTGAAAATCCGTAATTTTAATGCTAGAGATTCGGGGAAAAGTTTCTAAATTCATCAAAAAATTAACTTAATAGAATTCTGATTGAATAGATCGACTAAGGTCATTGGTTCGATCCCTGGCCGATACAAAACAACTTTAATTTAAAAAATACCACAAAAGTGTTAGGTTTGAGATAATAAAAAACACCGCAAGTACTTTTAAAAACTTTTATTACATAAATTCAATACACTACTACAAGTACAAAAAATAATACACAGACGTAGAACTAAAGTCTTGTGGATTTCTCGATGTCTGCATCTGCCACCCACGAATTAAAGCGAGGTGGAAAGCCCCACCACTTGACGTAGGACAGTCCGTTCCTTCGTTTTATAATCTTCTCCACCAAGTACATATCAGGATACAACGTAGGCTGAATCTCTTCGGCATAGAAGCCGCCACGGATAGGTTTGTGGTCCAAATCTTCGAGGTAGTAGGTCCTAGGCTCTGATTCACGAACATGTGTCACACGGAAAAGTTCGGGACTCCAGTTCGCAGTGAAACCTTTCTCGAAGATACCTTTCTGCTTGGAGATTCGCACAATGTCACCGACGTTAGCTTTACGCTTTCGTGGATCTCTCTTCTTCATGTTGGAAAACACTGTTCGAAGCAGGCGATTGTCCCTTACGTCCTTTGGCTTCATTTTCGTGGTAGAATGCATCGTGGAATTATACTCGTTTATTAGTTTCGGCAAGATGTCAAGCCACTTTTAATTTCCGTTAGCCGTGAACTGCCGCCACATCTTGGATCGCAAAGTTCTGTTAAACCTTTCGACAACGGAGGCTTTGACGTTACTAAATGTAGAGTAGTGTTTGATGCCATACTTCTTCATCAAAGCCTTGAAGGATGCATTGTAGAATTCTTTCCCGAGGTCCGTTTGCAGGTGCGACGGTACACGTCCATCACACAAAATATTGTTCATGGCCTTGGATACTTCAGTTGCAGTCTTTGATTTGACAGGTCTAGCCCAAGCGAACTTGCTATAAACATCGATGACTGTCAACATGTACTTGAAACCTTTATTCAATCGGGAATACGGTATCATCTCAACAAGGTCCGCCTGTAATAAATCATCAATTCCACGAACTATGACTTTGCGACGAAGGTATTTTCGTCTAGCAGGAGCATGAAGTTCGTGAGCGATTCCGGTTCGACTCATTGTATGTACCCGGCTTCCCTCAGTTCTTCAAGTATGGAGACTATTTCGTTGATGTGCGAATAGTTTCCTACGCTAAGCGAAGCATGTAGAATTCTAAGGCGATCAACTAATTCATTAGGATCGTCCCAATATACATAGTCAAATATCTGACCACTTTCTAGCTTTTTTAAACCTTCGCCATGTATTGTTAGTTCACTGAAGAGATTAGCGAGAATGTCGATTTTTTCATGATCTACGTCTTTATATACACCACTATCTGGATCGTTATCGCGAAAATGTGCATTGGTTAGCTCTAGCAGTTTTTTGTACTCTTGTAAGTCTTTGTGAGAATATCCTTTAGGCTCCCTGCGAAACAGCAATTCGTACAGACCCGGAGTCCCGCGCGTTTTGAACTCTTCTACGCGAACGATATTTCCTGGTAGAAAGTCTATTTCTTTAGCACCGAGGAACCACTTATTATGTTTTCTGTACACTCCGTAGGTCGTGTCATTATTCCGACTCGTAAACGATATCAGGTATGGTCGGACCATTGCATTCACTTGATGTCCCTTTTTCGGTATTTTTTTCTTGTGCATGGTCTCTGTACTTGTTAAGTCTTCTTCTTCTCGATCTGGTTTTCTCTTCTTTACTGTTGGCATTTCATCTTCAACTTCTGTCTTCACAATGATAGCTGGTTCTTCCTTGTTTTTAAGTTCGTCGAGGCGACTAGTGATTGGTTTAAATATTTCCTCATTTTCCATCTCACGTGCAAGTCTGGTTCGTCTAGCAAGTAAATATTTTTCACGAACAGACTGTATAGCTCGATGAAGGTCACTGGCCAGGTCCGACATTGTACTGGCTGAAAACTTATTGCAAGACCTCCTTATATACTTTTTTATTCCTTCGCAGAAACTTCTTTCTTGTGTGTGGCAAAATCTGAATTTGTTGACAAGTGAGATAGTGATGCTTTCAGACTACTTTGAAAAGTCCTCAAATCGTCACGTCTTTGTGCATTCGATACTTCGATCATGTCGCGAATGCGAGAATCCGAGGCTTCCACACGCTGGTCGATGGCAACGAGATACTCTATTATTTCGTTTTTCACACTTTCTACTTTTTGAGACAGTAGCGAAATATATTTGCGGATATCAGAGTCGGGGCATACAGTATGTCTGCTGCTACGACCGAATTTCGAAATGCTATGACTCATGTTTGACGATAAACTGATCGAAACCTCGTCTGTACCTGCCCTTATATAGAGGCCAGTCCTTTACGATGACTATGAATCCGTGCTCGTCTTTCCAACACAAGGAACACATGTCTTTGAATTCCTGAAACGACATGTCGGTGTTTACGTGGTCGTCGTATGCGTGACGTAAATTAAGTTCGTCCATGCGAAAAAGCACTATAACATTCGCATTATCTCGTAGGAGATGTTTGGGTATTCTACTGTACGTCTGACACAGGTATACGCAGTCTACCTTGGCGTGCCTGCCCATGGAAAAGTACTCTTGTATAATGCCCTGCTTCTCGCACAGTACATCGTCGAACACAAACACGGAATTAGGCTTTGCTTCGTCGGTAGACACCACATCGGTATTATCGCTAAACGGAAAATACTCCAGTCCTTCCACCGAGCATAGAACAGTTGCTAGGCGCTGGTACTTTGGCTGTTGCAACGACTTGGAATACAAGTAAACGTTCTCGAACCGAAGACCGTTTGGCTCCTCCAGTAAACTCAGTAGAACGCACGTCTTGCCACAGTTTGACGGTCCCGCCATTATGCATCGTACAGCAGAAGGCAACAGTAAGCCATGTCGCGATTCGCGACCGATAGTTTCATCGTTTTGCGTAATGCGCACGGGCAAACAAACATCTTGCTTGACGACCTGCATTGTACTAAATAAATTGTATAAAATCAAACACATTTATACTTTCTGGTCAGTTGCGCGTAATGACTCGAAGAGGTAAGAACAAAAAACACAGTGGTGCAGGACTCGTGAACTCGCTGATAAACAATCTGCCATTCGAGCTACACATTCCCGGATACAGATTTTGCGGCCCCGGCACTAAACTAGCGAAAAGGTTAGCTCGCGGTGACGTGGGCATTAATTCTCTCGACGATCAGTGCAAGCAGCACGATATTGCCTACTCGCTCAGCAAGGATCTGGAATCCAGGCACCGGGCCGACGAGATATTGGCACAGGAAGCTGAAGAAATAAGTAAATCGACGCACGCGGGTCTAGGAGAAAAAATCACGGCCTGGGGCGTATCTAAAATCATGAAGGCAAAGACGAAATTAGGACTGGGTGCTCGTCAAGCCAGCTCCATCAAGTCAAAGACTAACTCACGCAAGACCAAACGCAAGACTGGAGCAGGCATACAAAAAGTCAAGCAAAAATTACAGACTCTCGACAAGAAGATTATAGGAGGATTTCTTCCTTTGCTTTTGCCGGCATTGGGTGCTCTCGGCGGTCTCATCGGTGCAACGAGCGGTATAGTGCGGGCAGTCAACACTTCGAAGAATGAGCGAAAGCAGTTAAAAGAAGCACAGCGACATAATGCAAGCATGGAAGCCATTGCCATGGGTAAAAAAAACGGCGCAGGCCTGTACTTACGTCCTCACAAATCAGGCCGAGGCATGAAAAAGAAACGAAAATCCTAAGTTCATTGCCGAAACGACCGCTCACCAACGTAGATTTAATAAAGTACGCACGCAAATTGAAAATACCAAATTTCTGCGGCGTGTTTATGCGAGACACTTTACCCAGCAAACCAAAAACCAACGAACGCGCCATAATTAATTTAGACACGACTGCAGGTCGCGGCACGCACTGGGTAGCGTATATAAAGTCTGGAAAAAAAGCTACTTACTACGACAGTTTCGGTAATTTGAGACCTCCGCCTGAACTTAGGCGGTACCTGGGCCGGACCACTACACTGTTCTACAATTACGAAACGGAACAGAGGCCTAATCAAACAAACTGCGGACACTTGTGTCTTCGCTTTTTAACTAAAAAAATAATTTAGCTGACAAATAAAAATTACTACTTAAAGGCTGTGCAGTGATGATAATTTATTAGTCATGTCGATAACACTTACCTTGACAGGTCACGCATCTGAGCTGCGGGCGGTTCATTTCCCGCCTCTGGATTTAGACGGAGAATGGTGTATCGGACTCGTAGATTTTCAAACGTATAATGCCATACCGAATATCGACGAAGAAAACTGCAAGATCTGCTTCCTGAAAAGCGATGGGACCGCTCATGAAATACAGTTACCTGTTGGATCTTACGAAATTGACGACATTGCAAATTACATCAGGGATATGTTACCGCAGGATGTAGACTTTCAACTGCGTGGAAATCCAAACACTCAAAAAAGCATTCTAACATGCAGTGAAATTGTCGACTTTACGAAACCTGGGACCATAGGTTCGATGTTAGGATTCGAATCAAAGGTGTATGATGCAGGAAGAACGTACGAATCTACGCGTGCAGTAAACATTTTGCCTGTGAATGTCATAAGAATAAACTGTAATTTGGCAAGTGGAACGTATCTAAACGGAAGACTAAGCAACATGCTGCACGAATTTTCGCCGATGGTCCCGCCAGGATATAAACTGGTCTAAGTACCGCAAAGTATCATTTACGTTCCAGTCGTCGTGAAGTGCGCACACGAAGTCGTCGTCAGAATCGTTGACCAGCGAGGACGATTGGTGAATTTTCAAGACGAAGAAATTACATTACGGCTGCACTTGAAGCGATGGGCATAAAGTTCGTAACACCGAACAGTTATAAAAGAAGTCGTATTGACGTGAATAAGAACAGTTCTCTACCAGACATCGGTGCATTAACACCTGACAACATCAAGTATCTTCTTAGTATTGGACAAGTGCCGAATAAATATGGAAGACGAAATCCTCAACGTGGAAGATCCGGTCATTTTTGATGACAGCATTACGAAAATGGAATTGCACGAGTACCAGCCTTTCCTGCTCGGACCGTACGCACTTCCATCGGAAGAACGCATTGCTGTACAGCACCAAGATATTTGTACTTTACCTTCACAGTAATTTCTACGTATAAGAGGCATGCTTACAAAAGCGGATGGTACGCATCCGACAACGACGTCAATATCCTGCAATGGTATTCTTCACCTCATCGAGCGCGTTACATATGTACTCAATGGCGTCGAGGTAGACCAGACGAGAGATGTAGGCATAACATCTGCTATGAAAAATTACCTTTCGCTCACGCCAAATGAACTGACTGCTGCAAAGATGGCCGGTTGGGCTCTCGAGGATGAATATAAGCTTCCGGTTTATGCCGAAGGAAAGTTCGAAGTTTGTGTTCCTCTGTCCATGCTTCTTGGATTCGCTGAGGACTACAGGCATATAATCATTAATTCGAAACAAGAGCTCGTACTGCTTCTAGCCAACACGCACATTAATGCAATTGTCGTCGCTGCAGAAAACCCTCAAGATGTCTCGCTAACACTACAGTCTATCGAGTGGATGCTGCCCCACATCCAAGTGAGCACCGTTGAACGAGTCAAGATGTTGAAGAACATAGAAAATGGCAAGAACTTCGATGTGCCATTCCGATCCTGGAGCCTGGAAACTTATCCTGGCTTGCCTCATAGTCAGCGTATCAATTGGATAGTAAAGTCCAGCTTCGCTACGGAAAAACCAAGATACATCATCGTCGGGCTTCAGACCGGAAGACAGCTCAATGCAGGAGTAAGTCGTTCCTTATTCGATAACTGTCAATTACGTAATGTAAAAATATTTTTAAACAGCGAAAGTTATCCGTACGTTGATATGAACATGGACTTTGAAAGTGGAAGATTTCTTCTCGCATATCAAATGTATGTCAAGTTTCAACAAGCTTACTATGGGCGGAGACAGTCACCGATACTGAGTCCCGACAGTTTCAAGAACAAGGCTCCGTTAATGGTGTTTGACGTTTCCAAACAGGATGATCGATTAAATTCAAACATCATCGACTGTAGGATCGAGATTTCGACTAGCGGAAATATTCCACCAAACACTTATGCTTTTTGTCTGATACTTCACGATCGGCTTGCATCATACAATTGTCGAGACAAACTTGTGAAAATTCTGACTTAAATTCTGTTTCGTTTGCGATAATAATTCAGTTACAATCGAGCATTGCTAGCGACAAGATGTACTGCAACCTGCAAGGTTTCCAGAGTCAAAACGGCTTTGTTCTCAAAGAAATTGCCGTCACCTCCGGAGACAAGACTCGAACCCGCAGCTTCCGACCTCCGTATCCTTTGAAACTACTAGACGAAAAAAGTAAACGTTCGAACGAATGGCTATGCAAATATTATCACGGACTAGAGTGGGACGAAGGAAAAATCCCATACCACCAAGTGAAAAACACACTTCAAGATTTACTAGTTCAAAACGAAACAATATACGTTGCCGGACCTGAACAGAAAAAAATGGCTACGAGATCTGTGTAATGACGGAGCAGTTGAAATTGAAGACCTACAGACCGACTATGGCTGTCCTTCCCTGCGCAAGCTTAGTGCAATATACGATGTGCAGCCAAGTGACAAGTTTGAACGTGTCTGTGCCTGTACAAACTCGCAGTTAATGCAGAAATGGCACACACAGTGTTAGTAGGAGTCTGCATATATAAATGTCGTACCTACGTACGTGTCTTCAGTTGACGTTCGACCTGCAAGAAGATGTTTACGTTTCATCCTGCTAACATGTACGTGAGCGCAAGACCTAGCTTCAGCAGTGTCGAGTACAGCTACTGGGATTCCGGGTATCTACGTACATATACAGAAACCTGTGATGGAGGCGCTCAGCATTGGCGGTTTGCGCACTTTCCTGTGTCCTACGAACCAACCCAGCAGCTATTAGACTGTTGCGAACCTGGAAACTGTGCCGTCTATCACATGAGACCACACACAATCCTTCCTGCTAGCATCGATGAGGTAGTCGCCTCGTCTGCACGTGTAACACCAAACATGAGCGTGTTGCAACCTGTTGCTACCTGTGATGCTTCTACGCAGACGTCCAAACGGTGTGCGTCTCGTCGTCGCAGTTCAGGCAGTGAATCTGTCCCAACTAGCACTGCAGTAGAGCCAAGGCGCAGACGTGGTCACAGACGTTACCGACCATGTCTTGTCGGAGTTGACGACGTCGCAGAAGATGACCAGCTGGAAACCTGTGTTCCTGATCCCGTGGCCTGCGAACCAGTTGGAACCGGAGTCGACGAGTCAGTTCGTGCGGCATTAAAGACTTTGCTTGTGAAAATGCTTGATTCCTTAACCTAATGTGTATTTGTGTAATTTTTTTATAAATAAATGTGTAAAACCTGAACTTGTGTTTGTTTTTTATTTCTACAATTTTTAGGTACCCAATAAAAATTAATTTTAAATACAGACAATATTTTGACTAATGTAGTATTCCAGTAGACTGCGGGTATATAAGCGAAGTTCAGACGAGTGGAGCCTCAGTATACCTCTGGCCGCGGTGCAGTACGGACCTGCTCTCTTCAGTAAATTTCGTAGTTACTGCTCCAATGTCGACCGGGATAGACTGTTTACCGTCAGCAGCGGGGACCTCGATGACAGCAATGATGATGGAGTCGGAGATTCCGATACCGACTGCAGAGGAGACCACGGCAGCGGAGAGCTCAATGCCTGCGTTGTCGACAGCTGCGGAGATCTCGATACCGACTGCAGAGGAGACTTCAATTAATGAAGAGCGTACTTCGAATCAGTGCAAATACTGTGTCGCATCATTTACTAGAACTTCAAGCGCTCGCAGACATGAAAGAAGCAGTTGTCCGAATAATTTACTGAAACGAATACAATTTCAGTGCAATAAGTGTAATAAACTAATTTCACGCCTCGACAGCTTACATCGTCATTATATAAAATGCTCCGAGACAGTTAAGTGCAAGTATAATGAACATGGTTATTGTTTTGACTCATGTGTTGTACCAGCTGATGAGAATATATATAAGTGAGACCCTGGTGATATGAACATTTAGTCCGTCTCTGGCTGCGGTGATGAACGCATCGGGTAGTCAGCCTTGAATAATAGACCAGTATCTAGCTGTTCTTGAGACCTCGATGGCGTCTTTACCAGTATCAACACCGACCTGGATCGAAGGTCTACCATCATCAGTGCAGACCACGATGACTACGTCGTCTACAGCTACACCTGCTCTCTCCGCACAGCAGGAGATTTCGACGCGTGCAACATCTTCTGCAGAGCAGACCTCAACGGCTTCAGAAGTTAACATGACAGCAGTGTTACAATGGTTGTCAACAGTTCCAGTGTCATTGATAAAGGAAGGAGCATCCAACAGTGTTCCATCGCCCAACTGTACGTACTGTGACAAGATCAAAAACTTGAAATTACGTGATTATGTAATACACAATTCTAATAATAATTCTGAAAGTATTAAATATCAGTGCAACAGGTGTTTAAGCAAGTTTAAACGTTATGGAAGATTAAAACGTCACCTCAGGAATTGTGATAGACTGTCTGTACATTCATCAGAATCAAGCTGTATATTTTGTAACAAAACATTAGCAAATATTCAAATTTCAAAACGACACGAAATATATCACTGTCCTTTTAATGAAGTCGATAATTCGGTTTTGTGTGAAAATTGTGGTGTACCATTATGTCGACCTGATAGACTGAATAGACATTTACGAACATGTAAAGGACTTAGTCCATACAATAAGAAGACTGTTTGAATCGAGAAATCCACAAGACTTTAGTTCTATGTCTGTGTATTATTTTTTGTACTTGTAGTAGTGTATTGAATTTATGTAATAAAAGTTTTTAAAAGTACTTGCGGTGTTTTTTATTTTCTCAATCCTGTCACTTTTGTGGTATTTTTTAAATTAAAGTTGTTTTGTATCGGCCAGGGATCGAACCAATGACCTTAGTCGATCTATTCAATCAGAATTCTATTAAGTTAATTTTTTGATGAATTTTGAACTTTTCCCCGAATCTCTAGCATTAAAATTACGGATTTTCAAGATGGCGTCCAAATTTCAAGATGGCGGGTGTCACAGCAATAATAAATGATTACTGCACTCTAGCGGGTAAGAATTAAACTAACATGGCGTCAGCGCACTCTCGCCGCCGATACAATGATGATGGTTTACAACATCGAAGACAAGATGGCGGACATGACGTCATACTAGATGATGTTATATATGCTTTGAAAAAAGTGGTGGGGGGCAGTCTGTCAGCAGCCACCACAGGGGGAAGGATCGGTCGCCTTTTTTAATTTTTTGCCCTCACCGTGTTCGAACCGAGGACTCCGAACTCCGTGTCTAAAAAGTTCAATTTTTATAAATATTTTATTAAAATTTTATTAATTTAATTTTTTTTATAAATTTAAAAAAAATTTCATTAAAATCGGATAATAAATAAAAAAGTTAAAGATGGCGGCCGTAACGGAAATTGCAACGGTGACGTCATCATCCAATATGGCGGACAACACAATGCCGGAAAGTTCGAGAAAACAAAATGACGACATCCAAAATGGCGGATCCAAGATGGCGGATCCAAGATGGCTGCCGTGATCTACTTGTCCCGTTACATTATGTCCCGTTACGTTGTGTCCCGTTACGCTCATCAAATATGGCCTCCGGAACGTGACATTTTTTCGAGCGTGCAGCTCCACACGCTCCACAGCCTGAAGCCTGCCGCCGGACCGTCATTCCTATACTACTCTTGCATTTTTTTTATCTGTGACCTTAACCAAAGAGAATTATGTTAACTACAACTAATCTATTCTAATAAAAAAGTCTGTACATTGGATGAAATGTAATTTCGTCCCGGTCTTGCAGCGGGACGAAATGCCTCGCAAATTCGTGGTGCGCGGTGTGCACCGTCACACGCCCCTAGAATTCCTACAACAGGAGTTCGCTACCGCCAACCTGCCAGTGCAGAACTGGTGGTTCCTCGAGAACCGGCAGCGCCGTGAAAAATGCGATGCACTAGTCATTGAAGTGCCACAGTGCTGCGAACCGGACCGCTTTCCCTTGCTAAAAGAGTTCGCCGGCATGGCCATCCGCGTCGACGACTACCGCCGCCCTTCAGGCCCCAGCCAGTGCAGCAAGTGCCAGCGGTTTAATCATGTTGGCAAGGGTTGTAGAGCCGCCCCCGTCTGCAGGTGGTGCAGTGACCCGCAGCGCGCCCCCGACTGCCCTCTGGCCGGGCAACAAGAGCACAAGAAATGTGCTCACTGCCAGGAACAGCACTGCGCCAACTACAAGGGCTGCAGTGAATACAAAAAGTAAAGCCGCTGGCACCTACCCCCCTTCCCTCCAAGGTCAGCAAAGTACGCCAACAGTAGTCTCGCCGCGACATCCGCGAGAACAGACGAGCCGCGACACAGCCCGCGCCCCAATAGCGACCCTCTCCGGGCTTCTTCGGCCCTACGAGATCCCAACCATGGGCCCCCCGAGGCACCACCAGCCCCCGGGCTCCACCCAGTTCACGAACAACAGGTTCGAGGCACTGACACACCACAGCGTGCCCAGCTACAACGAGCTGGACTTCCCTGTCGTCGCCAACAATCCCTGGTAGCGCAGGCTGTGACCAAAGCAGCCAAAGAAAAATTGGACGGGCCACAAGAACGGCAACGGAAAACAACAACAACAACAAGAACCAACCCCAGCTGCCCCAGTTGCCCCGGCCAAGGAAATCCCCGCTGCGGCCCCGAGACGAGTGACCCAGACCATGGTTGTTGACACAGCCCCTGTGTTACCACCACCGCCACGGACACACAGGTGCTACACCTGGAGGATGTCCAGTCCTTCCTCCTGAACAATAAGGCCATAAGTGCCAACACTCAATTGCGCAGTTCCATCGGCCCACTGTGCCAACTGATGGCAATCTGGCTCGACCCAGCGAAACCCATTGCCGATAAAATCCGGGCAACCATTGATTGCGTGTGTGCGCTCGCCGACACCATCCATGGCGACGATGAATAATGCGAACCCGGCTCCAAACACAAACCCGGCCAGTAGTTTTAAGTTACATTCCCTTCTATTCTGGAATGCACGTGGCATTAAAAATAAATTACCAGAATTAATAAACCAGATGGATAAATATAAAATAAAATACCAGCGATAAGTGAAACAAATTTAAAAGCGACTGATAGACTAACCATTTTAAATTACGTCATATACAGACGCGACCACGATGCCAGAGGCGGCGGAGTCACCCTGGCAGTACACAACAGTATCAGGCACTCTGCCTGCCAGCTCACCGATTTTCAAAATCTAGAAGCAATAGGAATTAATTTGACTATAAACCGCCAACAAATTAAACTCATTCCAATGTATGCGATCCCTGGTAGGTCCCTCAGCGTGGTGGATCTGGACGCTCTGTACGGGGCGGCCCCGAGTTTTCTCGCTGTTGGCGACATAAACGCTAAACACCTAGAGTGGAACTGCAGGGGCACCACGGCGAACGGCAGGCTACTCTACACTCACCAGCTTAATAAAAACTATAATGTACATGCTCGCTCCGAGCCATTACATGACTCAGGCAGACCCAATATCTTACCCGATAATTTAGATATCGCCCTAAACTAACGTGTCAACACAGCATTCGAACTCGAGGTTGTACACGTCATGTCGTCAGACCATTTACTTGTCCACTTAATATTTGATGACGCAACTTTAGACAAAAACCCACCACGCAAAGTTAGGGATTATAAGAACGAATATTGGCAACGTTTTAAAAATTACTTAATGATAAATCTCCCTGACGCGGCAAAATTAATATTGAAAATAGTGAAAACCTAGTTTCCGCGAAAACCGAATTAACTGTAAAAATCCAGGATGTTATCAGCCAGTGCATCCCAGAAAAGGAAGTTCGGTTAGCGCATGACGAACTGCCAGAGTACATCCGCAGTTTGATCGCACAAAAGAATCGACTGCGGCGCGAATACACGCGGCGCCGTACACAACCCACGAAACGCCGAATCAATGAACTCAAAACAGTCATATCCGACGAAATCTCACTCTGGCACAGCAGCCAGTGGGAAAAAATATCTCAAAACTCAAAACCCAGGACCGACATCCGAAAGGACTGACGAAACTAATCCTAAATTAAACAGATAAAATCCCGCCCCTCCAAACAAACAACGGCGTAGTTTTCCAGCCCCAAAAAAAGGCATAGGTTTTCGCCGACACACTAGAAACAGCCTTCCAGCCTTATATGCAGGCCCGCGACAGGCAATTCACCGAACAAATTTACCGCGAAATACGTTTTAAATTACGACAACCCACTGTCTCAGAAACCTTGCGAACACAAGCACAGTAAATAAAGCGAGCTATCAGAAAAATGAAGCCGCGCAAAGCTCCAGGGAACGATGGCATACAAGCTGTTGTTCTCAAACAACTCCCAAACGAAACACTTGAATATCTAGCGGAATGCATAAATGCAATAATTATACTAGGTATTTTACCCTCCCAATGGAAGGAAGCACAAGTCATAGTCTTTCACAAGCCGGGTAAAGATCAAACATTACCCCAAAACTACCGACCAATCAACCTCTTAAGCACTGTATCTAAAGTCGCCGAGAATATTTTGTGACACCGACTCAACCTACACATCCACGAAAATAAAATATTGCCGAATGAACAGTTCGGCTTTCACAGTACACATTCGACAGTACACCAACTCGTGCGTCTCACCGAAGAAATAACGAGCACATTTAATGCAAAAGACTACGTAGTCGCAACATTTATAGATGTAGAGAAAGCCTTCGACAGAGTATTTCATGCGGGGATAATTTACAAACTATATCAGACAGGCTTCCCAGACTGCTACATCAAGCTAGTCGCGTCGTACCTAAAAGACAGAACTTTCAGAGTATCTGCTGAAGGGGTTCTATCTAATATCAAAGAAATAAGCGCAGGAGTACCACAAGGTAGAATCCAAGGCCCTGTCATATTTAATATATACGTAAGCGATATGCCACGCCTCACACACCGCCTCGTCAAGCTAGGCTGCTATGCAGATGACACTGTGTTGTATAGCAGGTCCCACAATATCCAGCTAGCAACAGACAGACTACAAGTTGCACTCACCGAGTTACAACACTGGTGCACGACCTGGCGAATCAAAGTAAATACAACAAAGTCCGAAGCAACTGTGTTTACTCGCAAACGCATTTCACCTGTCGACAACAGGCCACACATTAGTTTGTTCAACGAAAACATCCCTCACAAAGACGTAGTAAAATATTTAGGTGTACATATGGACAGTAAATTGCTATGGTGCAATCACATAGATGCCAAAAGAACACAAGCGGAGGCTAGAATCAGCTGCCTATACCCAGTCATGAGTAGGCGACGTGGCAGCACTGTAAAAATTGGTTTGCTGCTTTACAAAGCTCTTATCCGCCCCATCATAACATATGCAGCCCCTGTCTGGGCAACCGCAGATCACACACACTTGCTGAAACTACAGCGAATTCAGAACAAATTTATTCGAATCGCTACAGACGCCCCTGTATACAGTCCTGTAGAAGCTTTGCATCGCGAAACGGAATCGGAAACTTTGCAAGACTTTTACATTCGTACAACAAAAACATTCTACGATAAATGCGTAAACAGTTAAAATCCGCATGTTTCCTCACTCTGAAATTACGATCCCGACATAACACAAAAATACAAACGCCCGAAATCAATCCTCGCACATCGACCCCCGTAGCGATGCGCGAATGGCCAAGCAGCCGGCCAATCACAGCCGCCTGCGACAGCCGAGGCCGGACCCCAATCAAGTGGTTGCGAACTGGCGGGTAAATTTCACACATACATTCGGATTGCTGGTAGTTCGTCATAAATAGTCTTAAGTATTTAGCTGAAAGTACACAAAATTTCGCGTGAAACATGCGAAACCACTTCCCTCCCCCCCCCCAAAACTACACATAATCGCCATAAACAAAACATAGTGCAAAATTCAAAATAGTGCGAAGCACGCAGGTGTATGAATTGACCCCCTCGGGTTCTCTGCCTGTCGTGTTAGGTCTGACCCTCATGTCTGATGGCATGGCTCGCCTGGCAGGCCTCACCTCCAGTGCCGACTGTGTTCTGAAAGGCATGAGATTTTGCATTACAGCTAAATAATTAAATAATCAAACTAAATATTTTTCTTTCTTCTTAATTGAAGTGGGCTGGCTGGCAGCCCAGCGGGAAACGACGAAAGTCGCCCCCGAAACAACCAGTGCCATCCCAACCAATGTTGACAGCAATATCCTAGCCCCCAACCCCCTGCATGGTAGACTCTTTTCTACTCTGTCCAACTCTTCTTCCAGATCCATCCTTCTGTCTCCCGTAAGCTTCCTGCATGATTTTAATGCATGAATTTTTTGCATCCCGCATGTCAGAGCCCAGGGTTTTCCCTGTGTCTATGCAGGTTTTACCTGGGCTCAACTTATCTAGTTTCAGTCTAGTATAGTCAGTGAGGGGAGTTAGTCGTGGCGCCAATCGCTGCCATGGCTGGCCAATCCCCCTCCTAGCACACGATGCATGCTACCCCTCCTGTATGGCTAATCCCTGCATGTTTAAAGCGTATGGGCTTCGGCCTGAGACGCACTTAGTCTCCCTCCCTAACCCGGAACCCTCCACAACACACATAGTTTTTAGTTAGGTTAGGATAATAAAAAACCTGTCATTCACTTGTTCAGTAATGAGCGTACATTTTGTTGTCACTTGTACTTGTCTAGTTGCGTTTTCAAAAAAAACAACTTTGTTTTTAATGGTGAGAGTAAAATATCTGTGAAATATTACTTTACATAAAAAAAATTCAAAGGGTAGATTACTTACCTTTATTTCTGGAAAATTCATTTTGTCGGAGTAATCCGTATTGTTGATGTCATATATCCTCTGAATTTCTTCATTGTCATGTTCCTCAGATGTTGGGAGTTCATCCTAGTTGTAAACAGAGATATATTAGTTGGTTTTTGCTATTTTGATTCCATCAAAATTTTAACATAGCAGAATTGAAATCTTTTAAAGTTATTAGTGGTAGACTATTAGCGTACAGTGAAAAGCTTCTTATTTGTGTGTGTGCGTGTGCAATTTCACTTGCACTAATATCAGAATAATGCTGATATTAATTCACTGCAAGACAAGTATGTGATCCAATTAAAAAGCTTAACTAACTAAATCTATGAATAGAATAACCAGGGGTAAATAAAATGTCACAATATAATTCAAGTTTGGAATTTCAAAATTGTTTTTGCGTTAGATTGTTTATTTTTAATATAAATTACGTTTGCAGGTGTTTAATTCTACGTTCAAATATATTTGGCAATATATTAAACCTTGATGAAATCACATTTACCTCATTTTCACTTCAACAGGGAATATTGTTTAAAATATAAAGCATAAACGTATTTCATTTTAATGTGGACAATGTCATATATCACATTTCCACATTATTTTAATTAGTTTATATATATAAACAGAATGAAAACTTAAAATATTATTTTTACTATACGTACATATTTTTTCAGGGGTCGGAACGTCACAACTTTTTTTTTGAAAGGTGGAATACAGGTATAAAATTTATTACCTTACGTATTAGTGGATTATCAATCATGTATAGTGATCATGAAACAAAAACCGCATATACGTTAACATTTAGAGTGCTTTTTAATTTTGTTTTCATAATTTTTTTTCGTATTTTGTGCGAGTATTATTTTCTTGTTTTGTAAATTTTTTTAAGAAATGTACGTTTTTCAGAGAAAAAATATCTATACTATTATTTGTTATGTTACTGCGTGAACCCTTACCTGTGAGCGTTTATTCTGCTCCTGTTGTAGACTGAGTAGAACGAACACTTCTTCCAGCGAGTCACTTTGATGTCTCCGCAAAAGAGATCCTGGAGATTCTTCAGCCAGTAGGCAGCCGTTCCTTATCAGTCCGATCTGTCAAACCACGCCGTTTTAACTCACAATATAAAAATATAAATTTACACTACGTACACGAGGTAAGCGGTGAAGAAGTGTAATATCTTAAGAAACTTAAGACTGATCTTATTTAAGAAATAATAATTTTAAGGTATTAGTTGGGTCTACTAACGTGAGTTTTTCGTCCCTCTTTTACCAACTAAAAAAAGATTTCATTTTAATTCTCACTCACTTTTCTTCTTCAAGCGTTGAAAACTATTTATTTATTACTATTTCTTACACTTTCATTTTCATGTAATGAGACATATTTTAGTTTACTGCATCAAAGATGTTTGTCTTTAAATTTAATAAAACCTAGCTCTAAATAACCTATAAATGTTTGTATTTCAGAGAACGGTAATTAATTGGTTATAGACCACGCAATAAACAATAATTACACCCACTCTCTAAAACACACGTCACGCTCTGACTCGTCTTGAGTTTCATCTCTTGACTAAAAGCGACCTCCCTGGGAAATGCGGTGGGTAATGGGAAACGTGGCTGTCGCCTTCAGTGCTGCCAACCTTCCTCTGACAGACGTCGCTTTCCCAGCTGTCTGGTCGTTTACAGATTGACCATTTTGCTGTCGCCCATTATTTAGGAATTATAACTAGTGCTCATTCCAAAATAAGTTTTCACGTCAAAAAATTCTATTGAAGCACTGAAACGCATCAGTATGAAGCGCGCTTGCTGCAGCATTGCACGGTGGTAGCGACCGCAGAGCCCTCGCAAGTGCGCATAGCGTATAGCGAAGCTCGCCACGATCAAGATGTGTTAGCATTAACCGAAAAGGCGAGTATGTCTCTGTAGTGTTTGGCGCACGGCATCTACGCTGTTAATGCAGTTTGCAGCTTGTGATGCATACTTGGTATAGTCTGTTGTCATGCCACTTGCATTAACTTTGTTAGTTCTCAAAATTAGTACAAGTAGCATCAATTTTCCCAAATTTCATTTTCCATTCCATTACTTAAAGTTTGTTCCCGAAAAATAACAACCTTCTGAATTTGTTTACGGACACTTTTAAGAAATGAACAGTGGCAGAAGAATACAAATGACATTAACACTACTCTTTAGAACTGACAAATGTAAGCCATATATTCGTTTCTCAATTTTTAGAGTTCTAATATGAGTGACGCAATGCATTGCCAATGGATATGGTGTGTTTACAAGCCACTTTAAAGGCAAAGAAGAAAAAAAAAATGTGTGACTTTCAGTTCTTGCCAGAGTTGTGTAACATCTAACATCGGTAACGAGCATAGTCATGTGTTCTCATGTTGCAAATACACTTACAATTCGAAACTTGGACACGAAATATAACGAAAGAATTCTTTTTAAATGATTGCGAACGTGACAAATATACGGAAATTGTATTTTCGACTAAATTTCTGAACGCGAAATCACGCGCATATTTCGAACCTTCCACTAGAATGCGCTGTCAGAAAAGCTACGTCGACTATCGAATCATTCCATTTGCGAACGGATTGTTAAATTTATTATAACATGAAACGGCTCCAAAAAAAGCGAAAAAGACCTGAACTTTGAACCTGATTTTGAAAGAGGAATTTTATTAAAAAAAACTTCCCGGTATTGAAATCCATGAAACAGTTAATATTTTAAGGGTTTCCTTTGGTTTTGTGAATATTTCGTGGCATTCGCCACAAATGTCAGCACGGAGGTTACATATTTCCATTCCGCACCACTTCCGTTCCATTCACGAAATTACTTCTACCAAATGGACAGATACCAAGAGCTAAGATATTACACAACAATAATGTTGGTCATCATTTGATCCATCCAGTCACAAGTCACCTTGCAAACCCATGCAAAGTCATATAGTATGAATGTGTATTTTCTTATTGAGCCTACTGAGCCGCCTGGGGGTCCGCTGGCCCGCTGGCCCCGGGTGGGCTGCGGTCCACTCACTACCCACCTCCCTCCCCTCCTCCCTAATAAACTTTCCCCCACGGGCGCTTTTTCATTCACCCTTCAGCCCCTCTGGAGTGTTCTACGGGCTCTCAGAGGCCGGCGCATGGATTGGCGTAACTAAGCGCCATTGTTCTGGGGAGCTTCGAGCGTCAAGTCAACTCCGATGGCACGACACATCGGAGGTGTGATAGACCATTCCAGAAGGTGGGGCGAGGGGTATAAATGCGGCGATGCCAACCTCCAAACAGTGGAGCGAGGAGGAGTGACTTCTTGGCGGGCGAACGCGGACGACAAGCGGACGGGCCTCTGTGCGGAGACGGGTGAATCGGTACTGTGCAGCGTGCGTGTGACAGATGAGGGAGTGGAGCGAGGCACAGTGCTGTGACAGAGTGATATGATTGATAGGGAAAGTCTTGGTCCAGCCGAGCTCCAGCGGCGAGAGTGAAACAAGGCCTGAACGAAAAGTCTTTAATATGTTATCAGATATTGTAAGAGTTGTAATTTAATTAATAGTGTAATTAGTAGTTTATTATGTCCTGAGACACAGGTTTCAGGATTGGAATGCAGAGATCCGCGGTGGCCATCTTGGTTTATGTCAGTTACGGCTGCTTACTTGGATGGCCTAGAATTTGACATTTGACACTGGTGGCCATCTTGGATTCCGCCATTCTAGAACATTCTGCCATATTGTATTCTAAAACCTTATAGACGAAAATTCCCCTTAAGCTATGTCAACCCGGCTTAAAACCGACTAAGCTAATAACAACATCGAATAATAAAGAATACTATATTGTGAATTAAATTAATATCCAGCAAGCAATATATTATTGGTAGAGAGTGACTTATATACTAGTCCTCCAATTCAAATAGGTGGCATGGTTAGAGCCTTAGATTGGACTTAGCACCACCATGTGTCAGACTCCAGGCAACTAGTTCGAAACGAAGAGGAGTCGAGTGTTCGATGGTGATGTCACCATAACTAAAAGTGTAACACACATGAGTGGGGCTCTCAATTCCAAATAATGGTGGATAGTTATAGAAAACTAAATGGCCTAATGATCTAGAAAACCAAATGCTGGAATTCAAGATAGCTGCCGGGTTTAAAGGTCATCCAAAATGGCCGCCGGAAATGACAATCCAAATATGCCGCAGCAAATGACATAGTCCATGATGGCCACCAAAACTGACATAATCCAAGATGGCCAGCCGGGTCAAAGATCAAAGTTAAGTTCATCCAAAATGGCCACTGGAAATACATAATCAAAGATGGTCACCGGAACTGACGTAATTCCAGATGGCCGCCGCGGATAGCTAAATCGCGAGTCTGGTCTCAGTGCATTTTAAGCATGTATAATTTAGTAATAAATAAACTATATTTAAATAATTGGACTATCATTTTCGAACTGGTTTTCATACTAGTAACAGTTTGAACACAAGTTACAAGATGTAAGTTACTATATAAACATAAACTACTTGTAAGTTGTATTGATGAAGTTAATTTAACGTGTTCTTTCTAGTTTTACGAGATTTTCCTAGTATTAAGTATGAACTCATAAATTTAAATAATTGTTTTTTTTTTTTAATTTTATTACCTTACATTAATTAACATTTTGGATGGAGTCTCCAGATAATTCAG
This sequence comes from Bacillus rossius redtenbacheri, assembly GCF_032445375.1. Classification (NCBI taxonomy): domain Eukaryota; kingdom Metazoa; phylum Arthropoda; class Insecta; order Phasmatodea; family Bacillidae; genus Bacillus; species Bacillus rossius. The sequence continues at coordinate 277,463,588 of NC_086330.1, read as the reverse complement.
TTATACCTAACTATAGTTTTTTATTAAGTTTCAAACACATGTGTGATCATATTTGCATATGATATTTTGTTTAAGTAGTAAGGATTCCTGGCTGGTGGGTGAAAAATCTTGGAAATTTTATTTTGTAAAATGTTGCAGAAGAAACCACAGAATCACCTTGCTATTATAGTCTCTCTCACGCTTATAATGCAGTACAGACTAGTTGACTAACATGTTAGTGATGTCACCATAACTAAAAGTGTAACACACATGAGTGGGGCTCTCGATTCCAAATAATGGTGGATAGTTATAGAAAACCAAATGGCCCAATGATCTAGAAAACCAAATGCTGGAATCCAACAAGTCGTGTGCTATCAATCTTGTATCAGTGCACTGATTCAAGATTGATAGCACACGACTTGTTAACATTAAAAGTTAGTCTTGTTTTGTATACCATTAGTAATTATAAAATTGCTTCAATATTTAAAAAAAAAAATTACAATTTCTTGCCTTTATATCATAACACAGTATTATTATAGTTGTAGTCATTCTGAAAGAACGAAAAAATTTAATTCTAAACACCAATTATTATTTCGTAGGAGAACCTATTTGTATCAGTCAGTTACTATTAACAATTAATTAATTCCATTAAATTATGTGCTATTCTCAAAAGAAGCAAAAATAATTAAAATATAATTGATGTAAACAAATCGTTAACCCAAACGGCTAAATATTAGAGCGTGTCTTTAAATTATGTCACCTAATAATTAAAATAATATAATTTTATCAGATGATGGCCTGGATGAAATACAACAGGGAAATGTATTTCCACAATCCTCATTATAAATTTGACTTTATAATATCAACATTTTTAGTTTTCATTACATTACAAAGTTGTGTCTGGAACTTTCACGCTCTATGGTGTGCATCTGGCAAGTGAGCGCTAATGGCAAGTGAGCAAGGACAGCGCCAATGGCACCGGGCGGGGCTCCAGGCGCCCGGAGCGAGCTGGGCGCCTACCGTGTGCGCCTGGCGCGCCTCCTGGATGTAGTGCGTGGTGATGACGATGGTCGTGCCGCGGGCGCCGCTGAGGTGCAGCAGGTGCCTCCAGATGACGTCACGCAGCAAGGGGTCCAGCCCCACGGTGGGCTCGTCCAGCACGGCCAGGCTCGGCCCGTGCAGCAGCGCCGTGGCCAGCGACAGCCGCCTCTTCTGCCCGCCGCTGCGGCAACACACACGCAGACGGCTACGTCAGCATGCATATCCAAGTGGGGTGTGTTTAGGAAAAAACACTCAAGGAGTTCGCTGAGGGCCGATAAGTGCTTTTGATCTCGGGTTAAGTTTTTCTACTGTATTTTTATGAAGAGTTAAAATGGCTAAAAGGCGTGTTTTCAGAGCAATTTTAAGACATAAAGCAACCGGTACATATTCTTGAAAGAACTCAAGGGACTTGTACTGTGTGCCGCCAATTAGTATTTTTGGCACAATTCTGAATTTGAATTTTTGAAAAATAATGTCGCCAGTCATTTTTTTGCTGCAAGAACTTAAACTTTTTTCCGCCTCCTGTAGAACTCCCGTTTAACCTTTGTCAGACCTGACTCCCTAATCTTTATCAGCATAAATATAATTTTGCCTCCCATCTAATGACACAGCAAGTGCTATCGTCTTATCCCCGCCTTGGCACACGTTCCGTCGCCTGTAATTCTTCTCCGAGCCGTGACAACAAGTGCTATGTCCTGCAAGATATTAGAGCAGCTAGGTTCTGAGAGCCAGCCTTACGCGAACGATTTCAGGCACTCCCGCGGCTCGCCTAAACTTACCTTTTGGGCACGTCGCTGGCTTAATTTCCCAAAGCTGCGCAGTTCCATTCTTCCACCTTCCTACAGCCTTTCCTGGGAACCAGGGCCAGTTAAACGGCCGGCCAATAACCCCAGCCTGTCTCGAGGCCACGACTCCAGTCTCAGAATGTATCGCCTCTGCCCTCTAGTGGCAGAGTTGCGAGTTATTTCCCCTGGATGTTGGAACGCCCGCTAAACGCCTGCCCCCTGGCGTCTCACGCAACAAACAATGCCCTCTATTTCATTTCCAAGCCACCATAGCGCTGCACTAGTCCCCTCCATAAGCCCGATGCTTTAGCAGTCGCCTCGTGTGAGTTGATCTCTCCTTGTTTCGGACACCCCTCAGTAGGTCTTGCTGACATCGGCCAGTACCACCAACTTCGAGATATTGAAGTCAGTATTTCACGACAATTCCCTCGGAAATCTTCGGATCCTTTCGGTACGGAAACCAAAGCCTCCCCCCTTTCTTTTGATTGACTTCGTCATTTAATTACGAGTCGCTGCCGCCCCAAACTGACTTCGCGCCGCGACAGCAGACTGATCACACCGCATCGCCGGCGAGCCGCACATTAAGACTTCACTCCGGTCGTTGTTTAAAGATATAATCAGCTAGGCAAGGGATGTGATCCCTACAACTTTAGTAATTAGTAATTAGTCAGTCTGCATGCCTCGTAGAAGTAGTCATGCTTCGTCAATAACACTTCATTATATTTTATATTTTTGAATCATGGAAACATCCGCGACAACCGCGTGTTCGCGAGCTCCGCACCCTGGCCGATGCTAGAAGCCATCTCCCTGCATGGTGAGTTTTTGACAAACCTTATTCCCCGACCACAATCATCTTAGTAAGTAGACATTTTCTGCCTATTTTGCTAACTGTCTGTGATCATGTTCTGAACGTGTTTGATTCGGACCTGTTCACAGACAGGGTCCAAGGGCTGGATGCGGACCTAACAACACCACCCTCGAGTCCTTCCTCCAGCAATAAGGACGACTAAGGCGCCCTGATGGCTCATTAGCAGCTCAACTTTGGCCGGCGAACGTCAAACCTCCAGTCCTCCATTTTTTATGTCTTCTGTATAAACATTAAATCACGACGTTGAAAAGATCGTGGCACCAGAAATTTTTCTTTCGGGACTTTAATAGGGTTGCAACCAACTTAACCTGTGTATTGTTTCTCATTCTATTTTAATTATGTCCAATGTTTAATGGTAATTTTCTAATTAGGGCCGACTCATTCTTTAGATGATGTAATTTTAAATCCACGTTAATGTAATTTAATAATTGTAATATATTTTTCAATCAATTAATCAAGTTTCTTATTATATGTGAAAGTAATCAAAAGTTAAATAAACATAGAGGTACTTATATATATAGACGAAATCATTATTTTTCCTTTTGAAACTAAAAGATTCACCAGTTTACAAGTCATAAAGAGAAAGTGAAGTGTGACAAAATAATAACAGAGCTTAGGTTTACTGTTTACTCTGTTTTTACTGATGTGTAACATATACACCTTTGACTACAGTTCTCCGCCATATAATGTTATTTTCACCGGTTGTGCGCCAGTTCAGAGCCTTGTGCTTAGAGGCTACACCACGCTAAAAGCACCAGCAAGCGTCGCGCTTACATCCCGCCTTACTAACATATGCATTCCTGACTAGATGGGCCTCTTCAGCTCACAGTCTTCTCGTCGTGCACAGGAGAACTATGACACCTGATTGGTAAACGTAACATTAGATGGTGGAGAAATGAGGATACAGGTGTAATACAAGGACCTCGGGTGCTTTCAAGTATCATTACCGGGCGTCATCTAAAAGTTATTCTAAAAACACGCGTTTTACTCCTTTTCGTTCTCCTGAAATACAGTTTGAAAACAAAATACGGAAACATAACTACCCAACAGTACTCTTAAGCAGTTTTAAAATCGTGTGGTTTCGTTTGAAGCTCTGCATACGGAATGCGCAACCGGGTAGTAAGTCCCATAAGGTGCGCACACACTTATCGTATCCTAACAGGTTTTGGGAGCGCACATCATCACACACGATACTTACGCGTGACAAAAAAAGCGATTCAATTTTTTGACTTACCGAAACTCTCACCACTGCGGACATTTAAGTGTTCCATGTCCTGCGTCAATCAGTGCTGCTTGAAGTGTTAACGTAAAGGGCAGGAGTATGTTATATTTTAGTAAACTGCAAGTGATTGCCTCAGCATACATGTATATTTGTACTAGTAAGAAGAAAATTAAGGTAAAAATTACTATCATAAACATTATTCTTACTATATTCATAGTTATACTTAACAGCTAAACACGTAATATTTATATTTTTATTACATTGAATTGGTATTTATTACTTCATATTAAACATACGAAAAAATATTACAAATTGTGTATCTACGTAACTTTTCCTGTTCCATTACTATTTTACCACGCTTTTATATTAACTTCACCTTAATGTATGTATGAATAAAATTTGTAATAAAATTTCTCCATTCAATTTTTACCCACTTTTCTAAGTCCAAATGTGTTGAAATTTTGCATACATATAAAGAACCTCTGACAGTACAATATTTTGATTAAGAACTTAGTTCTAAAGGGGAGTGGGGCCTCAGATGGTCAAAAAACCATTAATTTTGAGATATGGTAATAACCAGGGTTATTGTGAATCTATGAGGTCGGGGCATGGTGGGAATTTGCCCCGTGGTCAACTGTTACACTGGGGGGAGAAGGGTTATTTACCCCAAATTTCTAAAATTTTAAAAACCAATGTTTTTTTCCGATTTTGAGTGTTTCCGATCCAAAATGTTTGTTTCCGGAGGAAAATTTTTCGGAGCTTCGTTTTACTCCCCCACGAAGGGGTGATGTAATGACCCTCAATTTCTAAAATTTCAAAAATATATTCTTTTTGATTTGGAGTGTTTTCGAGGTCGGATAATGGTAGAAAAGTGCAGCATTGGTGAGTGGGGCTCTTGATTTAAAGATGGTGGATCCAAGGTCAAAGGTCAAGGTCAAAGGTCAAGGTCAAAGTCAAGGTCAAAGTCAAAGTCAAGGTCAAGGTCAAGGTCAAAGTCAAGGACAATGTCAATGTAATCCAAGATGGCAGCCGTGAAGTCACAACTGCTGGGACTCCCAATCCTCCCAATCCTCCTGCAGAAGCCTGGGCTCGGAGCTATGCTGAATATTACTTTTGAAAATTGGCGCATAATTTTATATTTTAACTGATGTTTTATTCAAGCATAATTCTTTTAATCCGTGTAAAAACAAGTATATTTAATAATTGACTTCATTTTGATTTATAATGCTTATTAATGTGCGTATCTAATACTGGAATGATATACAGAGAACGTTTTACAAATAACTTTAACTATTGGAGGTACCTACTGGGCAACAAAAAGCACAAATTCCCGGAAAATAATCCGAGCCCAGTATTACAAGTAACACTTTTTGTAGCGATACAGTGTTTTTTTTTTATGTAAATATTTACAAATATCTTTAATTTCCATTTATAAAAAAATACAGTGTGGAAGGTCTTAGCTAGTGCCTGGTGTGGATGTTATAACAGCTGTAGTATTTGGTAACATCATTAAATTAAATGATTTTAAGAAGGTGCATTTAGCTGTTCATGGTATTTCATGATAACATGTAAGTAGTAACTACTAGAAGGTAGAGGTGGGTTGCAGAGTATCAACCTGCTACTTTATAACTGATACACGCCTTTATCAAGTACTGCAAACGAGTACACTATTCAAGTATCAAGTCCTTTTTTATCAGTTTATAATTCCCCTGGAACAACACCACGGCCAATGTGCGCAGAACCCGATCGCAGATGACGGTCACTTGGGCGGAGCTTGTGAAAGGGAAGGGAGTGGCATGACGAATCTAATATATAAAATTCTCGTGTCACAGTTTTCGTTGCCATACTCCTCCGAAACGGCTTGACCGATTTTGATGAAATTTTTTGTGCTTATCCGGTATCTATGAGAATCGGCCAACATCTATTTTTCATCCCCCTAAATGTTAGGGGTAATCCACCCCTAAATTGTTTGTTTTTTTAATGTTTGGAGAAACTTTTTTATTTTATTTTTTTTATAATGTGGCATTAAAAAATACACACAACCCTAAATTTTCACCCTTCTACCCCCAACCCCTAATTTTTAATAGAATTTTATATTTTTCAACCCCGGTCGATAGCTGATCAATTAACACTTGATCAACCTTCCCCGCCTACAGCGAGCTCATTACCTGGATTAACACATAGACCACATATTAATATGAAATTCCATCCCTAAGGGAGTGAAAAAGTGATAATTTCATTTTATAACAGAAAAAATCATAGGTCATAGACATACAAATAGTGAGGGAGTGTCATTTCTTTATGTCTGCCACACGATCATACACATAGTAAGGTCTGGCAAATTCATATTTTTCTCCTTGGTGAGACCAGCCCGCTTAGTGGAGCTCGCAGCGGCTAGCAAAATAAAGGCGCTCATAACCGTTTTGTTCTTAACTTCGTCAATAGATAGAGTTAGTTGCCTTGAATTTTAAACACACCATCGTTTGATGCGTTTGTCATGTCTTTAATTTTCGTTTGTTTGTGCCGTATGCGTTACTATACCATTCATCCAATTGCGATGCAATTTTGGTGAGTTGTAATGCGCATGCCCGTGAAGGTTTCTGAGACGGTATAACTATTTTGCAATAGTTGAAGCACAAATCGTTTCAAAAATGTGTTTATTTCATATTATATAGCGGTAATTCGTCTGTTTTTGTTGTATAAGTGCACACTAATGACATAATTTATTTAAATATAAAAGAGAGTCAGAGATAGAGTGATATATATAGAGTGAGATAGAGAGAGACAGAGAGATAAGTTGAGATAGAGCGAGGTATAGAGAATGAAATGGGTTAGATAAAGAGATATATAGATGTATATAGCTATATAGAGATTTATATATAGAAGAGATAGAGATAGTGTGAGGTATATATGTAAATATGTAGATATAATGAGATAAATAGCGATAGAGAGATGCATAGATATATAAAGATGTAGATAGAGATAAATATATGTTTAGAGAGATGGATAGATGATTTGTATATGTGTAACTACTTCAAACATATTACAAAACATAGCTGAATGAGGCATTGCAATGCATGTCGAGCATTAGCTAGATAATTGAATTTTTTCTATATTTGTAATCTCTTATTTTTAAGCTTTTTTCTATATTACTTTATAGAGTCTAGATTACATACAGACCAGGTAAATAACTATAAACTGGCAGAGCAACGTCTGTCGGGATCTGAAAGTGATATAAATTATTTTGCACACTTGACATTCAAATTAAGAAGACAATTACTAACTACATCTGATTTCGAAAAAGGTACCCTTCATCATGTATTCAGCCCGGGCAACGCCGGGTACTGCAGCTATAAATTCCCTAGAAATAATTTATATAGCAAAACAACGTTTGCCGGGTCAGCTAGTAAGGGATATAAAAGGGAAAGAATTTAGGGGTGGAAGCGCAGGGGAAGGCGTTGAAGGAGGGGAAGCCTCAGATGTACATCAAGTTCTGTCCCTGCCCGAACACGCCCGAATATTCACCTTCGGCCAACCTCGGGTTTATTTATATATATTTATATTTCTCTGTTTATTTTAATGTAGCTATACTAACCTAACTAACCGTCCATAGCGTTTTAAAGTGTTTTAATGTAGCTAACCTAACCGACCACTTTTAATATTTGAATTCATTTTTCCTGCACAAAAATAAAACAAATCCCGAGGTTGGCCGAAGGTGAATATTCGGGCGTGTTCGGGCAGGGACAGAGCTTGATGTACATCTTAGGCTTCTCATCACAGTACGCTCAGTGCGCAGTTCGTGCTCCTTGCAAAGATTGAGGACTCCGATTACGAAAGGCGTGGAAAGAGAACACCGATACCTTTTTTCGACTACGAAGAATGTAGAATGAGAAAACTGATACCTTTTTAGGACTATGAATAATGTAGATTGAGAAAACTGATACCTTTATACGAAGAATGTGGAAAGAGGAAACTGATACCTTTTTACGCTGGTGATGACGGCACGGAAGATGTGTAACCTGTAACGAGAATGCTGATACCTTGTTGCTTCCTGGGACCGCTACTGCTTAGCTGATACAGAAGTATCAGCTACTTGTAACTAGTACATTACTGTACCAGTAACAGGTTGGAACAGATATTGAAAATTGCTGTTACAACCCACCTCTACTAGAAGGTAGTTGGCTTCGGTGGCTGCTGATAGTGCTCTGTCTCTACTACAGTTTAACTCTGTTGGGGGCTGGTGTTGGTAGTTGTTGGTGCAATTTAAATTCATTGAATTTTTCTAACCAAGCATATTGAACTGGTGCTAACCGATCAGATGAAATGTTTGGAAAAAAAAAAGATTTTATTATTTATCAGATTATGTCTTAAGAATTTTCTTTGGAACTTATTTAAGAAAATTTGACACTGAACATATGTAATTTTTTGACGTGACAACGTCTAATAAATCGATGAATGCCGGCTGCAGGCACGAAAAAGTGTCCCATTACGCACATTGTCCCATTTAGCTGTGTCCCGTTACGCTCATTTTATATTGCTCTTTGCTAACCTGAACCTCCTAGCATTGCGACCGAGTCCGTGGCGTAATTCTGTTTTCATGCATTTCAGTGTAACATTTTCATTGCTCTTTGCTAACCCGTTCCTCCAAGCATTGCTGCAGAGTCCGTGGCGCAAATATATTATTTTTTACTGCATCTTGGTGTTGGGTAAGTCATTTTCCTTCACATCATCCTTGAAACACTCCCATTCGTTCCCTACTTTTCCTATCAGCGTCCTATCCTTAACAGAATAACACAGATTGGAAGAAGTTAAATAGCAAACATGTATAAAAATTATAGTTAAAATAATCTGTTAGTTAAAGTAATAAACATATTTGAATTAATGAGTGCAAATAAAAGTAAATTTATCAATTAAATTGTAGATTTCATTTCACTCCATTGTATCCAAACAAAATAGTGATAATTCAATAAAAATGATTCAATTTTATTCATAAAAATATGCAATCATTTCATCAACGTTTTGTTATGACGTTGTCACGTTAAACTATCGTCCGTAAACCGACTTTACAGACAACCAATTTTTTTTATCTTTAAACCGATTGTAGGTTAATTTCGAGGCAAATTTTTACAACGTAAACATTTATAAAATTATTTTGAGAATTTTGCTCCTTTTTTTTTTCCAGCAGCAGTAATCAACTCTGCCATAGGCTTTATAAATAGCGTAAGAGCCTACTTTCCAGGAAAAACTATGCCCCTAGGAAAGCCTCATATTTTTAATATAATCAAATTTTCTCCTTTTCAGCCAGATAAGGACATATCACACACAAAAAAAAAGGCTTCTGAGTTTCACTAAATAACATAACCATGCATTAACAAGTCGTAAATCACTTGTTTATACAGTATTAGATTTATAAGTGCACCTGCAGACTGCCCAAAAAAAGAGTTACTTTGAGTTTTATAAACGACAGTAAATAGGTGTAGTGTTATAAATTAAAGCAATTTTACTGACTTTTCAACAAAGAATGCTCCTTATATAAAAGAAAATTCCATTAAGTGCATTTAATTATTTGTAGCTAGTGTTCTCCGTAAGTATTAGGTTCGGTTTCACGTGCTATATTGTTTATCTCGTCTTCCTAGTACTACTTTCATTAAAAAAAGGCTAGTCCTGAAAATTTATCTCAATCTCTGTTCCGCATTTTTGTTTCATCTCATATTTTGCTAACAAATATTTACTAAGTGTTATCTTACATCGGGAAATGTTCCGCAAGTGTTAGTTATTATAAAAACGTGTACCACATTTGTAGCTCGCAAATAAAGTTAAGTAAATATCTAGCACGTTTCACATTTTTTAATCATTGTAATCATTATGTGTGGAGTTTGTTATGCTTAACACAAGAAAATGGTTAAGCTATTTTCACGTAAATTTTTGTACTGTAACATTTCATGTTAGCCAATTTTATAATGTGTCTTGCTACAGACAAACGAAAGAAAATGAAAGAGTAATGACAAAAATAAACCATAAATGTTCTGCTCGAGAATATTTAGTACTTTATTTTTTAATGGTTACACACACCTCACATCCTCTGCTCTCTATTCCAGCATAGAGCCCAACACTTAATTATTTTGTATTTGAGTTGATTGAGCGCACAGTTGGAGGTTGCTGGGTCGGGATCGAACCCGGCACACTTCAATTTCTGCGCAACTATGCTAGCAGAGTCTGTTTCTGGTGTGTTTTGTTTTTTTGTTTTTTTGTTTCATGCGCCATGGGGTCTCCTGCTACCTCCTGGATCTATACGTTGAGGCGAGGCGATCTCCAGGAGTACTTGACTGGGAATGCCATAGAGTTCAGCGAGTCCAACACCGTATCTGAGTTCAGGGCGATGTTGGTTCGCTATGTTCGGGAGGACTGCAAGACGTCGGAAGCCGCCCAGGCGCGGCAGCCTCTGTTTCCGTGAGTCCTATCAGCACTCATTTAAACTTGGAATTGTTTTTTTTCTCCCTTAAGGCGCTTCCACGTCTTGAGGAAAATTTTCCAAAGTCGGTGATCGACTTTTTGATTCAGGCGAGACGGGTTACGAGCTTGCAGCTCGTCAGTGAGGGCGAGTTCATGAAGGCGCTGTTGAGCCTGTGTGACGATGCCTGTGTCCAGATTTTGACTGGTGCTATTGCAAACGACCATCTTTGATCAGTTTAAGAAGTCTGTCTTGCATTTCGCGTGCCCGCCCCGAGTCATGGAGACATGCAAACGAGGTTTGGTATTCCGTTTTCAGGGTCCTAACGAGCCCCTGCTTCAGTTCGTGAACTCCGTCATATCATACACGGAAGTGTTGGAATTGGGTTTGCCGGAGAATAAGTTAGAGCAAGTCATTTAAGGGAATGTTTCGCCTCTAGTATCACAGATCTGTGCGATGTTGTTACCCCCGAGAGTTTAGAGTTCGAAAGTGGAGTGGGAATGTAGAAAACAGGCTTTTGTCAGTACAAAAATATCATGAGGATGTTTTGACCTCTAAGGCCGAACGTGTTTGCCTATCACCTGTTAAATACGAACATCGATCCACCCATAAAGTATTGTTGGCCTCTGACACGCAGTCAGGTTCAGTTCGCGACCCGAGGCGTGATCCCGCCTTAGTACAACCTGGCGATGGTCGTTAACCTGTTACTGCATCGAGTGCCAGGAGTCCCGACGCGAGGCCATTTAATGCTCCCGTGGCTGGTACCGTCAGGTCAGGTGTGCCAACTGTGGCGTGTATGGGCATTCAACATCTGAGTGTACGCAACCAGCTGTAGACATTATGCAACGTAAATGTTGCCGTTGTAAACGCTCTGGTCATGACCGCTTAAAGACCCGGAAAACGTGTAACGACTGGACGGTTGGTTGGTCGTCGCAGTCGTGGGATTCGGAAAGCCAACGACAGGGTGTTCAATAATTTTATTCATGTCTCAATCTTCGACAAAAAATTCCTGCTCTTTTGGACTTGGGTGCCACTCGCTACTTGATAAGTAAAAATTTATTGCACAGGTTACTTCAGCAGTACCTCCATTTGGTTCATGTTCGGTCTGGATCGGACTTGAAAATTTGCAATGAAAATGGTGAAATATTGTCCTAATCCTATGTTGTTTTACAAATTAAAGTAAATCGATTTTCTTGGAACTGGCACTTAATTTTTTCACGGGTGTATCCCAGGATTTAATTCTGGGTCTTGATTTTCTTGGTGGCACACGTTGCCTTTTGGACGTAGCCAACTATGAAATTACTTTCGGATTCGCCCCTGAGTTAAAAATACTTATGACCTATCAATCAAGGACTCCCATTGTCATGTTTGGGGTGTAAAATTCCCGTGAACAGGATAAGGATAAAGACATCGCGAAACTCGTGCGAGAGTTTCCTGACGTCATAACTGTGCGTTTAGGCAAATGTGACGTCCTGCCTGATAAGTTCTAATTAAAGGATGATTCACCTGATAAAACGAATAACATGAAGGTTTCCCCACCTAAATTTCAATTATTAAAACAATCGTAACCCGCCGGTTAAGCGCCAGAGTTCTTTCCCCGGCGGTTTCAGATTATTGTTTGCCCACCTTCCTGGTGTCAAAGAAGGAGCTAGGGGAATATCGTTTGGTACACAACTACGCTCCCTTGAATCATCGCATAGAGGCTGATCAAGTTATTTTACCGACTGTAGAGAGCGCCATACAACACCTGGGTAAGGCAAAGTTTTTTTTCGGTCATCGACTTAAACGCCAGCTTTCACCAGTGTCTGTTGCACCCAGACTGCCGCAAGTATAAAGTTTTCTCTACCCATTGGGGCCAATACCAATTGAATCGTGTTCCCATTGGTGTCAGTTTCGGCAGCCAAGCCTTAAGCCGAGGGTTGGATCATGTGCATAGCGACCTGAAGTACAAGTTTGAGTTAAATGATATCGATGACATTATTGTGTACAGCGGTAGTTGGGAGGATCACTTACACCACCTGCGCAAGGTTTTAGAACGTTTAAGGACAACCAAATTAATTGTTAACACTAATAAGATCTATTCAGGAAGAGACCATGTAAAATTATTATGTTTTATTATTTTTCAAAGCCATCTTATTATGGAAACCGATAAAGTGTCACCTATCGTTATTTTTTCCCGTCCAAAAAATCTTAAGGATGTTCAGAAATTCCACGGGATGACCGGGTGTTATGCACGGTTTGTGCCTGACTATGTGACTGTTTGTGCTTCCCTGAACCGGCTTCTTAAAAGGGGTTCGGAGTTTGTTTGGGAGGAAAACCAGCTGAAGGCCTTTGATGCCTTGGAAGGACTGATCGCTTCCCCGCCGATTCTTATCTTGCTGGTTTTCGGACAGCATTTCGCTCTTCAGGTGGATGCCAACATTGCTTTGGGTGCGTTTTTAGGCCACATGGATAATGGAGTTCTACGACCTGTTGATTTCGCTAGCAGAACATTGCTGGAATCTGGAAAGCGTCTAGGTGTTTATGAAAACGAGGCACTAGTTTGTCTTTTCGGTGTAGAAAAATTCGCGTCATACTTGGATTGTCGCGAGTTTGACTTGTACACGGATAACAAGGCGCTCAGCTGGTTATATAATCACCCCCACCAACTGGGAAAACTCAGACGCTGGGTTTTGAGACTGTCACTTTTTAAGTTTAAAATAAACCACATGAAATGTAGTGACAACATTGTGGCCGACACACTGTCCAGAATGTTTTCCCCTGAAGAGTTTGAGTTAGATGATTTTCCTGTACATCTTGCAGCTATTAATTTAAATGTATGCAATATTTTTTCCGAATGATTTTTCAACTTGTGTGACAGCTAACATGATGATCCGCTTTGCAAATCACACGTGATCTGCGAGATAAGAAGGTTGTGCCTTATGTTATTGAGGAGGAAATGATTTATTTTATCGGAAAATCCGGGCGTATGCTGAAAGTAGTCATTCCAGCTCTGCTATGCTCAATGGTAATAAATTATTTTCACTCCTCCTTGATAGGATGTCACCTGGGGATAGACAAAACCAGCCAGCGTATCTGCGCCCGTCTGGCCTGGCCTGAGTTGCGTACTTACGTACGCCATTTCGTACGTTCTTGTAGGGATTGTCAGATTTCGAAGCCCCTACAGTGTGCTAAGGTTGGACTCTATTGTGCTGACTAGTCTGTGGCGCCGTGGCACATCCTTCATGTAGACTCTTTTGGCCCGCTGACTCGCACTTGTAAAGGAAATAACTGTATCCTGGTCATTCTGGAAATATTCACAAATTTTGTTGTGTTGATTCCCTTGAAAAACACGAAGGCCTGCTCTATTGTAAAGGCTCTGCGTGAGTGAGTTTGGAAGATCTTAGGGGCGCCTGCTATGATTGTGAGTGAAAACGCACGTTACTTACAATAAACTTTGTGGAAGGACATGTCACTGGAGTGGGCCATTCGCCCAATCAATAGAAATGCTTATTTTCCCCAGGGTAATCAATCCGAAAGGATTGATAAAGTTATCAAGGGTATCCTTACATCTCTTTACAGGAATAATCAGTCCGCTTGGGACGGCGAGCTGGATCTAGTTAATGTTGGGTTGAAATCAGCGGTGCACTCCGCCACGGGTTTTCCCCCCTCCAATCCATTTCTGGGAAGGGAACTCACCCACCTTCTCTTTAATCAGTGGGGACTGCCACCCTGGATCCGGTGACTTACGATCGCACGCAGGATGTTGTGATTCAGAAGGTCACGCATAACCTTAAGAAAGCTGGTGAGGTAGTGAAATAGTTATACGATGTACACAGGAAACCCTGTGACTTTAAAGTTAATGACACTGTTCTCTGTCGCAAATATGTCTTGCCATCTTTGCCAGAGAAAGTAAATATTAAATTAATACCACCCTATTGTGATCCATTAAAAATAGCATGTTTTTTAAATGTTAAAACCGTTTTGGTAGAGGAATTAAGTAAAAAGGGCTTGTTTCGAAAAGTAAATGTTGTACAATTAAAGCATTTCCAACCCCCGCGGTAAAATAAGTATAGTTGCTTTTTTTTATTATTCACTTTCCCTTTTTTTTCCTCGTGTTTTTTGTTGCCGTCCTTTGTTCTGCAGCTTGCCCACTGTCCTCTCAGCTTTCCTTTTGATGGCCGCCACGCCCAGAAGAGTTCATCAAAGTTGTCCGCCGTCTGCCTGCCCTGCTGTCGTCCTGCCACTCTGCCTGCCGTATGCCTGCCGTGCTGTGCGCCTGCCCTGGGAAGCGCCTGATTGTCAGCCCTTCGTGGGTTCCTGTTTTGACGAGCGCCCGCCTGTCCGCTCAACCTGCCTGTTCATCGCCGTGGTGCTGTGTCCTACGTGATGTCATCGGTCGACTCCCCGGGCAGGGCCCGCCTGGGGATGTGTCGACATAGGCCTAGCAGACTGTCTTCCCCCTCGCGCGCTGAGACCTGCGCTGACACGGTGCTGTTCCCGTGTCGAAGCTGTACTGTGCTCCCCCGCCGTCTCCCACGGCGGGGTCGAGCTGAGCTGAGCTGAGCGGGATGGGAGGCGATCCCTGCGCCGCGGCGTGGCCGGGCCTGCCCCTGCTGGCCATTATCTTGCCTTGCAGCGTTGCGGCGCGGGTTGTGGTCTGTCTGGGCGCCTATTCATGGACTGTACCTCCGAGCGACGCTGAACCCGGGACCAACGCCTCCTCCTAGATGCATTTTCGTCATCACAGCCTCAGGACTTCGTCGTCTTTGTATATTGAGCTACGTGTTGTCTTCGGGATTTGTTTGTTTTTAAAAAATGTACACCTTTCAGCGCTGGAATCATCCCCCTTTTTTAATGTGTAAGAAACTGTCTGCGTCTTGAGCGTAAGTGACTGTAGGTACGGGGACAGACAATTACAGTTTTGGGCAGAGGTTCGGACAGCTTATGGCAGGGGAGCTGAAGTAAATTCACCGTCATCACTTGAAGACGTCTCGGCATGGATATCACCTTCCTCCCCTTCCCCTACTCATGTTGTTGCTTGTGTCGTCATCCCTTCCTCTTTCCTCGCCTATGACATCACTCCAGGATTCCCTCGCATGCGTAGTGCGCTTTAGGCTCGTGGATTTAAGTTCTTGAGAGCCCTGCCTCCTCCTCATTTCGATTCATTCTTTTATTTAAATTCTTAGTTTGTTCTTGCCAAAGTAATTCTTGGTCGTTTAAGCTAGGTTTTTTGCGACGTGAAGGCCCGGTGAGACATAGCGTGTAAATTTCCTATTGGGTGATTCGATGTTCATCACAGATGGTGGCTCTGATTTAAAGTAATTTAATTCATTGTTTGTTTACCTCAATGTTTTAAAATTACTGTTTCGGTCGCCACTTCTAAATTTTGTTTGGCGTTTCTTGCCTTCATGGTGCTTGTGTGTAGTCTGGTTGCACCTAACTGTTCTGCCTTTTGCATTATCACCATGTTCTGTCCACGCGAATCATGTTTGCGAGCCTTTCTGTCTCTCTTTTTTGGTGTGTTTTCCCTGTAAATTGGTAGATAAGTATTTATACCCAGTTACGATTTTAGTCTGGGTGTCTTAGTAGTTTAGCTGTAGCTGCTCTAACGTTTCTCTTGACTCTTGCGAGATTAGTACAGGTCTTAATTTGACTGTTCATTCGCTGTGTTTAATCTCGTGTTGTTTCCATTGCCAGCCTTACGTTTGTTAAAGCTAAGTAAAGTTTAATTAATTCCCTGGGATACTGCGATATCCGTGTAATCGTTCAGTGCTAGAAATCTTGTGAAACTTTGTATCTGCGTTCAATCACCATTATCTTGTAGGTTTATTGCAATTTACAATGCATAACGCAGTTCTCGCGTTCCTCTTTATTCGTATCATATTTTTAACACATTGTAATTAATACGTGCAGAGTTTTTTATGCCTAACATAAGAAAATATTAAAGCTATTTTCACGTAAATTTTTGTTCTCTAACATTTCTTGTGAACCAATTTTGTTATGTGTCTTGCTTCAGACAAACGAAACCAAAAGAAAGAGTAATGACAAAAATAAAACATAAATGTTTTGCTCGAGAATATTTAGTACTTTACTTTGTATTGGTTACACACACCTCACATTCTCTGCTCTCTATTCCAGCATACAGCCCACCACTCAACATTTTTTTTGTATCTGCGTGGCTTGAGCGCACAGTTGGAGGTTTATGGGTCGGGATGGAACCCGGCACACTTATATGTAATTGTTAAAAATGGTTAAAGTATAAATTCAATTAAATTTAAAAAGTTTTAAATAATTAATATTCAATATTAATATGAACATGGGTATAAAATTAATTATGTAATTTATTTAAATAATCGAGTTAAATTGTTATTAGTAAAGAAAATCAATGAAAAAAAGCTGAATGTGCAATCAAATATATTAATTTTTTCATTTGTTAAATAAAAATGTAATAATTTATAATGTAAATAAATTATAAATACGGGAACATAACATCACAAACAATTATGAAAATGGCCAGTAAACTAATAAACCTTTTACAGACATTCCCTACCAGCGACAATGGAAGCCTATAAACAACCTGACATCGTTATACATACAGGAACACAACCACACATATAAATACACTTAAAAAAAATGAAAAGGTTTATAAATACAATTTCTATAGCTATATTCACAATAAATAAATGTTTTTAATGGTATGGACCAGTATTCAATATGAAGTAGGTATAAGATTTAAAAGCACAAATATAATTTTTATTTTTATGTAGCATTTTTTGTACGTTTCCTTTTTTTGTATGTAGACTTTTTTTCATACTGTGATATTTTCATTCCATGGTGCACACGCCTCATAAAACTTCACTGAACATTTTTTAATAACGCCTAAAAAAGTATAACTTCAAATATGTGTTAAAATACAAAATGCAAGTGACCTATTTGGATAAATTTTCAGGAATATATTTTAATTGAAAAATGTTTTACAAGACTAAAAAAAAGTTGCAATGGCAAGTGAGGCCACGCCTTAAGGTAAATATTTTGTACAGCGTGCACTGGAAATGGATTGACAAGTCTTCATTATCATCATCTACTAGCCTAATTACCTAAATAGCATCTGGCCAGTTTACCTCAGATTCTTTACTTTCGTATTTCTTTGTGGCAGCTGAAGGAGTTCCAACCAGAAATGGAGATTCTCTTCTACATCTCTGCTTTTTCTGTCGAAAATCCACCCGAAGTACAGCATTGTTTCCTTGATCGTGAAGGTGTCGTAAAGAGCTACGTCCTGCGAGCAAAGAACCAATCCCAGTTGATTGTGTGATATAGAGTACGGTTCACGAGCAGTTACCACAACTCACTGGGATTATATCATTTGAAGAAAAATGTATCGTAAATTTTGGTACCAATATCAACATTGATCTAGGTATTCACCAAATTTTAAATACTTTTCAATAAACCTCTTGTTGTGAATGGAAAAGGATGAAGGGCACTGCATACCAAAGGACTGACCAAACATGTTAGAAACTATCTGCGCGTGCCATGGCATGCCGCTCTAGTGTTCAAATATACATACATGTACAGCTGTGTAGAGCAGCACATAAGGTACGCAATTGTATGGAAGTAGATGAAAACATTTGTGATGCTTTCTGTGAACTTGTCAAACTAAATTGGATTTTCAATGTGAACACTATGTTTTGATAGTACATCATTTTTTTTTTTTACCTTAAGTGTATTGTAATTGTTTTGCGCTTTTATAGGGGATTATGCTCCGCCATCTTCGATTTCTCCATCTTATTTGCTATCCATCCCAATTGTTTGGCATATCAAGGCATAAATAAGATTTTCCAAATTTCTATGCCTTGTTGGAACCTCATATTTACGAACAGGCTCTGGTCTGTATGAGCCGCGAGGAAACAACTTATTATTTCATGTGGATGACTACAACTATCGAGATACAGAACACCATTTCATAAGTGTTTACTTCAGCGAGTAGCTATGCCATGTCAAAACAAAAACAAACAAAAAATAGCATGGAAGCTTTACTGCTAGCGGTACCAAAATTTTTGAAATTGCAAGATGGCAAGGTGTGAAATAATTCCATAAATATTGGGAATAAGACCCGTATTTCTATTACATACATTGACGCTAACGATGCTGAAATAAGCCAAAAGAGTGGCGGTAACTCCTCGTGGAACCAGAGAGTTGGGATCCTGCAGCCATGGTAAGAGACAGTAGAATAGCGGCTGACCTGCGGCATGTAGCCGATCGAGCTCTTGGATATTGTGTGGTCGTGCCGCCCGGCCTCCACGCCCAGCACACAAACCTGGCCCGAGTCCACCTGCTGCCGCCCCACCAGGCAGCTCAGCAGGGTGGTCTTCCCGCAGCCGCTGGCTCCGAGCAGAGCGTAGCTGGAACACAGCACTGCTCATGTCCACTGTCCATTGTTACATGGTTGGACAACAGATGATTCCGTGGAAGGAATGGTTTGTCTGAAAAAAAAAAACAAGAGCACAGACGAACACAAAAACCTACAGTAACGCACAGGTGTTTGTAGAATTTTTTAATTTACTTTTCTTTCTTTTTTCTCACCCTATTCCACAAATTCCTATGTGTGGTCAAAAATTTGTAATATTTGACCTTAGGTCTATGGGTTTATGATGTCCATTTAAAAAATATTTTTATGACAACCGACCTATACCAGCAATGATGAATGTGCAAGATTTTATTTTAAACCAATTTTTGCCTAGCGCTAGAATCATTCAAAGAATGAACCTGGAAATGTAGACGCCAAGTTCGCTTGCGCACCTTTCCGGAAGCACTGCACTGAACGTTACCAGAAACAGTTTATGGTTGAAAGAAACAGGTGCAATTTTTTTTTGTCAGCAAATATTTTTAATTGCCAAAAATAATATGTAAAGGCCAAAAAATTACATTATATTTTTGTCTTTTACCACTAGACTTCGACTGAACACAGAAACCGTTCTCTAAGAGGTGAAGACAAACTAAAATTTCAAAATTTTTTCCGATGACCCTACGATATTCTCTTGCGTAACCTTTTCTTGAATTAAGCATATTTTGCACTTAATTTTTTTTCTTTTGTGGCCAGTATCACTAACTCTCGTACTTATTGGCTTCTTGGCTGAGGCAAAATGCATTTAAATGATAGTTACTCGATGTTTTGGCTTGCCAATCTGCATCTAGAGACAGAGAACGAGAGGATGGTGTGCCCAGAAGTGCAAGGGAAAGACCGAAACGGTATTTCCCGGCCGAGCGTGGAAACTCAAGGACAAATATATGATCAGAATAGGAAATAGATAGAGAAGGGAAAAACCCCAGTATATGTATGCGGAGTTTTTTATTTTTTATTTCTTGTAACTTGTGTTTGGCTTGACTGATTTTTGAAAGTGTCTCTTAAGCTTCTACTTGATTGGTTGTGGGGGAACACGTGACCATCTCCCTCCTCCGTGGACGGAGGTAGTCAGGTCGGTCGTTAGTCATGTAGCAGTTGTGGTAGCAAATGGTCGCGGTCGGACTATGGCTCCAAAAATTACATAATCATGAAGCTGAAACGTGAATTTCGTGGCTGCGGTCCGGGTGGTGCCGATGGATAAACATTTTTGGACATTTCATCTAGAATTCTTGATTGCAGTCGTCTAAGTTAAGCCCATAACGACGCAAACGCGAGTCTTTTTGTCGTCTTTCAAGTATGAAAGTACCTACTTTTCATCGGACAATTCGATACCAGTTGAAATTTTTTCTCAAATCAACAAACTTTATTTGCTTTGTGTTGTGAATTATCTGGAACAGTGTTATGGTCGTAAGATGGCAGCCTTTGTCCTTACGAGAATTTTCTGTAATGGAAAATAAAAAGTAGTGAAAATCAGTCATTGTTCTTGAGAGAGTTTATTTACATCACGAGTCATTTAGAGCTACGTTTAAATGAAATTTGAACTATAATAACGAACACAACAAATTCACGTGTTTTACGTTTGTGCAATTCAGACCAATTTTGAGCTATCTAAGAGGTCTGGGCTGTAACAAAGTATGCGACCGCTAAATTATGCTATGGTGCAAGTCTGAAAGTATGCAAGAACGCAAGTTAAAAGTATGCAAGAATGCGAGTGTGCAAGTATACGAGTTTGAAAGTATGTGAGTGTTCAAGTGTGCGAATGGTTAAGTACGCAAGTGTTCAAGTAAGCAAGTGTGCAAGTATGTAAATGTGTAATTATGTGAGTACGCACATATGCAAGTTTTCAAGTTTGCTGCGTCATTTCTACCTCTTCCCTGCCGTCTCCTCTTTCGGTTCCCCAACATGTACCTAACTAAACATCTCCTCTCTTGGTTCCCCAACCACGTACCTAACTACTCCCATTCTCTCCATGTCCCCCCACTACATATCTAACTATCCCCCTCCTCTCCTTGTTTCTTCACCACATACCTAAGTATTCCCCTTCACTCCTTGTTCCCCCACCACGTAACTAGCTGTTCCTCTCCTCTCCTGGTTCCCCCACTACGTACCTTACTTTTCCCCTCATATCCCGGTTCCCCCACCATGTAACCAACTATTCACATTATGAGATCCGAATTTTTAATTTAATTTTTAATTTTTTGTAGCCCTCTCAGCAAAGACGTTTCACCTAAAAATTTTCAGTTCCACGAGGAGCACATGTGTATTTGAATATTGTAGCGGCATGCTATGATACGTGCAGATAATGCGATTATATTTTAAACATCAAATAACTGTTTATACCATAAGACACAATTTTGACCGTTATAGTGGCAAAGAATCTGTTAAAACATAGTGTCAAAAATAGTCACTGTTCAGCTTGCACGCACACCATGCAAAAAATTTTTCGAAGAGATATCGTTGCTTAAGGCTTATCCATCTCATCACTTGAAAAAGAAAACTATTTTTGTAAAATAATGTTTCTGCTATTCCGAAATATGTATTGTAACTGAAAACATTATAACAGCGAATAAATCAATAATAATCTATTTAAATTAAATACAATTGAAGAATGGCCAGATGCTTCCAGTCCATTCTTGCCTCTCCTCCCTACCTTCCCCTCCCTTCCTTGCCACGCCCCCCACCCTTTTCTTCCTTTCCCCTTCCCCTCCCTCCTTCCTCCTCCATCGAGCTTCCAGATTGTTCCGGCCTTCTAATACTTCCTTACAACCCCTCCCTCCCACCACTCTTCCCCTCGTCAAGCCCACGAGGTTACTAGTAGGTCAGCAGGCCGCTTCACTACTCGGTCGACTTGCAGCGGTCCTGGTTCCCGTCGCGGTCGCCCCTGTCTCTGGTAAGGCGTATTTGTAGGCGTGCTCGGCCATGTTCATTTCTAATTCACCTATGTCTCTTCCTCTCCAGGCGCTGGCGCCTGCTGTCGGGCATTATTGCTGTTCTTGTGCTTAATGTTTGCTGGTCATGCCCACTTGTTTTTGCACTATTTGCCTTGCCGTCGAGCCCGCTTTGATTAATTTGTGATGCTTTTGAACCTTACTTTGCTTAAGCCACTCTTTGGCTGCGTGATTCAGGCCTTCTGCCCTCTTGGTTTGCCATCTCGTTTTTCATCCTGGATTGTTACCACGCCTTACCAGATCCCCAGGGGTGACTCATAATTATCACTTTTAAAATGATTGTTTCGTCTTTTTGCTTTTATTCTTAGATGTTAAATTGTTAAGATTGAGAATCGAATATCCTTCGGTTGATATTGAAGTTACGAGTTGTGTAATACCTGTCTTGTATAAATGTTTGCGAGCTCTTATGTATTATATTTCTTGTAATGTGATGCCTTTGTTAGTGTACTTGCGTAGGTCGCAAATATGATCCGATCCAACTCTTAGATCATTAAGAACTATGTTCGAAATGAATTTTGGATTTTCCCAAAATTCACTGAACGGAATTGTGGATTGTTTACTGTTTTGATTGGCATTTTTGGAAATAACGCTCTCATGAGCTCTCTTACGGCCATTCTGTATGATGAGTGTGCCATTTCAGTATTAATGTTTTTACATTCCCACAGTATTTACATACTCACATTACCTATGTTGCGATTCATTGCAGTGTTTTTGAATCAGGCCTTATGCCTGCCATGTAATTACCATTGTCAATGTGTGATGTTCCTTACCGTTCATAAATAAAAAGACATGTTGTTTGCATCATACAAATTGATTTCTGCACTACTTATTTTCTTTCCTTTTTTATAATTGTGTCTTGTGACGCTTGAGGCAGTCAGGTGGGTGACTCGTGCCCCACCTGCTTCACGATGACAAATTATCAGACTGTATTTTTTACAATTGAACATTTTAATTTCGAGTATGGATATTGAAACAATGTAAAAAAATATATTTTTTAGGTCTACTTCCATTCTTGTGTACCTCACGTGCCACTCTACGTAGCTGCACATGGCTGATATTGCTTACTGTAGCAGCGTTTTGATGATTGGACCCAAATTTAAATAACATATTTTGTTTCAAATAATGTACAGAATAAATCCCAGACAGGTGGTAACACCTCATAAATCATCTTGCATAAACAGGAAAAAGATTTCTGCAGAGAAATAGTTTGTAATACCACAAGAAAGATATTGTAATTTTTTACACCAATTGGCTAGCAAGGGTACATGCAACATGAAATACATGGTATGTGCATACAAACATGAAAGACTTTTGTTGAGATAATACTTTGTATTTCTTACGAAAATATGTGCAAGGTTTCATATTTTAATTGACGTTTCATTAAAGTATAACTTAAAAATAAACATGGAAATTAAATCTAAAATTCAACAATCTGAATGTTTTTTTTTTGTTTTATTATGGGAAAGGTATACAAATAACTTTAACATTTGGAGTTATTGGGACAACACAGAGCATAAATGCCTGGGTAAGATTCCAAACCCAGTATTACTGCGAACACTATTTTGTAGTGATATATTTGTTTTCATGTTAATGTAAAGAAATTTAAATTTGAGTTCACATTCACAAAAGCCATGTTTAGCTGACCACTGGCACACGGCAGCGCTGTGTGTGTGCGACTCACATGGTGCCCTCTGCGACGGTCATGCTGAAGTCGCGCAGCACCGGGACGCTGCCGTACCGCTTGCAGGCGCGCCTCACGCACACGGCGGTCCTCTGGGGAGCCTCGAGCTGGCGGAGCTCCATGTCGCTGCGGGGCCTCAGCAGCTACCGTCCATCCAGGCGCGCCCGGCACGTCCGCTCGACGGCTCTCGACACGTGGAGCGAGCGCGCGCGCGCAGACTGTCGGTCGGCCTGCGGAGACTTGCGGTCACCTCCACGCTCCGCCCAAACACCTGCCCTAAACCATCATCTTTTGTACTTTTGCCAGGATAGTCCTTGGAAACCCCGTTGCCGACGATGTCGCTCGTAAAATTGCAAGGCAAGGCTTTGTACTAAATAAAATTTAACAATCCTCTGCCTTGTAGTTTTACAAGTGATATCATTGGCAACGGGGTTTCCAGGGATTTTCCTTGTAAAAAGTACAAAAAAATTTTACAGTAAGTCAGGCACAACTGAATAGATGGAATATTGCCACTAAAATAATGGCGCGGTTAAGAAATGCCATCATCTAAAATTAAGTTTTAAACATAAATAAAACACAAAAATAAAGACATAAATAAAAAAAGTAATACCTATACAGACACTGTTAGTTCAGAATTTATGGAATGGTGTTTAAACGGTGTGGCGTATTGAGCATAATTGCAAACTATGTATTATGAGTTGGAAATTTTTTTCACAATGTTGAATTATCATGTTAGCATTGAAATATGCAAGGCTACCATGTGCACTTGTGCATGCGTGTGCACGTGAGTATTTTTTTTTATTGAAACTAAAGTTATGATTTTAATCACTTATACTTGGTGGCTATGCAGTTTTTAAGTTTTAAAACAAAATATAGAGTACTGTAACACAGTCTTTTGGTTGTTTCATATTGGAAAATACATAATCTGAAACATTTATGGTGAATATTCCCAGTAAAGAACAACCAAAAAAAAAAAATAAAAAATCAAGGTAGCCAACGTTTTCTATCCAAAAGTTAACAACTTTTAGGTTGTTAGGTTGCCGAAAAATACCGCACAATTCACTTATTTACAAAGAAAATAAGAGGGTTAGTTATAGCATTGAGTTGCGACTTTATCTTCCTTGCTTTGAGCACCTACCGCACTTGGTTATTACGAAACAAAACGCGGCGTATTTTTCGTTACTATCCGCGAGACTTGTGAGCTGCGCTATAAATCCAGATATTAGGAAAGGATACAGATGGAGCATTAGGCGACAGAAGTGAAGTCGTTTGCTTCCCCCTGTTTTATTTTCACATTCTAATATGGCGGACTTTTGTTCATATTTGTATAAGCTTTTCTAGCCTGATTTTATTAACGGCTATAGTTAAGTTGTTCGGAAGAAAATTAGATCAAAATATACTGGCTAATATGTTTGTTTATATATATATATTAAAAGTCCAAAACTAATCTTCATAATACAAATGTAATAATATGAGTTGACATTTTTTGCCAATTTAACCTCCAATACAGGTACAGCTGATACATTTGTAAATAACGGTTGCCATGTTGGTACGTGCAGTACACTTAAATCCCTCCCCTTTTGGCTTCACCCCCCCTTCCTATCCTCTTATCGTAAATAGTACCTACCTTACGTTTTATCTGTGTATTTCCCTAGTCACTGTAT
The DNA here is from genome assembly GCF_032445375.1 of Bacillus rossius redtenbacheri. Taxonomy (NCBI): domain Eukaryota; kingdom Metazoa; phylum Arthropoda; class Insecta; order Phasmatodea; family Bacillidae; genus Bacillus; species Bacillus rossius. The sequence continues at coordinate 277,438,566 of NC_086330.1, read as the reverse complement.
TAATTATTGAAGTTAAAGGGCCAGCAACCACTGAATAATTCATGCGTGCGTTAAATAAACTATTGTAGTATAGAAACGGCCATACTGGCACAGGGTTCAGGGTGTTGAGCCGTGGAGCCGACTACCATCTTGGATTGTGACGTCACGGCGGCCATCTTGGATGACCATGAACTTGACCTTTGACCTAGAACTTGACCCTGGCGGCCATTTGGATATGCCATCTTGGATCCGCCATCTTGGATGACGTCATTTTGTTTTCTCGAACATTCCGGCATTTGTTTTCCGCCATTTTCAATTATGACGTCACCGTTGCAATTTCCATTACGGCCGCGATCTTGAAAATCTTTATGATCAGATTTTAATGAAAAAAATTTTAAATTGATAAAAATATTCAATTAATAAAATTTAATAAAAATATTTAAAAAAACATAAATCTATGACATGGAGCTCGGAGTCCTCGGTTCGAACCCGGTGAGGGCAAAAAAAAAAAAATGGAGACCGATCCTTCTTTCATGGTGGCTGCTAGCAGACTGACCCCCACCGCTTTTTTCATAGCATATATATCATCAGTTAGTATGACGTCATGTCCGCCATCTGGAAAATCCGTAATTTTTATGCTAGAGATTCGGAAAAAATTCCTAAAATCATTAAATAAATTTGTAATCAATATACTGATTGATTCGATCAATTACTGTCGTTGGTTCGATCCCTTGTGATTTTATGTAAATATAATAATTTCAATAAATCATGTTCAAAATTCTTAAAGAGGTTTAAAATCCTATACTACCAGCCTCCAGTAAGCCATTATGTCCACCATCTTGGAAATTTGTTTTTATTGTACCATGAATTTATAAAAAAAATATTAAATTCATAAAATAATCCATCATTAATCTACCTATAGAATCGATACATGGACAATAAACAAAATGACGTAATTTCAGGTAAAGGTTACAGGTTTGAGAAAATAAAAAACCACAAATTCTTTATGAAAAAAAATTTATTACATAAATTCTACACTACTACAAGTTCAAAAAAACACAGACAATTTGCTAAAGTCTTGGTTAGCCTAAACAAATTCTGTTAAAGATTTATTTTCACATTTAATTTTGTGCTGTTCAAGACACTGTATAGCTATTAGTCCTGATTTTCGAGGTTGATTAGCGAAATATTTAAGCACATATGTATTACACAAATAAATCTTAAGTCCATGTCCAAGTCGGGAGAAGATTTTGATGTAGCAGAAGTGTGCAGCACCGCTTTCATTTGTCACAAGTAACAAATCGAAATGATTTTTTCTTTCTTGTTTGGTTACCCGAATCGGACACACCTTATTATCCTCATTTAGCGCATACACATTAACTGAAACTCCAGGGTTATTTTTCTCAAAAATATATATCTGATTTAATGGTGGCAGATAGTACAGAGCATCAAAGTTGAACTTATTCTTCAAAGCATAATACCTCTTATCAACATGGATTGATGATATCCCTCGACAAATCTTGCTAAAATACTCAATTTAAAACAAAACTGATCCTTCAAGTTTTGAGAATTGACTACTGCTCTTTTGTTGACTATTGTCTCAGGTAAAGCAATAAATGAGGATGTCTGATGGTATGGAAGCATACTATCACTTGTTTATTTTCCTATTCACATAATCTTGTGACTATCCAGACTGTTACAATGCGAAAAAACCTTATCGCATTTGTCGCACTTATATGACTTTCGAGAGATTGTTGGATACCTACTGCCGGTTATAAGATGTCTTTTTAAATTATCATGTCCTACAAGTTGTTTAATACACTTTTTACTTTGAAACTCTGTTCTTTTCAGTAAATTGTTTTGACACCTGCTTTTTTCATGTCTGCGCGCACTTGAAATGGTAGTAAATGATGCACCACAGTATTTGCACTGACGCGATGAACGTTCCTCATTCGTTGAAGTATTCAATGTTGCTGGCGAAACTTCAGCTGATGATGTAACAGCACATATCGTTGTCTCCTCTGCAGCCAGTATCGGGATGTCCGACTCCATCAACGTCACTGCCATCGAGGTCCACGATGTTGATGGTAGATCATCCATTCAGGTCGACATTGGAACAATAACTAAATTCGCGAAACTAACTGAAGAGAGCAGGTCCGTACTGCACCGCGGCCAGAGGTGAACTGAGGGTCCAGTCGTTTGAACCTCGCTTATATACCTTACTGTTGCCTAATACCGTATGATGCATAATGTCGGGTCCGTACAACTGCGGTAATACATGCGTTCTACTGAGTTTATTAGAGGAACCAAACGGCCTTAGGTTTGAAAACGTGTACCTCTATTCCAAATAGTTGTAACAGCCAAAGTACCAGCGACTAGCTAGAGTTCTACAATCGGTGGATGGCTTGGAGGATTTTCCATTTCATGATTATGCGGATGTGGTACCTTCTAGCGAAAAAAAAGCAAATTCTGTGTTGGTTTCTGACGATGTATTGTGCGAGAAGCAAGGCATGATACAAGAGTACTTTTCCATGGGCTGACACGCTAAAGTAGACTGCGTTTACCTATCTCATACGTATTCCAAAACATCTCCTACGAGACAACGCGAATGTCATAGTGCTTTTTCGCATGGACGAACTTAATTTACGTCACGCTTATGACGATCACGTAAACACCGACATGACATTCCAGGAATTTAAAAACATGTGCTCCTTGTGTTGGAAAGACGAACACGGATTCCTAGTTATAGTCAAAGACTGGCCTCTATATAAGGGCCGGTTCGAGTTTCGATCAGTTTATCGTCAAACATGAGTCATAGCATTTCGAAATTCGGTCGTAGCAGTCGAGACTTACGTACTGCTCTCAAGTCTCATGACGACGTTATCCGTTATCACTACTGGCTCAAAAAGTAGAAAGTGTGAAAAACGAATTACTTGAGTATCTCGTTGCCATCGACCAGCGTGTGGGAGCCTCGGATTCTGGAATTCGTGACATGATCGAAGTATCGAATGCACAAAGACGTGACGATTTGAGGACTTTCCAAAGTAGTCTGACTGCATCAATAACTCACTTGTCAACAAATTCAGATTTTGCCAAACACAAGAAAGAAGTTTCTACGAACGAATAAAAAAAGTATAAAAGGAGGTCTTGCAATATGTTTTCAGCCAGTACAATGTCGGACCTGGCCAGTGACCTTCATCGAGCTATACAGTCTGTTCGTGAAAAATATCTACTTGCTAGACGAAACATACTTGCACAGAGATGGAAAATGAAGAGATATTTAAACCAATCACTAGTCGTCTCGACGAACTTAAAAATAAGGAAGAACCAGCCATCGATGTGAAGACAGAACTTTAAGATGAAATGTCAACTCTAAAGAAGAGAAAGTATGAACCAGATCGAGAAGAAGAGGACTTCTAGCGTACAGAGTCCATGCACAAGAAAAATATACTGAAAAAGGGACACCAAGTTAATGCAATGGTCCGACCATACCTGATATGGTTTACGAGTCGGAATAATGACACAACTTATGGAGTGTACAAAAAACATAATTAGTGGTTCCTCGATGTTATAGAAATAGACTTTCTACCAGGAAATATCGTGCGCGTAGAAGAGTTCAAAATGCACAGGACTCCGGGTCTGTACGAATTGCTGTTTCGCAGGGAGCCTAAAGGATATTCTCACAACGACTTACAAGAGTACAAAAAACTGCTAGAGCTAACCAATGCATATTTTCGCGATAACGATCCAGATAGTGGCGTACATAAAGACGAAAATCATGAAAAAATCGACATTCTTGCTAATCTCTTCAGTGAACTAACAATACATGGTGAAAGTTTAAAAAAAGCTAGAATGTGGTCAGAAATTTGACTATATATATTGGGACGACCCCAATGAATTAGTTGATCACCTTAGAATTCTACATGCTTCGCTTAGTGTAGGAAACTATTCGCACATCAACGAAATAGTCTCCATACTTGAAGAACTGTGGGAAGCCGGCTACATACAATGAATCGAACCGGAATCGCTCACGAACTTCATGCTCCTGCTAGACGAAAATACCTTCACGCAAGGTCATAGTTCGTGGAATTGATGATTTATTCCAGGCGGACCTTTTTGATATGATACCATATTCCCGATTGAATAAAGGTTTCAAGTACATGTTGACAGTTATCGATGTGTATAGCAAGTTTGATTGGGCCAGTCCTGTGAAATTGAAGACTGCAATCGAATTAGCCAAGGCCATGACTAGTATTTTTGTGATAATCGAATACCGTCGCACCTGCAAACGCATCTCCGCAAATAATTCTACAAAGCGACCTTCAAGGCTTTGATGGAGAAGACTGGCATAAGACCCTACTCTACATTTAATAATGTCAAAGCCTCCATTGTAGAAAGGTTTAAAAGAACTTTGAGCACCAATATGTGGCAACAGTACACGGCTAACAGAAATTACAAGTGGCTTAGTACCTTGCCGAAACTAATAAGCGAATTCAATTCTACAGTGGATTATACCACGAAAATGGTGCCTAAGGACGTAAAGGGTGATCACTTGCTTCGAACAGTGTTTTCCAACACAAAGAAGAAAGATTCACGAAAGCTTAAAGCTAACGTCGGTGACATTGTGCGAATCTCCAAGCAGAAAGGTATCTCCGAGAAAGGTTTCACTGCGAACTGGAGTCCTGAACTTTACCGTGTGACACATGTTCGTGAATCAGAGCCTAGGACCTACTACCTCGATGATTTGAACCACAAACCTATTCGTGGAGGCTTCTATGCCGAAGAGATTCAGCCTACGTTGAATCCCGATACGTACTTGGTGGAGAAGATTATAAAGCGAATAAATGGACGATCCTATGCTAAGTGGTAGGGCTTTTCACCTTGCTTTAATTCGTGGGTGGCAGATGCAGAAATCGAGAAATGCTGAAGACTTAAATAATTGGTCTGTGTTTTTTTTATACTTGTAGTGTAGATTTATGTAATAATTTTTTTTAAAAGAACTTGTGGTTTTTTATTTTCTCAAACATGTAACCTTTACCTAAAATTACGTCATTTTGTTTATTGTCAATGTATCTATTCTGTAGTTAGATTAATGATGGATTATTCTATGAATTTAATAATTTTTTTATAAATTCAAGGGACAATAAATACATATTTCCAAGATGGTGGACATAACGGCTTACTGGAGGCTGGTAGCATAGGATTTTTAACCTCTTTAAGAATTTTGAACATGATTTATTGAAATTGTTATATTTACATAAAATTATATTTTTACATCGTCCAGGGATTGAACCAAGGACAGGAATCGATCGAATCAATCAGTATATAGATTACAAATTTATTTAATGAATTTTGGAATTTTTTCCGAATCTCTAGCATAAAAATTACGGATTTTCAAGATGGCGGACATGATGTCATACTACCTGATAATATATGCTATGAAAAAAGTGGTGGGGGTCAGTCTGTCAGCAGCCACCATGAGGGAAGGATCGGTCGCCCTTTTTTTTTTGCCCTCACCGGGTTTTAACCGAGGACTTCGAGCTCCATGTCATAAATTTTAGTTTTTTTAATATTTTTTTTTAAATTTTATTAATTCAATTTTTTTACAAATTTTGCTTTTTTTTCCATTAAAATCGGATAATAAATAAATATTTTAAAGTTGGCGGCCGTAACGGAAATTGCAACAGTGATGTCATAATTCAAAATGGCGGAAAACAAAATGCCGGAATATTCGAGAAACCAAAATGACGTCATCCAAGATGGAGGATCCATGGCCGCCGGGGTCAAGGTCAAGGTCATGGTCATGGTCATCCAAGATGTCCGCCGTGACGTCACAATCCAAGATGGCGGTTGGCTCCATGGCTCCACATCCTGAACCCTGTGCCAGTATGCCCTTTTCTATACTACTTATAGTGTCAGTTAATAATGAAAAAAATTGGTTTAACTGATAAATAAATTTTAATTTTTTAACTGGATTTTATTCTTATTGCAGCTATTTAAAACATAGGCGATTTGTTTGATAATTTTTTGTTTTAAATATGGAGTAAAATAAAAATGTGTTATTAATGTTGTAGTACCATAACTTTGCCAAAGAAAACATAACACAATAGATAAAATCACTACCTTATCAGTTCCTGACCTCAAATATTATTTTCATTAAAATTAATTGACGTCCAAGCTATGATAAAACTAAAATCGTGTAACTTAATATTCACAATATTTCATATCTATTATAGATAAATTACATCGCTTATTTACCAACTAATAAACACGGGGTATATAACGTAGCATCAGTGCGATAAACAATATCCAAAATGTGTGTTCACACTCAAAGGTTACAGTGTATAACGTAAAAACGTCATCAATGGTCGGAGTTAAACGAAAATTCTTGTGTTCGTAAACACGCGGTATCTTCCTACGGTAATCTCCATGACCTTCGATGTTTGCCGTGTCTTGTGTCGTAGAATGTGTGTTGTTCACAACTCGGGTGTTAAGGGGGAACACGCCACTCTATTTTGCAATTTCAAAAATTTTATAATTCTTGCAGTAAAGCTTTCGTGGAAAATTTTTTTTAACATGGCATAGGACTTAGCTTTGGCTACTTGTTGAAGTCGAAACTTGTGAACTGGGGTGGGTATTATGGTATGCGTAATCGCCCGTGACAAATAATACGTTATTTCTTCACAGGTGTTGAAAACTATAGCCTGTTAGTAAATATGTGGTATCAAAAAGGTATAGAACGTCTAGGAGATATTCTTTAGGCGTTGACATGGCAAAAATTAGGATAACTAGTTCATGCATATAATTAGAACGAAAAGATGGAAAAATAAAATATGGCAGGGCCTGATACCTCTTAACACGCCATTTACAAACAGTTCAAGATTTATTGATAGTGTGTGATTACGAATATAATTTAAGAGACATTTCACTTATCTATACAAGTTTTTTTTTCATGGTTTCGTCTTTAAGACGTATTTTTTTTATACAGTAAAACAGACTAAATCGTGTGTTACCACGTACTATTTTAGGTATAAAAAATTCTAAGCTTAGTATTTAAAAGGTATAGGGGAATGTTGTAAGTCTTTGTATTTAATATTCCATTACGAAATGAATGGGTCACAGATTAAAGTCCCATTGAGGCGCGTTGTTGACGCGAAGACCGCCCGCCAGTTCTGTGCCTGGCGCGCAGAGGCGAAGAGACGTGCGATGCGCGAGCCAGTGTCGCCCTTAGCGCCCCCGCGCTTTTAGCGTTTGTGGGCCTTAAAGTACCCGCCTATACCAGAGGTGTATCTGTGTCAGTGAGGCGGGATGGTAAGTGCGGTTCCCGCTGGTGCTTCAAGGCTGTGGACTGACTCGTCGTCTTCTCGTCGAGCATAAGGTAACTATGATATTACAGCGATAACCATAACATTATATGGAAGAGCGATGGAGATAAAAGTGAAGTGAGAATACCTTCAGCACTTTTTCAATTCCATGCTTTACAATTATTTTGTGTACACACATTTAATTATTTACACTCTTCTAAAAGTACAGTTTAAAAAATAAATTTGGAAAAAAGAACTACTCATCCGCTCTCAAAGTATTCTTTAATGCGTTTCATATACACCCCCGGATATCTTGAGTAGTTTGAAAGTCGCGTGTTTTTCTTCTGAATGCCTGCACACCATGTGTGTGCCCGGGTAGGCGGGGGCCTGAACTTACGCGAGCCTCAGGTTCCCTTCGTTATAAACACATTTAGAATTAGTTCGAACAGGTCCGATAGCTAAGATTTTCACTAATAATTTGTTAAATTTTCTTATCGTGCCTCTAAGTCTTATTTTGTGTTTGAATTTTTTTTGTACAGGTTTTAAGGCGACCCATGCCCGCGCACAGATCAGCTCGGCAGATGAGGAACTTCCCATGGGTCGTGACACGAAGCTCGTGCTGGCTGCGATGATACAGTCGGCATAAGCCTGCGGCCGTAGATGTGTGTAGAGTGGTCATGTTAGAAGACTGACTGCTTTTACGCACTCGGATGATATCTTCTGTACTTTTACAGAAGATTACTTTGGAAAACAGTTTACAAGAAATAGTTTGTAATACTACAAGAAAGGTATTGTATCTTTGTAGAACACAATGCTATTTTTATTTTTTGCATTAAACCAAATATATTTTTCGTGATAATACTATGTGTTACGAAAATGAGTGCATAATTTTATATTTTAATTGATGTTTCATCAAAGCATATTTTTTTTAAACCATGTAAATGATAAAGATTGCAGGCTTTTACTGCCATTGTCTGCATTTTCTTGGCTTCTGGGTGTAGGCCGTGTCAGGTAATTTTCTTTCGACGTTTCGGCAGTCATTGCAGCTGCCATAATCTGGTATACTAAGTCTGACTGTAGACTTAGTCTATCTGATGATGTCAGCTGCAATGACTGCCAAAACGTCGAAAGAAAATTACCTGACACGGCCTACACCCAGAAGCCAAGAAAATGCTTGGAAATTATAATTTAATATTTAATAATTGGACATTATTTTTATTACAGTTATAATTGTGCGCAATTATTAATGGAAAGCTAATCAGGAAACGGTTTGCAAAATTTTTTTAACTATTGGAGGTACTGGGACAGCACAAAACATAAATTCCCAGGTAAAAATCCGATCCCAGCATTACTGCCAACACTATTTTATAGTGATAGTGTTCATGTAAATGTAAAAAATAAACAAATGTCTGTAATTTTACATGAATATTTTGGTTCCAGTTAAAAAAATAATATACGGTGCAGTAAACACATGGACATTTCCATCTAGGATGGACTCCTATGAAACCAACATGGTTCCCACATGATTGAAGATTCGTGAAAAGGTTGGGTTTAAGGTTGTGGTACTGTGCATTATGTCTAAATTTATGCACTAATCCTTAAGGTGACATGGTCCATGTCGTGGGCTCTTTAAAGTGAATTTAGATTTTCAGGATCATTCACTCTGAGTGATCCACGCAGGGCTAATTCTTTACATGATTTGGAGTAGGTATGGCATAGGAATTTTGGCCAAATCCATAACACGTGCAAAGTAATTTGAAACGTTAGGAAAATAACAAATACACAAAACCATTCACAATGACGTGGGCTACAATACAGTTGAGAATTACTATTAACGTCTTCTTCCACACACTTGGCGGCACGCTCATGTACCACACGCATTGCCCTATGTGACTGCACACGTGATACGTGTTTGTGCAGTCCCTTGGTAAACAATGTCCTTCATCCTTCCCCCATACAAAAATAGGCCTACGCTAATCTTGTAAGGCATTTAGAACTTTTTCATTTACAATGTTAAATGTGGGAAATAAAACTCATATTTACATAACATTTAAAGCTCCAAATGATGCGAAGAATAAGCCTTTATAAGGCGTGTGGGCTGAAGCACACCGTGCCAAGATTTACGTGATTGTGAAGACCAAACTACATATATATATATATATAATGTTGAATTACAAGACTAATAGCATCTATGTTGGGAAAATTAGGTCAAATCCCAAGACTTTTACGACTAATATTTTTTATTTAAATTGTTTATGTACATACAGAATGACTCTGAATTTGATCGAAAACTATTAGCAACAGGTTCATCAAGACAAAATAAGTTGAGAGCATCTATAGAGTTTATGGTCTGAAGTGCTTTACAAGGCTGGTATACATCTTTGAAGTTGGGTAACTAGGACGTCATTGTTCTCGGAGCTTGGAGTGCTGAGTCGGGGATTATGTTGGCGCGAAACTGCGGAGCGCTACTAGAGACCTGTCCAGGGCAGGACGTGGCAGGTATGTAAAAGGTGAGACTGTTATGCAGTGGCAGTGAAGTGAAGAGGGCGAATGACTCCTTGGTGAGCGATAGCGGAAGGCGAGTGGCGGAAATCGTGCGCGAAGATTGGTGCATCGGGGACCGAATCATCCCGGACTGAGTTGTGTGTGCGGCGGACGAGTGAGCAGTGAAAGGCAGTGGGCTGGGACAGAGGGGCGCGGTAAGAAACAAGCAGTAGAGAGCTACTGTAGAGTCGAGCTCCAGTGGGATAGGTAAATGTGGACTTAATGAAAGAGTTGATAAATTGTGGACAGGAAATTAAATAGTTATAACATTATGAATAGTAATAGGTAATACATAAAACTGTATTTAATTCATTCGGTCATCCTTTCCGGACGTGTTTTTCCCACTCGTAGCAATACAGATTATTTTCTTATATTACTTTTATAAAGTTATAAAAATTATAAATACATATTTACGCAATTACAATAAGATATCGGGTGATATCTTAGTATGGCCACACTACTTCATTTACGAAATACTAAAAAAATAGTAATAATAGCAATTAATATTAGTGGTACTATTAGCCGCTTGGTGTATATATTTGTGAAAAATAATCTTTTTAATTTAAATATGTATATGGGTTTCAAGAGTAAAAATTAACGGCACGATCTATAAATTTCCTTTTTTGTATTGTGAATTCTAAGCTATAAATTAATATTCAAACGTCAAAATGGCTTTCCTTCATTTACTAACATGTTTTAGTTTTTAAGTTTTAAGTAGTAGGAAAATTTTTGTTCAGGGTAATGTCAAGTATCAACTTTAACGTCTGCTTTGCCTGCATTTCCCGGGGTACGTGCACTTCTTTCCTTGTTTCATTATGGGTCGTTTGTAGCTGTTCGACTTTCCTGGATAATAATTATACCCCACGGGAGTTCTTTATGTTACTGCCACCCAATTACTGCTGGTCAAGCTATGTGCATGTCAGGCATAATTAACTTGATATCAAGTTTTGCATAAACTATACTTAAATACACGCTAAATAACTCTGCATGGTCCCCCAAGTGTTTATTTAAAGAAGGAAAAAACCAGCTAAAATATTTTATATTACACTTTGGAATAAAGTGCAATGTAATAAAAAAAAAATTTTAATGTTTTAATTGCCCCTAGAAATATTTTTTTACCGTCACGCGCTTTGTTATTTATTCAAGAACGTTTATTTCTTACCAACTGTAATACTGAGCTTCTCATTGGTGTATAATGCTTTTTGACAGGGCAAGATTTCTTAATAATCTCTGTAAAGAAAATTTTTTAAAATTAATGCCAAGTACAAAATATTATTTTCGTATCCGTCCTTTAAAATTATATTTTGATATTTCACCAGTATTATGTCTATGTGATGACAAGGATGTATATAGAAAGTCGGGATTAAGAACCAGAAATAAGTTCGCTTGCGAGAGATACGTAAGTTTGATGCAATGTATAAGATAGTATATTTGGAATGTAAGTACTATGCACCACGTGTCGGCTCGCGTGGTATTGCCAGCGCGAATTGGTCATACAGACAGTTCCATAAAAGCGTACGGGCCATAACTTTGCAGCTGAACACCGAACGCACGAGGTCAAAACAATTTTGTACTCAGCAGATAAAGATTTATGATGCTCTGCCATTAGTTCTTTGGCAGTAAAGTTTAATAGATTGTGTCATCAAAACAATCGAATGGTAGACCCATCCGATACATAATGTAGAGAATTTATGGGTAATAAACACGAGCCGTCAGCGGCTTGTACGCAACCAATTTGACAGCTAAAACAACATGCGTCGAGTCACGTTACCACGTGAAACGAAGGTGAGTCTCCGTGACCGAACATAAACAAAACGAGTTTACAACTCTGGGTTATTATGCTTTCGTGTTCTATCAGTAACACTCTCGATAAGGTTAAAATACACATTATCAGTGTGTGAATATAAATAATAACAATGTACTTATACCAAAGTCATCAGTATCTAAAACACCTACACATTGACACAACTCAGCAATAACATACTTCTTTATGATAACAAAAACGTCAGAGTAGTGTCATGAATATACCACTAGGTCATGCGCTGGCATCTGTCTAATGTTGTTTTCCTAAAACGATCCGACGATGCGGCGTTCAGTGATTCGCGCGCTTTCGATATGAACTCTCGTCTGTGTTGAGTTTTTACGATGCACTCTCGGAAACGCACGTTTTCACAAACTCAGACATCATTAACGCCTCTTCTAACGTCGAAACGAGTTGCTTTGCCGGTGGACGTTGTTCTATACTTGAGCGACTTCTTGTGTTTCGTGGACTTTCGCAACTTCGTTCGATCTCTTTGGCCCATGGCTGACGAAAGCAACATCGTACGACGGAAACTGTGGGAATCGTCCACTCATACAGTCACCGTCCCTTTCATGGATGGAAAAAACCTGGACATCGAATACAACTACGATCCCTGGAGAAAAACCGAAGATTGCATTCTCCTCAACGTTGATACTCTGTTGCCTGTGTTGGGTGGGATCAGACCGCCGGCAATGGAAAAGTTCGCGAGCGTCTGGCAGCTGGACAACTTCGTCAAAATGCATGTTAACCTAGATCGGTGTTTGCAATATCGATACGTTTCGTGCCCGTGTTACACACTGAAGAAGCAGAAGCCTCGGAATGCCAGGATGATCTTGAGGGCCTCCAGTGACACGTGCTGCAAGTATCGACATTTCCACCATTATTGTTCGCAGCACACTCGCCATTGGTTAAAGTTTTTTCTGGGACCTTTGCTTAAAGCCCGAGAAGAAAACAAGCTTCCTGACGAGGACGACATTAAAGGTTATTTATATTTTCTAAGCAACGCAATTAATTTCTGAAAGACGAACGAGTCTCGGCAGATTTGACGTAATGTACTCGCGTCCGAAATAAGATAAAATTTTAGTCACTAATTAGTAATTATACCTGTTCATATAAATATATATATACACACATATGTGTTGAGTTTTTTTCCCCTTTCACCCGTCAACCACGACAGAATAACAGAAAATGTGTAGAATATGTTTCCAAGGTATTAGGAAATAATAAATAAAATGGAAAATATGTGAACCCTGGAACATGTTCCAAAACGCTGTAATTATTGAGGTATTACTGAAACAATTTTTCGAAATAACTGAATAGGCGATCCTCGCTCTAGAGAACCGCTACTGCAAGTTTAGAGAAAGATTCGTATAGAGTTGAAGGCTAGACTAGAACTAGCGTATGAGTTGCTCCTAACCACAGACACCACGGTGCCAAGTGATCGTTTATTCCGGAAAGGTTTAATAGATTCTCAGAACGTCGGCACGACGGCGCTCTATATTTGGCGCGCAGTTTAATGAATATATAAATATGCGCATGATAAGGAGCATTCGGCTGGCTGTCGGCTGTGCAAAGTCACCTTTGAGGCGGAAAGGTCGAATTTCCAATCACAAAACAAAGTCACCGCGACCGATATTAACGCTGCTATTGCTATGCCAGGTACAGAATGAATTTTAAAAACATACGAAACAATGTTTGCGCGCGCACGTTATGCAATAAGACGAACGCCGGTGGGTCTGAGCAGCTAAAAGTTATCAGTGTCAATTCTCCACCGAACGGTCGTAACATTGAATGTAATTGGCGTCGAAAAAATATTAACGATAACCCCTAGGTTATCTAGCACTAATTGTAAAGTGCTTTAATTGTGCAGCCGATAATTCGCGAAACTGCTGTGTTTCTCAAAGTTTGTAGCAACGCTAACCCTTGTTACGGCATGTTATATTGACAGGTGAGGTATGACAGGTAAGGTGATGGATCAGTAGCTATGCCGTGACTGGGATTGCGAGGGAGGAAGCCGCAGTCGTTTAAAATTGAAAGTTTCCCATATGGCTTAATCGATTACAAAAAGCCTCTGTCAACGGATCTTTGCCATCATCCCGCATCCACTGTCAGAGTTTTTTTTTGTAAATGGTCGCGTCACGTCATACGATTTCAATTTCAAAAATTTGAGTCGATCACTCGGGTAAAGGACGGACAAGTAGAAATAATATTTTTAACTAGTGAAACGTGTTTCGTTTCAATGCTCGAAACAAGTTATTATTTTACCAAAAGTTCAAACCCATTTGTATGGAAATGTATAAGCCAAAAAAAATTGAGAATCACTAGCTGATTGCATGGTTCGATCAGAGCGCACCCACAAAGAAATCGATAATGTAAATATTTTCATATTTTTCGAATCTCAAATAGGTCACTGATAGCTTAAATCACCTTGTCTACGTGCAATCGACGTTCCAACCTCATTCAGAACGTCTTCAGTCTCTGTGCCGTTCGCTTGTGTAACAATAGGGAATAACAATAGTTTTCCGCACAACTCGTCAGTCGTGTTTTTCGGTGTGATTACAATGAATTCAAGAAAACGTAACTCTCCGACAAAACGCTGCCAAATCTGTAAAACCGGAAAGCAACTGCTGCCAACATCAGCGTCTTCATCGTCCGGGCTAATGACGCTTCCTTTGGAGATAATTCTTTCCACGGCCAAATTTCTTTCGTTCGAAGATTATAGAAGATTTATCCTGTCACTTGGGCCGAGTTATAGCATGTGCCCTACGATCCAGAACGAATTATGGCGAATGTCTACTTACTGGACCAAAACCTTCTTCCTGAACGGCAGGCGGTTGAGAATAGAATACAACTTCGACGCCTCTAGAATACCAGAAGATCGCGTGCTGTTGAATGTCAAATATTTGAAGCCGATCTTCGGTGGAATCGTGGCTCCAACGATGAACAAATTCATGGCAGTCTGGGAGCTTATGAACTTCGTTAAAATGCACATTCACCTGAATCGATGCTCGGACGGAAGATACGCCTCCTGCCCGTGCCATCTAGTGGACACTGATGGCCGCCATCCCGAATACTTCCAAGACAATCCAATGGTTACTTGCGGCTATAGACACTGGCATCACTACTGTTCGCATCACGTCGCTACCTGGCTTCAAAATCTTCAGACTACTGTGATTATGCTGCACCAAAATGGCAATAGCTTCACCGAGGACCTCGCTAAAAAGTTCCTACTTTCTGCCAACAATTCGGTTTACGTTAACGGAGTTGAGATGAAACGCCACGATTCTATACTCTACAGAATGCTCCAGAGCTATATTCTCATTACTCTGCGCGTTTATTGCAGTTGAAGACTAGCGTCACGATCTCCTTTTAGTTCATTATTTTAAAGTGCACGAGATCTCATGTGGGAAGTAGTTTATTGCTTTTTGTCATAATTTTTCTAAATTTGTTATAATTTATATGTAGAATTAGTTTTTTAGTCATCATCGGCGTTTTTAGAAATTTGTGTGGGAGTAGTTTATAGCTTTTTTGCCATTTTTACAAGGTATAAATCATGTTTATTCAAAGTACGTTGTTTTATTTATTTCCTCTAACTTCTAAACAGTGCCATATGGTGGAATGAGAGTATTTTGCTCTGTAAAACTTTTTATTGTTCACATCCGTAGCAGAGATCACACTTTTTAGTAGAGCGTACGCAACGCTCGAACGTGAGCTGACAGCACGTCGCCGAAAGCACTACGGGCTGAGTCACTACCGCATCGCAGCGTCTGCCAACGTGAGGAAAAACGTTTTTCCTATGAACTTACGATCTTACCTCAGAGTCGACTCGGTCGTTCTTTTAGGAGCGCGGCAGAGCCTCGTTGTCCACGCTGTTGCCGTAGATCGTGCGAGACCACTGAACGTTCTCCGCACGTCGAGATCTTGGACTGTTCGAGGAGCGTGTTTGCAAGTAGAGGATTATCACGATCGTGATGGTTGCAGAAAGTCACGTTTCGGTTGGGAATCTTCATAGGTTTGTTCTTGATAGTACACAACGTTGTGAAGCTGCTGAGGACGTGACTTGGTCTCGGTGACTCGTTTAGCCAAGACTCAGAGTTGACCACACGCGACGACGAACTGTTATGGCTCTTTGTGCTCGCTCAAAGGATGGGATTAGAGCCAACGCTGAGGCTTTCGCCTGTTTGCACCGTAAGCCCTTCTCCCTTACGTACAAAGAGGTCGTTCTACGCTCCCGCGAGTGGCTTTACCCTAACCTTAGAATCCGTACGATATTCTGACGGAGATTGTACCTGTGATGTTTTAAACTGCATTAGCCAACAGTGGTGTCAATTTGGTCGTTTTTCTTTAGTTTCAGTTATAAACTATGATATATTAGGGAAATATTTTTTTTTAAATATAACATAGCATATATAGAGTGAAAACGTTTTTTGGATTAGGAACATATATATTTTTAGTTTACTTCTTACAAACAAAGAAGAAAAATTACACATTCTTTATAATATTAGTACCGATGAGTTCAGTGTATGTTTTAAATATATAAGTGGTTGTAGAAACGAAACTAATGATGATGAGTAAGCTTGTTTTTTGAAGTTCTAGTACTTTATGCACGTTGAGGGTGAAATTTTGGAATGCAACGGAAAAGGAAACATCTGCGCACACACCAATGACGGAAGTTTAACATGATAAAGTCTAAGTATGAACCCTCGAGCCTAAGTCGTTCAGGTAGCCGACCGCGTGTGGCAGCATTTACTTGTACATATTTGCTTACGTGAATTTTGTGGAACGTAGCAAGCGTATCGGTGTGTCAAATGTAGCTTTGATTGTGATAGCAAACTATCATTGAATACATTTTATAATCTTTAATAGTCTCGAAAAGAAATGGGCACGACTTTAAAAATACGTTGTCTAGGGATTTATAAAAGAACAATTCCTAATTATTTCATTGTTACCTAAATGTGATTGATGTCATAGTTGATAAGTGCCAGGGTTACGAATAAAAATATTCGTGTTTGATTTTCTTGACTGATTTAAAAGTTTTTTTTTTACTTTTTATACAATCTTTCGTTAAATTATTTACTCATAAATGTAATAACATTACTTAAATACTCATTTTTTTAACGATTTACAATAAGTTATACAGATCTCAGTTTATTGGTTTAGTAATTTTACATCAGGTGGGCATGTAACCTAAATTTACGTATAATGAATATGTTCAGGCCGGGTGTAAATGTTGAATTTGAATTTCCCGCCCGCAGCGTTGGAATCGTGACGCTGCTGCTCCCACGTCATCTTATGACCAGTTCGTTCTCGTTTGTTTTTGGCTTCGGTAGGTCGGCCGTGCGCGACAGTAGAAGTTTGTAATTATTAGTAATTATACAGTCCATTATGTCGATTGAGCCCAGACATTTGGTCCTCCGGGCCGGATTCAAGATCCTACAACATTAATTATTAGTCGTTTACGTGTTTTCGTCTCGTCTTGTGTCGTATTTCGGTCGCGTGCGTTGTGCCGGCTTTGTGCGCCGTGGAATCGTGGTTGTATTGCCTGGATAATTTAAGGAGGCACATCGACATCGAAACAAAAAATATATATAGATTTGGAGAAGAAAACGTGTTTTGTTTATTATAACAAAATATATGTACATGTATTGACGTGGTGATGAAGCTGTGACGTCAACACTTGCAGTACGAGTTATATCGATTGTTCGAGATGGCGACCAATCGATCGTAATTGTGTGGTCGTTCTCGTCCATTTGTTTACGTTTTTTGCATGTGTTCTTATCTCGTGCACGTCATGTCTGAAAAGGCAGAAGTTCTCATTTGCCGACTGGAGCGAGCTGAGAACAGATTACAACGAGCCGCAGCCTTAGCCAACAAGTTTGAGACTGACAACTCATAGCGGGGACTGTTTATATCTACCTGCCGAGATCTACCAGACCTAAAACAGGATCACTTGACACTCGAATTGACGTGCAAGGACAAACCACATTTTGACCTCGCCAAGCACTCTAATAGGTTAGATGAATTTTATGACCGCTACTATGTCATAATGTCAATCCTTGACACTGCAGTATGTGATTCAAAACAGACTCAGGTCTCCAAAGGTTCTTCACCTGCACCGTGAGTGTTACCATGTTTTGCAGGTAAAATAGCCTCTTGGACCAACTTCGCTAACTTGTTTCAAACACTTATTCTCGATAATCGTGACCTGTCAAATGTGTAACGGTTCGCATACTTAAAGCTATCCTTGGAGGGTGAGGCCCTGTCATTAGTGCAGTCACTGCCATTGACAGGTGAAAATTTTGAGGTAGCATGGACATTATTGGGGAGAAGATACGATAACCTGCGGTTGATAATATCACATCAAATAGATGCCATACTGCAGGTTCTTGTTGCCACCTTGACCTCAGTGGCTACCCTGCGTAGTTTTCTATCTACAATTGGTGAGAATGTGGCAGCTTTGCAAGCATTAGGACTACCGATAGATCAGTGGGACCTATTATTGCTTCATCTGCTTGAGAAGCGTCTTAGTGGAGATTTACGAAGGTTGTGGGAGTTGCGTGTTCAAGAGTTGGAAACACCAGCACTTCAAGACTTTGTGGTATTCCTGGAAAAACAGTGCAGATCCGTAGAAGCAGTGGGTGTCAGTGGGCGTGGCCAGGATCCCAAACCCGGGCCTTCAAAGGTCATCAACCGCACAACCCAAGGTCAATGGCATAATGCATCTGGCACAGACTTTGTTGCATCATTTTCAGCTTGCTGTATGTGTAATGGAAAACACCCTCTGTACCGTTTTCACTAAACGAAACGCAAGGGACAGATTCGCATTTGTCAAGGATCAAAAATTGTGTATAAACTGTTTAAGGCCCCATCATACTGTGAAAAGATGCCCGTCGTCACTTTCATGTAGTCATTGTCCTTCTCGCCATCATTCCTTTCTGCATTTTGAAGGCACTGAACATCGGCAGAAAGAAGTCAGCAACGAGCCACCTGATGAGGAGGTTGCGGTGGACAGTGACACACCTACATCGGTCCTGTCCTCATTCTCCGGAGGATCTACTTACACCACAGTGTTGCTCTCTACAGCATTGGTGGAAGCTCAAGACACGTCGGGAGCATTTCAGCAACTCAGAGTACTGTTGGACTCTGGAAGCCAAGCCAACTTCATCTCAGAGGGTGCCGTTAATCGATTGGGGCTTCATCGACGAAGGATATCGCAGCCTCTTCAGAGTATTTCCCAAACACCACTCACGAAACCACGTGGAGTTGTTTCATGTTTGATCAGACCTAATGGACAGGAAGGGCCTAACTTCTCAACAGAAATGCTAGTCCTTCCTCAATTAACAGGTCTTAACCCATCATCACCATTGAAAACAAACAATTGGCATCATCTAAACCATTTGAGGTTAGCAGACTCTTCATATGCCCTTCCCGATTCTGTTGACTTGCTGATAGGCGCAGAACTGATTCCAAATATCTTGACAGGGAGGAAAATAGAGGGCCCTCCTGGCACTCCTGTTGCCTTAGAATCAAGCTTCGGATGGTTACTCATGGGTAGAGTAACAAACACCACTGAAACTCTTTTGCCCACTGCTGAAATTACATCCCTGTTTGTTTCTTCTTGTAATGAGACTCTAGATGCTGCTGTAGAACGTTTGTGGCAGCTGGAGGATCTGCCAGATGTCAAGCTCACTCCCACGCCAAACGAAAAGGAATGTGAAAGCATTTTTAGCCAAACATGCACCCGGCTTGAAACCGGAAGATATGTTGTTACATTGCTCTTCAAGACCGCCGATCCAGACCTAGGGGATTCGCACAGTTCAGCGCTTCGTCGCTTTCAGTCCTTAGAGCGCCGTTCGAATCGACAACCGGAAGTGAAGAAAGAATATGTGGATTTCATGGATGATTACCTAGCCAGTGGACACATGAGTCCTATTGGTTCTCATGAGGTGCCGGCCAAGTCATACTTCATCCCTCATCATTGTGTTCAGAAACCTAGTAGCACTACCACTAAATTAAGGGTAGTTTTTGATGCGTCTGCTAAGACCAACTCAGGACATTCGCTCAACGACACATTGTTAACCGGACCTAAGCTTCAATGTGACATTGTGAATGTATTGTTGCAGTTTCGGATTCCCACAATTGTATTTACCACTGACATCAAACAGATGTACCGTCAAATTTTGGTACATCCCGACCACAGAAATTATCAGTGTATCCTGTGGCGAGCAAGTCAGGATCAACCAGTACAGACATACAAATTGAATACTGTTACATATGGCATTTGTTCGGCTCCCAACCTGGCTCTACGCACACTACATCAGCTGGCTGAGGATGAAGGTGGAGATCTCCCGTTAGCTGCTAAAGCTCTTTTACAAAACACTTACGTTGATGACATTGTCACAGGGACCAATGATTTGCAGTCAGCTCGAAGGCTGAGGAAAGACCTCCAACAGTTACTTTCGCTTGGTGGTTTTGAACTGCGGAAGTTCGCCAGCAACTCTACTGAACTCCTCAATGACCTACCGCCAGAAGCTGTACTACACCCTTCTGAGACATATTCATTTGATCATAGCTCCTCTGTAAAGGTCTTAGGGTTACACTGGAATCCGATTCAGGATACCTTTTCATATGACTTCCAATTTCGATCACTTGTACTCACGAAGCGGGGGATTTTGTCCGAAATAGCTCGCATTTTCGACCCGTTAGGGTGGTTGTCGCCTTTGATGCTTCTAGCCAAGCACCTGATGCAATGCCTGTGGTCAGTAAACATTGGATGGGATAGTCCTGTTCCATCCGACATAGCAGCAAAATGGGAAATTATAAGAAGTGAGCTGTCTTTGTGTTCTGCCATTGCCATTCCTCGCTGCATCCACAAGCATCATCCTCAGTCCCTTATCGAACTACATGGCTTTGCTGATAGCTCTGAGAAGGGATATGCTGCAGTTGTGTACCTGCACCTGGTGTCCACCTCAGGTGTAATTTCAACCCAGTTGTTAGTTGCAAAATCCAAGGTTGCCCCTTTGAAACGAGTGACTCTCCCTCATCTTGAACTATGTTCAGCTCTCCTCTTGGCACGTTGCCTACATACTCTGATCGAAGCATACTCCCCTGAGTTGCCAATGCGAGAAGTATATGCTTGGACTGTCTCATCAGTTGTTTTGGTCTGGATCCAAGCGTCCCCACATCAATGGAAAACCTTTGTGGCCAATAGGGTAAGCAAAATTCAGGATTATACATCCTCAAACTGCTGGCGTCATGTTTCTAGCGCAGACAATCCTGCTGACTGTGCATCGCGTGGCCTTACTCCTGCACAATAAGTACAGCATCCACTTTGGTGGTCCGGCCCTCCTTGGCTTCGTCAGCCCAAAGAAAACTGGCCTGTCTCCCCAATCACGATATCTGAGGAAGCCCACTCGGAGAAACGTTCGTCTGTGGTTCTTCACACTGTCATAGAGTCATCTCCGTTAGCTACGTTAATGGATAAATTCTCCTGCCTGCGTAAAGTAGAAAGAATAGTGACTTGGTGTCTTCGTTTTAGTTATAATGCACGTCCGAACTGTACAAGAATTCTAGGTCCACTACAAGCTAAGGAAGTGCAATCTGCATTTAAGACCTTGATCAAAGAAACACAAACTGACTTCTCTGAGGAATTTGCCAGACTCTCACGCAACCAGTTATGCACTCCCGCCATTCAGAGTTTGACACCCTTTGTGGATGGTGATGGTATTCTACGGGTGGGCGGTCGGCTTCAGAATTCTGCCTTACCGTCGGATCAGAAACATCCCATACTACTTCCTAAGAACAGTCGCCTAGCTGTTCTCCTCATTGACAAGCTCCACCAGGAGTTCCTGCACCCAGGCGCCCTTACGGTAAAGTCACTGCTCCAGCAAGAGTTTTGGATAATAGGTGCCAGGAATTTAGTTCGCCGGCACTTGAAAGCGTGCCTAAAATGCTTCAGAACTCGTCCAAAGAGTGTTTCACCTGTCATGGCTAGTTTGCCAGCATCTAGAGTGTCTCAGGCTAAACCCTTTCTCCACACCGGTGTTGATTATGGTGGCCCCTTGTCCATTACCATGGCCAAGGTAAGAAAACCTTGAATTCTCTCAGCATATATCTGCCTGTTTGTGTGCTTTACCACTAAGGCCATACATATTGAGCTTGCATCTGACCTATCTACAGATGCCTTCCTCGCTGCTTCTCGACGCTTCATTGCGCGACGAGGACACTGTGCCCACATAAATAGTGACTGTGGCACAAATTTTGTTGGTGCAAATCGTAAATTGACTGATCTTGTAAGATTTATGGCTGATGCCACCACGAAGAAACTCTTTGTTGAGACTGCAGCTCCCAAAGGGACAACCTGGCATTTCAATCCACCTGCTGCTCCACACTTTGGCGGATTATGGGAGGCAGGGATTAAGAGTGTGAAATCCCTTCTACTGAAGTTTGTAGGACTGCAACTGCTCACCTATGAAGAACTATGCACCGTGTTGGCTCAGGTGGAAGTATCCCTAAATTCCCGACCTCTGTGCGCACTGTCAACTGATCCCAATGACACATCTGCATTGACCCCAAATCATTTCCTAACCTTTGGGCCTCCACAAGTGCTCCCAGATAACGACACTACTTTGACTCCTGTGAACAGGTTACAGCGATGGTCCCTGGTCCAACAAATCCATCAATCCTTTTGGAAGCGATGGCACCAGGAATACCTGCATCACCTCCAACAGAAGAAAAAATGGATCAGTGGAGACAAGAATGTGACTGAAGGACAGCTAGTGCTCATCAAGGACTCAAACCTGCCCCCACTGCGTTGGCGGGTAGCCAGAATTGTTAAGGTGTATCCTGGCAAGGATGGAGTCGTGCGTGTCGCAGAAGTTCGCACTGCCACAACCTTAAGTAACATCCATTGCTCCTGATATGTAGCAGCTATTACATACTGTGTGAAGCGCGATTTGCACACCTTGTCAGGCATTGCTTATTTTTGTCATAAAATTTATCAAATACGATTTAGTTAAGGGTAGCAGTACAAGGCAATCTTTATTCATTTTTTAAAGTACACATTACTTAGCCATTAGTGTTTCGTTTTTAAATATATTTATCTATTATTTGAAAAAGAAAAAAACAGTTGTTCAGCTCAAACTTCAAAGACTTATACCAGCCTTGGGAAGCGCTTTAGACCATCTGTTGTATTATTTGTTCAACTTTTTTTGTTGAGCCAGCTGTATAAGTTTTTTAGTCAAATTCTGAATCAACCTGTATTCACCTAATCTCTTAGACCTACGTGTTGACCAGTTCACCTTTCCCCTTCTCACCCATTGCCAAAATTGGACGGCCTTTATATAAAAAGAACCAAGCGCCATATTTTACATTTTTGAGATATCCTCATAACTGAATGCATGAAACACGCTAAATTCTTTTAAAAAATAGACCCAAGTGATATCTACTCTGTGCTGCTATCTGTGAGCACTTGAACCAACAACCATTTTGCTTAGAGGTTTTCTACTTTTATTTAAACTGAACCAAGTGACATTTGGCGGTTGGTTCTGTTTAAAGAAAATTTAATGTGTATTTTCTTTCTTGATTTAAAAAGAACCAAGTGATATTATAGTGATTGTACAGTAATAATATTGTGAAATCAAATAGCTTTTGGAATGTAATAAGTAGGTAATAGATGTGTTGTACACTTTAACGATGTCTGGATTGTTGCAAAGAGGGCGATACATGGTAGAATTGGCATGTGGTACAGAAATAAACAATGAAGAGAGAAAAAAGAAGCAGAATGTTCTTCAAATACCATCAAAGTTATTAGAAACCAAAAAGCCAGTAGATTTAGAGGTTAGTTTGGTATTACTAATTTGACTTACTGTATGGTTGTATTTTTACTTATAAATGCTCTAGTGACATGTGAAAAAAGCTATATTTTTACAGGTACATAATGAAGGTGAAGCTACTTCTGCAACAACCAACAATGAAAATGAGAGTGCCAGTATGACAATACAGGATGTTCTTGAGGTACCATGGGGAGTATTAGAAAACTGGGAGACAGCTCACTTCGTAGAGGTTAGTATGAGAAAACTCAGCAGGCTTATATTGCATTAATGTAATACCTACATTAAAATAACACAGTATGCATCCTATCAAATCTGTGTTATTACAGGTAACTACACATGATGCACAACTTGACGAAGCTGCTTCTGCAACCACCAGCAATGATAATGGCTGTGCTAATATGGGTCGGCCTCTTATTGGCAGTGTTCCTGAACATAATAATAAAAATAGTTACAACAATGAGGTATGAATGCATTTATGTGGCGTGTTTGATGCTGCTTTGATATTTATCATTTTCAAATTTTTAATATGCATATACATACATCATGTCAAGCTCTACACTATGTTTTGTATTGCTTTGGTGTGCATAAATATATTTTTGACACTAATATCTTAGAGGAATGGGGTTTAATTTGTTTTTAATTCAACATAGATTTTGAAATACTTGAGGGTACAAAATTCTATAAGTTAATATTAGATTTGTTATTGTGTGTTTTTTTACAGAGTAGAATCCCTCAAGATCATGATGCATATTGTCAAAAGGATCATACATATGATGATGAAGACTGGGATGATAGTGTTCAAGATCCAGACTACACTCCACATTTAGATTCAGGCAATGAAGGTGAACATAGAGAGACCAAAGACATAGAGGAAGAGAATGAAGATAATAGTAATGTACCTGAAAAGTTAGATGGACAAACGACTCAATACAAGAAAGGAGGTAGACCTAAAAAGGGGAGAAAACGAAAGCATGTAAGTCAAACATGTCAGTCACGGAAAAAACTAAAAGACAGCAACAAACCTCATTTCGTAGTTAAAGGTACTTACTGTAGTCCCAAGAAATTCAATGATTTTAATTGCAACTGCCCCAAACGATGTAAAGACAATGTTAATATTGATTCCAGAAAAAAAATTTTTGAGAAATTTTGGGATTTAGGATCTTATGATTGCCAGACTGCTTTCATTGCTGCACATATTCAAGAGGTAAATGTTAAAAGAAAGAGGTCATCATCTAACAAACGACAATACACTAGAAAATACGAACTGGATAAAGTGAATGTCTGCAGAGAAATGTTTACTCATACCTTGGGAGTATCAACAAAACGAGTCAACACATCACTAAACAAAATTCGCTCCGATTGTGTAACTGACAAGAGAGGAACTCACGGAAAAGGTGTGCCTCGAATTCCTCCAGTTGAAATTCAAAAAATTAAGGATCACATCAACAAGCTTCCTAGGTATAAATCACACTACTGTCGGCGAGTGAGTGGTGATACAGAATACCTATCTACAGAACTTACAGAATCAAAAATGTATGAATTATACAAAGAGGAAAATGAAGGAAATGGAGCAGTAAGTTTTAGTTGCTACAGAATGATACTTCACAGAGATTTTAATATCAAACGGAAAAAGCTGAAAAAAGATACCTGCAATGCATGTGACAGATTTCATGCAGCAATGCAAAACTGCAACAACATTGAAAAGGAAACAATTATGAATGATTTAAATGTGCATCAGTCAGAAGCTGAAGAAGCAAGAGATGCAATGAATCATGATCTTAAGACTGCAAAGGAATGTGAAAATGTGGAAACATTATGTTATGACATGGAGAAAACATTGCCTCTGCCTAGAATCCCAACAAATATAATTTATTACAAGAGGCAAAAATGGGTTTATAATACTGGGATACACTTTGGGAAAGAATCCAAAAGTTTCTTTTATGTTTGGGTAGAAGGCACTGCCGGAAGAGGTGCCCAAGAAGTGGGTTCCAGCTTGCGAAAGCATATTGTTACTCATGTCGGAAGGAATGTCACAGACATAATTTTGTGGTCTGACTCGTGTGGGGGCCAGAATAGGAATATCAAAATGGTACTAATGATGAGCACATTGTTTGATGAACTAAACTCACTGAATTCTGTAACACTTAAGTATTTAGTTTCAGGTCACACTTATCTCCCGAATGATTCTGATTTTGGCGATGTGGAATCTGCCCTAAAACAACAACAGCGACTATATACTTTGGAGGACTACATAAAGGTAATGGAAGGATGCCGTAAAAAGAGAAAATTTGTTGTGACACAAATGCAGAACGACGACTTTAAAGGGACCAGTGAAATAGAAAAAGAGATCACCAACAGGAAGATTGACACAGAAGGAAATAAAATTAACTGGCTCACAGTTCGTCAAATCAAATTGGAGAGATGTAAACCACAAGTTCTTCAGATGAAGACCAGCAATTCTCAAGAAACTTTCATTGATGTTAACATTAACAAAAACAAGCGACGAGGGAGACCCTCAGATGGATTTCAATCATCTAAATTAATTTCCCTGTGGCCCGAAGGAAAGCCTATAAGTAAGGAAAAGCTTAAGGATATTAAATCTATTCGTCATCTTATACCTCAAGGAGTCTGGCATTTTTATCAGAAATTTCAGTCAAGTACAGAGGTTGAAGATGACATAGATGGCTTTGGGAATAACGCAGACTTCACAATGGAAGATGAATAATGAATTGCTTATGTGTTTTATGCTGAAATGTGTATGTAATAGTTTCTCATAACCAACAGACTTTTAAGAACATTTTTGTGATTTATTTGACATCTCATATGGTATAAGTTATGCTTTCAGGGTATCTGGCATTTTTAACACAAAGCTTATATCCGACAGGTGAAGAACACTTGCCAGATTGTTTTAAGACTGATTATGTAGATTTGCAATGGAAAATTACTGAACGATGGGTATTAAGGTAATTAAAATGGTGTATTATTTGTTTGACAACATGACCATGGCATTCATGTTCCATTATACTTGGTTCTTTTTAAAGAAACTGTACTTTGTTTTATTCAAAGAGAACCAACAGCCATTTTTACTGATTAAACTATGATAGGAAGAGAATTCACAATGTTATGCATAATAATAAAGCAGCTTATTATACATGTTAAAATATTTTACAGTGATTTTTTTATGTAGATGTTTCATTATTTTTTTGACATATGGAAACTTTAAACAGTCTTTTCTCAGTTATGACTGAATGGCGCTTGGTTCCATTTATATAAAAGCCGTCCAATTATCTTTCCTTCAACCAACTAAGGATGACCAGGACAAGGAAAGCACATGACTATTTCGTTTCATATAGGGAGTTTGAAGGACGAACTCAGCTCCAAAGCTGCATTTGTTGTTCAACGTGCTGGACTTACCGGTAACTACTCCCGTGAGGGCTGAATGCCTCCATCATGAGCTCCATAGAGCCACAGGGAAACGGATACGCCATTTCAACGCAACTTGCGGGTATTTGAGGTGGAGCTACCACGAGAGGGTTAGGCTTCCCTTAAGGGCAACACAGATCTCAGGCCTGAACCGGGAAAATATTTTTTTTCTACGAGTGAAAAATCGTCAATGTTTCAGAATAAAACTATCATAGGAGCTTTGGCCAATCAGTTATTATAAAGTAAGCCCAGTATAATTTTTTACAATAATGGCGTTAGGTTTAATCAAGTTGCCTATCACCCACTGCAAATGTTTACTTAATTATCATTTTTGTAAAACGAACTTACTTTTTGATGAATTTTTATCATATTATGGTTCATATATTGAGTTGTAAAATTAAGTTTTAAAATTGTATTTGTTTAATAATATTTAAATACTATTAACATTTTATTTTCAAAATTTTTAGGTATTTTAACATTTAAATTTCATTATTATTTTTTTAATAAGTGTGTTTTTCTGTAATCTATTAATTACTACCTTTATATTACCCAATTCTAGCAAATATATTGACTACTATATCTTCTTTTACATTGAAGATTTATTTTAGTTGCCTGATAAACTATGCAAGAAAACTTGACTTCTTCGTTACAACCGTTAAAATAGAAAAATATCAAATCTGAAGTTGTTACCAACTTCCGAAATTAAGTATACATTTCTCGAACGATAAATTCGATAACATTTGTTTGTACTGTATCACCTTGTCAGTTGTGGAAACCTTTTAAATGATCGCTGGAGTCTGGAAAGATGAAATATAACCAATCTGACCTTAACATACACGCAGTGAAGCAGTGAAAAAGCGTTGCTGGGACGTCATCCAAGTGGAAACCTACCGGCTCGGCCCAACCCACTGCAGCGCGCGAATCAGCTCGAAGCAAAACAACAAAACAAGGTACAAGGAAGTGTGTGGAACAAGGTGACCCGAAGTGGCTTCGCTAGCCATGGTACATTACAGGTAAAGCTTCTTTCATTTCAATTACATATTACTATCACGCTAGACTCGATTGTCCTACTCACACTCGAGGTATGGTAGACAGTTCAGTGGCTGCCGCTATGTCTCCCACTGATCCCTAGCGGCGTTAGCACAAACTATTGCTGAATGAATTAGAATTCGCTCGAGGCCTTCTGGCTAGTGTCAGGTTCCAGTTTAGTCACACAGGCTATACGAACACAAAGAGGTTTACAATGAAACCTAGTGTAAATAAATGTTAATTTTCTAAAAATAAATATGAGGGAGCAGCCTTCAACGTTTTTAGTTTATTTAACGCTTGTGAATTTTTACTCAACAAGTATACAATAAAGTTTTAAATACAATTTCTATGGTTTTGGTAGTTTGCCGTAGC
The DNA here is from genome assembly GCF_032445375.1 of Bacillus rossius redtenbacheri. Classification (NCBI taxonomy): domain Eukaryota; kingdom Metazoa; phylum Arthropoda; class Insecta; order Phasmatodea; family Bacillidae; genus Bacillus; species Bacillus rossius. Next base: position 277,410,280 of record NC_086330.1, on the reverse strand, counting down.
TGTTTCTGTATTTTTAATATGTGGTATTTAAATTACCATATGTATTAAATATGTGAATATTCCAGTAGTTTCAGTTAGTTATATGTACTACATATTGTAGGTAACTTCCACAAACTTTAAGTATGTAGAATCTAAATATTTTTCAAACATATTTTTATTACTCGTAGCTTTAGCTTTTAAGTCGACCAATTAATGCGTTTTTGGAACTGAGTGAACACTTAAATAATGATTAGCAGTCTAAAGTCTTGATTTATCACCTGTTATGCAAGGTCATAAATAAAGATTTGATGGGAATAGCATTAGTATAACTATGTATTATACCAATACCAAAGCCGTAAAATTTATATATTTGTTGCATTTTCGTCGATATGCATAAGTTTTTCTGCAGATACTTCATCGTTGTAAATATACTCTGACTAAAATCATAAACTTAAGCAATGAATTTTTTTTAAAAACTACAATATTGTGATTAGAAATGCTTTAAATTATTTAATTTATATTGCATGCATATATTCTCATAACATCCAAAATCGCCACATAACACATGAGTTTTTTTTTAATATAAGATTTTCATTCGAGCATTTGAATCGAGGCATGCAATACAATTCGGTTAAACAGCAATATTTGTGTACAATAACTCAAAGCTTACTTGTCTTGAAAAGCCAAATTACAAAATTTATAATTACATAACATTTCTTTGTGTTATTTTACGAATTAGTTTGTAAAATGATGTGGCAGTTTAATAAGGCACATTAGTAGGAATAACATATCGTGTCCACTCCTTGTCAATCAATTAGTAACAACCAGAATATTTTCTTTAATACTATAAAATAAAATCTCATAAAATAAATTTATGTCAATACCGGATAGCTACCCGTTTACTGAAATAAGGTGGGAAAACATATTTTTTAAAAGTTAGTGTGTTTACAAAATATTTTGGCGGTGATTTAAAATACGTTATTACTAAGTCCTTACGACAACCAGTTTTAATTTAGTTGATAAGTTCTCATAAGTATATTTGCTGCACTTATTTATTCTCTATGTGATTGATATTATTCACATCCGAATATTCAATTGTACCCAATATTTTTCTCGCCATCATCTTTAATTTAGTGAACAAAAATTATCTAGTTTAATGTCAGCGTTTTACGACTCATGGATAAATTACCTAACTTTCAAACTAACTTTTTACTAAATTTACAAACTAAAACCAAATAGTTATAGGATGTATTATTTGTTAAATTGTTGTGATAGCGATACAGATAAGTACAATAGGTAGGAAAAAATAATGGACACTCGAGCATTGCGAAGAATTGGAATGTTACACAAAACAAACAAAAAACAAGCCAAATAAAGAAAATACATGATATAATTTCACATAAAATATCGTCAATATTAAATGCAAACACTTGTGGAATTCAGCTGAAGTGAATTCAGTATATATATATATATATATAATCTTCAGGAACGTCACATTTTTTTTCAAACCAACCAAACCAAAATCTTTCCTGATAACACCTCATATCGCCACCACTACTAGTTTCACTATTCCAAATTATTTGTTTTAACTTATATGGTAAATTAATTTATTTATTGCAGTCAATTCATCTTAAATACATTGCGAGTTGGTAAGTACACGAAATATAAATTTTTTAATATTTGACGATACATGTACATCATTTTTAATACAAAAATCATCTGGCCTCCAATATTTTTTTTGTGTTCTAATACAACGATATTCACGTAAATATATAAGAAAAATTACTCCGCCCATTTATAACCCTCCTTCTCCTAAATGTGGCGCGCAGGGGAAAAAAACCGTCTACCCTATTCTGTCAGTACTCGCCAGTGATGTGTAAACATCTAACCACGTTAATGAGCAAACTCATGTGTTCTAATTTTTATTTTCACGTTGCAAATAAACTTTTTAAAACAAAACTCGAACAAGAAATTTAACGTAGAATTCTTTAAAATAATCCCGAACATAATAAATAAACCGATAAATAAAACTGTCGCTTTTCAAACACCAATTTTCTAGATGCGAATCACACACATACTTTCAACGCCCACAGCTAGACTTCACTGCCTGAATTATTAACTTTGCTTCCCATCATCAAACGCAGATAGCAATTATCCGCACTAAACAAATATACATTTTAGACTATTAAAATCGGCTCCGCTAAAACCCCAGTTTTGGACCGGATTTTCGACAAGGGTTTTTATTAAAATACTGCCCATCTTGTTAAATTTTACTAAATATTTAATACTTTAAATTGTCCATCAACATTAAGAGATATACTTCTAAGCATATCCAAAATATTATCTTGAAAACCTTTTGTAACACATCTTATAACACTAAGTACATGTTTGTTTATTTGTTTTTATTAATCGACCGAAATCAGCCTTTAAATACTTTCTACAAGCAAACATTTACCTTACTGAGTTGATCTAACATTATTTTATTATTATTTTGTAATATAATTTTAAAAAAATTTAAAAATAGAATCCAGTTACGAGATTTGAACATCGAAACGTGAGGTCACCAAGCGCGGGTACTATCGATTTGCTATTACTAGAGACCTGCAAAATTCGCGGATTCATTGACCTCTAAGATAGACTCCACAGTCCTTTAAATACTCGCGGAAATGACACCTGTTCATTGGCTACTGACGCGTGAGACGTCTTGTCCGTAATTCGGCACTTTCTTGGTTTAGTGTTTCCCATTGGCTCACAGTTCCCCGGATAAAATGTGGGCCAATCGCAGAAGCGGTACGAAAGTATAGGTAGTAGTATAGGATAGCCGGAGCTGGGACAGGATTCAGGTTGTGGAGCTGTGTGTCCTTTCCGCCATCTTGGATTGTGACGTCACGGCGGCCATCTTTGACTCAAAATTCCTCAAAATTGACTCAAAATGACTCATAATTTCCCGTTTTCGAGGGAAAATTTCCCGTTTTCGAGGGAAAAATTCCCGTTTCGAGGAAAAATTAGGATTTCGAAAAACCACAAATGTCTTTTGCCTTAGAAAGAACACAAATTCCTGATATAGGCTTAAGCATCCTTAACTACAGCCTCCGATAAGCCTCTTTTAGGATTATGACGTCACCGTTGCAATTTTCGTTACGCCCGCCATCTTGAAAATCCGCAATTTTTATGATATAAAATCGGGAAAAATTTTAAAAATCATAAAAAAAATTATTTGATCGAATTAAATAAAAATCTTAAAAACCACTGTTGCAGTTATCGTTACGGTCGCCATCTTGGATTATATAAATTTTACATATTTCGTTACATCCGCCATCTTGGTTGAGTACCATGTCATTCTTACACTTTATGTTACGACCACCATATTGGATCCTATTAATGTTGCAATTATCGTTATGGTCGCCATCTTAAAATTTAGACGCCATCTTGATAATCCGTAATTTTAATGCTAGAGAATCGGGAAAAAACTTAAAAATCATTAAAAAAAATTAACTAATCGTATTAAATAATAAAAAACCTAAAAACCACTGTTGCAATTTTTCGTGACGGCCGCCATCTTGAAATCACCCGCTGGAGGTCACCATCTTGTTTTCGTCCGCTAGAGTGTGCTGATACCATGTTGGTATAATTATCTGGTCACCATACCTTTGTCCTCAACTGTTGACATTGAACTTTGACCCTGACCTTGAACTTTGACCTTGACCTTGAAATTTGACCTTGACCTTGAAATTTGACCTTGACCTTGAAATTTGACCTTGACCTTGAAATTTGCCCTTGACCTTGAAACTTGACCTTGTACTTGAAATTTGACTTTGTCCTTGTCGTCCATCTTGGATCCGTCATTTTATGTTTAGTACATGCTACCAGGAGCTACCGCCTGCTAGTGGTTATTGCCACCATCTTGTTTTCGTCTGATGGAGGACGCCATCTTGTGTGTACATCTTACCATCATGCTAGTTTTATTCTAACACGATACAGTGCAGTAATCATTTATTACCGAGGTGGCCAACATCTTGGAAATTCGTAATAACTAACACATAAATACGGAAAAAATTCCAAAAGTCTCCGAAAAAATCAATAATTAATTTACAAATTGAATCGATGGATTCGTGTCCTCGGTTCGATTCTTGACCAGTGACAGTTGTAACCAATTATTAAATAAATTTTAGATTCTGTTTTCCATTACCTTTCGCGGAGTTTATTGTCCATTCACTACTAAATTCACCTAAAAAATCACCCATTCAAGTAATGATTGATTCGATACTTGGTTCGATCTATTGTAGAAGCTAAAAATAAATTTAATCTAAATACCAGATAAGTGTAAGGTTCGAGAAATAAAACACCGCAAGTTCTTTTACAAACATAATATTTATTACATCATTTCTATTCTACTACAGGATCACTTGCGAAAGCCAGCAATCTTATAAACATTTAACCCTGCATAGGCGTGAAATGACTAATTCTTAGCTCCAATCGGTTTATACTAGACAGAGACCAACCAGAACCTTTACTAACATAGTTCTCCTCTTCTTGACAGAGTTTCTGGATACCGTTTTTAACAGTTTGCTTCACATCGTCAGAACTGTAAATTACTGCAGCCGATGTCTTGAATGCACATTTCTTCAATTTGTCATCTAACGGATATGGCTTTCCATATATACAGTCCAGCCACAAGTTATATTTTAATGGTCCGTTTGTTGCTACATCATCAGTAAGCTGATTGATTATGTCCTGTCTGATATCACCAAGAAAAGTACAAATGTCCTTCGACCCACCGAACGTATTTAAATAATAGTAGTCTTTCAACGTTCCACGAAATGCAGACTGCGCCAAGTAGAAGCCATTATCATTCACCTGTAGAGCACCGACCACAGTCTTAGGTTTAGTTCCATGTCCAGATACCATAGCAATCGGTTGCTGCGAATCTGTTTTTTTGTCTGTACGCTCACGAGCCTTCAACCTAAACCGAGGAGTTGAAATTTCTGCAGGTAGTTCTGCAGTAGGCGCACGGACTTCACCTTTACATTTTTTCGCATGTCGTCGCAAATTATCAATTCGAGTAAACCATTCATGACACTCATCACAGCGAAACTTCATGCGAGAAGGATTCTTCATGCATTTGCTCCGCTCATGTCTTCGTGCACCATGGGAAAATGCGAACGTCGTATCACAGTAGCTGCAAGGATACCGTGGTGATGAAGACGAACCTTTCAGACCTGATCCAGATGTCGATGTTACTACGATTTTACCATCTCCAGGCATACTCTTATGAACATCAATGCATCGTTGTTGCACCGAAACCTTTGCTTTCTGCCGCACAGCAGGACCTTTGCATGCCTTCATGTGCGTTTTCATATTATCTTTTCTAGCAAACTGCTTATGACATTTCTCACAACCAATCATTTTACGATAAAGGTTCTTAGCACATTCGCTCTTCTCGTGTCGTCGAGCATTGCTGTTGTTTGAGAAAATCTTGTCGCAGTAACAGCACCGATGTTCGTTAGTTGTCAAATCAGCATCCATTGAAGTCTCCATCGAGGTCGAATCGTCGTTCGTCGTGGTTTCCTGCACAGACAGCTCTGTAGTCATTAAGCTCTCTTCTGCTGGTGGTACCACGACTGATGAAGTCTCCTCCAATGTTGTCGTTCTCGTTGCCAACGGGATCTGCACCTTCTTCGTTGTCGCTGACGTCAAGGTTCCCGTAGACGATGGTACAATGTCCATCATGTTCGTCGTTAAAGTCGGTAAAGATGCCATCAAGTTCGCATGATCAAGTAATTACGCGACTTATGCACCAGATGAATCAAATTAGGTGATCCTTGCAACGTCGTCGTCAGTAACAAACTGAGCGACCAGATGTCTAGGACTCGCTTATATACATGCACCGGATGGAATAATACGCTAGTCAAATCAAGATCAATTTACTATAATACTAGAGTCAAATCATCATTAAAAATAGAAGCACCATCAAAAAGGCAGCACATTTTGGACGCGCCGTCAATAAAAAGGAAGCACATTCTACAAAACGAAAGCTCATTTAACGAAAAGGAGGTACACTCGCATTTACATTAAACTCGATAGGATGCGATCGTCAGTGTTAAGTTAGGATATAATGTCTCCATCAGTCTATGAATCCAACCAGTTAGTAGTTCTATAAGTAATTGGCATCAACAGTCTTTTGGCTCCAATATTCTGGCTTGTACTAGAACTATATCTTTGCTCAACAATGAGAAGTTCACAAGCTAGCAAAATCTTTTTATGTATTTTTGGTATTTTTTTGTCATTTTAAATTTTTTATTAATTTATTTGTTATTTATAAAATATTTTTTCCCTGTAATTTTATGATATCAAAGAAAACGTGTGTCGTTTTTCTCCGTGTGGTACTGATTATTCTTGGGAATATTTTGGTGGTTTTCTCCGTGTGCTCCTGATTATTCTTGCTAATTTTATGATGGTTTTCTCCGTGTGCTCCTGATTATTCTTGCCAATTTTATGATGGTTTTCTCCGTGTGCTCCTGATTATTCTTATCAATATTTTGATGGTTAATCCGTGTGCTTGCAATCAATCTTGCGGTTTCGGTCAAAGGTCAAGGTCACACCCATCCAAGATGTCCGCCGTGACGTTGCATTCCAATATGTCGGACCGTGAGAAATCTGAGAAGCACTAGCAGGAAGGATGAACTTCCTTCTCCTTGGAGACTATCGAAGCCATCCTTCTTATGCGATCGATAGTGAGCATCCTGCATCCTGCATAAAGGAAATATTATTTACCTGCAAACAACACGTGACGTCATCTGATGTTGAAAAGCGGAACTACTTGCACCAAGTACCTTTGCATGAGATAAATTAACTCTCACCACTGAATATTGCTATTGTAGTCAGTTAGAGACATGACGTTTCGTAGCCACGCGGCCAATTAGTCATGCAGTCTCGTGACCATGCGTTCTGGAAGCTTCGTAGTCCTATAGCCTCGCGATCACGTAACCTTTAATACTTGCAATCGCATAGTCTCGTAACCTCATGGCTCGTAGTCTCGTAGTAATGATGCAATGGAGCCTTGTAGACTTGATGCTACGTAATCAAGTAGCCTTGTAATTCTTATAACATAATGCCGTTGGAGCAGATGGATCAAAAGGGAAAATTCTGACGAAGACAGATGCGGCAATTGGAGCCTTGTAGATGAGTAGCTTCGTAGTCAAGTACTCATGCAGACTTGTAGTCCTGTATCCTCGCGGTCACTTAAACTTGAGTTCTAGATGCTTCGTAGCTCTGTAGCCTCGCAGGCATGTATAACTCGTAACCAGCTAGATCCTTTTAGACTTGTAGTCTTGCGGCTCATAGTCTCTTAGACTCGTAGCATTCTAGCCAAATATATTTGGCGCTGATGAGACAAAAAGCAGTTGGAGCCTATGACTTTAGAAGCCAATGACTTTTGGAGCCAAATACTGTTGGAGCCAATGAATATTGAAGCCAATGACTATTGGAGTCAATGAATATTGGAGTTAATGAATATTGGAGACAATGATAATTGGATCCAATGAATATTGGAGCCAATAAATATTGGAGTCAAAGAATATTGGTGTTAATGAATATTGGAGCCAATGAAAATTGGAGCCAATGAATATTGGAGTCAATGAATAATGGAGCCAATGAATATTGGTGCCAACGAATATTGGAGCCAAAAGACTGATGGAGCCTTTTGGAGCCTGTTGGAGCATTTTGAGCAATTGGAGCCAATTGATATTGGAGCCCGTGAATATTGGAGCCAATGATTATTGGAGCCAACGAATATTGGAGTCAACGAATATTGGAGCAAACGAAAATTGGAGCCAATGAATATTGGAGACAACGAATATTGGAGACAACGAATATTGGAGCCAACGAATATTGGAGCCTACGAAAATTGAAGTCAACGAATATTGGTGTCAACGAATATTGGAGCCTACGAAAATTGTAGCCAAAGAATATTGAAGACAATGTATATTGTAGTCAACGAATATTGGAGCCTACGAAAATTGTAGCCAACGAATATTGGAGCCAAAAGACTGTTGATGCCAATTACTTATAGAACTACTAACTGGTTGGATTCATAGACTGATGGAGACATTATATCCTAGCTTAACACTGACGATCGCATCCTATCGAGTTTAATGTAAGTGCGAATGTACCTCCTTTACGTTAAATGAGCTTTCGTTTTGTAGAATGTGCTTCCTTTTTATTGACGGCGCGTCCAAAATGTGCTGCCTTTTTGATGGTGCTTCTATTTTTAATGATGATTTGACTCTAGTATTATAGTAAATTGATCTTGATTTGACTAGCATATTATTCCATCCGGTGCATGTATATAAGCGAGTCCTAGACATCTGGTCGCTCAGTTTGTTACTGACAACGACGTTGCAAGGATCACCTAATTTGATTCATCTGGTGCATAAGTCGCGTAATTACTTGATCTTGCGAACTTGATGGCATCTTTACCGACTTTAACGACGAATATGATGGACATTGTACCATCGTCTACGGGAACCTTGACGTCAGCGACAACGAAGAAGGTGCAGATCCCGTTGGCAACGAGAACGACAACATTGGAGGAGACTTCATCAGTCGTGGTACCACCAGCAGAAGAGAGCTTAATGACTACAGAGCTGTCTGTGCAGGAAACCACGACGAACGACGATTCGACCTCGATGGAGACTTCAATGGATGCTGATTTGACAACTAACGAACATCGGTGCTGTTACTGCGACAAGATTTTCTCAAACAACAGCAATGCTCGACGACACGAGAAGAGCGAATGTGCTAAGAACCTTTATCGTAAAATGATTGGTTGTGAGAAATGTCATAAGCAGTTTGCTAGAAAAGATAATATGAAAACGCACATGAAGGCATGCAAAGGTCCTGCTGTGCGGCAGAAAGTAAAGGTTTCGGTGCAACAACGATGCATTGATGTTCATAAGAGTATGCCTGGAGATGGTAAAATCGTAGTAACATCGACATCTGGATCAGGTCTGAAAGGTTCGTCTTCATCACCACGGTATCCTTGCAGCTACTGTGATACGACGTTCGCATTTTCCCATGGTGTACGAAGACATGAGCGGAGCAAATGCATGAAGAATCCTTCTCGCATGAAGTTTCGCTGTGATGAGTGTCATGAATGGTTTACTCGAATTGATAATTTGCGACGACATGCGAAAAAATGTAAAGGTGAAGTCCGTGCGCCTACTGCAGAACTACCTGCAGAAATTTCAACTCCTCGGTTTAGGTTGAAGGCTCGTGAGCGTACAGACAAAAAAACAGATTCGCAGCAACCGATTGCTATGGTATCTGGACATGGAACTAAACCTAAGACTGTGGTCGGTGCTCTACAGGTGAATGATAATGGTTTCTACTTGGCGCAGTCTGCATTTCGTGGAACGTTGAAAGACTACTATTATTTAAATACGTTCGGTGGGTCGAAGGACATTTGTACTTTTCTTGGTGATATCAGACAGGACATAATCAATCAGCTTACTGATGATGTAGCAACAAACGGACCATTAAAATATAACTTGTGGCTGGACTGTATATATGGAAAGCCATATCCGTTAGATGACAAATTGAAGAAATGTGCATTCAAGACATCGGCTGCAGTAATTTACAGTTCTGACGATGTGAAGCAAACTGTTAAAAACGGTATCCAGAAACTCTGTCAAGAAGAGGAGAACTATGTTAGTAAAGGTTCTGGTTGGTCTCTGTCTAGTATAAACCGATTGGAGCTAAGAATTAGTCATTTCACGCCTATGCAGGGTTAAATGTTTATAAGATTGCTGGCTTTCGCAAGTGATCCTGTAGTAGAATAGAAATGATGTAATAAATATTATGTTTGTAAAAGAACTTGCGGTGTTTTATTTCTCGAACCTTACACTTATCTGGTATTAAGATTAAATTTATTTTTAGCTTCTACCATAGATCTAACCAAGTATCGAATCAATCATTACTTGAATGGGTGATTTTTTAGGTGAATTTAGGAGTGAATGGACAATAAACTCCGCGAAAAGTAGTGGAAAACAGAATCTAAAATTTATTTAATAATTAGTTACAACTGTCACTGGTCAAGAATCGAACCGAGGACACGAATCCATCGATTCAATTTGTAAATTAATAATTGATTTTTTCGGAGACTTTTGGAATTTTTTCCGAATTTATGTGTTAGTTATTACGAATTTCCAAGATGGTGGCCACCTCGGTAATAAATGATTACTGCACTGTATCGTGTTAGAATAAAACTAGCATGATGGTAAGATGTACACACAAGATGGCGTCCTCCATCAGACGAAAACAAGATGGTGGCAATGACCACTAGCAGGCGGTAGCTCCTGGTAGCATGTACTAAACATAAAATGACGGATCCAAGATGGACGACAAGGACAAAGTCAAATTTCAAGGACAAGGTCAAATTTCAAGGTCAAGGTCAAATTTCAGGGTCAAGATCAAAGTTCAAGGTCAAGGTCAAAGTTCAAGGTCAGGGTCAAAGTTCAATGTCAACAGTTGAGGACAAAGGTATGGTGACCAGATAATTATACCAACATGATATCAGCACACTCTAGCGGACGAAAACAAGATGGTGACCTCCAGCGGGTGATTTCAAGATGGCAGCCGTCACGAAAAAGTGCAACAGTGGTTTTAAGGATTTTTTATTATTTAATACGATTATTTAATTTTTTTAATGATTTTTAAGTTTTTTCCCGAATCTCTAGCATTAAAATTACGGATTTTCAAGATGGCGTCTAAATTTTAAGATGGCGACCATAACGATAATTGCAACATTAATAGGATCCAATATGGTGGTCGTAACATAAAGTGTAAGAATGACATGGTACTCAACCAAGATGGCGGATGTAACGAAATATGTAAAATTTATATAATCCAAGATGGCGACCGTAACGATAACTACAACAGTGGTTTTTAAGATTTTTATTTAATTCGATCAAATAATATTTTTTATGATTTTTAAAATTTTTCCCGATTTTATATCATAAAAATTGCGGATTTTCAAGATGGCGGGCGTAACAAAAATTGCAACGGTGACGTCATAATCCTAAAAGAGGTTAATCGGAGGCTGTAGTTAAGGATGCTTAAGCCTATATCACGAATTTGTGTTCTTTCTAAGGCAAAATACATTTGTGGTTTTTCGAAATCCTAATTTTTCCTCGAAACGGGAATTTTTCCCTCGAAAACGGGAAATTTTCCCTCGAAAACGGGAAATTATGAGTCATTTTAAGTCAATTTTTAGGAATTTTGAGGAATTTTGAGGAATTTTGAGTCAAAGATGGCCGCCGTGACGTCACAATCCAAGATGGCGGAAAGGACACACAGCTCCACAACCTGAATCCTGTCCCAGCTCCGGCTATCCTATACTACTATAGTTGTTTTGATGCTAGCCTATCGCGAAATCAATCCGCGAATTTTGCATGTATCTAGCTATTACATAAGCCTCTTGGGAATTCTAAAGTGTGATATGTATTATAATTATTGTAATGACAGTTCTCTTAGGTATTTTAAAACTGGTTATTACTTTTTTAAGTAGTATAGGAATGGGCATACTGGGACTGGCGCCGGCGCGTGGTGTGTGGCCGGTGGTTTCGACCGCCATCTTGGATTGTGACGTCACGGCGGCCATCTTGGATGGTTGTGACCTTGACCTTGACCTTTGACCTTGACCTTGAATTTGATCCTCAAAATGTGTCAAAATCCGCCAAAATTGGGCAAAATTTGCCCAAAATTCCTCAAAAAACGCCAAAATTTCAATTTCTGTGAAAAAAAATTCCGCCAAAAAATCTCAAAAAATTCCACAATTCAAAAATTCCCGTTTTCGAGAGAAAAATTCCCGTTTCGAGGGAAAATTTCCCGTTTTTAGTCCTTAAAAATCTCTGCGGCTAGAAATGTCCATATGTAGGCTTAAGCATCCATGTCTACAGCCTACGATAAGCCTCTGACGTCATCATGGATTATGACGTCACCGTTGTAATTTCCGTTACGGCCGCCATCTTTAACTTTTTTATTTATTATCCGATTTTAATGAAATTTTTTTTAAAATTATAAAAATATTCACTTAATAAAATTTCAATAATATTTTTTTAAAAATCATACATTAACGACACGGAGCTCGGAGTCCTCGGTTCAAACCCGACGAGTGCAAAAAAAATAAAAATGACGACCGATCCTTCCCCCCGCGGTGGCTGCAGGCATACCGACTCCCACCACTTTTTTTCAAAGCATATATATCGTCAGGTAGTATGACGTCATGTCCGCCATCTTGTCCTCGTCTGCTGGAAGCCATCATCAGTGTATCGTCGGCGAGAGTGCGCTGACGCCATGTTAGTTTAATTCTTATCCGCTAGAGTGCAGTAATAATTTATTATTGCTGTGACACCCGACATCTTGTCATTTGGCCGCCATCTTGAAAATCCGTAATTATTTAGCTAGAAAAGCGGGAAAAATTCCAAAATTCATCAAAAAAATCACTCATTAATTTACATATTGATTCGATGGATTCCTGTCCTCGGTTCGATACCCGATCGATGCAAAAATGTTTAATTTTATGAAAAAATAATAATTTCAATAAACCATGTTAAACTTTCGTAAAGAGACTTTAAATCCTCTACTACCATCATCCTATAAGCCATCAAGACCAACATATTGGAAATTCGTAATTTTAATGCTAGAGATTCGGGAAAAAGTTCAAAATTCATTAAATAAATTTGTAATCTATATACAGATTGATTGGATCGACTAAGGTCCTTGGTTCGATCCCTTGTCGATACAAAACAACATTAATATTTTAAAAAAGTACCACTAAAGTGTAAGTTTTGAGAAAATAAAAAACACCGCAAGTTCTATTAAAAAAACTTTTATTACATACATACTACACTACTACAAGTACAAAAAAAATACACAGACAAATTACTAAAGTTTTTTGGATTTCTCGACGTCTGCATCTGCCACCCACGAATTGAAGCGAGGTGGAAAGCCCCACCACTTGACGTAGGACAGTCCATTTCTTCGTTTTATAATCTTCTCCACCAAGTACGTATCGGGATACAACGTAGGCTGAATCTCTTCGGCATAGAAGCCGCCATGGATAGGTTTGTGGTCCAAATCTTCGAGGTAGTAGGTCCTAGGCTCTGATTCACGAACATGTGTCACACGGAAAAGTTCGGGACTCCAGTTCGCAGTGAAACCTTTCTCGAAGATACATTTCTGCTTGGAGATTCGCACAATGTTGCCGACGTAAGCTTTACGCTTTCGTGGATCTTTCTTCTTCGTGTTGGGAAAAACTGTTTGAAGCAGGCGATTATCCTTTACGTCCTTTGGCTTCATTTTCGTGGTAGAATGCACAGTGGAATTATACTCGCTTATTAGTTTCGGCAAGATGTCAAGCCACTTGTAATTTCCGTTAGCCGTAAATTCCGCCACATCTTGGAACGCAAAGTTCTGTTAAACCTTTCGACAACGGAGGCTTTGACGTTACTAAATGTAGAGTAGTGTTTGATGCCATACTTCTTCATCAAAGCCTTGAAGGTCGCATTGTAGAATTCTTTCCCGAGGTCCGTTTGCAGGTGCGACGGTACACGTCCATCACGCAAAATATTGTTCATGGCCTTGGCTACGTCAGTTGCAGTCTTTGATTTGACAGGTCTAGCCCAAGCGAACTTGCTATAAACATCGATGACTGTCAACATGTACTTGAAACCTTTATTCAATCGGGAATACGGTATCATCTCAACAAGGTCCGCCTGGAATAAATCATCAATTCCACGAACTATGACTTTGCGACGAAGGTATTTCCGTCTAGCAGGAGCATGAAGTTCGCGAGCGATTCCGGTTCGACTTATTGTATGTAGCCGGCTTCCTTCAGTTCTTCAAGTATGGAGACTATTTCGTTGATGTGCGAATAGTTTCCTACACTAAGCGATGCATGTAGAATTCTAAGGCGATCAACTAATTCATTAGGGTCGTCCCAATATACATAGTCAAATGTCTGACCACTTTCTAGCTTTTTTAAACCTTCGCCATGTATTGTTAGTTCACTGAAGAGATTAGCGAGAATGTCGATTTTTTCATGATCTACGTCTTTATATACACCACTATCTGGATCGTTATCGCGAAAATGTGCATTGGTTAGCTCTAGCAGTTTTTTGTACTCTTGTAAGTCGTTGTGAGAATATCCTTTAGGCTCCCTGCGAAACAGCAATTCGTACAGACCCGGAGTCCCGCGCGTTTTGAACTCTGCTACGCGCACGATATTTCCTGGTAGAAAGTCTATTTCTTTAGCACCGAGGAACCATTTATTATGTTTTCTGTACACTCCGTAGGTCGTGTCATTATTCCGGCTCGTAAACGATATCAGGTATGGTCGGACCATTGCATTAACTTGATGTCCCTTTTTCGGTATTTTTTTCTTGTGCATGGACTCTGTACTTGTTAAGTCCTCTTCTCGATCTGGTTCATACTTTCTCTTCTTTACAGTCGGCATTTCATCTTCAACTTCTGTCTTCACAATGAAGGCTGGTTCTTCCTTGTTTTTAAGTTCGTCGAGGCGACTAGTGATTGGTTTAAATATCTCCTCATTTTCCATCTCACGTGCAAGTCTGGTTCGTCTAGCAAGTAAATATTTTTCGCGAACAGACTGTATAGCTCGATGAAGGTCACTTGTCAGGTCCGACATTGTACTGGCTGAAAACTTATTGCAAGACCTCCTTTTATACTTTTCTATTCGTTCGCAGAAACTTCTTTCTTGTGTTTGGCCAAATCTGAATTTGTTGACGATTGAGATAGTGATGCTTTCAGACTACTTTGAAAAGTCCTCAGATCGTCCCGTCTTTGTGCATTCGAAACTTCGATCATGTCGCGAATGCGAGAATCCGAAGCTTCCACGCGCTGGTCTATGGCTACGAGGTACTCAAATAATTCCTTTTTCACCCCGTCTATTTTTTGAGCCAGTAGCGAAATGTATATGCGGATAACGTCGTCATGAGACTTGAGAGCAGTACGTAAGACTCGACTGCTACGACCGAATTTCGAAATGCTATGACTCATGTTTGGTGATAAACTGATCGAAACCGCGTCTGTACCTGCCCTTATATAGAGGCCAGTCTTTGACTATAACTAGGAATCCGTGTTCTTCTTTCCAACACAAGGAGCACATGTCTTTGAATTCCTGGAATGTCATGTCGGTGTTTACGTGATCATCATAAGCGTGGCGTAAATTAAGTTCGTCCATGCGAAACAAAACTATGACATTTGCGTTGTCTCGTAGGAGATGTTTTGGAATACGACTGTACGTCTGACACAGGTAAACGCAGTCTACCTTGGCGTGTCTGCCCATGGAAAAGTACTCTTGTATTATGCCTTGTTTCTCGCACATTACATCGTCGAAAACAAACACGGAATTGGCTTTTGCTTCGCTTGGAGGTACAACATTGGTATTATCGCTAAACGGAAAATACTCCAGACCATCCACAGATCGTAGAACAGTTGCTAGGCGCTGGTACTTTGACTGTTGCAACGACTTGGAATACAAGTAAACGTTCTCGAACCGAAGACCATTTGGTTCCTCCAGTAAACTCAGTAAAACACACGTTTTACCGCAGTTGGACGGACCCGCCATTATGCAACGTACGGCAGAAGGCAACAGTAAGCCATGTCGTGATTCACGCGCACTAAATACATCGTCTTGCGTAATGCGCACGGGCAAACACACGTCTTGCTTGACGACCTGCATTGTACTAAAGTAATTGTATAAAATCAAACACATTTATACTTTCTGGTCAGTTGTGCGTAATGACTCGAAGAGGTAAGAACAAAAAACACATCGGCGCAGGACTCGTGAACTCTCTGATAAACAATCTACCATTCGAGCTACACATTCCTGGCTACAGATTTTGCGGCCCCGGCACGAAACTAGCGAAAAGGTTAGCTCGTGGTGACGTGGGCATTAATTCTCTCGACGAAAAGTGCAAGCAGCACGATATCGCATATTCATTAAGCAAGGATCTGGAATCCAGGCACCGGGCCGACGAGATATTGGCACAGGAAGCCGAAGATATAAGTAAATCGTCGAACGCGGGACTAGGGGAGAAAATCGCAGCGTGGGGCGTATCTAAGATCATGAAGGCAAAGACGAAATTAGGACTGGGTGCTCGTCGAACCAGCTACATCAAGTCAAAGACTAACTCACGCAAGACCAAGAAGCGCAAGATCGGTGCAGGCGTGCAAAAAGACAAGCAAAAACTACAGACTCTCGACAAGAAGATTATAGGAGGATTTCTTCCTTTGCTTTTGCCTGCATTGGGTGCTCTCGGAGGCCTTATCGGTGCAACGAGCGGTATAGTGCGGGCAGTCAACACTTCGAAGAATGAGCGCAAGCAGTTAAAAGAAGCACAGCGACACAATGCCAGCATGGAAGCCATTGCCATCGGTAAAAAAAACGGCGCAGGACTGTACTTGCATCCTCACAAGACAGGACGAGGCATGAGAAAGAAACATGTAAAGAGAAAATCCTAAGTTCCCTACCGAAACGACCGCTCACCAACGTAGATTTAATAAAGTACGCACGCAAACTGAAAATACCAAATTTTCGCGGCGTGTTTATGCGAGACACTTTGCCCAGTAAGCCAAAGACACGTGAGTGCGCCATAATTAATTTAGACACGTCGGCGGGTCGCGGCACGCACTGGGTGGCGTACATAAAGTCTGGAAAAAAAGCTACTTACTACGACAGTTTTGGAAATTTACGCCCTCCGCCCGAACTGCGACAGTACCTGGGCCGGTCCACTACGTTGTTTTACAATTACGAAACGGAACAGAAGCCTAATCAAACAAACTGCGGACACTTGTGTCTTCGCTTTTTAACAAACAAAAATTAGCTGACAAATAAAAATTGCTACTTAAAGGTTGTGCAGTGATGTTAATTTATTAGTCATGTCGATAACACTTACCCTGACAGGTCACGCATCTGAGCTGCGGGCGGTTCATTTCCCGCCTCTGGATTTAGACGGAGAATGGAGCATCGGGCTCGTAGATTTTCAAACGTATAATGCCATACCTAATATCGACGAAGAAAATTGCAAGATCTGCTTCCTGAAAAGTGATGGGACCGCTCATGAAATACGGTTACCTGTTGGCTCTTACGAAATTGACGACATTGCAAATTACATCAGGGATATGTTACCACAGGATGTAGACTTTCAACTGCGTGGAAATCCAAACACTCAAAAAAGCATTCTAACATGCAGTGAAAATGTCGACTTTACGAAACCTGGCACCATAGGTACGATGCTCGGATTCGAATTAAAGGTTTATGATACGGGAAGAACGTACGAATCTACACGCGCAGAAAACATTTTGCCTGTGAATGTCATAAGAATAAACTGTAATTTGGCAAGTGGAACGTATCTCAACGGAAGACTAAGCAACATGCTGCACGAGTTTTCGCCGATGGTCCCGCCAGGATATAAACTGGTCGAAGTACCGCAAAGTATCATTTACGTTCCAGTCGTCGTGAAGTGCGCACACGAAGTCGTCGTCCGAATCGTTGACCAGCGAGGACGATTGGTGAATTTTCAAGACGAAGAAATTACATTACGTCTGCACTTGAAGCGATGGGCATAAAGTTCGTAACACTGAACAGTTATAAAAGAAATCGTATTGGCGTGAACAAGAACAGTTCTCTACCAGACATCGGTGCATTAACACCTGACAACATAAAGTATCTTCTCAGTATTGGACAAGTGCCGAATAAATATGGAAGACGAAATCCTCAACGTGGAAGATCCAGTCATTTTTGATGACAGCATTACGAAAATGGAATTGCACGAGTACCAGCCTTTCCTGCTCGGACCGTACGCACTACCATCGGAAGTACGCATTGCAGTACAGCACCAAGATATTTGTACTTTACCTTCGCAGTCATTTCTACGTATAAGAGGCACGCTTACAAAAGCGGATGGTACGCATCCGACAACGACGTCAATATCCTGCAATGGTATTCTTCACCTAATCGAGCGCATTACTTATGTACTCAATGGTGTCGAGGTAGACCAGACGAGAGATGTAGGCATAACATCTGCTATGAAAAATTACCTTTCGCTCACGCCAAATGAACTGTCTGCTGCAAAGATGGCCGGTTGGGCTCTCGAGAATGAATATAAGCTTCCGGTTTATGCCGAAGGGAAGTTCGAAGTTTGTGTTCCTCTGTCCATGCTTCTTGGATTCGCTGAGGACTACAAGCATATAATCATTAATTCGAAACAAGAGCTCGTACTGCTTCTAGCCAACACGCACATTAATGCAATTGTCGCCGCTGCAGAAAACCCTCAAGATGTCTCGCTAACACTACAGTCTATCGAGTGGATGCTGCCCCACATCCAAGTGAGCACCGTTGAACGAGTCAAGATGTTGAAGAACATAGAAAATGGCAAGAATTTCGATGTGCCATTCCGATCCTGGAGCCTGGAAACTTATCCTGGCTTGCCTCATAGTCAGCGTATCAATTGGATAGTAAAGTCCAGCTTCGCTACGGAAAAACCAAGATACATCATCGTCGGGCTTCAGACCGGAAGACAGCTCAATGCAGGAGTAAGTCGCTCCGTATTCGATAACTGTCAAATACGTAATGTAAAAATATTTTTAAACAGCGAAAGTTATCCGTACGTTGACATGAACATGGACTTTGAAAGTGGAAGATTCCTTCTAGCATATCAAATGTATGCCAAGTTTCAGCAAGCTTACTATGGGCGGAGACAGTCACCGATACTGAGTCCCGACAGTTTCAAGAACAAGGCTCCGTTAATGGTGTTTGACGTTTCCAAACAGGATGATCGAATAAATTCAAACATCATCGACTGTAGGATCGAGATAACGACTAGCGGAAACATTCCACCAAACACCTATGCTTTTTGTCTGATACTTCACGATCGGCTTGCATCGTACAATTGTCGAGACAAACTTGTGAAAATCCTGACATAAATACGGTTTCGTTTTCGATGATAATTTAGTTACGACCGAGCATTGCTAGCGACAAGATGTACTGCAACCTGCAAGGTTTCCAGAGTCAAAATGGATTCGTGCTCAAGGAAATTAGCGTCACCTCCGGAGACAAGACTCGAACCCGCAGCTTCCGACCTCCGTATCCGTGGAAACTACTAGACGAAAAAAGTAAACAATCGAACGAATGGCTATGTAAATACTACCATGGCCTGGAGTGGGACGAAGGAATAATTCCGTACCACCAAGTGAAAAACACTATTGAAGATTTACTAGTTCAAAACGAAATAATCTACGTTGCCGGACCGGAACAGAAGAAATGGCTGAGCAAGTTGTGTGACGACGGAGCAGCTGAAATCGTAGATATACAGACCGACTACGGCTGTCCTTCCCTGCGCAAGCTTAGTGCAATATACGACATGCAGCCATGTGACAAGTTTGATCGTGTCTGTGCCTGCACAAACTCGCAGCTAATGAAGAAATGGCACACACAATGTTAGTAGGAGCCTGCATATATAAATGGCGTACATACGTACGCGCCTTCAGTTGACGTTCGACCTGCAAGAAGATGTTTACGTTTCATCCTGCTAACGTGTACGTGAGCGCAAGACCTAGCTTCAGCAGTGTCGAGTACAGCTACTGGGATTCCGGGTATCTACGTACATATACAGAAACCTGTGATGGAGGTGCTCAGCATTGGCGGTTTGCGCACTTTCCTGTGTCCTACGAACCGACTCAGCAGCTGGTAGCTTGTTGCGAACCTGGAAACTGTGCCGTCTATCACATGAGACCACACACAATCCTTCCTGCTAGCATCGCTGAGGTAGTCGCCTCGTCTGCATGTGCAACACCAAACATGAGCGTGTTGCAACCTGTTGCGACCTGTGATGCTTCTACGCAGACGCCCAAACGGTGTGTGTCTCGTCGTCGCAGTTCAGGCAGTGAATCTGTCCCAACTAGCACTGAGCCAAAGCCAAGGCGTAGACGTGGTCACAGACGTCATCGACCATGTCTTGTTGGAGTTGTCAACGTCGCAGAAGATGACCAGCTGGAATCCAGTGTTCCTGATCCTGTGGCCTGCGAACCAGTTGGAACCGGAGTCAACGAACCAGTTGGAACCGGAGTCAACGAACCAGTTGGGACCGGAGTCGACGTGTCAGTTCGTGCGGCATTAAAGACTTTGCTTGTGAAAATGATTGATTCCTTAACCTAATATGTATTTGTGTAATTTTTATAAATAAATGTGTAAAACTTGAACTCGTATGCTTTTTATTTCTACAATTTTTAGGTACCTAATAGGAAAAAAAAAATAATTTTAAATACAGACATTATTTTGACTCATGAGGTATACCAGTAGACCACGGGTATATAAGCGAGGTTCAGACGACTGGACCCGCAGTTCACCTCTGGTCGCGGTGCAGTACGGACGTGCTCTCTCCATTAAGTTTCGTGAGATTTAGTTATGTCGACTGGAATAGAATGTTTACCGACAGCAGCTGGGACCTCGATGGCAGCAACGATGATGGAGTCGGAGATCCCGATACCGACTGCAGAGGAGACCACGGCGGCGGTGGAGATCCCGATACCTGCTGCAGAGGAGACAACGATACGTGCTGTTCCATCATCAGCTGAAGTTTCACCATCTGCATTCCAGACTTCAATTCATGAAGAGCATACATCGCATCAATGCAAATATTGTGACGCATCATTTACTAGAACTTCAAATGCACGCAGACATGAAAGAAGCAGCTGTCAGAATAATGCTCAAAGAATACTGTTTCAGTGCAAAAAGTGCAATAAACTAATTTCCCGTCTCGACAGCTTACATCGTCATTATAAAAAATGCTCCGAGACGTATAATGAACATGGTTATTGATTTGACTCATGTGTTGTACCGGCTAATGAGACTATATAAGTGAGACCCCAGGTGATATGGACTTCAGTCCGTCTCTGGCTGCGGTGATAAACGGCTCGGATAGTTAAGACTTGTATAACATAATGGACCAGTATCTATCTATTCTTGAGAACTCGATGGCATCATTACCAGTATCAACACCAACCTGGATCGAAGGTCTACCATCATCAGTGCAGAGCCCGATGACAACGATGTCTACAGCTACACCTGCTCTCTCAGCACAGCGGGAGATTTCGACGCGTGCAACATCTTCTGCAGAGCAGACCTCAACGGCTTCAGAAGTTAACATGTCAGCAGTGTTACAATGGTTGTCAACAGTTCCAGTGGCATTGATGAAGGAAGGTGCATCCAACGGTGTTCCATCATCCGGCTGCATGTACTGCGAGAAGATCAAAAACTTGAAATTACGTGATAATGTAATACACAATTGTAGTGATAACTCTGAACGCATTGAATATCAGTGCAACAGATGTTTAAGCAAGTTTGTACAATATGGAAGATTAAAACGGCACCTCAGGAATTGTGATAGACTGGCTGTACATTCATCGGAATCAAACTGTATATTTTGTAACAAAACATTGGCAAATATTCAAAGTGCACAACGACACGAAATATATCACTGTCCTTTTAATGAAGTCGATAATTCTGCTTTGTGTGCAAATTGTGGTGTACCAATATGTCGACCTGATAAACTGAATAGACATTTAAAGTCATGTAAAGGACTTAGTCCGTATAGTAAGAAGACTGTTTCAATCGAGAAATCCAAAAAACTTTAGTAATTTGTCTGTGTATTTTTTTTTGTACTTGTAGTAGTGTAGTATGTATGTAATAAAAGTTTTTTTAATAGAACTTGCGGTGTTTTTTATTTTCTCAAACCTTACACTTTAGTGGTACATTTTTAAAATATTAATGTTGTTTTGTATCGACAAGGGATCGAACCAAGGACCTTAGTCGATCCAATCAATCTGTATATAGATTACAAATTTATTTAATGAATTTTGAACTTTTTCCCGAATCTCTAGCAATAAAATTACGAATTTCCAATATGTTGGTCTTGATGGCTTATAGGATGATGGTAGTAGAGGATTTAAAGTCTCTTTACGAAAGTTTAACATGGTTTATTGAAATTATTATTTTTTCATAAAATTAAACATTATTGCATCGATCGGGTATCGAACCGAGGACAGGAATCCATCGAATCAATATGTAAATTAATGAGTGATTTATTTAATGAATATTGGAACTTTTCCCGAATTTCTAGCTAAATAATTACGGATTTTCAAGATGGCGGCCAAATGACAAGATGTCGGGTGTCACAGCAATAATAAATTATTACTGCACTCTAGCGGATAAGAATTAAACTAACATGGCGTCAGCGCACTCTCGCCGACGATACACTGATGATGGCTTCCAGCAGACGAGGACAAGATGGCGGACATGACGTCATACTACCTGACGATATATATGCTTTGAAAAAAAGTGGTGGGAGTCGGTATGCCTGCAGCCACCGCGGGGGGAAGGATCGGTCGTCATTTTTATTTTTTTTGCACTCGTCGGGTTTGAACCGAGGACTCCGAGCTCCGTGTCGTTAATGTATGATTTTTAAAAAAAATTTATTGAAATTTTATTAAGTGAATATTTTTATAATTTTAAAAAAAAATTTCATTAAAATCGGATAATAAATAAAAAAGTTAAAGATGGCGGCCGTAACGGAAATTACAACGGTGACGTCATAATCCATGATGACGTCAGAGGCTTATCGTAGGCTGTAGACATGGATGCTTAAGCCTACATATGGACATTTCTAGCCGCTGGGATTTTTAAGGACTAAAAACGGGAAATTTTCCCTCGAAACGGGAATTTTTCTCTCGAAAACGGGAATTTTTGAATTGTGGAATTTTTTGAGATTTTTTGGCGGAATTTTTTTTCACAGAAATTGAAATTTTGGCGTTTTTTGAGAAATTTTGGGCAATTTTTGCCCAATTTTGGCGGATTTTGACACATTTTGAGGATCAAATTCAAGGTCAAGGTCAAAGGTCAAGGTCAAGGTCACAACCATCCAAGATGGCCGCCGTGACGTCACAATCCAAGATGGCGGTCGACACCACCGGCCACACACCACGCGCCGGCGCCAGTCCCAGTATGCCCATTTACATACTACTTTTTTATATGATTAATTTCCTTTACCAAATATATTACAGGGTAGTTTCACTATCGTAAAGTTCAATGGGCAGTCCAATACGTTTTTTATGTCCCCTTATATTTACGAACGTTAATATATACGATTTACGTTGTTACAGATGGGTCCACTATCTTCGTAATAAATTTCTGTTTTTCGAATTCGTTTGATTTTCACGAAATCAATCCTACCTAATGTTGTATAACAAGAGCTAATATCTTTACAAATCAACAAGACAACTCAACATAAAAAACAGTTTTAAGAGTACTAAACAACTAAACATTATAGCGTCATAACAGTGACAGACAGCGCAGACAATCAGTAGCGAAAGAACTCAATTGCACACAAACGAGAGCGACAGTATGAATAAAACACAAACGAACACAGTAAGCTTTTGAGAGTAGCTTAAAGTTTTTTATGTATTTTGTACGTCTATTCATACTATTAGTCTTAATTTTAAGTGACAGACAGTAATTAAAGCAATCGGAAAAGCAATCGTGTAACCTTGCCAAAATGCTTGAGAAATTAACCGTAACGTTCTTCAAACCATGTCCTTCCGATCTCTCATTATTATATGGTGGCATGTTAGTAATTTCTCCCACGGCTAATTGGCAGTTGGAAATGTAATTAGTTACGCCTTTACCATGACGTCAAGTGTTATGAAACCACGGAAATGATATTTGTGAGCACAAATGCGTTATGTTTATTTTTCCGCCGTGTCGGCTAAACAAAAATGTTGTTTGACATTGAAAAAATGTTCTGAGGTAAAAAAAAAATTCTCTGAAATTTAGTGCCACCCAAAATTATATATATATATATATATATATATATATATATATATATATATATATCACATAAGAAGCTATTTTAAATGAAAAGTGCAAACGATATGTTAAAGTTTTTAGAAATTTTTTGCATGTTTTTTAAAACATAAAATGATTTTTCAGAATTACATTAGCATTTGGATAATATTTTCTAAGAGTATGATGATTGTAACTTTAACTACATATTTTTATATTTTCTATTGACAAAATTTTATTAAGGTCATTGACATTTATGAATAAATCTTTTTTTGAAGAAATATAACCAAAATAAAAAATAAACCACTGTCATGGTGTTATGATAATATGTAAGTATTTCATGGGTTTTCATGAGACAACAATTAAAAATTGTAGAGATCTGTAGGTATGTTTTTCAAAAACATGTTTAGTTAAATTATTATTGCCGCATATCCGTGCAAGATGCATAGAGCACGACACGTTATACTGTTCCTGATGACTTATATTGATTTAGATATTAAAGAGACTATAAGTCTTCGCCCTCTTGTATTAGAAAAGTTACAAATTTTTGCTATAGTTTCAGTTTCGTCATTCCAAATTTGTAGCATTACCTTGAACAAAACCTTTTCGAAACTATGAACCTTGTTTCAATCTGGTAATTGCTAACACGATCCTGTCAGGAGGAAATAACCTTTATTGCATGCGGGCACAACTGCCATAAGAATTACATCAGTAATGGATGTTGACGTCTACAATTTTCTCCGAAGCTAAGGTCCATGCCGTGCCGCACCATAAAAGAACACAATACGAGCGCCATAGCTACTGCATGGGTTTTTAGTGATTCTATGATATTGTATCTTCGTACATATTACGAAGGGATCTTCACTTTCGAGAACTGTGATCCGTTTAATGAAGGAATCACACATGTGGAAGAGAAAAGTGAGTTTTGGTAAATGTTTTAACACGTTCGTGAAGTGTGAAGTTGTTTCTCCCAAAATTGTTCTTGTATGAGTTTATTTTCAAATTCAAGTGAAATCAGCACCATTTATTTAACAGAGACATTTGTAAATCAACGAAATAAACAGGTTCATTTGTAACCAGGATATTTGTAAGATAATGCTTGGTCTCACACACCAATTAGTTTTTTCTTGTCGTTACTTTCATTCAAGCGCCATTTGTAAAATCCTAACACAATACTCCCCTTTCATTTGTTTTACTGTCAGAAATATTTTTAACGTACATTCAAATTGTGTAATGTAATGGGTGTGAAAAGTCGCGCAAGTGATAATAATAATAATAATGATTTACACAACTTTTTACACCTACTATAATAGGTACATTTAGGGTATATACGGTTAAGATATTAATGACAGTAAAGAACATATACAAAGGAGATATCGGGTTAAAAATTTAGAATTAGCTCTTACACAAAAGTAATGATAAAAAAATAAAAATAAAAAATAAAATTTGGTTCCGGATACCGAACTTAAGAGTAAAAACATTAAAAATGACCGAAAAGTATAAAAATTTAGTGCCCAGTTTTGTTAGTAGGATAGTAATTACGTTTACCGCTTAAAGTCCAATAGAGACACGAGACACGCTACCGACGCGAACACTGCAAGCCAGCTCGGTGCCTGGCGCATAGAGGCGAAGAGACCTGTGACGCGCGAGCCAGTGTCGACCTTAAGCGACCCCTCTGGGGCAATCGCGTGTGGCCTGCGTAAGGTCGACAGCGTCGAGGTCCAAGGTCGATGATCCCCGCCCTCGGTGCCAGCCAGTAAACCTGTTGCCGGGCGCTCGGACCTGCCCGACACACTTACGGCCGGAATCACACGCACAAGTGGCCTTTGGAAGAAAACAAAAATTATAGTTGGCCTAAAACGGAATTTCCTGCGTTTCATGGTGAACCGCATGCAACGCTGACTTTTTTAAAGCAGTTTAATGGCGACTTTGAAGCCACAAAATCATCTGCCTGGGTGGAATGTGAGAGTTTTTTTTATATAGGTTTGTTAATTATATACCGGCTGACCTCTAGCCTCAATGAAAAAAGCTCTGGTACTTGGACTGGTCAGGGACTTTCCCAAAGTGGAAAATTCCATCTTGGTTTCAGGACTGGGTTTTTTTTCTATCCTCCGGAAGGCAATGGGTGACACTGCAAATTTTTATTTTTGTTTATGGAGGGTTGACACTACGCATCAAGAATAGGACCAAATATTGATCAAGACATGATAAAGTACAACTGTTTCAAACTCGATAAATTGTTGCTTGGTTCATCTCTATTAATCTTTTGGGGAATGTATTTTTTGCGAAAAGAAATCTTAACTCCCATTGGATTGCAATAAGCTATGCCCGAACTAACGATTGTTTCCTTGTGATTGGCGCTGTCCGCTTGGCCGGGACATTCTGGATGCATTTGCTTCCGTACAGGATGGCTATGATTGGTGTTCCGACAGTAGACATTTAACTGAAATTAATCTAGCCAACTACGAATCACAACCAATAATTCAAATTGTTGACACACATCTGGTCTTTTTTTTTTCGGCTTAAGTTACATTGTACTTCTTTTCCTTAACAGTAGGTTAATAAAAATAAATTTCTCAGTAAAACTTAAAATAATTACTTCCAGAAGTAACAACTGGGGTAGACAAGATTAAGTCCAATAAATTTAAGTCATAACCAACCCGTTTTAAAAATTAAAGTGAACGTAGGTCAAAGCTTTTTTTTTTTGTTTACTTGAAACGTCGCCTTACAAATGAAAATTATAACCTGAACAAATCGGGTGTATAAAAATTAATCTTGCTAAGCTAATAACAATAAGGTGTAGAATTTTTTTGTGGGTCGTAAATGGCAGATGACTAGGAACTAGAAAAGTCGTTAGTTCAATGACTTCTACTCTGGGGTACCTCTCCTCTAAATACTCGTGAAAATGTTACTTCTTCATTGGCTGCTCTCTTCAGAGATGTCTTAACCTGGCCTTCTGTGAATCGATACCTC
This sequence comes from Bacillus rossius redtenbacheri, assembly GCF_032445375.1. Lineage (NCBI taxonomy): Eukaryota > Metazoa > Arthropoda > Insecta > Phasmatodea > Bacillidae > Bacillus > Bacillus rossius. The sequence continues at coordinate 277,383,408 of NC_086330.1, read as the reverse complement.
TTTGGTTGAAAGTTTCTCACTGATTTAGGAAGTTACCCAACATAAATTTGTAGGCCTATCGCATCACCGAGTCAACATAAATAATGTAAAAATGTTTTTTACTTCAAGCCTTTCACGAACTTAACCGAGAACCTAAGGTGTCAACAGACGAATGAGACATTTTCTTTTTTTTTTTCTTTAACCACATTAAATCCTAATCTCTGGAGACTTGTAAAAATTGCGTTATTGTCTAGAGAGAGGCTATAATGAGTATTATCATACATTTAAGAATGTTCTCATTAGATCATGGGCAGTTTTGACACGAGACGAAGGACGTAAAACCAATCAGAACTTCACAAAGTTAAAAAAATATCCAAATACATGCAATCCTGTCTAAAGGTGAAATGTGACAGCAGCAAATGGACAACAGATAACGACTTATTTGTGTACAAGTTTCTTTGGATTTCAACATGGTCTCTCCTAATCTCTCAGCACAGGACCACATAGCAGTCCCCCTTACGTGATTGGGGGGGGGGGGGGGGAGCACAAATTTTTCACGGGAGATAATTTTGATTAGGCTACTTGTGTTATGGATAGCGCATGGCATTGTGCCTTGCTGTTTATTTTATTGTTGGAAGAAACAAAAAAAATATATAATACACACAAATACCAAACACACTGGGAAACATACTAATCAAAGACACCAATGTCAACTCTCGTACAATTCGTGTTTTTGCTGAGGTCTTTTACATAGCTAAAATTCTTGAAAAAATATATGTACTTTATTTTCTAATGAGTGATCAAATTTTTTTTCGTGTAAAATACATTCCCATAAGTATTATAATATTAGATACTCCTCTATGGTATACGTTTGACAGAATCAACATATAGAACTTTAAATCATAGGTTATCACAGTTTCATGCATTTCAGAAACAATTTATTGTTACAACCCAGTTAAGGTTGTCCCTGTTTACTAATGTTAGGTGTTTACCAAAGCACATTATTCTTTAAAAGTAAAAAGACTGTTTTTTTTCTTCTGGATGCTCAGGTATTCTGTAATCGCGCGGTTATTCACGAGCTGATCGTGATGCGAGTAGCTTTGGGGTTTTCACCAACGAGGCAGTGTTTTCCAAACAGAAGCGTTTCTTTGTCACACAGTCGGGAGGTTGCGTCAATTGCGTTTCGTTTGTCGGGTGAGAATAAGAGGCGAATAAAATTTCCGGAAGCGTAAGAATATTTGAAAAACAAAGCAAGTGTTCTTGAAACGATAAAACGTTCGTAAAGAGAAGGAATGTTCAGAAAGTGAAAGAATGTTTGAGAAGCACGGAAGTGATTGTGAAACGATGAAAATTCGTGAAGAGATAAAATGTTTAGGAACCGAAGAAATGGTCGTGAAATTATGAAATGTCTTCATTCAATAGAATAAATGTTTGGGAAGTGAATGAATGTTCGGAAAGTGAAGAAATTTTGTGGATAAAAGAGGGTTTGTGAAACAATTAAATGTCCGTGTTGAGAATAATATTCAAAAAGTGAAGGATTGTTCGGGAAGCAAAGTAGTTTTCATGAAACGATGAAATGTTCGTGAAAAAAAATGAATTTTCGAGAAGAGAAGGTATGTTCGTGAAACGATCGAGATATTGTGATTCCAGCATGGCAAACTGTCAAATTGCCATGTTCTACATATAAAAATGTAATTTTACTACAAATATTAGGAATCCTACGAAATGCGCGTACTTTCCATTTCCGAAATAGCATACACTTTATTGTAAAGAAAAACTGGTCGGTGTCATTTGTTAGTTAGCTGCTGCCACAACTTATGCTCTAACATGATTGGGTAACACATTGTTTGCATGCTACTTATTGGCTTTCAGTCCGGAGTTCGTCAAAGCAATCCGTGAACAATGGAAGAGGTAGGGACTAGAAAAATTCGTGGGTTCAATGACCTCAATAATCAACGCCAAATTCATCTGAGTGCTCAGATACGAGGGTTATTTTTTTTCAACCTCCGATCGGCTGTAATAAAAAAACGGGAATGAATTGGGAAATTATTTTAATGTCAAAAGAAACGTACATCTTCACTCTATTTTTCCACATAATCACCGTGCAGATTGAGGCATTTGTCGTACCGATGCACCAGCTTTCCAATACCCTCTGCATAAAATGATGCCTCCTGCCTATTCAGCCATGTTTTAACAGTGCCCTGCAGTGTGATTACAGTTTCATTTCTCCATGGCATGCCCATTAATCGATACCCTAATCGCTCGTACACGAATCGACACGTCTCGTAGTGTTTACCCCCTTCCACCAACCATGTGGAGCGGCCAACTCACACCTCAGTTGAAGCTTGGTTATGGGAATGTCAACATGGCTGCAACGATAAACTGTACGGCGAAATGCGAGCTGCGTGGAGTCATCCGTTTCTTACAGGCAGAAGAGCACACTGCAGCAGAAATCCATCGCCGAATGAGTGTTGTGTACGGTGAAAACTTTATGAGCGATGGCGTTGTGCGAGAGTGGTGTCAGAAATTCCGCGAAGGCCGTATTGATGTTCATGATGAAGGTGGCCAAGGAAGGAAGTCGGTAGCAACAGATGAAACAGTTCAGAGAGTTGATGCAGTTGTTCGTGAGAGACGTCGATTCACGATTTCAGAACTGTCTGAGCAATTTCCGCTCATTTCAAGGTCAGCCCTATACGCCATTGTTACAGACAATCTCGGATACAGGAAAATCTGTGCCCGATGGGTACCCAAGATGTTGACTGACATCAACAAGGAGCGGCGAATGGCATCAGCCTTGTCGTTTTTGCTGCGTTACGCAGACGATGGTGAACACTTTTTGACTCAAATTGTGACAGGTGATGAAACATGGATTCATTTCGATAATGAAGAAACAAAACTTCAATCACAACAGTGGATGCACACCTATTCTCCAAACAAGCCTAAAAAGTTCAAATGGACATTCAGCACCAAGAAACAGATGGCTACAGTGTTATGGGATCACCAAGGTGTGCTACTGGTTGATTTAATGGAGCCAGGGACAACAATCAATGCTGCTGCAGTAGGGAGAGCGTGCCGACTCTGGAACATAGGCGAGGGGGGAGCGGGGTAATCCGGGGATTATCCCATTTTTATGGTTTTTTACGCATTTTTTATGGTTTTTTATGTGCAAATCCAGTTTTTTATGCGCTAATCCAGTGGCTAATCCGCTAATCCAGTGGCTAATCCGCAAATCCGCAAATCCGCAAATTCGCAAATCCGCAAATTCGTAAATTCGCAAATCTGCTAATCCGGAGATCCGCAAATCCGCAAATTCACATATCCGCAAATCCGCAAATCCGCAAATCTCAAATTCGCCATTTTGTATTTCTAGAAATTTCCACCAACTTCGAATCGTGACGTCATGATTCTGTGTCGTCTGCTGGAGGCCGCCATCTTGATTTTTCCTGGTCGCCATCTTGTTTCGTCTGCTGGAGGCTGCCACCTTGATTTCTTCTGGCCGCCATCTTGTTTCGTCTGCTGGAGGCCGCCATCTTGATTTCTTCTGGCCGCCATCTTGTTTCGTCTGCTGGAGGCCGCCATCTTGATTTTTCCTGGTCGCCATCTTGTTTCGTCTGCTGGAGGCCGCCATCTTGATTTTTCCTGGTCGCCATCTTGTTTCGGCTGCTGGAGGCCGCCATCTTGTGTGACGTCATATAGTTCTGTTGGTCGCCACCAGGTAGCAGCAGGTATTATTTTATTTTAACTAAAATATTTTCAGTGCCGAGGCTGGGATTCGATCCATGGGACGTGAAAACGTCCAGGATGTCGTGGTTGCGAGGCGGACGCCTTGACCACTAGACCACGAGACCAATTGGAATATGGTGGAATAAATAATCTATATATGCTATGTACTGACGGCAAGTTTATGATAAATGGGGGGAGGGTGTTTTTGCCTTCCTTAATGCATAACTAAGGCGCCACATTTGAAATTAAAAATCATTATACAGCCGCCATCTTTAATTCCAGCACAGACTACCAGATGGCGCCAAATTCAAAAATTAGTTGCCAGAGGCGCCGCCATCTTGGTTCTCAAGTTGGCTGGTAGATGTCGCTAGTATCGCGCGCCAAATTCAAAAATTAGTTGCCAGAGGCGCCGCCATCTTGGTTCTCAAGTTGGCTGGTAGATGTCGCTAAAATCGCGCGCCAAATTCAAAAATTAGTTGTCAGAGGCGCCGCCATCTTGGTTCTCAAGTTGGCTGGTAGATGTCGCTAGTATCGCGCGGCAAATTCAAAAATTAGTTGCCAGAGGCGCCGCCATCTTGATTCTCAAGTTGGCTACCAGAGTGTGCCACCATCGCCATCTTTATTTCATATTTCAGCTGCCAGGGCACAGCACCATTCGATAGATCGAATGCTAATCGATATATTTACTTTTATTTCATATTTCAGCTGCCAGGGCGCAGCACCATTCGATAGGTCGAATGCTAATCGATATATTTACTTTTATTTCATATTTCAGCTGCCAGGGCGCAGCACCATTCGATAGGTCGAATGCTAATCGATATATTTAGTAACAAGTGTTGCTACCAGAGGGCGCGATATTTAAATTTAAAAAATATTACAACCTTTAAACAATTCTCCGCCATCTTGGATTCAACAGCCCCACCATCTTGGAAGCACATGATACACCCAAGGACTCGTTCCAATACATGCACAGAGTGCACCGAAAAGATTGTTCCCTTACATGCACAGAGTGCACCATATTGAATGATCATGATATGTGTTCCTTTATATGCATCAGAAGCAGGCATAAGAAATTTTTTCTTATAGGCATACTTTAGTGTTAGCTTTCCTGTAATGCATTTAATAATAGTGTAAGCTCATTATTATTATTTAGTGATAGTGAATTTATAACTATGATGTGTAGTCTCATTCTCTTCATCTCGACGTGGCGGAAGATTCTCTGGAGTGTAAGCTGAAAAAAAAAATAAATAAAAACTTGTGTTTGAATTTATAGTGGTATGCTGCTTTCCACATCACCTTAGAGACTATGTCTCAGGAGGTACAGCATTAGATGCGTTAACTCCTTTTTTTTATACATGGCGAGTTTCCCCGAGAGGCCTATTTTCCATGTTTAACAAGGGCGCAAGCATTATGCTTCACCGTCACTCTCTCCCAAGCCGCTGTCCACTCCATCATCTGGCTCCACTTGCTCTTGAGCCTCCATTACAGCTTCAAAGCATGCTATAATACCGTTGTAAAGGTATGTTAGAAACTCGTATTCCTCTGGAAATGCAGCGAACAAATTGATCGCGGAGACCTCTAGATGGTGTACTATCGCATCTATATTCATGCCGATGCAAGCATGAAGCGCATATTCAATGCAATCGCGCATTTCCTCAAAAGCAGCCATGTTCATTATGGAATTGTCAGAGACAGAATGAAGACTATAGTTGACCTGGTCTTGACGGAAAGATGACATGCAACCCCGATGTCGCGCTACACATTCCAATGAGGCGCCCAGCGCGGGCTGACGTCACAGCTTGTTGATCCCAAGCTGCAGAGTGCTGGGTCGTGTTCAGGAAGTAGTCCACACATTATAAATACATTGCAGGAATAGAATCTCAACAACAGCCCACACAAACGATTCCATAGAATATGCTTCGATTGAGAACAAGCAATAAGGTAAAATAAAATGTGTATATGTAATCTTAAACTCCCATATCCTTTCTCTTTACCCATGTCCTCACGGTATCGGGAAACCCCTTCCAAGACACCTGGAATCTTTCACCACGCTTTCGATGAATTTTATTTACCAAATATGTATCGGGGTATTTTGTAATTTGAATTTCTGAAGCATAAAAAACACCTTGTATTTCATTTCCATCCATATCACTCAAGTTATACACACGCGGAAAGCTGGACCTCATAGCTGTTACTTTAAACACTTCGTGAGACCAATTCGGTGTAAACCCCTTTTCAAAAACTTTCTTGTTTCGTGACACGCGTACATGATCCCCCACACGAGCCTTAGGTTTTCTAGGGTCAATTGTCTTTACATATTTGTAAACACTTTGTAGCAAAGAGTCATCCTTCACTTGATTCGGAGCCATGCCAATGGTGCGGTGGAATCTGTTATTGTAGACACGTAGAACTTGTGGTAAAATTTTAAGCCACTTATAATTTCCTTGAGCTGAAAACTCGCGAAAAAGCAGCGATTTTAGAGATCTATTAAACCGCTCTACCACACTTGCTTTAATCTCACTGTGAGTGGAATAATGATTAATATTTTTTCTTTTCATAAGAGCTCTGAAAGTTGAGTTATAAAATTCTGTTCCCGCATCACTTTGAATACTTTTAAAACTTCCTGCTTCTTTCAAAATGCTTCTCATGGCAGCAGTAACCATCACACCTGTCTTTTGTTTAACTGGAACTGCATAAGCACGTTTGCTGTACACATCTATGGCAGTCAGGATGTACTTGTAACCACTGTTCACTTTACTGTATGGTATCATTTCTACCAAATCAATCTGTAGTAAATCATGGAGTCCATATGTTAAGACCTTTCTGCGAGGAAATATAATACGTTTGCCTCGGTGAAGCTCGTATGCAATCCCACGCTGTGCGTCGCTCATTTTGCAATGTATCCTGATTCTTGTAACTCTTCAAGTATCGAAAGGATTTCGTTATTGTGTCCGGTGTGGCCAGAAGCCTGCGAGGCCATTAACAACCTGAGTCGATCTACTATCTCATTCGGATCATTCCAATAAATGAACTCTCGTTTACGACCTAAATCCAATGTTTTATGTAACAATCCACTTCCTCGTTGCTGCGAACCAATATGTGGAAACAGTTGCTTAATGATATCAAATTTCGCATGTGACGTGCTTTTATAGAGATTTGTTGCAGGATCATTCTTTTTAAAATAAGCATTTGTAAGCTCTAGTAGATTACCATATTGTTTAAGGGCCGATTCCGAGTACGTATGCGGCTCTCTGCGAAATAAAAGTTCAAATAAACCAGGAGCAGGTTGTATTAGTTCATCTTTAACGCGAATCATATTGTTATCGTGAAAAAATACTTCCGTGTCCCCTAAAAACCAGCGGTTATGTCGTTTAGATACACCATAGGTTCCATCACCAGAGCGAAGGTTGTAGCTCTGCAAATAAGACTGCACTCCACCTAAAGAATCATCATATGGAACACCGTGATGTTTTAAAGGAATAGCGTTCGAGTCATCACTGTCGCTTGATTCTAAATATTGTTTCACAGTAGCTTCTTCCGCAGAATCCTGCTTCACAGTATCGATAGACTGTGCGAGCGATGTAGTAGGTCCAAGTTTATCCAAACGCGAATTAACAGACTTGAATATTTCTTCATTAATTGCATCCCTCTCCAAACGAGCTCGTTTGGCAAGTAGATACTTTGCACGAACATTTTCTATGACGCGCTCCAACTTACTAGCCTCAAGAGACATGACTGCAGAGTTAGCGATAGCATATCACCCTTTTATATACAACTAGCATCAATACATGAGTGATCTAGGCATGTCTAGAGCTTGATGGTTTTGGAGGTGCTGGTTTTGGAGGTGCTGGTTTTGCAGGTGCTGGTTTTGGAGGTGAAGGTTTCTTAGACAACACACCGCGAGAATATTCATCAGGAGTAATCGTCAAAACACCAACAGTGCGATTCATTTGTGAAAGCTGTTGTACAATTCCAGCATTAATTTTCAATACCATCTCAACCATGTTAGCATTTAGTGCATCATTTAGTTCCTCTATAAATGTTTGTGCGAATAAATCTAACCTGCTCTCCAACGAGGTGCACATATCACCCAACTTTGTCGACACAGCTGAAAGACTTTCATTTAATTGAGCAATTAAATGCTGTTCTTTAGCCTCCATATTGCGCAAGAACTCCATAATCCCCACTTGCACATCTCTTGTTACAGTAAGTGATCTGTTGATATCTGTAACTTGTCGTGTCATACCATCAGTCATCGAATGCAAAGCATGTGTAAAAGCCCCGCTTACTGCGTCAACATACTTCTTATTAGCAGCATCACCATCTTGTTTAGGATCACCAACTCTCTTCAAATGTTTCCAGCTTAAGTCGCAGTCCCCTTCACGAGTAAACGTCATGCATGAGTCGTGCGATCGTTTAAGTCCACCACCACCGAACTTTGACATCATGATTCATGAACCTATCAGAATAAACTGATCAAAACCACATCTGTAACGCCCTTTATGTAGAGGAAAATCTTTAGCTATCACAATGAAACCATGCTCATTAGGACTGTTCCAACAGTGACCGCAAAGAGTTTTAAATCTCTCAAAGCTCATATCTGTACCGACATGGTCGGAAAACACATGTTTTAGATTAAGATCGTCCATTTTAAACAAAATTATTAGATTACAATTATCTCGCACTAATTGCTTTCGGGTTTGGGTATAAGTTTGTACCAAGTAGAAACAGTCGATCTTGTGGTGTCGCCCCATAGAATAATACTTTTGAACAATGCTTTGTTTATCACAAGCAACATCATCGAAGATTAGCACAGAGTTGGGGAGGGCTTGACTGGGGTCTAAAACATCAGCATTTTCTTGAAATTTAAAAAATTTCACTCCCCCGACATTTTCCAGCACATGGGCTAAACGTTGATATTTTGGTTGTTCTAGGGACTTGCTATATAAATACACATTCTCAAAACGTATCCCATTGGGGTGTTCTAGAAGTGAAAGAATAAGACAAGTTTTGCCAGAATTCGAAGGACCTGACACTATACACCGTATGGTATTTGGTAACAGAGATCCATGACGTTCTTCAGTTTTACTAAACACATCATCATCAATTAGTGAAATTGGTAAAGCGAGCTGTTGTTGAACAACCTCCATTCTTAATACTAAACCTAAACACTATAAAACAGTCATCCTTATAGTGAAACCACTCAGTGTCTTGATATGTCTTGTATGAGACGGAAGAGAGGTTCAGGCTTAGTTAATTCTGTTATAAATAAGCTACCATTCGAGGCACATCTTCCGGGCTACAATTTCTGTGGACCTGGCACGAGACTAGCCGAGAGACTAGCAAGAGGTGATCGTGGTGTGAATGCACTAGACGAGGCGTGTCGTCTTCACGATATTGTGTATGCGAATAGTAATAACTTGGCTGAAAGACATAAAGCGGATAAAATATTAGCTGACACGGCCGAGAAGATTAGAAAGTCTCCCGAAACTAAATTTGGACAAAGAGTATCCGCGTGGACCGTTAACAAGATTATGAGAGTGAAACGTAAGCTTGGTGCAGGTTTAAGATTTTCATCATCATCAAAGAAGAGAAACCGTAAATCTGTCAGGAAAGCCCTGGGGAAGAAGGGTGGTCTATTACCATTTATATTTCCAGCACTCGCTGCATTAGGCAGCTTAATTGGTGGAGCTGCGGGTGTTGCTAAAACTGTTTCCGATGTGCGGAGTCAGGCACGTATGCAAGCGATAGCACGTGCAGCAAAAAACGGTTCAGGACTTTATCTACGCCCCTACCCACAGTCGGGTGGTGGGGGAAAGCGAAGAGGAAGAAGAAGAAAGAAAAATCGCGGGAGCAGGAAGCGATAATCAAAAACTTACCAAAGCGAGCTCTTACAAACCTCGAGTTAATGAAGGCGATAAAAGAATTGAAAATACCATACTTTAGACAAATATACATGCGCTATTCGCTACCTAAGAAACCATTGCGTAATGAAAGTGCTATTTTGAATCTAGACTCATCCAAAGGACCGGGAACGCATTGGACTGCTTATGTCAAGACCGGTCCTAACGTTGAATATTACGATAGCTTCGGAGACTTGCCTCCACCAGTGGAACTGATACGATATTTAAACAAGTGCAACATAACCTATAATTATGACAGGCAACAAAAGTTGCATTCATGGAATTGCGGTCACTTATGCTTAAGATTTTTAGTATCAATATATAAGAAGCATTAGTGTTATCATAAGCCACATATGCGACAGAGTGTTTATAGAGAGACCACACACAACGCGAGACGCAGTGTAAACTAGACAAAATGTCAATAACATTAATTTTAACTGGGAAGAGCTCGATTATGAGAACCTACTACTTCCCTCCCTTGCAATTGGATGGAGAGTGGACAATGGCATTGATCGACCTGACAACATATAACTCGATACCGAACATTGATGAAAATAATCAAGTTTTTCGATACATCGCAAACAATGAACATCATGAAATGAAATTACCAACAGGTGCATATGAAATAAGTGACATGGAAGCTTACATAAAACAGAACCTACCTGCAGATTCAACATTTCTATTACGAGGCAACCCCAACACCTTACAGTGCATAATGTTCAGCAACAATATACATGTGGATTTTAGTGGAAAAAATACATTAGGTGAAATGCTTGGATTTTCTTCTCAAGTATACAAAGCAGGTGAGCTGCATGAATCGACAAATCCTGTAAATATATTCCCCGTGAATGTTATACGAATTACAAGCAATGCTGTGGGACACACATACTTGAATGGTAAATTAAACAATACTATTCATGAATTTTCCCCCATAGTACCTCCGGGATATAAGATAAATGAACGACCTACCACGCTCATTTATGTCCCAGTTACCGTTCAATCGATATCGGAGCTCGACATTCAAATAGTCGATCAGGAAGGACGCTTAGTTAACCTAAGAAAGGAAGAAATAACTCTAAGACTGCATTTGAAAAAACAATGGGAGTGAAATATTTTTCTAAGCATAAATGGAGCGGTTCAGGTGTGTCCTTATCCAGTAGACGACGAGACATCAAGCGGCTAACATCTGTTAACGTGAGATTCCTTAAAAAACTTGGATTTAGAGTTTATCCTCATGGAGAACACCGTTCTTGAAGTCGAGCAAGCACCACAATTTGAGGATTCTATTTCAAAAACTGAACTGCATATTTACAAACCATACTTAAATGGACCCTATGCCCCCAACTCTGAAATCCGTATAGTGATTCAAAATCATGATGCATACACAAACATCTCAAAATCCTTTTTGCGTATACGTGGAAAACTCGTAAAGGCAGACGGATGGAAACCGGACCATGCAAAGATTATAAACAATGGTGTATTACATATGATCAATCGGATAGGATTTGAACTGAACGGCGTTCTTATAGATCAGACCAGATCACTAGGAGTGGTATCTACAGTGAAGAATTATCTTTCACGAACTCGTGATGAATACGCCATCAGCAAAATGGAGGGATGGTGTCTCGAGGAAAACTATAGCTTGCCTCTAACAGCCGATGGTGTTTTCGAAATCTGTGTTCCGCTAAGCCATCTCCTCGGCTTTGCTGAGGATTATCACCGTATACTTCTAAACTCCAAACAAGAGTTAATTATAGTTTTAGAAAATACGTACATTAACTCGATCGTAGATGCGAGTGCGCAGCCTCAAGCAGTTAATTTAACCATAAACTCTATCGATTGGGCCGTACCACACATCCAAGTGTCTCCAGCGGAACGCACGCGACTGCTTAAGCTTGTGGAGAAAGGCAGAAATATAGATATAGCATTTAGATCTTGGTCTGTTGAAACATATCCCAGCATGCCACAAGCACAAAATGTCAGCTGGTCAGTAAAGACAAGCTTCTCGATGGAAAAACCACGATACATAATAGTCGGCTTTCAATCGGCTAAACATAATGTAATGGCTGCCGATAAATCGAGGTTTGACCACTGCAACATAAAGAATATAAAACTATTCTTGAATTCAGAAAGTTATCCGTACACGGATTTGGACATAAACTTCGACAATGGATTTTACTTAATCGCATATGATATGTATTCAAATTTTCAAGAGTCTTACTATGGAAAGCAGAATGCACCTTTGCTTGACCCTCATCAGTTTAAGGAACTGGCTACGTTATTCATGTTTGATGTAAGCCGTCAAGCTGAGAAAATACCTTCGAATATCATAGATTGCAAGTTGGAGATCACAAGCTCAGCCAACCTACCGATCTTAACACAAGCATTTGCAATAATATTGCACGACAGACTTGTCTCCTATAATCCACGAGACAAAGCTGTTAAAATACTGGGTTAAGCATAGTAGAGGCTCAGTCGTGTCTCAGCCACCATGAAGTATGTTAATCTGCAAGGATTTTTCTCTCAGTATGGCTTTATTACCAAGGAACTTAGCATTGCTGACTCTGAGGGGAACATAATTACGCGAACATTCAAACCGCCGTTTGAGTGGAGAGACATTAGTCGTAAATACCGGAGAAGTAATGCGTGGCTCACTAAAAATTTTCATAGTTTAAAATGGGAACACGGATTGTTTCCCTACAACAGTCTTTCCACCATCTTGACAACTCACTTGAGTGGAACTGTAATAGTTGCTGGAAGCGAACAGAAAAGATGGTTGGGTAAACACTGTCTCAAACACATGCACATAGTGGATGCACAAGAGGAATATGGCTGCCCGGCTTTCAAAAAATTAGACATAATGTATGCTCAAAATCGTGACAGCATAAGACCTGTATCGTCTCGCCGTAACGTTGCATTGCTTAGGGCTTGGATGCTAGAACACAGCGATCCTGGAATGTTGGATGACGCGCTCGAAATGGAATCAACAACAAGCGAAGCAACGGTAAACATGTCTGGACTGGAGGCGCTATAAATTGAGGTCATCGTAAAGGGGTACGACAGTCAGCGTACAGTTCGCGGTCGTGCGGGCGTAGACTCACTATATATTCAAGAAAAATGACGTTCGATCCATCGGCACGCTACGCAGACGTGTCACCCGGCTTTCGTCGTGTGGCATACCTTACCGGAGATGGAGAGTTCCACCTCATAGTCTGCAACTTCAATCATCACTGGAGCACCGATTGCGATCTGGAGGCTCCGGACTTTATTGAGACGCCCTGCAATCAGGTAGATTGTGTTGTGCACTACTTGAGACCCGACAGTAAATTTCCTACTACCTTAGAAGAACTTAAGGCAGCAGCCGCTACTGAAACTATAACCTCAGAACCAGATTATTCTGCAGTAAGGTGTGATTTGAGACGCAGCACGAACCCAGAGACAGTTGTGCATTGGGAGGAGCAGTGTGATGGTTATGTTCACAACACAACTTATGAAAACAGTGTTTGCTACGAGACATGTAGTTTCCTTCAGTGTAAACTTTATCGATTCACCCCATTCGCTTAAGTTTGAGAGCTAAGACAATACCTATGTCAGTCATGTTATCACCGCGATTCCATGATATAACTCAAAGCCAAGAAGATGCCGTAATAGATGAATTGTGGGCACCGAGCATCTTAACATGGGATGAAGCGACAAGATATTTTAATTATCCTCCTGATCCACGATCTAAAGAAATGAAGCCTTCGACTTTGTTTGACAATACCGAAAATAGATATCTTTACAAACGTGCAAGTCTGAACTGTGTTGAATTTCATGTAGAGTTTTATGAATTTGATATTGGATTGAGTAGTCATCGATACGTTTATTTCGAACTTTGTCGCGAAAATACTCATTTCCGACTGAGGTGGCACGCTGATAGACCATACAAGTCCGTGACTCTCTTGACTGTTTTCGACTGTCAGCATAAAGACTGTGTAATAAATCTTAGTCATCCAATTGCAAAGTGTCCCTGTACTATTGATGAGCTCAAGACATCCCGTGACAGAGACTATGAAAGTACTTTCTCCGAATGGTGTACCGGAATTAAACACTATCGGCATAATCCCGCTACATGCATGTGGAACCCACCTCACGACACGCCTTGCAGTAATCATTTGTGTTCCTTGTCGAGAGGTCGTTTATTACGAGAAAACAAATTCTCGGTGTCGATGCATCTAAGCAAGCAACTATGGGGATATAGATAATGGACTGTTCTACGAGATGCTCTACTCTATGGAATTTCGTAATCAATTTATTCATTCGGATGGGCAATATATTTTTAAATAGGATCGCCGCTTCCTGGGTCGACAGTCGAGCTGAAACTGTGTCGGTGTGAGGATCTGTGCCAAGCAAGATGTCTAACTTTCATTCAAGCAAGAAATACGTGAGTGTAAATCCTGGTCTAGGCAGTGTTGATTACAGCGAGTGGAGTCAAGACAATTTAAAACACATATCGGAAAGCTGTGACGGCATGTTTCACTCGAAACAAATACTCGACCCAGGACCTCAAGACATACCATTTGAATTAATTAACTGCTCGGGTTATGGACAATGTATTGTTAACATGCTTCGACACGATACAGTGCTGCCTGCCACGAGTGAAGATGTCTACGCACACGCATTCAACCAGACAGCTACCCAATCGGTTCAGGTTATCCCTGAATGCATTCAAATCAGCCCTGATTCGCCAACATCCATCATACCTGTAGCTGAGCCAATCACCGAGGCGACACCGAAGTCCACCAGACGACAGCGAAAGCCTGCTGCCTCTCGCAAGAGTCGAACCAGAGATCTCAGTCATTTAGGAGCGGTGAGTCAAGATGTCGGAGTTCAAACAGAGTCTAGTGCTTCCATACAAAGAACTGACGAGATGGCCCGGGTAGCAGTGCGCTCATTACTTCTAGAATTATTAAGCAAAATATAATTGAATTTTTGTCACTTTGTGTATGTAAATGTTTCAGCTGAATACGTAAATATAATATTCTTTGTGTGTAAGGAAATGTTCAAGTTAGCATTCAAATCTTTTTTTTATCGTCACTTTAATATTCTTTGTATGTAAATGTTCAGGTTTGTATGCAAACATTATGTGTGATTTTCTTGTAATATTTCAGTTTTGCATAAAGTTTTAAAATAAATTGTTAAAAGCATAATGCATATTTTATTACCGAAACTGTTTGTAACTTAAGTAAAGAACGTGTAGGTTACTGTATTTTTTATTAATACTCTTTTCAATTATATAATTTTCTGGTTTAGTATAATTTTAAAAAAAATGTATTCAAATTATCCATCAGTCTCTGCGCCCGCACGTTCACGAAATGTATGTTGACTACAATAAAACTAATGTGTAACCTCTGATTTATTGTTATGATTTAAGTATTCCTCTGATATAAAATAAAAGCTAGCATTGAAACGTCCTGCCTTCCTGGGCCGACCAGTGGGTTGACGTGCGAGAGCCCGTGGATGAAGCTCTCTATTTTCAGAGAAAGGAATTTGTTTTTCCAGACAACTGTCGTCGCACCTAAGAGGTGTCTATATGCTGTCACAGACTTGGTTGACAGTTTCTGCAATCGTTGTAATGCATTACAACGATTGCAGAAAAATGTTTTCAGTAAGCTATAATAAAAAAACATTAATTAAATTTTAATTCTGAAAAAAGTGAATGGTAGAAAATCTACTTTCTAAAACAAAAAAACATATAGTTTAACTAGTTTTCCATGATCACCATATTATTAAATGATTTTACCAAATATAATCTACTCAACTTTCTTAAATTAATAAATTTCAGTTTATAACTGTCATCTAAAGCCGACACACAGAGTAGGCGATTCCGCGAGAATTCAGGTCATCGCCCGACGCAGATTTATATATATATATACACCTGCCACAGAGGTCGGAAACCTCATTTGATCGCAGCCAGCCCTCGTCAGCCCTCGATACCTCCTCCGCAGAGAGACGTTCTTCTCCAGATAAGGTATGTGTTCTGTCAGTTCTGACTGACAACACGAGATGGAGTACATTCGTTTCGTTAAAACACGTTCGCGCACTGTGTTTACAGTTCTTATTTAACAATATGTCCACTATTTTAAATAAATAAACACGTTAAAACGGTCGAATTAAGCAATAACTAAATCCATGTATTTATATTACTTAAATTGTGTATTATCACGGAAAAATTACTAAACTCTATTTTTTTTGTTGCGATTATATTACTTTGAATATTATTCCTGTTTTCGCTTATTTATTAATGATTGAGAATCAACTTGTTTTCATAATTATTTTTACAACGGGATGCGTGTATTTAATATTTCTTTAATACATCTTTCATTCTGTTACTGAACGCTATGCGCGATTTATAAAAACAACAACCATTCAGAGCTCGTTCTTTGCTTGCAAACAGTTAAATAAATTTTGTCAAACTTTAAACAATATTAAGCGTGATATGAAGTTGATATACATTTGTTTTCAATACAGTATGTTCCATGTAAATAATAATTCTCAACATTCTCAGAATATACCGACATATAATTAATTTCTTGCACATTGTTTACATGTCTTAAACATTTTATATTTCTACATTATTTACAACTTGAAATACTTCACAAATAAATATTACAAGAAGTTTTCTCATGACATACAATTATTTCATATTTACACTTATTTTTTCAATACAAATTTTTACACATATTATGGAAAATAATAAGTGCTGATACAGCTGTTGGTTTCAGTATATTAGAGCAAGCATCTTTTATTTATTTTTCAGGTTCTAACTTGTTGAGCGTATCCTTCTTTATTTTTTTTAAATTCCTTTTATAATAATGTCTTCTCCATACTCTAATAAGCGTGCTAGATTTGAGGAAAGCGAGCCTTCGATGTCTGAGCTCGATGAATCATCTATTGATTCATTGATTTCATCTTCATCATCATTTGAGTCAGTGATTTTATCGTCGGCTGATGATTCATCCAACCTAGAGATCGAAGACACGCCACCTCCCTCTTTGCCTAGCCTGAAGCCCGTCGCTTTAGATTCCGCATTCCAGGGTCGACTTGTTGATTCCAGAATCGCGAATGATATTCCCCAGCCCGACCCCAACATTAATAGATTTCTCTCCAGGTGCAGGGAACCCTTTCTGGACGTAGTGGGTGGCGTTCTCCGCCCATTCAAAATTTATCTTACATTGGCCGCGGTATTTATTAAGGAGGATCCTGTGCAGGGGCCCATCAGTGAAAGCTTCCACTTCGCCTCCAAAAGTATCCCTGTTTTGTTAAGTGAGGACCTAGCAGAAATTTTCAGTTTCACATTAGTTTCTGTGCTTATGGAGCATGTAAGTGAGTTTGCTTTGCGCGGGTCTGGATGGATGTTGAGTCATGTAAAACATCTCGACATGCATGTCTCTGCATACCGACCATTCACGGTGGGGGCCGCGCCTACAAAGTTGCCTGCATTTTTGTCTAACCGCAAAGCTTGTGTAAACATCGAGACTGACCGTGAGATGTGCTTTCTGTATGCCGTTATGGCAGGTGTGACGCCGGCGGCTGGGATGGTTACTCGTACTGGATCGTATCCTAATCCTCTCGAGGTTTTTGATACGACCGGTATGACGTTCCCCATGACACTGAATCAGGTTAAGATCTTTGAGAGTCTCAATAATATTTCCGTGAACATTTATTCTTGCGTGAGTGATCAGGGAACGATTATTGACGAGGATTTTAACAAACCCACTGATGCAAGTATCCAGCCGATTTGCATTACCTCTATGCGATGTGATCGCCATGTGAATATTTTGGCTATTCGTGCGTCTGGTGCTCCCGCTCATCTCCATTTCGTGACTATTAAGAATTTGTCCCGCTTGCTTTCTTCTCAACTCTCGCGTGATCAACATACAAAGTGGGTTTGCGACCGCTGTCTTCAGTATTTCCATACTGCGGACAAGTTGAACTCCCACACTGATTTGTGCAGCCAACACACGGCCGTTCGGTCAGTATTCCCGACTGAGGAGACCAAATGGCTCGAGTTCACAAATGTATCCAAGAAGGAACGTATGGGCTTTGTCGCTTATTGCGATACAGAGACCTACTTGAAACCGATGTCCACCTGTTTACCGGAGACCGATGCCTCCAGCACCACGACGGTGAACGAGCACGTGCCTTATGCATGTAGCATTTTATTAGTTTGTTCGTACGATGCTTCGCTTACCAGATATGCGCACTTTGAAGGGGAGAATTGTGTTGCCGACATGGTCTCTACCTTGATTGATATGACTAAGTGGGTGTGCGCGATTTATGCTAAGACCGTTCCCATGAAAGCCCAGACTCCTGCTGTTGCTGCGCGGTTGGCGAGTCAGACACATTGCCATATATGTAATAAGACACTAGGTGACAAGTCAGTGTTGGACCATGACCACCTGACCGGTGAGATTCGTGGCTATGCGCATTCTAAGTGTAATATTGCATTTAGACTGCAGAAGAACCAACTGGTGGCTATTTTCCACAATCTTCAGAATTATGATGCCCACTTTTTGATGAGACCATTAGTCTCACGTCATATTGCACAACCTGACGGTTCCTCCATTTTGGAGAACCCCGGGGAGGTCAGGGTTATAGGCACGTCTCTTGAAAGTTACAAGAGCATAACAAAGTACATACCGATTACCGGTAATGATGTGAGAGGAGGTACTCGAACAGTGCGTTTAAGATTCATTGACTCCCTTAACTTCCTAACTTCATCTCTGGATACTCTGGCAGGTAATCTCTCGCCTGCTCAGCTGAGCCTCACTCGTGTCCAGTTTCCAGAAGACGCACAGTTTGATCTAGCTCGTAGGAAAGGGGTGTTCCCATACGATTTCGTCACTAGTATGGCAGAACTGCAGACGACCTCACTACCCCCTAGGGAAGCATTTCATAATGCTCTTAGTGGGACTGACGTGAGTGACGGGGACTATGCTCACGCTAGATCTGCGTGGAATGTTTTCCGCTGTAAGACTTTGAACGATTACGCGTTGCAGTATTTGAAGGTGGATACGTGTTTGTTGGCTGACGTGTTCGAGAATTTCCGTTCAGTTTGTTGCCAGTCCTATGGCTTAGATCCGGCGCACTACATTACGGCCCCATCACTTGCGTGGGACGGTTTGTTGAGCAAGTCTGAGGTGTGTCTGGAATTAGTCACCGATCCAGATATCTATCTTTTCTTGGAGAATGCTGTTCGGGGTGGGATCACCAACGTTAGTCGGCGCTATGCGAAGGCTAACAATGTTTACATGAGCGATTATGACTCCAGCCTGCCATCTTCCTACATCTGTTATTTCGATGTAAATTCTCTCTATGGTCATACGATGCTTGGTAAGCTTCCGGTGGGCAACTTCCAGTGGGTGCAGGAACTCGAATATGCAAACTGGAACTTTAGCACCATGGACACCGATGGTGACTGCTCATGTTTTATAGAGGTGGATCTATCCTTTCCGCGTGAATGTCATGACCGGCTATCAGACCTGCCGCTTGCACCCGTGAATGGCGTACCGGTGAACGGCAATATGTCAAAGCTCTTATTGACACTTGAACCGCGAAAGAACTATGTTTTACATGCAAAAACACTGCAGCACTACCTTACGTACGGGGCCGTTCTTGACAATGTTCATCGTGTTTTGCGCTTTGAACAAAAATCCTGGATGGCGTCGTACGTACGGTATAATCTGAATTGCCGTGCTCAGGCAGCGAACCCCTTTGAGAAATCCTTCTATAAATTAATGAATAATTCCGTTTTTGGCAAATCTTTGCAGTCGCCGCGTAGGGAGCGTGACATACGTGTGGTTTCGCGGTACGATACCATATATGGTGCGGCAGAGTTGATAGGTCGTCCGTCATTTAAGGCAAGGCGGATCGTCGATGAGAATCTGGTCCTCATTGAGTTAGCCAAAGGTTCGGTAACCTTCAACAAACCCCTTTACACTGGTGTGGCCATCTTAGATTTATCCAAATTGCATCTCTATGATTTCCACTATAACTATATGCAGGTTAAGTTTCCCTTTCCATCTCTGCACCTGCTTTACTCAGATACCGATTCTCTTCTGTACCACATCGAGTGTCGCGATGTGTATTCTTCGATTCTCCCCGATTTGGCTTCTCGATTCGACACTTCGAATTATGCTCCAGATAATGCTCAAAGGTTTCCATCAGTCAACCACGGCATGACTGGTGTCATGAAGGATGAAGCCGCTGGACGCATCATTACTGAGTATGTTGGTCTTCGCCCCAAACTTTATGCATACAAGATGGACGATGGTGCTTTTACGCTTAAAGCCAAGGGTGTGAAGGCCAGTGTACTCAGCTCGCTACTTTTTGAGCAATATCTGGATTGCTTGCAAACAAATTCACGGGTTTGGGGGACTCAATATCATTTTCGTTCACGAAATCACATTGTTTGTACTGAACGCGTGACTAAGGTGGCGTTGTCATCAGGTGACGACAAGCGGAGCATTTCCGATAATGGAATTAGCACGCTTCCATGGGGACATTACCGTCTAGATCCCTGAACCTGAGTTCCCCACATAATAAGAGATTCTAACTTTTTTTTTATTTTATAATTTTCCAGTTTATTTTTTTTTTGTACTATCCTCATACCTTGGTACGCTCAATAAGCATTGCTGCTCCGAGTCGAGTTGTAGGAAAACAACAGCACTCCAAACTCCTCCTCCGCTCGGAGTGGTCAACTGGGTAGATGGCAACCAACTTCGATTCATTTCCTCCCCCTTCAGCCATAAAACATTAAGAATGTTGGACAGAACTCATGCACTACTGTACTGCGCATGTGGAGATAAAACCATCGGTATGTTTAACATGTAGAGATTGCACTCATCTTATTTACACGGTTCAGATAGTGAATCTGATAGTTTTCTTTAAATGCTAGTCTGTTTAATAATTTAAAGTAAATTTGAGTCTATCCTGATTTTAAATGCTAATGTGGTTAAACTTTGTTGCATGTCATCTTTCCGTCAAGACCAGGTCAACTATAGTCTTCATTCTGTCTCTGACAATTCCATAATGAACATGGCTGCTTTTGAGGAAATGCGCGATTGCATTGAATATGCGCTTCATGCTTGCATCGGCATGAATATAGATGCGATAGTACACCATCTAGAGGTCTCCGCGATCAATTTGTTCGCTGCATTTCCAGAGGAATACGAGTTTCTAACATACCTTTACAACAGTATTATAGCATGCTTTGAAGCTGTAATGGAGGCTCAAGAGCAAGTGGAGCCAGATGATGGAGTGGACAGCGGCTTGGGAGAGAGTGACGGTGAAGCATAATGCTTGCGCCCTTGTTAAACATGGAAAATAGGCCTCTCGGGGAAACTCGCCATGTATAAAAAAAGGAGTTAACGCATCTAATGCTGTACCTCCTGAGACATAGTCTCTAAGGTGATGTGGAAAGCAGCATACCACTATAAATTCAAACACAAGTTTTTATTTATTTTTTTTTTTCAGCTTACACTCCAGAGAATCTTCCGCCACGTCGAGATGAAGAGAATGAGACTACACATCATAGTTATAAATTCACTATCACTAAATAATAATAATGAGCTTACACTATTATTAAATGCATTACAGGAAAGCTAACACTAAAGTATGCCTATAAGAAAAAATTTCTTATGCCTGCTTCTGATGCATATAAAGGAACACATATCATGATCATTCAATATGGTGCACTCTGTGCATGTAAGGGAACAATCTTTTCGGTGCACTCTGTGCATGTATTGGAACGAGTCCTTGGGTGTATCATGTGCTTCCAAGATGGTGGGGCTGTTGAATCCAAGATGGCGGAGAATTGTTTAAAGGTTGTAATATTTTTTAAATTTAAATATCGCGCCCTCTGGTAGCAACACTTGTTACTAAATATATCGATTAGCATTCGACCTATCGAATGGTGCTGCGCCCTGGCAGCTGAAATATGAAATAAAAGTAAATATATCGATTAGCATTCGACCTATCGAATGGTGCTGCGCCCTGGCAGCTGAAATATGAAATAAAAGTAAATATATCGATTAGCATTCGACCTATCGAATGGTGCTGTGCCCTGGCAGCTGAAATATGAAATAAAGATGGCGACGGTGGCACACTCTGGTAGCCAACTTGAGAATCAAGATGGCAGCGCCTCTGACAACTAATTTTTGAATTTGCCGCGCGATACTAGCGACATCTACCAGCCAACTTGAGAACCAAGATGGCGGCGCCTCTGCCAACTAATTTTTGAATTTGGCGCCATCTGGTAGTCTGCACTGGAATTAAAGATGGCGGCTGTATAATAATTTTTAATTTCAAATGTGGCACCTTAGGTATGCATTAAGGAAGGCAAAAACACCCTCCCCCCATTTATCATAAACTTGCCGTCAGTACATAGCATATATAGATTATTTATTCCACCATATTCCAATTGGTCTCGTGGTCTAGTGGTCAAGGCGTCCGCCTCGTAACCACGACATCCTGGACGTTTTCACGTCCCGTGGATCGAATCCCAGCCTCGGCACTGAAAATATTTTAGTTAAAATAAAATAATACCTGCTGCTACCTGGTGGCGACCAACAGAACTATATGACGTCACACAAGATGGCGGCCTCCAGCAGCCGAAACAAGATGGCGACCAGGAAAAATCAAGATGGCGGCCTCCAGCAGACGAAACAAGATGGCGGCCAGAATAAATCAAGGTGGCAGCCTCCAGCAGACGAAACAAGATGGCGGCCAGAAGAAATCAAGATGGCGGCCTCCAGCAGACGACACAGAATCATGACGTCACGATTCGATGTTGGTGGAAATTTCTAGAAATACAAAATGGCGGATTTGCGAATTTGCGATTTGCGGATTTGCGGATTTGTGAATTTGCGGATTTGCGGATGTCCGGATTAGCAGATTTGCGAATTTGCGAATTTGAGATTTGCGGATTTGCGGATTTGCGAATTTGCGGATTTGCGGATTTGTGGATCTCCGGATTAGCCACTGGATTAGCGCATAAAAAACTGGATTTGCACATAAAAAACCATAAAAAATGCGTAAAAAACCATAAAAAATGGGATAATCTCCGGATTACCCCGCTCCCCCCTCGGCTATGTTCCAGAGTCGGCACGCTCTCCCTACTTGCTGCATACTGCGTTACACTACGACGGCTAAGACAGTCGATACGCAACACGCGGAGAGGAATGCTGACATCTGGTGTTGTCTTGCTTCATGACAACGCCCAACCGCATAGTGCCGCCGTAACACAACAACTCCTTGCAAGATTTCGATGGGAAGTATTTGATCACCCTCCTTACAGTCCGGATTTGGCACCGAGTGACTATCACCTTTTCCCTACATTGAAAAAGTGGCTTGGAGGACGACGCTTCAACACCAATGATGAACTGCAGAGCACTGTTAAAACGTGGCTGAATAGGCAGGAGGCATCATTTTATGCAGAGGGTATTGGAAAGCTGGTGCATCGGTACGACAAATGCCTCAATCTGCACAGTGATTATGTGGAAAAATAGAGTAAAGATGTACGTTTCTTTTGACATTAAAATAATTTCCCAATTCATTCCCGTATTTTTATTACAGCAGATCAGAGGTTGAAAAAAAAATAACCTTCGTAAATGTCTCTTGTTCATTGTTCATAGGCTGCTGACTTGTGAAACGTCTCAACTAGGTTGCCTATGATTTGATACTTCTTTGATTGAATCATCTTCCACTGGCACAGAATTCTCCAGATGAACTGTGAGGCAATAGTAGAAGCAGCACATAGGTATAAATAAGTATTTAGATTAAAGCCTATCACGCATGGAATCTGCGAATTTTTTCTGTAATAAATATATGTTATTAATATGTACAACTGTTTACAGGCGTGACAGTTGTTAACATTACCGTGAATTTTGCATTTCCTTAAGGCCCTGGCACATTGTCAAATATTTGTCTCTCCAAATGTATTTGACATAGATTAAGAAGGGTAGATGGAAAATGGCTTTTAATATTCTCGATCAAATAAATTTGGTCAGATAACCTCAAACATGTTTTAAATCCTTTACCTTTATCAAAGTTTAGTATTGTTCTGAGCTATTTCTAACTTTTTAATTTTAATCTCATTCTAAAATTAAATAATGCATGACACTTCTGAATTGTTATGATGATTGAGCATTTTAAAAATTTTCTGACACACAATAGTATTCTTTACCTAATAAAAATAAATGTTCATTGATGGTTTTAAGTTATTAAAATATAATTTTCTTTTTACACGTAAAATTATTATGCATACGACATTCATACTAATGTTTTTTTTTTTTTAGTAAGTTCACTTCTATAGCATCTTTAATCGCCCATGTGTTCTTCGTCAATTAAAAAATTAACTGTGACGGAAACGAACGTCATTTCCGTTTTCGACAAGCACCATTTTTATTGGCTGTTTGCATACAAAATATATCACAACCCGTCCTACATGCAAAATATTTGATGAAAAATTCAACAAACAACGGTGACGTCACAACCCTCCAACATTGACTCAACATATTGGTAGTTGTTGGAAGCGAATATCTGACATTGCGACCAGGGCCTTTGGCAGTAATCAAACTCCCTTTGATTCAAAGTGAGTTTTGTATCATTTTTCAACAGAGACTGTACGGGTTTGTGAAGTGCGTCGGCCGCGGGGAAAGTGGTTGTAGACCGAGCAGCTGACTGACCGTGACCGCCTTAGCGGGCAAGGCCTCCGCGGTGCTCCTTGAGGTCAACCTGCGCAGGCGCCCAGGTTGCTTCCCGCTTACACGCTCCCAGAGGCTGGAGGGCACGCCGCGACATGGTTGAAGCCACTTTCCTCGCTTCGCCATCGACATGCCCGAGCACGCTGAGGACCGGTGAGCCGGGAGGTCATTGAGATGATACATTTTTCACACTCCTTAAAATTTTACGTGATCAAATTATTTTCTAGGAGCCCTTTCGAAAATGAACCACTAAATAGTTCAACCATAGGTAGGGACAGGAAAATTTCGTTGATTCAATTCGCGATATGCTAAAATTAAAATAAATATACATTTGGGCTTCCCATGCTATTGGTTTACTATTAATATAGGCCGATTAAAGAACCTCAATGAAAGACGTATCCAGTCACAAGTCACCTAGTTGAGACACCCCAAAAGTCAGCAGCTAACGAACAGGTGACGTTTGCCCAAGTATGCAGAAGATCGTGGAATCTATCCTGGAGGACAATGAACCCGCGAATTTTTACAGTGCCTATGCAAAGGTTTTTGATTCAAAATATTTTATATAATTTTTAATCACGAATAAAAAACTTTACATGTGTTAACTGACTCGGAGGTGAACAGAGGCCAAGGTACACTGTGGAATAGCAACAAGAAATATTTAACCAGATATGTCATTGTTGCAGCAGCCACATTAGAACCAGCACAGCATATCAGTGCTGTTTTTCACATATACATAGTACTAATATTTTTCGCTAACGGTTCCCATCTTCGTAGCGTTGTGATAGTGAACAATAGCTCTTTATTACATAGCATAGCTGAAGTGGTGCTTGGCCACGCCTGAAGCTGGTCGATAAAAAAATATATTATTTTTCCCGTCGTTAAGGTAGGTTCTCTTACACCATTTTGATTTTTTGTTTTCATTTTCTCACCATTAATATTAGTTAAGGGTTATTTTTCTATAAATTTAACACGTTACCTCTCTTGCATTTGTCATCCTGTTAAATATACTGTTAAGAGATATTTACAAAGGGTGAAATAATTTCGCCTTAAAGTCATGTAAGTGAAAACAATATTAGTATATGAATGGGGTTTCTGGGACTGGAGTCGGAGTATAGAGCGTGGAGCAGGTCAAAGACCGACCACCTGACATCATGGCGGTCATCTTCGAACCCCTTCCTTTAACTTGAACCTTGACCTTGCCCCAGGCGCCATTTTGGATCCGCCATTCTGAATTCTGTTATTTTGAATCCCTCCATCTATCCCTCCACTCCATAGTCGGAGTGAGGAGCTGCAGCCAATGTCCGCCATCTTGTATTGTGATGTCATGGATAACCTTGACCTTTGACCTAGACCATTATCTTGAACTTTGATCTTCAATTTCGCCATCTTGACATAGATCACCTCAATCCTTGAATGTTGCAATTTTCGTTACGGTTGCATCTTTAATTCTGTAGTCATATCCCCATATGTTTTTCGTCTGCTGAAGGGCACCATCATGTATTCCGTCATCTTCGTTTCTGCTGTTTGTTTATAGAGAGCACCAGAATCAGTCTTATGCACATAAGTCGATGATCCATTGCCTGCTAATGTTGTTGTAGACATTATCCGCACAATTAGTTTAATTTTTTACACAAAATACATTCGAAGTGCTGTGATTCGAACCATGACAGCTCGGATCTCTGAGTTGGAAAACAAACGCCTTTGTCCGCACGGCCATCGAGTCATTTAACAGATTGAGAATTAATTAAGGCATATACAAAATAACACACACTCGGACAGAATTATTTTTTTTTCAATTTGAAGGATCAATAGCATCACCTGTTCGAGACCGAGCGCCATATATATTTTTTTTCAATACATGCTACCAGGAGCGCTTTTAAACACTTACTAAGGGCGTTGCCACCATCTAGTTTTCAGTAATCTATACCAGGAGCACTGGCGTACACAACATTTTCCAGAGTGTGTTTCCGCCATATTAGTTGTTTTTGTGCGCTAGAGTGCAGGAATCAATTTATTACTGTGATATCCGCCATTTTGTCATTTAGGCCCCATTTTGAAATTCTCTAATTAAACTGTAAATTCGGAAAAAAAATCCAAATTAATAAAAAATATTACTTGTTAGTTTACTGACTGATTCGATCGATATCCGTCATCGGTTCGATCCTTATTTGGTGCACAAAACAAAGAAAATTAAGTTAAAAATCCCAGAAAAAGTACAGGTTCGATAAATAAAACACCACAATTTTTACAAATAAAAAATTTATAACACAACTTCTACAAGTACAAAAACAAACAAATCACTGGAGTTTCTTGATTTCTGCATCTGCTACCTATGAATTAAAGCGAGGTGGGAAGCCTTACCACTTGACATAGATCGTCCATTTCTTCGTTTGAGAATCTCCTCCAGGTTTGTATAGGGATAAATCATAGGTTGAATCTCCTCGGCATAGAAGCCGCATAGTTTTTCAAATCTTTAAGGTAGTATGCTCCAATTCGCGAACATGTGTCACACAGCAGACAAGTTCGGAACTCCAATTCGCAGTGCAACATTTCTCGAAGACGCCTTTCTGATTAGTGATTCGCACAATTTAACCAACGTTAGCTTTAGGCTTTCGTTGATCTGTCTTCTTCATGAAAAAACCTGTTCGAAGCATGTTATCATCCTCTACGTCCTTTGACCTCATTTTCATTGTAGAATACGCAGTGGAATTGTATTTACATATTAGATGCGGCAAGATATGAAGCCACTTGTAATTTCCGTTGGCTGTGAACTGACGCCACATCTTGGTACGCAAAGTTCTGTTAGACCTTCGAAAACAGAGGCTTTGACATTATTAATTGTAGAGTAAAGTTTGATGCCAAACTATTTCCACGAAGCCTTGAGATTGCATTGAAAAATTCATTTCCGAGATCCGTTTTCAGGTGTAACGGTACATGTCCATCATGCAAAATGTATGTCATTGCCTTGGTTACATCGATTTCGTTCTTAGATTTCACAGGTCTTGCCAAAGCGAACATGCTTTACACATTGGTGACCGTCAACATGTATTTCAAACCATTATTCATTCGGGAATATGGTTTTATCTCAACAAGGTCCGCATCATCAAGTCCACGCACTATGATTTTGCGCCGAAGGTATTTTCTTTTTGCAGGAGCATAAAGTTCGTGAGCGATTCCGGTTCGACTCATTGTATGTAGCTGGCATCCCTCAGTTCTTCGAGTACGGAGAATATTTCATTGATGTGGGAATAGTTTCATGTAAGCCTACTAAACGAAGCAATTAGAAGTCTTAATCTGTCAATCAATTCGTGTAAGTCGTCCCAATTCACAAAGTAAAAGGTCTGACAACTGTCTAGCTTTTTTAAACCTTTATCATGTACTCCTAATTCATTGAAGAGATTGAAGATAATTTTAATTTTTTCATGATATTAGTGTTTATACATGCCACTTTCTGGATCGTTTTCGTGAAAATGCGCATAAGTTAATTCTAAAAGTTTATTGTACTCTTGGAAATATTCATGAGAATAGCCTTTAGGTTCTCTAAGAAACAGCCTTTCGTACATACCTGGACTCCCGTGTGTACTCTTCTAAACGTATGATATTTCCTGTTAAAATGTTTATTTCTTTAGCACAGCAGAACCACCTATTATGTTTTCTGTACACTCAGTACCTAGGTTGTGTATTTATTCCGACACGTGAAAAATCCAAAGTATGGTCGGACCATTGTATTAACTTGGTGTCCTCTTTTCCGTAATGTTCTGATGTGCCTAAACTCTGTACTTGTAAAGCCCTCTTCTTATTAAGATGGTTCATATTTCCTCTTCTTTGCAGAAGGCATCTCGTCATCCATTTCTGTCTTCACACTGATAGTTGGTTCTCCCTTATTTTTAAGTTCGTCGAAACGACTAGTGATTGATTGAAATATCTCTTCATTTGCCATTTCATGTACAAGTCTGGCTCTTCTAGCGAGTAGATATTTTTCACAAACCGACTGTATAGCACGATGAAAGTCACGGCCTGGTCCGACACAGTACTGGCTGAAAACAGATTGCAAGACTTACTTTTATACTTCTTTTTATTCGTTCACAGAAACGTTTTACCTGTGGTTAGCAAGATCTGTTTTCGCTGCCAAGTGAGTTAGTGATTTATTCCGACTACTTTGAAAAGCCCTCAGATCGTCCCGTCTTTGCGCATTCGATACTTCGATCATGTCACAAATTAGAGAATCCGAGACTTCCACTCCCTGGTCGATGTCTAGCAGGTACTCTAGTAATTAGTTTTTCGTACTTTCTAATTTTTGAGCCAGTAGTGAAAGATATTTCCGGATGTCGGCGTCGAGAGACTTGAGAACAGTATGCAGTTTCGCAGCATAAATACTACGACCGAATTTCAAAATTCTATTACTCTTGTTTGACAATAAACTGACATAAACTTGTCTGTACCTGCCTTTATATAGAGGCCAGTCTCTGAATATAACTATAAATTCGTGCTTATTTTTTAAGCGAAATGGGCACATTTCAAATAATTCCTGGAAAATCATGTCGGTGTTTACGTGATCGTTATAAGCGTGACGTAAAATAAGTTCATCCATGCGGAAAAGTAATATGATGTTCGCGTTGTCATGTAGGAGATGTTTTAAAATCCTGCTGTACGTCTGACAAAGGTAAATGCAGTCTACTTTGGTGTGTCGGCCCATGGAAAAATACTCTTGAATTATGCCTTGCTTCTCGTACACTACGTCGTTAGAAACAATTATGGAATTGCTTTTGCATCGCTAGGAGGCAGCACACCTGTATTATCGATAAACGGAAAACACTCCTGAAGTCCCACCCACTTAGAATCGTTGCAACCCGCTGCTACTTTGGCTATTGCAATGTCTTTAAATATAGGTACAAATTTTCTAACCTAAACCCGTTTGGTTACTCCAGCAAACTCAGAAAAACGCACGTTTTGCCACAGTTGTATGGGCCTGAATAATGCATCGTAAGGTAGAAGGCAATAACGAACCATGCCACGATTCGCACCACTGGCTTCGTTATCTTGAGTAAGCAATCACACTTCTTGCTTGACGAATTGCATTGTACTGATTAAATTTTATAAAAGCAAAAGATTTTTTTTTACCTTCGACTTAGTTCAGTATAATGACTCCAAGAGGTAAGAACAAAAAACACATCGGCGCAGGATTCGTAAACTCGCTGATAAATAATCTGCCTTTCGAGCTACGCATTCCAGGCTACAGATTATATGATCCAGGATCTAAACTAGCCAAACGACTAGCTCGAGGCTACGTGGGGACTAATTCTCTTAAAAAGTGCAAGCATCACGATATTACTTATTCCCTCAGCAAGGATCTGGAATGAAGGCACCGAGTTGACGAGATATTGGCACAGGAAGCCGAAGATATAAGTAAATCGCCAGACGCAGGACTTGAAGAGAAAATCGCAACGTGGAGCAGATCAAAAATCATGAAAGCAAAAACCAGATTAGGAATGGGTGCTCGTCGAACCAAGACCTGCAAGACCAAGCGTAAGACTGGTGCAGGTGTGCAAAAACACAAGCGAAAAAGACAGATTTTTGACAAGAAGGTTATTGGAGATGTTCAACCGCTACTTTTACCTGCATTGGGTGCCCACGGCGGCCTCATCGGTGCTACGAGCGCAAGCAGGTGGAGGAAGCACGAAGACACAATGCTAGCATGGGGGCCCTTTCAGAGGGAAAAAAATGACGCAGGACTTTACTTCGACCCCACAAATTAAGTCAAGGTATGAGAAAGGAACGAATAAAAAATCCTAATTTCTCTACCGAAACGTCCGCTCACCAATATATATTTAGTCAAGTACACTCGAAAAAGAAAAATGTGTAATTTTCAAGGCTTGTTTCTGCGAGACACTTTACCTAGTAAACCAAAGAATCGTGAGTGAACCATTATAAATTTATATGCATCGACATGCTATGGCACGCACTGGTTAGCATACGTAAATCTGGAAACAAAGGCCGAGTATTACAACAGTTTCGGCCATTTGAGACCTCCGTCAGAACTTACACACTACCTGCATGTAACAACGCTGTGCTACAATTACTAAACCAAACAGTCGCCTAACCAAACAAAGCTGTGGAAACTTTTGCTTTCACTTTTCTACCAAATAAAAAATGGTTGCTAATTTTTTTTTACAAAATAGCTGTTCAATCATCAAAATAATTCAGACATGTCGATAAAACTATTACGTTGACAGGTCACACTTCCAAACTTGGGGGGGGGGGGGGGGGAGAAATCCATTTCCCGCCACTGTAGTTGGAAGGTGAACGGTGTATTGAACTCGTATATTTTCAAACATATATTGCCATACCGAATATAGACAAAGATAACTGCAAGTTCCGTTTCCCGAAAAACAATGGGACCACTCATGAAATACAGTTAAATGTTAGATCTTACGAAATTGACAACATTGCAATTTACATCAGGGATATGTTACCACAGGATGTAGACTTACAACTGCGTGTAAATCCAAACACTCAAAAAAGCATTCTAATCTGCAGTGAAAATGTCGACTTAAAGAATTCTGGCACCATAGGTACGATGCTTGAATTCTAACCAAAGGTGTATATGCAGGAAAAATGTACGATTATGTGCGTGCAATAAACGTATTGGCCATGAATGTCATACGAATAAACTGTAATTTAGCAAGTGAAACGTATCTCAATGGGAGACTAAACAACATGCTACACGAGATTCCGCCAATTGTCCCGCTAGGATATGAACTGGTTGAAGCGCCGCAAAGTATCATTTACGTTCATTCGTGGTGAAGTGTGCACACAAAGTCGTTGTCAGAATCGTCGACCAGCGAGGACGCTTGGCGAATTTTCGAAACGAAGAAATTACATTACGTCTCCACTTGAAGCGATAGGCATAAAGTTGTGACACCGTACAGATATAAAAGAAATAGCGTTAGCGTGAATAAGATCAATTCTCTACTAGACACCGGAACATAAACACTTGACAGCATAAAGTTTCTTCTTAGTATTGGATAAGTGCCAAATAAATATGGAAGACGAAATCCTCAACGTAGAAGATCCGGTCATTTTTGATGACAACGTTATGAAAATGGAACTGCACGAGTACCAGCCTTTCATGCTCGGACCGTTTATCCTACCTTCTGAAGTATGCAATGTTGTACATCGCCAAGATGCAGGCAGTTGGCACGCATCTGTTTACGGCTTCAATAACAAGTAAAATTATTTTTCACCTAATCGATCACATTACATATGTACTCAATGGTGTCGAGCTAGACCAAACGAGATATGTAAGAATAAAATACGCTATGAAAAATTACCTTTCGCTGACGCTGAATTAACTGTTTGCTGCAAAGATGGCAGGCTGGGGCCTCTAGGATGGATACAAGCTACTTATTTATGCCGAAGGAAAATTTTAAGTTTGTGTTCCTCTGTCCATGTTTCTTCGATTCGGAGAAGACTACAAGCATGTAATCATTAATTCGAAACAATAGCTCGTACTGCTTCTAGCCAACACGCACATTAACGCAATTGTCGCTGCTGCAGAAAACCCACATGATGTCTCGTTAACACAAAATTCTATCGAGTGGATGCTACCTCACGTTCAAGTGAGCACGATCGAACATATCAAAATGCTGAAGAATGTAGAAAATGGCAAGAAAATTGTCGTATCACTCCGATCCTGAAGCCTGGAAACTTATCCTGGCTTACCACAAGTCACGCGGACAGTCGCCGATACTGAGTCCCGACATTTTCCAGAACAAGGCTCCGTTAATGTTGTTTCACATATGTGAACAGGAATAAATTCAAACATCATTGACTGTAGGATCGAGATATCGACAAGCGGTTAATATCCCACCAAACACCTATGCCAAACACCTAAGATGGCGGACCCAAGATGGCTACCATGATGTCAAACTAACTGACGTAATATCTACATTGACATTAATAGTGAGAGGTCAGTCTGCTGGTGGATTCCATGGAGGAAGGAACCATCGCCTATTTATTTTGTCCTCGTCGGGGTCGAACTAAGGACGCTGTGTCGCAAGTGCATTTTTATTAAAATTAATTCAATTGATTTTTTATAATTTTAAAAAAAGTCCCATTAAAATTGGTTAATAATTCAGGATTATCAAGATGGCTGTCAATTTTAAAAATGACGGAGGTATTTTTATTAAAATTTTATTAACAAAATTATTTTGAATTTTAAAATTTTTCCTGATTTTCTAGCTTTAAAAAATACTGATTTTCAAGATGGCAGTCATAATGAAAAGTGCAATGTTCCAAAATCCAAGATGACGGCCATAACGTAAAGTGCAACGATGACGTCATACACATCGAAGTTGGGACCGTAACGAATAGTGTAGCGTTCTAAAATCCAAGATGGCGGGCTTAACGAAAAGTGTAACTTCCTACAATCCAAGATAGCAGGCGTAATGAAAAGTACAACGTTTGAAGTAAAATCATTTTATATATATTTAAGAAATTTTTCGGAATTTGTTAGTTAAATATAAAGAATTTCGAGTTTACAGACAAGGTCAAGGTCATAACTTCTGCTGTTTACGGTGGCTGGACGACGGTGAAATTAAGCTGCTATGAAGAATTTTCATTTTTGTGAATTTTTTTCGGAATTTTTGGTCAAAAGTTAAAGATTTCATGTTTACGGTCAAGATCAAGGTCGTCACCTCGGCGGCTTAGAGCGACTTACTTTTAGGAGTCTTAAGCCGTTTTTATGAATTTGGGTTCTTTCAAAGGCAAAACGTCTTTTGAGGAATTCTGAATTTCAAATTTTTGAGGGGGGGAAATTAACATTCTTTTCTAAAAACGGGAATATTTCCCCTAAAAAAAGGGAAATTTCTAGGATTTTTGAGGCATTTTAAGTCATTTTTGAGGAATTTTGAAGGTCTTGGTCATTCAAGATAACCGCCGTGACGTCAGAGCGGTCGGTAACTGACCCGCTCCAAGCTCCACTCCTATAACCAAGTAGCAAGACTGGCCAATATTTAATATTAACAATTACAAACTCTTGCGCGAAATTTATACTAAATGTATATACTAATTAGTAAATATAATTTTAAAATAGCTGAGACAAAGCAATGAATGCAAGTCAGGCATTGTGTTGAATTAACGGAAACTGCCCTTATCTTATAGTAATGACGAGAAACTTAAAAAAAAAAAAAAATTGATAAATCTTTTAGACTCGCCAGCTATGTTTAAATCTCGGTAACGAGAAATTCATGTGTTCTTATGTTGCAAATAAACTTATAATATGAAATTCTAACACTAAATTTAACATATATTTCTTTCGAATCACACGTTTCAGACTCCGCCGCTAGAATTCGTTACCGGAGCAGCTATTTCAACTATCGAATCATTCAATTTACAGAGCGATCTTTCAAAGTATATAATAGCCTGAAGAGGCTCCGATAAGAGCGAAAAATACTTCAGAAAAAACTGAAATTGGGCTTCTTACCTGATTGTCGACAAAGAAATTTATTAAAATAATAACTGTCTGTTATAATTCATTAAACAATACAATTGATTTTTCCTTTCGCTTTGTCAAATTTTCTATCCGCCACAGATGGCAGCACCGTGGTTACACATTTTCATTCCATGCGACTTCTGTTCTATTTACAACATGCCGTATACAGAGAGCTAAGATGATACACATAAAAATATATAGTTTAAAAATAAAAAAAATAGGCTATATATATCATTGAATAAACTAAAAATTTTAAAATTAAATTTTTGTCCAACAGCCGAATAATGCACCACAACTCCGTATAATTAAAAGCGTAGGTTGCTATCTTATTTCATTTTCGTAATGACTAAATCCTAAAAATTGTGATGAATATTTAAAACAGATTATATCATATTTTCCTCCATAACAAAACCTTGCAAACTCTAAATATATATATATATATATATATATATATATATATATATATATTTATATTTATTTTTTATTTTTTCGAAATTTAAACGTTTTGGATCGGAAACATTCCAAACTGAAAAAATCACTGATTTTTTTTTTCAAAAAGTTTTGGATTTTAAACCACCCCTACCCCCCCTTATATTGAACCACAGTCAGAACTGGGGAAAATACTCACCATGCCCCGACCTCATGCCCCGGCCAAAACTTGAAATTAGGTTTTTTTTTACCATCTGACTCTCCCTTCACTCTATGGTCTTAATTTATCAAAATATTCTGTTGCCAAAGATCTTTATATGAAAGCAAAATTTTAACACGTTCGTACGTCAAAAAGTAGGTAAAAATTATATGGAAATATTTATTACATAGGTCATTCATTCATACATACAGGTGAAGCTAATAAAATTGTGTTAAAAATAACAGGAGCTTAAAGTCCTTAAATTCCTTAACATTGCACAAAATCAAGCCTACAGGTCCTAGACCTTAGTGGTAAACTTGAAATTATCTTAAATTTTTTTATTAAAAAGCGGAAAAATAAATAAATAAAACAAATTTTTTTCTTTTCAATATTTAATAACCTATTTGATCTCTGTCGGCGGTTCGATTTGTTTTCATGGTCATAGACCCCAAAACCATCGTCATATCAAAAGTTCATATTTATGTATATCACTTTTGTATTAACAAAATAACTGCTCTAGTATTTTCAGATTTATGCATGTAATACAAATATGAAAAAAAAAATTGGAAAAGTTCATAAACAGGTAAAGTCCGACCGAAAGGATAAATATAGGGAAGACTTATGTATGATTTTTAGATAATTTAAATAACTTAAACTCCTTTAGTATTAAAGAAAACAGTGGCATATGTTTAAAGTTAAACTTCCTTCTCAGAATACGACCAAAACTGTTTGTTGAAATTTTTTCCATATCAGAACAAATACCTCAAGTGATGGAAAATATGGATGTCACAAGTCAGCAGCCAATGAACAGGCTCATTTTTCCCATATATGCAGAGTATCGTGGAGCCCATCCTGGAGGTCGCTGAACGCACGAATTTTTCCAGTCTCTACTTATAATATGTGAGACTTATGAGCCGCAGTATGAATCAATGACGTAAAAGAGCTAGCTACTAATGAGTTAATGTAGTTGTTGAGTAAGCTGTTTTTTTTTGTTATGTAAACCGTTAAGATTAGGTTTCACTGATAGGTTAAATAATTATTTTTGTATTTATTTTTGATGTGTTAACATCTTAGCTTTCGGAATATGGCATTTGGTAGGAGTAATTTTATGAAAATGGAACGGAAGTCGACTAAAGAAAATGTGACACAAAGATGGTGGACCTACGTGTAGGAACATAAACCCGTATAAATACTCATTTGTAAATAATAGGAAACAAACCGAACGTATAGGTGTGTCAAATGAAACTTTATGATTAGGAAACTACCGTGGAATTTAGTTGGTAAACTTAATAAGTCATTGAAAAAAGTAATCCAAAGTTAAAAATAAAAAACTAAGACATCTGGCATTACAGTGAAATTTATATCTTCAAATTGCCCACAACGACTCACGGTAGTACTGAATGTGCAGTGGTATATGCGCGCATGTTGATCTGAAGAGACATGGTTCAAATCTCGTCACTGGAAAAATTCTTCAATTGTTGTAATAATGTAAAATAGTAAAATATTAAATTATTATTTTGTATCAGCTCAATAATGTTAATGTTTGTTTGTTGGAGGGATTTATAGTCGGAATTCTGTAAATGCCAAAACACAATAATAAAAGTAGTATTAAAATATAGTATACTATTTTTAAATGTTTCTGGTTAATATTTTAGTAATGCCATTGAAGTATAACTGCTTAAATGTGCGAAAAACTTATGAAATTAATTTTTTAATGAATTTTAACAAGATATAAAGTAGTTGAAAAAAAAATACCTTGTCAGGAATCAAGTACAAGGCCGAGTTCTATTTGACTGCAACTTTTCGATAAAAAAATACTAAAAAGATAGCGCCACGTTTGGAATGCTTTAGAGAACAAACTAAATGTTAAATAAAAATGACGCAATGTTTGTTCCAACAAAATTTTATAGCTAATAATTTGTATGTATTTTTTAAGTTGATATTATAAGTATATTGTGATGACTATTTAATTTGAAAAAATGTATTCCAGGACAGATTCACTACAGTAAAGTTTACTTTGGCACGCTATTACTCACATTACATCCCCCGATGTTCGCGAAGCATGCACGGGTGCATGTTGCCACACATGGGTCCGCCATCTTGACCTCTTCGGCTCGTAGCTATAGAGGTTTCTGAATGCATGCACACTGGACATTCAACCCGTCAAATTTGCGTTGTGTAATGACAGCTTATTTCATTGCATTTCTGGTGATTACTAAAATTTCATCAAAAATCGCTTAAAGAAGTATAACCTCAAAAACGCAGGCAATGATAATTTCTGTCTAAGGGGAAATGTCACAATTTCAGCGTTGATGCTTTTACATGTAACACGTTGTACCATCTTGTTACAAAGAATTATAGTTAGGTTTTAAAAAGGATAAAAAAAGTTTTACAGTTTTTTCCTTAGATGAGTATTTTTCGTTATGTATCATGCTCGAAATAATTTTTAAGACTTCTACGCTAATTAGGTGTCCGAGTTTCGTATTTTAAGTTTATTTGCAACGTGATAACCCGTGAATTGGCTTTTTACCGAGGTTAGATGTTTACACATCACTGGAGAATACTGAAAGATACGCTTTCACATTTTTTTTTATTTTACACATTTAGAGCTTTTCGCTGATTGGTTCATATATTATATATATATTTTTAAAACTAAAAATACAGAGAAATAAGTTATGTTATCAGTGTGGCTAAACGTGTGCACTGACACAGCGAACAGGAAAAACAGACTAACAAAATAAAAATACTTCAGTAACGTGTTTCTAGCCTGCATTATTGTTTACGTTTTAACTACAATATTTTTGCAAGTTTGGCTTTCCAACACACTCAGCTATGTCACACCATTTCAAACTTATTTATACTAATATTTTAATCTGTAGCATATTTTCTGATCATTGCGTAATTTTACCAATTTTGCGTGAGAAATTTATTTTATGACCCACTGATCCCAATTCTGAAATTTTTAAAATTTTTGTCTGTATGTATGTCTGTCTGTATGAGCGCTTATAACTCAAAAATGGCTTCACCAATCATCCTGAAATTTGTAATACAGTAAGATAATGCGGTTGTGCAAATGAAAGGCTATATATCCTTAAAGGTAAAAAAAAAATACCCTAGTTCCTCATTACTATATGACTGACGTGAACTTTGTAAAAGAACTTGCGATTTTTGTTTTTTAGGCTTGTTTTATTTTGCGATTGTGTTTTGTTTTTGTTTAAACGATTGCCATTACATGATGAAATTCATAACCAATAAATTCAATGTAAAATTGACATCACGTAATTATCTGTGAAGCGGGTGGTTATCGGCTATTTATAGATCAATTACATCTGGCCTTGTATTTCCTTTATACCATCCACTGATGGTCACGTGGGATATAACGTTTCATCGTTGCGATAAATACCATCCAAAATGTATGTTCACATTTCAAAGGATACAGCGTCATCATTAGCCGGAGTTTAACGCTCAGGCGTTCAAAGTGCACTTCGACAGTTCTAGTGGCAAACCTACATGCATCCGTATATTTGAAAACATTTCGTAACAAGTTATTTCTCAAAAAAAAATGTAGTTCTATCTTAATTTTATTGTAGACTGGACGTGCAGTAGTTCATTAATTGCTTCATCACAGGTAGAGTGAAGTGACCACAGCCATTAGTAAAATA
Organism: Bacillus rossius redtenbacheri; assembly: GCF_032445375.1. Classification (NCBI taxonomy): domain Eukaryota; kingdom Metazoa; phylum Arthropoda; class Insecta; order Phasmatodea; family Bacillidae; genus Bacillus; species Bacillus rossius. The sequence goes on along the minus strand of NC_086330.1, from coordinate 277,345,273 downwards.
AGTGATTAAAAGCATTTGAAGAAATGGTTAGAATAGCTATAAACTGTAAAAAAATTTCTTTCGAAGTGCAGATGTGTCTTCAAAAAAAAGCCTTTCAGTGTACGTATACACCTACGATTGATTTTGTGTGCGTAGCTCACAGTTTGGTCATTAAGTTGGTTATTTGGGGCATTAGCTCGGCAACCGTCGCGGCCCGGGCGACCTCACCTGTGCGCAGCTCCGACGACGACGGCGACTCCGGGAGGACTGCGGCTCCGCGGAGGCCGCGGTGCGTGGAGCGGCGCGGGAGGTCGCCGTGGTGCACAGGTCCAAGGTCACCCGTCACACGTCTTCCGCTCGGGAGGGGAGACAGCACGCACGCAGAGTCTGCATTCCAACGAGAAACTTCGGCTGCTGGTTCATCACTACAAAATAAGTTGAAAACCTCTATATACCTACTACTCAAGGTGCTTTATCAAGACTGGCGGTACCTACACGTCTTTGAAGTTGGAACAGAACCACTTTTTTGTTTAAATAATAAAGAAATTATTTAAAAAGAAACGCTGAACGCATGGAAAATGTTAAATTTAATGAAGTTTTAAAACCACTGAGCGAAATGTTTTGGTTTTACACTTATTTTTTGTGACGTGTTACCACCCCCTATGATTTCAATAAATATATTTTGCGACAACGATGTAATTCGCGATGGTAGTAGAACTCTATTTAGTTATACATAATTCAGAAGCTCAACGTTCCATATTTAAAACTTTCTGTGTTATTTACAATACAAATTTTGTTCAGTCAAATTCAAATATTTATATCAGCCTTGGGATGCACTTTGGACAATAAGTCGTATATATATATGCAACTTATTTTGTCGTGATGAACCTCCTGCCAAAGTTTGTCAGTGTGGAATACAGATTCACACAGAATAATTTTTTACTGTATTTATTAATTCTTCTTATTTTTTACATGTGGTGATGTTAAGGTATGAACACCACCTTGTCTTAAACTTAACTACAGATTTAATAACATAAATACTAGGTACTTTTATTAATAAAAATTTACATCAAACATTAGAACAAATATGTTATCACTTGGAAAAAATATCTTAAATATGTTAAGAAGATAGCTCACACTTAAACTAAGGGGAGAAATGTAAAATTAATCAAACAGAATGAATCATGTCTCTATACAAATTATGAAAGCGGTGACTAATTCTTTTTTTTTTTTTTTTTTTCGTTTTCAGGAAAGTAAACCAAATGGAAACAAATGTAACCAACGAAGGAAGAACTGATTGACATTATATTGTTGCCTGAGATTGGTACAATTCGTAGGATAAAATTTAGTAAGTAAAAATTGTTTTCACAATTTGTATGGAGACTTATGGCTTAATCTGTAAGATATTATTAGTTATATTTATAATATTTTACTGCTCCATAGAAGACTATTTCTTTGATGATGGCGACTGCAATTTCTAAAGAAACATTGATGAAATCTCACTTTTGGCGCACATTTAACCCACACGCTACTGCAAAAGCCTATAATATTTATCTATATATATTTTTTTAATAATATATACATTGAGGATCCAACGTGGCTTTGTTAAGCTACATCGAGTTAATCTATGCTTTTTTTATTTCTAATGGAGCGTATTTCCAAAGTCTTTGTAGCTGTTGAGTGTTTCCTAAAATAATCGTGTTCTTTGGTACTATAAGGTAGGTTTCAAAATATATTGTAGCCGTTACCATGGTGCAACTTGCGGAAAAAAATTTTACTTAGTTTTTCTTTCAATGGTCCATACATAGACCCAACAACCATCGTCAACCCAAATGTTTATACATATATCACATTTTTATGGACACGATAACTGCCGTGTTGTGTGCACATGACTTGTGCAGAGTAAATACCACCATAACATCTGCCAGAAGCACTCGTGCGGTAGTTGCTCTGAACTGGCGAGCAGTTTCCTCGTCGTACGTAGGACAAATTATATATATGAGCGGCAATCATTATATTATATGGCGAAGAAATTAAGGTAAAAGTGTAATGCAAGGCCCTTGGATGCTTTCAAGACCCTCCACTGGGCGTTTCATGTCTAATAATAGTCTGAAAACACGCGTAATAACCCTACTCACTCTCTTAAAAAATACAGTTTGAAAAAACAATACGGGAACAGATTCGCCCTCAAGGCACTCTTAAATGCTTTATGCAAACACACCCCGCTCGGATATCTTGAACAGTTTTCAAATCGCGAAGTTTATCCTGAAGCTCTGCAGATCATATGTGTGCCCCGGTAGGCGGGGGTTTCCTAGGCTTCAAGGTGAATGTGGATGGAAAGGGAAATAACGCCTCGTCCTCGGACGAGGTTTGCACGAAAATAACCGGTTTTTTCTGCCGACTGCGAGGAAAGTTTAATTTTGGTAGTTAAAGAGTGCCCGCTCTTAGATTGCAGCGTGGAAGTAAATTGGCGCTTTCTCTCTCTTTCTAACACACGCCGACTGCTGTTAGCGCTGTCCTTGTTTCTGCGCTGTTGCCATATGTATACATCATACGAATTTAAAATTAAATTTTCTGGACAAAGCGTTTCTTCATATTATATAACAGCGAAATGTGCATCATAAATATATATATATATATATATATATATATCGCATATTTAATGTATTTTTTTATGAAACCGAAAAAAAATACATAAATTATTCACTGGGACCGGTTTTGAAGTATTCCAGATGTATCACACTAAAAAAATTAATCTACGGGTGTATTAGATTCAGATTTTTTTTTGTAAATAAATTCATGTTTTGTGGACGTTACGTAATAAATATCAAGAGAAAAACTCTTAATGTTTTAGTTATATGTGTACATATTTAATATATATGCAGGTTATATATAAATAAATATATATCCCAAAAGGCATTTTCTCATAAACCAACAAAGCAAAAATTTGACTAGTGGCAAAAAATTTTTCTACTGAAGTTAAATGGTGGGTCGAAAGCGTGGAGATGTCCAACATGAATGGAATTTATTTTAAAAGCAACATCTTCTGAATTTCTCCTACAGTTTTCGTGTCCTTGCTGTGAAGACGTGCTGTCATAAGAGGAAACACAGGCGTGTGTTTTGAGAAGTAAGGTTCAGTCTTGCAGGCAAGTTCAAAGATAAAGGATTCCTTCGTTTAAGCTATTTCCTTCGACACGCATTTCTAAAAACCAGCCTGAAAATTTGTGCCGTGTGTTCCGATGAAGCGACGCTTTGTGTCCGGTGTCTCGTTACGGTTACAACTTTGACGGATTATTTATTCACACAAGCGATTATATTTTGTGATATTTTGTAAGTATATAAACTATAGAAGGCGGAACACCGAAAATAAACCACATTGATAAGCGACGAGGGAGGGAACGCAACATTGTGTTGAAAGTATTTAAGTATTTAAAAATAACACATGAGTGTGAACAATGCAGTTAATTAAACTTCCAAAGCAACAAGCTGTTCCGAAGGAACCATTTTGGCATGGCATTCTAAGAACGCTTGGTAAATTATAACCGAAAAAAAAGAGTAGTATGTAAATGTATGTCCTGGGACACGGGTTCTGGGTGTGGAGCTGTATGTATGGCCGCCATCTTGGATTTAGACGCCACGGCGGCCATCTAGGATAACATTGATCTTGAACTTTGACCTTGACCTTGACCTTTGACCTTCAAAATTTGCCAAGAATTTCCCCAAATTTGCCCAAAATTTCCAAAATTTCCATTTCCTTGGAAAAAATTCCTCCGAAAATTCTCAAAAAATTCCACAATTCAAAAATTTAGATTTCGAAAACCTCAAAATAATTTTTGCCTTAGAAATAACACAATGTCCTAAAAGAGGCTTAAGCATATTTGTCTAAAGCCTCTGATAAGCCTCTGACGTCATTTAGGATTATGACCGCCAATTGGATTGTGATGTCACCGGTGGAATTTCTGTTACGGTCGCCATCTTGAAAAACTGTAATTTTTATTTTTGAAAATCGGGAAAAATTTTAAAATTTATAAAAAAATTATTAAAAAAATAATAAAAATTTAATAAAAAATATATTTTAAAAATTAAATGCACACTGACGTCATGGAGCTAAAAGTCCTCGGTTGGAACCCTGAGAGGGCAAAAAAATAAAAATGACGACCGATCCTTCCTCCACGGAAGTCGCTGGCAGACTGACCTCCAACCACTTATGTCATGGTAAATATATCGTCAGCTAGTAAGATGTCATGTCCGCCATCTTGGAAATCTATATTTATTATCCAATTTTAATGAAAAAAATTTTAAAATATATAAAAAATAAATAATCAAAGTTTGATGAAATATATTACAAAAATTGCATGTTTTGTTACGGCCGCCATCTTGAAAATCCGTAATTTCAATGATAAAAAAACAAAAAAAAATTCAAACAATTTTTTTAAAAATTGTCTACATTAAATGTTTAGTTACAAAACGAATTCGGTCCTCGGTTCGATTTCCGGCTAAAGTAAACCAGTTATTTATTAATGTATTAAAAAAATTCTCAATAAAAAGTAATAAAATTGTCTTACGTCACACCCGACATTTTGAAATATGTCACCACTGTATGAATTATCGTTACGGACGCCATCTTGAAAATCTTTATTTATTATCCATTTTTAATGATAAAAGTTCAAAATTAAAAAAAATTAACTTATTATAAAACTGATTAATTAGATCGAATCCCGTCCTTGGTTCGAAACCAGTAAGAACAAAAAAAAATTACAGCTAGTTTCTCCCCGGAAGCCACTTGGACTGACCTCCCTTCACCAATACCAAGGTATATATATCGTCAACTGGTATGACATCATTTCCGCCATCTTGTCTTCGTCTGCTGGAAGTCACCATTTTGTGTTCGTCTGCTAGAGTGTGCTAGCACCATGTTAGTATAATTTTCTGTTCACCATACCTTTGACCTTGACTGTTGGCAATGAACTTTGACCTTGACCTTTAACTTTGACCTTGACCTTGAAATTTGACCATGACCTTGAATTTGACCTTGAAATTTGACCTTGACCTTAAAATTTTTACTTTTACCTTGACGACCATCATGGATCCGACGTTTTGAGTTCAGTACATGCTACCAGGAGCTACCACCAGCTAGAGGACATTGCCACCATCTTGTTTTCTTCTGCTAGAGGGCACCATATTGTGTGTGTACTCGTCTTATAGAGTGCATTTCCATCATGCTAGTTTTATTCTAACCTTCTAGAGTGCAGTAATCATTTATTTTTACTGAAGTGTTCGCCATCCGGAAATGTGGGCGCCATCTTGGAATCGTGCAATTATTTCGCTAGAGATTCGGGAAAAAATCCAAAATTCATTGAAACATTCACTCATTAAAGTAATGATTGGTATGAGTCTTGGTTCTATTCCTTGAAGATATAAAATTAATTTAATATAACATCAGTTTAGCATAATAGACAGGTTTGAAAATAAAACAGTACAAGTTATTTTACAAAATAAAATTTATTATCTACATATCTTCTATTCTACTACAGAAACACTTGCGAAGGTTAACAATTTCATAAACATTTAGTTCCGCATCGGTGTTAAATAACTAATTATTAGCTCGAACCGGTTTATACTAGACAGAGACCAGCCAGAAACTTTACTGACATAGTTCTCCTCTTCGTGACAGAGTTTCTGGACACCATGGTTAACAGTTTGCTTCACCTCATTAGAACTGTAAATTACTGCAGCCGACGTCTTGAATGCACACTTCTTCACTTTGTCATCGAACGGATATGGCTTTCCATATATACAGTTCAACCACAAGTTATATTTTAATGGACCGTTTGTTGCTATGTCATCAGTAACCTGATTGATTATGTCCTGTCTGATATCATCACGAATAGTATAAATGTCCTTCGACTCACTTATCGTATTTAGATAATAGTGGTCTTTCAATGTTCCACAAAATGCAGACTGCGCCAAGTAGAAGCTATTATCATTCACCTGTAATGCACCGAACACAGTCTTAGGTTTATTTCCATGACCAGATGTCATAGCAATCGGTTGCTGCAAATCTTTTTTTTTGTATGCTCACGAGTCTTCAACCTAAACTGAGGAGTCGTAATTTCTGCGGGTAGTTCAACAGTAGGCACACGGCCTTCACTTTTACAGTTTTTTTGCATGTCGACACAAATTATCAATTCGAGTAAACCATTAATGACACTCATCGCAGCGAAACTTCATGCGATAAGGATTCTTCGTACATTTACTCCTCTCATGTCTTCGTACACCATGGGAAAATGCGAACAACATATCACAGTAGCTGCAAGGATACCGTGGTGATGAAGACGAGCTTTTCAGACCCGATCCAGGTACTGAAGTTGCCGTAGTTGTTCTATTTCCAGGCATACTCTTATGAACATCAATGCATGGTTGTTTTATATAAACCTTTACTTTCTGCCGCGCAGCAGGACCTTTGCATGTCTTCATGTGCGTTTTTATATTATTTTTTCTGGCAAACTGCTTATGACATTTCTCACAACCAAACATGTTGCGAGGAGGATTCTTAGCAAATTCTCTTTTCTCGTGTCAACGAGCATTGCTGATGTTTGAGAAAATCTTCTCACAGTAACGGCACCGATGTTCGTTAGTTGTTGACGATTCTAAATCCATTGAAGTCTCCATCGAGGTCGAAACAGCATTCGCCGAGGTTTCCTGTGTAGTCAGCACTGAAGTCATTAAGTTATCTTCCTTTGGTGGTACCACGACTGTTGACTCTCCTCCAGTGTGGACATCAGAGTTCAAGTAGTCGTTGGTACAACCTCCATCAAGTTCGGTGTTAAAGACTGTAAAGATGCCATCGAATTCACAAGAACAGGTAATTACGCGACGTATGCACCAGATGAAACAAGCAAGGTGATCCTTACACTGTCGACGACAGTAACAAACTGAGCGACCTGCTGTCTAGGACTCGCTTATATACCCGCCACAGATAGATTAATTTAAGGCAAGAACCATTTTATAGGTATAATACACGAGCCAAAATGACATTAAAAATAGAAGCACATATGAAAGAAAAAATTCGATGCAGTGTGATACATTCTCGTCTCAGTAATTCGATCTGACCAATATACGCTAGGCTCCAAAGCTCCAAAACTCCAAAACTCCAACAGCTATAAAGCTCCAAAGCTCCAACAGCTCCAAAGCTCCAACAGCTCCAAAGTTTCAAATGCTCCAACAGCTCCAAAGCTCCAACAGCTTCCAAAACTCCAATTCGCGCCATCAGGTGAATCTACATTTGGCTCCAATGCTCCATTTGCGCATCGGCTTCAAGTGTTCCAAGAGCTCCAACACGTTATGTTTACGCAATTGACATGCAATGTACACACAGTACACACAGTATACACAGGAAACGGAATGAACACACAGTAAACACAGTAAACTAAACGAACATGCTATATTCACGCAATTGACGCGCAATACACGCATTGTCTATGTAATGTACGCAATGACCACACAACATTCACACAATTCAAGCATTTAATGAAAACGAAGCACATTTGGAAGCACAATTGTACCGGAAATTAAGTATTTCGGCACGGTTTTTTTTTTAAATTTTTATTATAATTTTAAATTATTTTTGGAAAACTCATTTTTCACATTTACTGGTTACACAAGGGTGATTTACACTTTGTTAGGCTGGTGTACTCTACTTAGTTAAACTTTGCGGCAGTGGACCAAGGCACTTTTTTATCAGGGGCCAATCTGATGTTTTGCAAGTCTAAGACGTCGTTAGCAGCCCGGATGACATTTCTCCCGCTTGCAGTCACGTCCGTGGCCTGTAACATTATTTCCCTGCATGACTAAATTACCAACCGCTCTGGACGAGTTGTTACCATTTCTCAGAGACAAGCTTACAACAGCTCTTCCTGTCATGCATATGTCTTAGATTCACTAATAGAAAGTCGCATTAGGCTGCTCTTTCCCACCCTCACCCCCCAGTCCCCCCCCCCCCTTTCGTTCTCAGAATTTAGCCCAGGATCATTGCCCTGATGTGAACTCGCCAGCCAGTGGTCTACTTCAAGGACGATTTGCCACAGAAAAAATATGTGCAGAAATGGGCCACCCACGACATCTAGTGGCAGAAACAGTTACTTCTGCACTTGTCGCCAGCGAGTGGAGCTAACGCCCGCGACACCTAGTAGCGACTTTGCTAACCTCCTTCTTTCTTTCCCCTTTAGGCCGCCAGAGAGCAGCACCGGCAGCAACTGATGTATGCCCACCTCGGTCACCTCCGGAATTTTCGGTCCAGAGCCGAACCTTCCCCCTCTTTTCCGTAGGGCCGAGCGCCCATTTTAATTAGGAGCATTGCCCGCCATTGCGGCACTTAGACTTCTGCTACTTACCGCGTCATCTCGGCGTCCCCTCTGTTGAGAGGCTTTTTCGCGACAACGACGAACTCTTTCGAATAAGGAATGTAGACAGCAGTGTTAAGGGATGTGATCCCAGTTTCAATATGTAGCAGTAGCCTGTCAGTCGTCATTAGGCAACAAGTTATGTCTTAGTTTAAATTGTATTATTTTTTTTTATTTGCCTAAATCATGGTTTCTTCCGCATCATCCGCGCTATTCTCGGTCCGCGACTTTCGGATGTCGGCGCGAGACATTTCCTGAGTCCAGGAGCTACACCCTGTTTGGTGAGTACTTCGGTCTATTTTTCCTCCCCGAATTCCCGTTTGTTGGCCTTTTCGCGCTTACTGTGTTTGACTGTCTGGAAACAGGTCTAATTCATCCGAATTTTACTTGTTTTTCAGACAGGGTCCAACATTTGGGCGCCGAAATTGCACCCATCATGTTGTCCAGGACCTCGAGCTTTATCCCGGCCAGACGTCCAACTTTGAAGCCTAGGGTGATATTTAAAATATTACTTCTCCCTACAACCAACGAAAGTAATTATTTAAATGAATACCAGTGAGCAGTGCCATAGAGAACTTAACAAATAAGAATATGTGAAATTGTTACAGTAATGAGTGGACGAAACTAACCTGCTATAATATGTCAGGAAGAACATTTTTAAATTGCTTTTCTGTGCTTGATTTGTTGAATAAATTATAGTATAACGTGTATTAATCATATCGGGCCGGCCCTCCTTTTAGTAACTTGTTAATACCTTTTTTTGTGAAACAAAACAAACGGAAAACAGATTTGATTTAATTTTTTTTAATAAATCAGGAAACCTATAGACCAATCTACTAATGTAGTGATTTATTTATTTATTATTTACCTATATCTATTTAGAAGATCCTCTAGCTCCCAAGTGGCTTGTGTGCAGGGAGTATCAAATTGTCTTGTTCACCACCTCGTGCCACCTCTGGTTATACTTGTATTTTTATTTTTATTTTTGCTCAGCTGTTTCCTAGGTTTTATTTTATACATTTAAAATAATCTAATTTTAGGGCACGCGGGGCGTTACACAAACATCGAAAAAGAAGCACATTTGGAAGCACAATCACAAAAGGAAGCACATTTGGAAGCACAGTCACAAAAAGGAAGCACATTTGGAAGCACAATCAAAAAAAGGAAGCACATTTGCAAGCATAATCACTAAAAAGGAAGCACATTCGGAAGCGCAATCACAAAAAGGAAGCACATTTGGAAGCACAGTCACAAAAAGTAAGCACATTTGGAAGCACAATCGCAAAAAGAAAGCACATTTAGAAGCGGAATCAACTAAAGGAAGCACACTCGGAAGCACATTCAACAAAAAGGAAGCACATCTAACGAAAAGGACGTACATTTTCATGAACATTCAACTTAGTAGGTTGCGTTCGTTAATTTTATGTTAAGATAAAATGCCTCCATCAGTCATTGGCTACAAAAGTGTTTTGACTCCATCAATCAATGACGTCAAAAGTATTCGACTCCAAATAGTCTTAGGCCTAACGCTATTTGACTTGGATTATTATTTGGAGTCAAAGACTGTTGGAGTCAAAGACAGGTGTAGCATTTGAGGTCTACCTTATATTTGAGATCGTATGATACTGAGAAAAGAGTATTCTACTTAGTTGAATGTTCGAGTAAATGTACGTCATTTACGTTAAATGCGCGTAGACAATACTGCAGTATTGTATCCTACTAATGGGACCGTATCAATATGATAAGATCGTATTTCTCTAATGAGATCGTATCCTACTGGGTTGAATTTTGTAACAAAAGTGCTGCCTATATTAACGAGTTTGTGTACAATTGTGTGTATTTTTGAGTGTGTGATCATGGTGTGTCTAGTGTGTGTCCTTTTTGATGAGTGTGTTCCCTTGTGTATACAGTATGTGACCTTTTGAGGAGTGTGTGTCCAGTGTGAGTCATTTGTGTCCTAATTGTGTCCAGCGTGGGTCCTTTGTGATAAGAGTGTGTACCATTTTGTGTCCTTTTTGACGAATGTCTGACATTTTCGTTGATGACGCATAGCAAATTCTGTAATCTGGTTATGATTGGCCTCGTGATTAGGAGACGCCTGGCCTATATGCCTGTAATTGTATATGATCTGATTATAATTTTCGCCGACTATAGAAAAATTACACCCCTGGGGTACTGACGGTATGTGCCGGACCACCAAAAGGACATGCCTGACCAATCAACTAGTTGGTTCCTGTCCAACCTGCTAGCTGTGTCTGTTCAACCTATCTGACTTGCCTGGCCATCTTCCGAATGTGCCTGGTCACAGACTGGATGTGCCTGGCCACCGACTGACTGTGCCTGGCCAACAGATTACGATGTGCCTGGGCAACAACTGGTTGTGTTTGACTACCAACTGGTCGTGTTAGTCTCACCACAAACTGGAAATGTCTAAATATTAACTAGAGATATTTGTTTAATAGACAGTCATGTGGGGATAACTTAAAAAATCGTGCCAAGACCATGCAAAGAAGACTGTAGAATTTGAGAAATTCTTGTGTTTTGCTTGGTTTTTTTTTGTACTTGTAGAATTATTGTATAAATGTCTTTAATTTTTTATTTTTTTCTCCTACGTGTATTTTTTTGGTTATTTAAATGATATTTAAGTAAATTTCTTTTATGTATGTACGAAGGATTGTACTAAGAACAAGAACTACAATTGATCGAATCAATCCCTAGTTTAATAAGAGGTGTTTTTTTTTTTTTTTTTTTAATGTGTTTTGGAAATTTTCCCGAATTTCTGGCCAAATAATTACAGATTTTACAAGATAGAGGTCAAGACAGACGACATTTGGTGGCTGGGGGATGAGGAATTGTACCTTGTTTTAGAATTTTTCACCATATATTTTAATTAATAAATTTGTATACATAAAATTACCTTTTCTTGTATCGAATAAGGATAGAACCAAGGATAGGAATCAATCGAATTAGTAAGTAAACATAAGTGATTTTGTTAATGAATGTTGGAATTTTTCCCGAATTTGTAGATAAATAATTATGGATTTCCAAGATGATGACCAAAACAACCGAAAAGATGGCTGACGCCTTGGCAATAAAATACTAATGCACTCTAACGGGTAAAAGTTAAACCTATATTGCGTCAGTGCACTATGGTGGACGATGTGACACTAGCGCTCCTGGTAAAAAGTACTGAAAATAAATATATTTGCCTCCATCAGACGAAAACAAGATGGCTGGTGTGATGTCGTAATCGAAATAGGTGCCTCCAGCAGACGAAAAAAATAGCGACTATGATGTTATAATCCAAGAGGGCTGTATCCTGCAGACGAAACCAAGATGGCGTACGTGACATCGTATTAGCTTCCGTAATATATATTCCGAGGACTCCAAAATCTTTGACGTGAGTTTTTTTAATTAAAATTTAAAATTTTTATCTAAATATATTTTAATTAAATTAACTTTACTTTCAGAATATTTTGGTTAGTAATTAAGGATTTCCAAGATGGTGATGTCATTATATTTAAATTATAAAATGTTTTTATTATAATTTTTTATACATTTTTTAAATTTTCACAATTTTTTTTCAGATAATGATTACAGATATTCAAGATCGTGGCTGGTAAGACAATTGAAGCGATGACGTCACAATTCAAATTGGTAGTCTGCTGTAGACAACAAGATGGCGGACATTATCTTGGCGGGTTTAGGCGGCTAGTGACGGGGTATTTAAGTTGCACCAAGGAATTTTTTTTAGACATAAGTATTTTGGGGTTCTTCGAATTTCATATTTTTCGATTTTTTTTTTTTTGTGTTTTTCCTCGATAATAAATTTTCAGTTTTTTTTTAATATGGCAAAAATGTTTCTATAAATTTTAAATTTTGGCATATTTTGAGAAATTTTGGCATTTATTTGCAAGTTTTGAAGATCAGGATCAAAGTTCAACGTAAGATTTATCCGAGATGGCCGTCGTGACGTCATCGGAGATTTAGGTTTGCAAGGCAGCAGACACCGCCACCACCACCACCACCACCAGGGCTTTGACTGACATTTATATACTAGTCTGGTGGCGTGTATTCAAAACGGGTGGATGACGGGAGGCTGCCAACTAGGAGTGCGCAAATGAATAGGCGAAATATGGTCACTAAAAATACTGTACGGTTCAGAAATGCCAACATCAAAAATTTAGTTTTCAGTATAAAGAAAGAATAGAAATGTATTAAAAAAAATGACTTAAATAAATAATTAATTTAACAAAGATTCTTAGTTCAGAATTAATGGAATTGTGTAGTAATAGGGTATTTAGTATAATTTATAAATATAATACTTTGGAAAAAATTGTTACATTGTTGAATTATCTTGGTAGCAATGAAATAAGCATGGCTGCCATGTGCACTTGTGCAGGCGTGTGCACCTGTGTAATTTTTGCAATTGAATCTGAAGTTATGATTTTAAACAATCATATTTTGCGGTTATGAAGTTTATTCTTTTTAAATGTATGAAACATATTGGTTTGATTGTTGCGTATTATAAATTAGATAATCTGAAACATTTATAGTGAGTGTTTTGATTGCCCATAAATACCGCACGGTTGGCTAATTTCCAAAGAAAATAAGAGCGATGGTTATATAACTGGGTTGCAACTGTTCATCTTCCATGCCCTGTGCGGCCTAGTGCATTCGCGTGTAGGGACAGCGAGTGCAGGGTGCTGGCAACCGGCGTTTGCGGGGCGTGGGCAACCGGCGTGTGCCGGGCGAGGGCAACCGGCAACAACATTGCTCGTCCTGGCCACTCGCTCTGTTGTCAGCCACCCACTGGCTACGCTCGTTCATCCGTACTGCGATGCCCCTCTGGTGCAAGGTCCGCCTCCAAGGCCGAAAACTCGCTCCCCTTTCAGTTTCCACCAATACAGATGCGGACTCGTTCATGAGCTAGTAGCGTGCCAACATTCTACTACAATTCCAGCTGAAATCGTTCACACGGTACTCGTAAGCCCTCAGCGAATAACAGTGTTACACAGTGGAGGTGACGTCAGCAATTCGTATAACTTCAAAGACTTCCGCCGTAGATTTTCCCCGCCGCCAGGTGAAGTGCCACGTCTGTCCGGTAGCTTGTTGTTCACACATCGCAATCAATAAATTTAATACTAGATTAAATTTACCGTTACAAAGTCAAAGTCCATGATCATGTGTCGTCATGTACGCCTTCTGAACCACGCCGTCACCGAAAGCCAACCTCTAAATTCCCTCATACTTTAAATGCTAAAGTCTTGTACTCGTAGAGTGAGTTACTTTAACTATTCGCCTAGCGACTTGTACTTTCGCAACTTCACTTTACTTCACACGTCTTCCAGTATCGACGAGACTTTAATTCTTTACATTGATCATTAAATAAATGCCCGGCTCACCACAGTTAAAGTACAGGATGCAGAGGTGACGTCGGCGTCGAGGCGAGGCGAGGCGGTGCAGCTCTTCGGTCTCTCTCTGGCGGGGTTTATGTGTCCCTACAGTCCAAGGAACTAAAACACCGTGATCCTTCCTTACAACTCGGCTTCAGACAATGTGGTGGTCAAAATGACCGCGACTGTTCCAAGCTATCCTAGGCTAAGCTGCGGGCAAGTATAACTGACAGAAATGAAAAGGCTCTCTGCCTTGGTGCGTCCTAGGTGGTATCCTTACAATATCAGTAGAGACCGGAAAAATTCGCGGATTCATTTCACGACAGACAGAAATTCATATAGTTATACCTCAGTGCTGCCTCTGCTATCGGCTCACAACTCACTTGGATGACTCTGTGCCAGTGAGAAACACTCAACAGAAGCTGTGTCGAATCACAGGCCGCTACACTTGGACACCTTTGCAAGACAGCAGCCTATCAGAGGGTGACATTTGACCGATTGTACGTAGAACTATAAAGTTCATCCTAGAGGTCATTGAACCCGCGAATTTTTCCGGTCCCTAAATATCAGGCGTTAACAGCACACGTTAACGCGCGTTAATAGTTAACAGCGTTACGTCCTAATATGTTTCCTAGATGACAAATTTGCATCCTAATCTGCGTATAAGATGGTGAATGTGCATAAAAATGTGTGTCTTTTTGTTGAATGTGTGTACAATTTTCGTCCCAGATGGTATGTGTGTTTCCTTTTTGATGACATGTGCGTCCAAATGTGCGTCTTACGGCTTTTTTTTGGTCCTGTAGGTAATTTGAAGAGTTTTCATCAAGCTAATTATCGGTACTTAAACATTTGTGCGGATTGGTAGTTTTCATGACATTGAGTATTTTTCAAATTCTATTTTTACATTGCTAACATTTTAGTAATTTTTAGAATAAGTTTACATTTATTTTTAAAAAAATTCTATGCATTAATTTTTTTTTCCTGAAAATCTTTTCAAGCATGCTCCAAGGGGCGACATTTTATTAAAATATTTTTTGGCCCGTTTTGTAGCAGCATAGGGAAATATTAACGTGTCTCCAATTCACTTGCAAACAAGGACAAACGGTCAAGGACTTTTTGTTTTTTCCGTCACGTGTTCGCTTTCCGCTTTTAAATTACCTCAATATTAAAAGGCTCATTTCGCAATACAGGTGTGGTTGCCCATAACACTTAAAGCTATTATATTTTATTAACCCGTCTTGCCTTGCTAAGCAGTTGTTATAAAGTACAGTCTTAAGTCTTAGTCTTAAGACTTTGTGTGCAAATTGTGGTGTACCAATATGTCGAGCTGATAAACTGAATAGACATTTAAAGTCATGTAAAGGACATAGTCCGTATAGTAAGAAGACTGTTTGAATCGAGAGATCCACGAAACTTTGGTAATTTGTCTGTGTGTTTTTTGTACTTGTGGTAGTGTATAATTTATGTAATAAAAGTTTTTTTTAAAAGAACTTGCGGTGTTTTTTATTTTCTCAAACCTGACACTTTAGTGGTACTTTATTAAAATATTAAAGTTGTTTTGTATCGGCCAGGGGTCAAACCAATGACCTAAGTCGATCTAATCAATCAGTATATAGATTACAAAATTATTTAATGAATTTTGAACTTTTTCCCGGATCTCTAGCATTAAAATTACGTATTTACAATATGGTGGTCTTGATGTCTGATAGGATGATGGTCGTAGAGGATTTAGAGTCTCTTTACGAATGTTGAACATGGTTTATTGAAATTATTATTTTTTACATAAAATTAAACATTAATACATCGATCGGGTATCGAACCGAGGACAGGAGCGGATCGAATCAATATGTAAATTAATGAGTGATTTATTTAATGAACTTTTAACTTTTTCCTGAATTCCTAGCTAAATAATTACGGATTTTCAAGATGGCGGACCAATTTCAAGATGGCTGGTGTCACAGTAATAAATGATTACTGCACTCTAGCGGATAAGAACTAAACTAACATGGCGTCAGCGTACTCTCGCTGACGTTACAATGATGATGGCTTCCAGCATCGAAGACAAGATGGCGGACATGGCGTCATACTAGATGACGTTATATATACTTTGAAAAAAAAAAGTGGTGGGAGTCAGTCTGCCTGCAGCCACCACGAGGGAAGGATCGTTCGCCATTTTGTTTTGCCCTCACCAGGTTCGAACCGAGGACTCCGAGCTCCGTGTCGTAAAAGTTTGTTTTTTTATAAATTTTAAAATTTTTTTCATTTAACACGGATAATATATTTAAAGATGGCGGCCGTAACGGAAATTGCAACGGTGATGTCATCATCCAATATGGCCACTTGGAATAATGTAATCGGATGGATGGTTTGTTTGTCGGAAATATAAATGAAAAGCCATTCCCTTGCATTACTCTATCATCAAACCTAAACATATAAAGGCATACATATATATAATAAACATAGTTTAGAATATGGCTTCATGTTCCAAACTTATCTCGACTTGTCTCGACTGGTTACACATTGCATAACACTTGTAGGTTTTTTAAATTCAAACTTGGCATCATCCGGCGACAATTACTTTGATTAAATATGGCCGACAGTGGCACCATCTGGTAGCGACTTTATGAATTAAAGATGGCGGCAACGGAGAACTTGGTGAATACAGGCTACCGACTTGTCTCGTCTTGTCCCCCCCCCCCCCCGACTTGTCTCGACTGTCTAGACTTGTCTCGACTCGTTCCCGACTTGTCTCGACTGACTACATAACACTTGGCGCCATCCGGCAGTAACTTTAAGAATTAAAGATGGCGACGGTGGTGCGCTCCGGCGGTAGCTTTAAGAATGAAAGATGGCGGCGGTGGCACACTCTGGTAGCAACACTAGGAACTAAAGATGGCGACGGTGGCGTCATCTGGTATCGATTATATGAACTAAAATATGGCGACAGTGGCGCCATCTACTAGCCAACTTGAGAACCAAGATGGCGGCGCCTCTGACAACAATTTTTTGAATTTGGCGCGCGATACTAGCGACATATACCAGCCAACTTGAGAACCAAGATGGCGGCGCCTCTGGAAACTAGTTTTTGAATTTGGCGCGCGATACTAGCGACATCTACCAGCCAACTTGAGAACCAAGATGGCGGCGCCTCTGGCAACTAATTTTTGAATTTAGCGCCATCTGATAGTCTGTGCTGGAATTAAAGATGGCGGCTGTATAATAATTTTAATTTCAAATGTGGCGCCTTAGGTATGCATTAAGGAAGGCAAAAGATGGCGGCTGATGTTTACATCAAATTTCGAAAAGTTGAAGTTCGAAAAAAAAATCGAATCCAAGATGACGGCCGTGACGAAAAGTGCAACGGTGACGTCATGATTCAAAGTTGGTGGAAATTTCTAGAAATACAAAATGGCGGTTGGATTAGCATGGATTAACATATGGATTAGCATAGATTGGCATATGGATTAGCATAGATTGGCATACAGATTAGCATAGATTGGTATACGAATTAGCATAGATTGGCATACGGATTGGCATAGATTGACATGGATTAGCATCGATTGGCATGGATTAGCATATATTGGCATGGATTAGCATAGATTGGCATGGGTTAGGTTAGGTTAGGTTAGCATAGATTAGCATATGAATTAGGTTAGGTTAGGTTAGGTTATGTTAGGTTAGGTTAGGTTAGGTTAGGTTAGGTTATGTTAGGTTAGGTTAGGTTAGTTTAGGTTAGGTTAGGTTATGTTAGGTTAGCATATTGATTAGCATACGGATTAGATGACGTCATCAGGTTGGCAACATAGAGGGTCGCAAGGCTAAAGGTCAGGGTAGAATTTCAATGTCAGGGTCAAATTTCAAGGTCAAGGTTAAATTTCAAGGTCAAGGTCAAAGTTAAAGGTCAAGGTCAAGGTTCAAGGTCAAGGTCAAGATTCAAGGTAAATGTTCAAGGTCATAGTTAAAGGTCAAGGGTCGAATTTCAATGTCAGGGTCAAAGTTCAAGGTTAAGGTCAAAGTTAAAGGTCAAAGGTCAAGGTTCAAGGTCAAGGTTCAAGGTCATAGTTAAAGGTCAAGGGTCGAATTTTAATGTCAGGGTCAAAGTTCAATGTCAAAGGTCAAGGTCAAAGGTCAGGGACTCGGATCAAGGTCAAGGTCAAGGTCAAAGTTCAGGGTTTAAGGTAAAGGTCAAGGTCGGATCCTGGATCCTGCGCCTGTCCTTGAATCGGCTATATCCTACTACTGTAACGGGACATTTTTTCGTGCGTACATGGCTGATGAACGTAACGGGACACTTTTTCGTGCGTGGATGGCCGGCGGAAGTGACGTAATCCCCGAATCCCCCTCCCTCCTCCCCTGACCAAATACGAACTATATACATCTACTACTAAGGTCTCTCCCGTATCCTGATCATTTGATAGATTCTCTAGTCAGCGCGTCCTGAGGATGTCACCTCCCAGGAACCTTCTGTCACATCTGCTGAACGTCCATGTTCAAGGGAAGCATCTAATTTCAGTTATATATACATATATATTTATATATAGAGAGAGATAGAGAGATATATATTTTACTGTCGAAGCACTGAAATTCATAATAACACCGAAAATACCATAAACCATACAAATTTTGTGTTTTGTCGTAAAAACATAATGTTAAAACGACCCTTTCTTTTTCAATTTTATTGTTGTTGTAAATTAATATTCTGTTCTCTCAAAATAGGAAAAAAGAAATCCCTCCTAACCAGTAAAGTAGTTATAGTGTAAGAAATATAATTGTAATTATTTTCTTTATTCACAGACCCTGGTCATAAGTAAGGCTCTAATCCACTGAGTATAAATAATGTTTAACACCTTAATTTTTAATAATTGTCACATGTCTCTCAAACCTCTGAAACTCTGCATGTTTTCAAACACTTTATTAATAAATACGATTTAAATAATGAGAGACGTGACGGTTTTGCAAAGGACTGGTCAAACATCCATAAGAATCAAACTGTATACTATGGCCAGGCCTCTGGCCGAAATACGGTTTTGCTTTTGATTCCTTATTGTATATATAAATAAAAATAGGGTTTATCTTTGTTTGATTATTTGTTTAGATGTGTTCTTAAAATATCTAAATCTTGTTATATTTAATTATTAGTTATTTATCCTAAGCTTTTTTTTATATTTTCTTTTTTTTAATTGTATTGTATCGCTGGGGAGTTGCGCAGGAGTGCTGAATCAGTCTCCTCGTATAGAGAGTTTACGTAACAAATTGGCAATATGAAGTGGCAGTTGGCTGCCCTGTAATAAAGACGTGGGCCGTTGTGTGTTGCGAAGTGACGAGACATTCGGAGTCCGCTGCTAGCGGAGGCGAGACCTCGTTGTAGCGCCTCGCGCGCGAGGAGTAAAATTTATCCGCGACTGTTGGAGTGAACCGGCAATGCCCGGGCGCGGTGCAAAATTGTCACAAGACTTTGAATTTCATTCTATGAGCCTTGAGCACGTCTGTTCGGCTTTCGGGTACAGGTCAGACATATTTATTAAAAGGCACGAAGACATTTAAATGCCTTGTTGGAGATTAGCTACGAGTGGTTCTGCTGCAGCGACGAGAGAAATTGTGAGTACAGCTTATTGGTTTATAGATGGTGTTGGTTTGGATAAACTAGAATTTTTTGCTACGTGACTTTGAGATGAGCCAAAATCTTCGTTACCGTATTGCGCGTACCACAGCGGGTTAACATAAATTTGGTTTGGAAGATATAATTTTTTCATGTTTATATTTCAAGAAGTAAATTGTTGATTTAAACATAAAATGTTTGCGCACTCCCCCAGCGTTTTATATAGGACATTGCTAGATAACCCTTTTTAGTTAATTTAAATTGGTTGTATAGTAATTGTTGTTAATTAAATCTTTGAAAATAAATGTAGTAACATTTTTTATATATTTTAATAACTGCCGGCAGTTTAGGAATAATAATTGTAAACAATTTGTTTTTATATATTTAAGTGTTATGCCGTTTTGCGCTTATTGTAGTAACAAATGTTTGCGGGTTACAATGAAATATTTTGGACTCCATATTTCAATTCATGTTTGTATGAAAACCAAGCCTTTCGTAAAATATTGCGTCAAATAATATAGAGTTATTAAGATTAAAACAATTATTTTTGATTACATAAAATGCCCACTTCAATACCGTATTGTATTTGCTCTGCCTTTTAAGCATGTGCATTTTACATTATTTCTCTAAACACTCGGGCTGGGTTCATGCGCGTACTTTTGGTATCAGATTGGAGTTTGTTTTAAATTCTATTTCAATAAAACCAGTCGGGTGTTGAGTTTGTATTATCTGCCAGGTGCAGAGCGCAGATACCACAATATTATGTGGCAATACATTAGCAAATATGCCAACAGCAAAATGCTATGAAGTATACCACTGTAATTTTAATAAAATCTATAATTCTTGTGTTTGAAAATTGTGGTTTACCAATGAGTCTACCAGGATAAACTGAAAAGACATCGTAGACATGTAAAGGAATAGTTTTAAGCCATGGATAGTAGATGCATAAATCGAGAAACGCTAAAGACTTTAGTATTTTTTTCCTTTATTTTAGTAGTGTAGAATTTATGTAATAAATTTATTGTTTGCAAAAGAACTTGTGTTTTTTTTAACCCGACAGTTATATGGTATTTTAAAAATTAAATTATTTTTTAATTGACCAAAGATCGACGCAAGGACAGAAATCCATCGATTCAATCAGTAATTTAATAAGTAATTTTTTTATTATTTTCGGATTTTTTCCGAATTTCTAGCTAATAATTTTAGATTTTCAAGATGGCGGTCAATATATGTCATCATTGGCTTACTGGAGGCTGGTAGTAGCGGAATTTAAGCTTCCACCATATTTATTGAAATTAATATTTTGACAAAAAAAATATTATTTTTGCATCGATCAAGTATCGAACTAAGGACAGGAATCGATCGGATCAATCAGTATTATAATTGCTGATTATTTTTTATGAATTTTTTATTTTTTCCCGCATGTATAGCTAAATAATTACGAATTTCCAAAATGGTGCCCAAATTTTAAGATGGCAGGCACCACAGTAATAAATTATTATTGCTCTCTAGTGGATAAATTTAAACTAACATGGTGGCAGTGCACTCTAGCAGCCAAAAACAATATGGTGGCCTCCAGTAGACGAAAACATGATTGAGGCATCCAGTAGCCGAAAACAAAATGGCGGACGTGATGGACTAGCTGGTGATATATATCTTGGCATTAATGGTAAGAGGTTAGTCTGCCAGCAGCCAACATGGAGAAAGGATCGGTCGCCATTTTTATTTTTTCCCTCGCCATTTTTGAAACGACGACTCTGAGAACCATGATGTAAGTGCTTTTTTTAATTAGAATTGTATTTAAAAATGATTAATTAATATTTTTAGTTTCAATAATTTCTAATTTTTTCTGATCATATTTATTGATTTTCAATATCGTTTCAGTAACAAAAATTGTAATAGTGACATCAAAATTCAAAATGGCGGAAAGTTATATAAAACAAAATAGCGGAAAACAAAATGGCCGATGTGAAATTCAAAATGCCAAAACCCAAGATGGTGGGTGCAAGATGGCAGATCTAAGATTGTCACTGGGGTCAAGGTCAAGGGTCAAGGTTAAGGTCAACAAAGATGGCCTCTGTGACATCACAATCCAAAATGGCCGATTGACTCCTCACCCTCAAGCCTGTCGCACGAGTAACTATTTTATACTACTCTTGAGTACTACTTGCTCACGAGATGTACAGGGAGAACTAATAACACACTTTCTTTTTTCTAGGAAATAAGGAGACAACAGCCATCTGGGCTCTCTACGCATAAAATGGCTTAGCCTACCTTTGACCTAAAACTGTTATTAGAAAGCAACAGTTAGGTCTATAAGGCCGTAAACACTGAACTCTCCAATGTAAATTTTATACCGTTCAGCAACACGACCACATGTGCCTGCGCGAGTTTCGGCCTGATTATCTGTGACATGCACCCATGTATTTGTTTTAAGGGTTTCGTAGGAGCAGCTCGCACAGCTTTACACAACACGCCACACCCGAGATTAACTGGATCACTTGCTTAGATCACACTAATAAGTCTATAATAGCTCAGACATCACGAAATTACATTACGCCAAATAGTCGATATAACTAGTGGGAAGCTTCCAGCGCGCACGCAGACCCGTTTGCCAATCTATCCCAAAAGACACGCGCCCCGCCCGTCGATCCAAGTGATTCTACAACAGTGTGGGGGTGCACCTGCTTTACAATGCACCAAGCGAGTTATAGAAACCTTGGTTTCTGGCCTCGCGCACACACTAACTTTCCCGGATGGCAATATTGTTACGAGCGCGCTTGGCTGCAGTGCTTGGCGTCGCCGCGCTCGTTCGGCCTGTCTGCGCCCCCTTCCACCTGCATCCTCTCCCTGGTATCTCGTGTCATACTATCGCGCGACATCCTGACCGTCGCAGCGCGCACCTGCCTCAGATCGAGTTACTTAAGGGAGGCCGCACTGCGGAATGGAGGGACTCAGACATGTTTATCGGTGTGTTTTGTGGGAACCCGATGCTTGTTGAGTTTATCGGCGTTCTTTGAGCAGCCGCCGCGTCCTTCGAGGACTCACGACGCGTTTCTGGGCATTTAGACGACGAAGGTCGCGCGATATCTCGGAGACATGCTCGATTGTTCTGGACGGGAACCCAAGGGCTATAAAAGGAGGTTGGGCCGACCTTCGAGTCAGAGTCAGAGAGAGAGTCTGAGTGGGGAGTTCTCCCGCGGCGGGAGTTTCCGGGCGAAGTCCTTGGACGAAGGTTCCAGGGCAGGGAGTGAGTGAGATCAGTGGAGTCGGGAGTTTCCGGGCGATAGAGTCGCGGGCGCGGCGGAGTCCCGAGTGAAGTTGCGAGCGAGTCGTCGAGTGGGATCTCGGCGAAGGGTGTGATGGCGGCGTCGGAGTGTGGTGACGGAGTCCCGCGGCGGAGACCCACGAGGGGTGCTGCGGCGTGAGTTTCGCCAAAGGTGCGGCCCAGCGAGGTGTGTGGAACGAGTGACCAGGGAATTGACATTTATTTAAGTGTAATTAATTATTTAGAAGATTATTTGTAAGTGACAAGTAGTGATAATAAATAAAACTGTGTGTGTGAAATAAAATCTATTAATTGGGCTATCCTTTACGAACCCGCAGGGAAATCGTAACATTTTGGTGTCAGAAGTGGGATAGCCCTAAATTATAGATTTAGGATTCAGTTACATTATTAGAATAAAAGTTGAGGATAGAATTTAGTTTTTGAGAATATAGTTAGTGTTTAGAACTTTTGTGAATTTGAAATTTTCTAGAGTTAGTATGAGTATACTGTAGTCAGTGTTAGTTTTGAATGTAATAGTTATTGTTAGTTTAATTAGAAGGTTCGGCTAGACCATTTAAAATTAAGAACAGTATTAGAAAAAAATATTTAGGTTGTTTAATTAGTAAATGCTTTAGAGAGAGATGGCTACTGAAGGGTTTACTGTAGAGCAATACAAAGAGATAAGGGTTGCCTTGGAAGAAATAAAAGCAATTTGGAAGAACTATAACAAAGAAATGTTAGCCAGTATAAAGAACTATACAGAAGGAATGGTAACCAAAATCGAGAACTTTACAGAAGAAATGAAGAGTGGAAGGAAGGAGAGTAAGAACCACCGTGAAGAAAAGAAGAGTGAGTCCAATAATAACCCCGAGGAAATGAAGAAGGGACAGGAAGAAATAAAGGGTCAGGATGAAATGAAGAATGGCCAGGAAGAAGTAAATAATGAAATGAAGACCGAAGTGAAGATAAGCCTAAAAGAGAAGAACAGAGAAGAGGAGAACAGTGAAGAGAATAACAGCGAAGAGAAATACAGCGAAGAGAAGACCAGCGAAGAGAAGACTAGCCAAGATGAGACTAGCCAAGAGGAGACTAGCCAAGAGGAGACTAGCCAAGAGGAGACTAGCCAAGAGGAGACCAGCCAAAGGGAGACCAGCGAAGAGGAGATCAGCGAAGATGAGACCAGCCAAGAAGAGAACAGTGAAGAGAACAGCGAGGAAAACAACCAGGACATGAATATGAAAGAAGTGCTGAAGAAAAGCACAGAAGTAGTGAAGATGGGTTACAAAGTGTGGAATATTGAACAAGAAGAAATGAAGATAAACCAAAGAGAGATGGTAAAATGCCAAGAAGAACTGAAGAAAAGCCGAGGAGAGATGAATATGAGTCAAGAAGAGATAGAGAAGCGCAAAGAAGAAACGAAGAAAGACCAAGAAAAGACACAGGAAGACCAAGAAAAGGTGAAGAAGGACCAAGAACAGGGGAAGAAAGACCGAGAAGAGAAAATGAGAACACAAGGAGTCATGAAGAGGGTACATGGAGAAACTAAGTGCAGTCCAGGCGAGACTCAGAAGAACCAAGAGGGCACGAGTAACCAAGAAGAGTCGAAGAAGAGCCGGGAAGAAATGCTCTACGAACAAGTAGCTGCGAGAGAAGAAATGGAGAGAAAAAGGGAAGAAACAAGGAAACTGTTGGAAGGCAATAAGCAATGCACTCAAGAGTATCGGGTCCGTCCAAGGCATTGGTCAGCCCGTCTCGGGCAGCTGGCTGAACGACATGGGGCATCTGCGATGCAGAAGTGTCGCCGGGTGACAAGAGAAGCTACATCTACTGCGAGAGAGGGTTATGTTGCGAGACTGTACAGCCCGCGATGGAGGAAAGGCAGGAGGCCTAAACTTCGAGTAGCATGGGGACCTCCAGGAGGAGATGCATTACCTGTTCGGGACGAACAGGTTTAAGGAGGGGGCAATGTTACGAGCGCGCTTGGCTGCAGTGCTTGGCGTCGCCGCGCTCGTTCGGCCTGTCTGCGCCCCCTTCCACCTGCATCCTCTCCCTGGTATCTCGTGTCATACTATCGCGCGACATCCTGACCGTCGCAGCGCGCACCTGCCTCAAATCGAGTTACTTAAGGGAGGCCGCACTGCGGAATGGAGGGACTCAGACATGTTTATCGGTGTGTTTTGTGGGAACCCGATGCTTGTTGAGTTTATCGGCGTTCTTTGAGCAGCCGCCGCGTCCTTCGAGGACTCACGACGCGTTTCTGGGCATTTCGACGACGAAGGTCGCGCGATATCTCGGAGACATGCTCGATTGTTCTGGACGGGAACCCAAGGGCTATAAAAGGAGGTTGGGCCGACCTT
This sequence comes from Bacillus rossius redtenbacheri, assembly GCF_032445375.1. Taxonomy (NCBI): domain Eukaryota; kingdom Metazoa; phylum Arthropoda; class Insecta; order Phasmatodea; family Bacillidae; genus Bacillus; species Bacillus rossius. The sequence continues at coordinate 277,320,272 of NC_086330.1, read as the reverse complement.
CGAGTCAGAGTCAGAGAGAGAGTCTGAGTGGGGAGTTCTCCCGCGGCGGGAGTTTTCAGGCGAAGTCCTTGGACGAAGGTTCCAGGGCAGGGAGTGAGTGAGATCAGTGGAGTCGGGAGTTTCCGGGCGATAGAGTCGCGGGCGCGGCGGAGTCCCGAGTGAAGTTGCGAGCGAGTCGTCGAGTGGGATCTCGGCGAAGGGTGTGACGGCGGCGTCGGAGTGTGGTGACGGAGTCCCGCGGCGGAGACCCACGAGGGGTGCTGCGGCGTGAGTTTCGCCAGAGGTGCGGCCCAGCGAGGTGTGTGGAACGAGTGACCAGGGAATTGACATTTATTTAAGTGTAATTAATTATTTAGAAGATTATTTGTAAGTGACAAGTAGTGATAATAAATAAAACTGTGTGTGTGAAATAAAATCTATTAATTGGGCTATCCTTTACGAACCCGCAGGGAAATCGTAACAATATGATGTATAGGCGGCGTGTCCGAGATCAGTCTGTTTGTGTCTGATGCGAACAGATGGCAGTTCGCGAAACGTCGCAACTGTTTTGTCTTGGGAAGCTTACTGTGGTCGTCAGTGTTGTCTTTGTTGTGTTGTCTATAAGATATGTTTATCTTTATCGTTGTGTTCGTACCTATATTGGCTTCGCTGTCCGGGTTTTGATGTCTGCCTACATGTAGTGTTATTGTTAAAATTGTCTCGGCGTTGTTAGCCCTCTGTGTTCGTCTGTGCTGTTGTTATTTTGTGATGACTAAATTTCTTCCACGGAATTCTTGTTCTGTCTGATATTTAAGTTTGAATGTGTTCGTCTGTGTTGTCGTCTTTGTATTGTCCATAATACCTGTTTAGTTATATCGTTGGGTTTATCTGTTTGACATAGCTGATTTAGGCTGGTTTTCTATGGGTTTATGTTTTCATTTTTATTTCTTAATTTAAGTTCTTGAATTTTTTCCATGACAAACAGTGCAAAACTGCAATGGCGTATGTCCAAGAAATTGTATGAAATCAATGTCTGGCATTAGTTGCAACTAAATTGTTTTTGAAAAGGATCCAAATACACTCTGTCCGCTCATGGCGATTAGTATTCTTTCTCAATTTATACTCCTTGCTGCAGTAACTACTCCCGTGAACTTTTGATAATGTTGAAGGCATCGAGCCAGAATCCCTATTAGCTTCTGCGACAAATATAGGCCGCATACTGAGAGTTTATATTGGAATATAAACCTTAAATAAAAATTTAAAATAAACCATCAGTGAGAGTTAAATTTCAATTTTAAATAGTAGCTACATGGTCTAAGTTGTTCTACTTCTAACCAAAATATTTCGTGGCATTCTGACTCAAAGTATGTAATTTTTTTTAATCTGGAATGAAGTAAGCTATATTTTAGTGCATAATATATCGATCTACAATTTTTTTAAATATTTTTTAATAATTTTTATATGGACAATAAAACAATATTTTAATATTTATAAATTTTATTCTTTTTCATTTATTAAATATTACTTCATATTAAAATTACATTCATATTAATTTTTTCAAATACAAGATAATAATAGGAAATTAATAGTTATAAATAAAATTGTGACGACTGTTGTCATTAATAAATTGGAACTGTAAATTAAATATCACATAATAAGAATAAATAAATATTAGTTTTTATAAATTTATGTTAATAATATCTGTAAACAGTGAATGTAGTACTTTACCACCTAGGCTGCTGCGCCATTGGGAGGGACAAAGTTAACTAGAATTATAAACTGTGCTTAAATTTGAAAGGCTTTTTTTCTCGGAATTGGCGGGCCAGTGTGCTTTATTAGTTTCATGGGTGAACATCCTAAAGGTGTCTCATCCCTAATTGGATTTCACAAGTCGTGCCCTCCCTTGTTAGTCGGAGAAGTAGGTATATTTAATAATCATCGTAAGACCTGCACAAGCTAGCTTACTGATGATAACGAGAACGAGACTACAAATTCAATTCAATTCAGGCTATAGCCTGAGAAACAGCACTAACACGAACGCCGACAACGCTGATGAGTGGTTGCGGAACATATACTGACAGTGATAACCTGACAGGGATCCTGGAAGACGTGTACTAGCTGGAGCACAGTGAAGCCCCTGCAGCCTCGCTGCCACCCCCACCACACGACGTGGAAGCTCTGGAGCAGCAGGTAAGAGCAGTGCACAGCCTACAGTTTTGGTCGTACCTGAACAGGCTACAACTACCATCAACATGGACTGTAGGTTCACATCACTTTTGCAGGCGCTGTGCAAGATCGAGATGGCGGTTACAACCAAGGCGGTTATAACCAGAGTGAACATTTATATGGGCGCCAAGGCAAAGGAATGGAATTTAAATTATAACGTAAAACTAAAGATATTTGTAAATTTGTACAATTAGGGGCCTACATGAAAGAAATTGTATCTCTAAAGAAATGTTCGCATTACTACCGGGTTCGAATACTTGCCCGTTCATTTATGCTTTGTGTTGTTCCAGTTCCTGCATTAGGTACCTAAAGTTATTTGTAAACCGTTCCCTGAATAGCTTTCCGTCATTAACTGCGTACATTAATAAGCATGATCAAAAATTAAAGGTAAATTGTTGAATGTTCTATTATCTTTCGCGTGGTTTAAAAAAAATAGTATTGTGTTAATTATCAATAAATATTTAAGAATTTTCTTAAGCGCGACTATATATATATATATATATTACAGGGTTGTAGTGGTGGCGGAGCGGAGCGACGCTCCGCCACTGCTCTTGAGGCAGGAGCGGAAGCTCCGCCACTGTTTTGGTAGGGGGAAAATAATTATATATATAATTATATATACGCGATAAACGTACTAAACAAATGATTGTTGATGTGCGCGCGTGTGCTTTTTTTTTATCTCTTGTCCCGTAATTTACTGTGCTCTTTACTGAATATCTCTATAGATTTGTTGATTGCTGTGTTACGATTCCTAACTTACGAATATATAAAGCTGGCATTGTGCGTGCGCGGTTGCACTAAAACATCGAGTTATAACTTCCTATTATTTTACCGCATTATATACCGAGGCTTCGCTTGCAACGTGCAGCTGGTCGTGGTATTAAAAGAGAAAAACAAAACTGCAAGCAAAAGATACCACGATCTTTTATTTTGTGCGTGACTTTTTTCCCCTTCCATTTTTAAAGATATTTTTAAGGAGGAGGCAGGAGGTTGGCAGGCACACCATGCGCGTGCGCACTGCGCAGTGAAATGAGTTGACGTAGCTCTGTGTTATTCAGTTACAAGGCAGCTGCAAAACTAAACACCGCATCTGTGCGACACCGACACTGGCTACATTCCTGGTTCAGTTTTGTTTTCTATTCCGTTATTTTGCGCGTATTTGTAGACTGTGGTTATGTGCTGTGCGTTATAGTTTTTTATGGCCATGTTACTAGCAAATAATTTATTGTTTTTAGTCAATGAACTACCTACACAGCATGAGGAAGACAGTTGTTTTGAAAATTGAACATTATTAGCAATTTATCTACAGTAATAATGAAACAAAAACCGAAACAAAAAACGTGGACCTCTTTCTTTTCTCGGGTCGCCCCTGTTACTAGTTGTGTTGGTGCTTCAAATATCTCCACTGCTGGTGTTGATACGTGTATCTCAGGCACATCGGTTCGGTATAATCAACTCAATGACTCGCCTAGAGACGATAATGAACTCGTAAAGAAAGATGAAGATAGTTCTTGTGCGGCTGCAACTGCAAGTAGTGTTGAAAGTGTGGAACTGCTACACTGGCCAGATGTTTGGAATGATGTAAAGGAAAAAAGAAGCTTTACCATGGATTGATTGCAGGCAAGGTAAGCTAGGCTGCAAAGTTTGTTCCGAGTTAAATCAATTAGGCGCAATCAAAAAAGAGCGAATTTCTATTTCTAATGAATGGCGTTCATATTCAGTTAATTATTACGGATCTAACAGATCAGTTCAGCTTAAATCACTACGTAAAAAAAATAATCGAACACAAGAAATCTGATGCTCACCGTATAGCACAGACAATTGTTGAAACATCTCACAAACAATCAATTGAAAATGTTTGTGAATCTATGAGTAAAGCTCAGCATGATTCAAAAGCAACATTTAGATCAGCTTATTACATTGCGCAAAATGAACCGACCTTACAGTGACCATTTCGGTTTAATTGAACTTCAGAAGCTAAATGTGGTAAATGTTGGTGTTGGTTTACAGTCTCGATATAGTGCTGTTGAAATTATAGAGCATATTTCAAAAGAAATGAAGGAAAGGATTATTTGACAAATTAAGGGTGTGTCTGGGAAAATATCAATTATAATTGATGAGTCGACCAGCCTAAGTTCAAAATCTGTGTTAATAGTTTCTTTGAGATGTGAAATAAGCAAAGAACAACCACCCTCTTGTTTATTTTTAGATCTAGTAGAATTTTCTAATCAAAAGTCTGAGACAATTTTTCAAAGTTTATTATGCTGTCTTGATAAACACGGGTTTAATAGTGAATACCTCAAACAACATTTGGTAGGATTTACAAGTGACGGTGCTAGTGTTATGCTTGGGAAACACTCTGGAGTAGCTCAGAAATTTCTATCCCAGTATCCAAATATTATAATTTGGCATTGTATGAATCACCGACTTGTGTTTGCATTAGCCGATTCTGTTGATGATGTAGCAGGTGTGAATCATTTTCACATATTTATGGACAAATTACATACTTTTTACAGTAGGTCCCCAATGAATCAACGTCAATTAGCTGAGTGCGCTGCAGAGCTCGGCCAAGTCATTAATAAAATCGGCCGTATTTTGTCAACCAGGTGGGTGGCCAGTTTGTTCCGAACAGTTTCAGCGGTATGGTTTGGAAACCAGCTCTTTATTCAACCATTTTTCAAAATCCCAAGTAGATATGAGTAAATCTTCCACTGAAAGAAGCATGTACAATGGCTTATTGAAGCGATTTTCATCCAAACAGTTTTTACTTGATTTGGCCATAATGTATGACATTTTAGCAGAACTAGCCATTCTTTCTGAGAATCTACAAAATAGAAATGCTTCTATTGTCTATGCAGACAAACTAATTAAGCGATGCATTCGCTTCATTGAATCTCTCAAAGAGAAGCCTGGCACTCGAATTTTGGAGGCCCAAATTGCGATAAAGAAAGGACAGTTTTGTTCCATACCATTAACCGATAACACGAAAATGACATCCATTTACCAGCAAAAACTATTGTCTAGTGTAGCAAATAACCTGAAAAAGAGGCTGTTGTTGACATAGGCGTGCCTACAGGGGGGGCCAGGTGGGCCATGGCCCCCCCTAATGTAATCACTCAGATCGGCATTTTCTCTAATGCGTTCGTTAATATTCGTATATTCCTGGCACTGTGACACTCAAACTGTTTTTCAGTGTTGCAGCCTGCTAATTAACAATATTTTTAAACATTTTATCGTTCTGGAAATACAGCCGCCTTAGTTTATTTAAAACACGAGGTCCCATAAAATGGCCAAGCAAAAAAAAAAAATTATGAGGTTTGTTAAAGTTCTGTTGTCCGAATTGTGTGTTTGCATTCACTAAAAAGAAGTTCATTTCAAGGTAGATCTGGGCCAAGCTATTGGAAAATTCGAGGGGGGGAAATGTGTAAGTACCCTTTAAACATTATCTATGGAAAAAAAACATATTTTAAAGATTGTTAAAATTATACGGATATAAATATTAACTAGTAAACATATCTCGTTGATACTGCTCAAAAATATAAACACGGCAATGAGTTAATGTATTTAGGCTATTTAACATTCTAAATTCTGCTTCTGATTTAAAAATTTAGCAGCCCCCCCCCCCCCTAATGGAAATGTCCGGGCACGCCTATGTTTACAACCATGTCTAGCCATGAGTCAACGTCAGCGTCATCCGAGACTGTTACAAAGAACGTTCAATATGAAATTCTGTTGAATCAAATAAAAGTTCTTGACTGTGATCAATGGCCAGCCGATTTGCCTGTATGGTATGGCGAAGAGGATATACGGAATATTTGTACACGATTCCAACTTAATTCAACCAAGATAAAAAATGCTTACCGGGATTATCTTGACAATAGTCGCTGTATTCCCAGAGAATTAACTGTGTTAATTAAATGCACATAACTGATTGCGTGTAGTTCAGCTGAGTGCGAAAGGGGGTTCAGTTTGATGAACATCATTGTATCTCCTACCAGAAACAGACTTTTAATACCACATGTATCATCACTAATGTTCATCAAACTGCATAGACCCTCCCTCAAAGACTGGAACCCTGAGCCTTACATTTCAACGTGGCTGAGATCGCACCGTTCAGCAGATGATACGAGAACCCGCGCAGCAAAAGGGCAACACCAAGATACTGAAAAAAATGTTTTTGCTGATTTATTGTAAACAGTGTTGAATACTTAACTTGAATTGCAGACATTTTGTACAATGCCATGTAGGAAGGTTACAGTTTTGTAATATAATGTATGACAATGTCTCTTAATGTACCAATTGTGTCCTTTTTGTGTCTATGTATTGTAAAAAACATGTAAGGGTATTATTTGTATTTTCCAAAAAGTGAAATTAATAGTCATGAAACTCGCCGATATTTTTTAAATTAATACCTCCATATAAGTTTATGTTAACAAAATCTTTTTGTTATTTCTGCCAGTAAAATTGCTAATATAGCTTCAATTAGCAACTGAAATTAAAAAAATTTCCTGGAGGAGAACCCCCAGACCCCCCGCTTTTATTAGCAGGATGGGTGAAACAAAGAGTCTTAAATACAAAGAGCTCCGGCACTGTAAAATTTGGAAATACACCACTTATATATATATATATATATATATATATATATATATTCAGTATTGTTTCCAAAGGCCTATTTCATACATGCAAAAAACTCCATAGCAATGTGTTGTAAAAATTTACAGTATTTTTCTGGAAGTATTACAAATTATTTCTTGGTAAATGGTTTCCAAAGGAATCTTTTGTAAAAGAAAAGAAAATAGTTTCTGTGGATGAACGACGTACCACCTCAATGCTGCTGCAGGTGCAACTGGAATGCCGCAACACCAAAGTGCAGTTTTCTCAAGAGAGTAAGTAACTCAAGCACCAGGTGTAGGAAAATACCAGTCAGCTGTTCGCCAGGAAGAATGCTGCGACTGAACTGAACAGAACAGTCACATTGGAGAGTCGAGTCGGCGTTACAACGGCTACATGTACGAGCATCGCTAAACACGTGGCCGGGGTGTAGATTACGTCACTGGGCCGCCAAGTAAAGGAGCATATCAAACCTTAAGGCTTTGACTCCTTGCTTCTTTCCTGGATGCCATCCCATTTAGGGTGTGCTAGGAGAATGCACTGAGTCTCCACTTGCCTTTTCAACCACCATAAGTTATTGTTTCAATCTTATGGTTTATTATCATGCCTTTATCATTTACGCATAAACCAATATGTAGATATTAAAACTATTATATTAGGCAACACATGCATACACACATGTATGCTTATATTGCAAATTGGCACACCATATACAGTATGGTTTTGTATTTTGTCGCATAATATGCTTTAAACCAATCATTAAGTCCAATGGGCTATCTTAGACTTCCTTCATTGACAGAATAATGTAAGTATCCGATTTCATCATAGGTTTAGTTTATTAATACTATACTGTACTGAACTTGGTCTTATAGCAGAACGCTTTATCTTCTATTAAATCATATTTGCAGTAGTACTTCTTCTGATGCAGTCCTTGATACTCGTCTCTTGGGTGGTCTTTCAGTATTTACTTTTCTTGATTAACAGATTTCAAATAGGAGTTCAAAGCCATATCTGACAGAGGAGCAGTTAGATCACCGAGTCCGCACAGAAAAAGGGTACAATTATGTCTGAAAATTAAATAGTGTGAATACTATTTATTCAAAGCCACCAATCAAAAATTGACATTGACCTATCCTCAGACCTCATCCTGAGTCCTAAGTCAGATTTGGCCAAATTATACTACTAAAAATAATGGTTATATAAAACAAAACTTCAAAAATTGGACTCAGGAAGTTGTGCCCACTGCCAATAGATAGCACTTAACATTAAATACAATACAGACAATCGTTTTATATTTTGTTGTGCTTGTCGCCAAACAAACCCAGATGTATCCATATGTTAACTCCCTAGTATAAGTAGGTATAATATAATTTTTTTATAATGTAAAAATAGTTTTCCAAATGTTTATGTACCCAACAAATTTAACGTATTATGGCATATATTCCATGTCAGGCTGAATCCATCGTAAGAGGAAAGACGTGTAGACTGATAGTTCTTTTAAGAATTTAACGGGAAACCACCGCAATGGCCTGAAGAGTAGTGAATAGAGTAGAATACCGAACAGTCCGCAGAAATAAAATATGAACACAACCAGCCGAGATTCAGAACCACTGTGCCTAGCCATTACACCGGCTAACCTTTCCAGTGGTATGGTCAGTATGAGGAGTGTGCGCGTACCTTTTGCTAGGAGATCGCCTAAATGCACGCGAATACTAAAATGATTGCGCCTCGATAAAGCCCTTGTGTCCAGAAAAACAGCGCGAAAACAAGTTGCTGACGATTACTTTACAAGTTCAATGCCTCATCAAGGCGCGTCTCAGCTCGCTCAGGGCACAACTCAGCCTCCTCAAGACACATCTCAGCCCTCTTAGGGCACACCTCAAGCCCCTCAGGGCACACCTTAAACCCCCTCAGGACAAAACTAAGCCCTCTCAGGGCACTTCTAAGCCCGCTCAGAACAAAACTCAGCCCCATCAAGACACAATACAACCCCCTCCGAACGCAACTCAACCCTCTTAGGGGATAACTAAGCACTCTGAGGGCACATATCAGCCCTCTCAGGGCACGACTAAGCCCTCTTAAAGCACAACTAAGCCCTCTCAGGGCACATCTCAGCCCTCTCAGGGCACATCTCAGCCCCTCATGGCACAACTCAGCCCCCTCAGGTCACAACTCAGCACCCTAAGAACACAACTCAACCCTCTTATGGCACAACTCAGCCCTCTCAGGGCACATATCAGCCCTCTCAGGGCACAACTCAGCCCTATTAGGACAAAACTCAGCCCTCTTAGGGCACATCTCAGCACCCTCAGGGCATATCTCAGCCTCCTCAGGACACAACTCAGCCCTCTCATAGCACAACTCACCCCTCTCAGGACACAACTCAGCCCCCTCAGGACACAACTCAGTCCTCTTAGGTCACATCTCAGCCCCTTCAGGGCAGAACTCAGCCCCCTCAGGACACATCTCAGCACCCTAAGAACACAACTCAACCCTCTTAGGGCACAACTCAGCCCTCTCAGTGCACATCTTAGCCCCTAAGGACACAACTCAGCCCCTTCAGAACAAAACTCAGTCCTCTTAGGGCATATCTCAGCCCCTCGAGCACAACTCAGCCCCCTCAGAACAAAACTCAGCCCTCTTAGGGCACAACTCAGCCCTATCAGGGCACATTAGTCCTCTCAGGGCACAACAAAACCCTATTATGGCAAAACTCAGCCCTCTTAGAGCACATCTCAGCACCCTCAGGGCACATCTCAGCCTCCTCAGGACACAACTCAGCCCTCTAATGCCACAAATCAGCCCCCTCAGGACACATCTCAGCCCCCTCAGGACACAACTCAGCCCCCTCAGAATACAACTCAGTCCTCAAAGGGCACATCTCAGTCCCTTCAGGGCAGAACTCAGCCCCCTCAGAACACTTCTCAGCCCTCTTAGGGCACAAATCAGCTCTCTCAGGGCACATCTCAGGCCCCTCAGGGCACATCTCAGCCCTCTTAGGGCCCAACTCAGCCACCTCAGGCCACATTTGAGCCTCCTCAGGGCACATTCAGCCCTCTAAATGCACATCTCAGCTTCTACAGGAAACAACTCAGCTCTCTCATGGCACAATTCAGCCCCCTCAGGACACAAAAGAGCCCCCTCAGGACACAACTCAGCCCCCTCAGGGCACAACTCAGCACCCTCAGAACACAACTCAGACCTCTTAGGGCACAACTCAGCCCTCTTAGGGCACATCTCAGGCCCCTCAGGGCACAACTCAGGCCCTCAGAACATAACTCAACAATCTTTGGGCACAACTCAGCCCCCTCAGGGCACAACTCAGCACCCTCAGAACACAACTCAGACCTCTTAGGGCACAACTCAGCCCTCTTAGGGCACATCTCAGGCCCCTCAGGGCACAACTCAGCCCCTCAGAACATAACTCAGCCCCTCAGAACATAACTCAACAATCTTTGGGCAAACTCAGCCCTCTTAGGGCACAAATCCGCCCCCTCAGGACACAACTCAGCCCCCTAAGGACAGAACTCTGCTCTTAGGGCACAACTAAGGCCCCTCAGGACACAACTCAGCCTCTTCAGAACACAACTCAGCCCTCTTAGGGCACAACTTAGCCCCCTCAAGGCACATCTCAGCCTCCTCAGGGCAAAACAGCCGTCTAAGGGCACATCTCAACCTCCTCAGGACACATTTCAGCCCTCCCATGGCAAAACTTTCCCCTCAGGACACAACTCAGCCCCCTCAGGACACATCTCAGCCCCCTTAGGGCACAACTCAGCCCTCTCAGGACACATCTCAGACCCTCAGGACAAAACTCAGCCTCCTCAGAACAAAAATCAGTCATCTTAAGGCATATCTCAGCCCCTCGAGCACAACTCAGCCCCCTCAAAACAAAACTCAGCCCTCTTAGGGCACAACTCAGCCCCATCAGGGCACATATCAGCCTTCTCAGGGAAAATTCAGCCGTCTAAGGGCACATCTCAGCCTCCTCAGGTCACAACTCAGCCCGCTCATGGCACAACTTGGCCCTCAGGACACAACTCAGCCCCCTCAGAACAAAACTCAGTCCTCTTAGGGCATATCTCAGCCCCTCGAGCACAACTCAGACCTCCCAGGACAATACTCAGCCCTCTTAGGGCGCAACTCAGCCGTATCAGGCCACATATCAGCATTCTCAGGGCACAACTCAGCCCTATAAGGGCAAAACTCAGCCCTCTTAGGGCACATCTCAGCACCCTCAGGGCAAATCTCAGCCTTCTCGGGACACAACTCAGCCCTCTCATAGCACAACTCACCCCCCTCAAACACAACTCAGTCCCCTCAGGACACTACTCAGTACTCTTAGGGCACATCTCAGCCCCTTCAGGGCAGAACTCAGCCCCCTCAGGACACATCTCAGCCCTCTTAGGGCACATCTCAGCCCTCTCAGTGCACATCTGAGCCCCTCAGGACACAACTCAGCCCCTTCAGAACAAAACTCAGTCCTCTTAGGGCATATCTCAGGCCCTAGAGCACAACTCAGCCCTCAGAACAAAACTCAGCCCTCTTAGGGCACAACTCAGCCCTATCAGGGAGCATTAGTCCTCTCAGGGCACAACTCAGCCCTATTATGGCAAAACTCTGCCGTCTTAGGGCACATCTCAGCACCCTCAGGGCACATCTCAGCCTCCTCAGGTCAAAACTCAGCCCTTTCATGGCACATCTCAGCCCCCTCAGGACACAACTCAGCCCCCTCAGGAGACTCCTCAGCCCCCTCAGAACACAACTCAGTCTTCTTAGGGCACATCTGAATCCCTTCAGGGCAGAATTCAGCCCCCTCAGGACACATATAAGCCCTCTAAGGACACAACTCGACCCTCTTAGTGCACATCTCAGGCCCCTCAGAGCACTTCTCAGTCCCTCAGGGCACATCTCAGCTTCCACAGGACACAGCTCACCCTTCTCAGGGTACACCTCAGCTCCCTCAGGGCACATCTCAGCCTCCTCAGGGCAAAACGCTGCCCTCTTAGGGCACTTCTCAGCCTCCTCAGTACACAACTCAGTCCACTCATGGCACAACTCAGCCCCCTCAGGACACAACTCAGCCTCCTCAGAACACAACTCAGCCCTCTTAGGGCACAACTCAGCCCCCTCTAGGCACATCTCAGTCTCCTCAGGGCAAAATTCAGTCGTCTAAGAAAACATTTCAGCCTCTTCAGGACACAACTCAGCCCTCTCATGGCACAACTTGGGCCTCAGGACACAACTCAGCCCCCTCAGAACAAAACTCAGTCCTCTAAGGGCATATTTCAGCCCCTCGAGCACAACTCAGAACCCCCAGGACAAAATTCAGCCCACATAGGGCACAACTCAGCCGTATCAGGCCACATATCAGCCCTCTCAGGGCACAACTCGGCCCTATTAGGGCAAAACTCAGCCCTCTTATGGCACATCTCAGCCCCTTCAGGGCAGAACTCAGCCCCCTCAGGACATATCTCAGCCCTCTTAGGGCACAACTCAGCCCTCTCAGGGCACATATCGGCCCTCTCAGGGCACAACTCGGCCCTATTAGGGCAAAACTCAGCCCTCTTATGGCACATCTCAGCACCCTCAGGGCACATCTGAGCCTCCTGAGGACACAACTCAGCCCTCTCATGGCACAACTCACCCCCCTCTAGATCAACCCAGCCTCCTCAGGACACAACTCAGTCCTCTTAGGGCACATCTTAGCCCCTACAGAGCAGAACTCAGCCCCCTCAGGACACATCTCAGCCCTCTTAGGGCTCAACTCAACCCTCTCAGGGCACATCTCAGCCCCTCAGGACTCAACTCAGCCCCTTCAGAACAAAACTCAGTCCTCTTAGGGCATATCTCAGCCCCTCGAGCACTACTCAGCCCCCTCAAAACAAATCTCAGCCCTCTTAGGGCACAACTCAGCCCTATCAGGGCACATTAGTCCTCTCAGGGCACAACTCAGACCTATTAGGGCAAAACTCAGCCCTCTTAGGGCACTTCTCATCACCCTCAGGGCACATCTCAGCCTCCTCAGGACACAACTCAGCCCTCTAATTGCACAACTCAGCCCCCTCAGGACACAACTCAGCCCCCTCAGGACACAACTCAGCCCCCTCAGAATACAACTCAGTCCTCTTAGGGCACATCTCCGCCCCTTCAGGGCAGAACTCAGCCCCCTCAGGACACTTCTCAGCCCTCTTAGAGCACAACTAAGCCCTCTTAGGTCACATATCAGGCCCCTCAGGGCACTTCTTAGTCACTCATGGCACAACTTAGCCCCCTCAGGGCACATTTGAGCCTCCTCAGGGCACAACTCAGCCCTCTAAGGGCACATCTCAGCTTCCACAGGAAACAACTCAGCTCTCTCATGGCACAAATCAGCCCCCCAGGACACAACTCAGTCCTCTTAGGGCACATGTCAGCCCTCTCAGGGCACAACTCAGCCATTTTAGAGCAAAACTCAGCCTCCTCAGGACACAACTCAGCCCTCTCATGGCACAACTCAGCCTCCTTTTGACATAACTCAGCCCCCTCAGGACACATCTCAGACCTCTTAGGGCACAACTCAGCCCCCTTAGGGCACATATCAGGCCCCTCAGGGCAAAACTCAGCCCCCTAAGAACACAACTCAGTCCTCTCAGGGCACATATCAGTCCTCTCAGGGCACATATTAGCCTTCTTTGGGGACAGCTCGGCCTCCTCAGGTGGTGGGCCAGCTGCAGACAGCCAAGAAAGCATCGTTAAAGCCGCTCACAGTGCACCTGACAGTTGCGATGTTTTACCCAGCGCTCTAAAGAGAGTTGAATGCTCGCTAAGAGCTCATTTAACTCTGAGTATTAAAACCATTCGTTTGCAGACCATTAGCTTCTCAGAGTGCCACATTGCCTTTCAAGCCACCAAAAAGCTGGCTACGAGCACAGCCTAGTCCGCCAGTTAGACGAAATCTCGGAGAAACTCTTGCTCCGTGGAGTTTTGGCCTTAACCGATACAGAATTCCTCCAAGATGAAATTACAAAACTTGGAATGCAAGCGTCTACATTCTTCTTCATCCGCTACAAGCGGACCAAGAAATTCGTGTAGAAGCCAGTGCTCTTGCTGCCTCAAGGCACAGTTCGGACGCCGCTCTAAGCCTTGCAGTACTTCCCGAGACTGCGAGCATTCCTGGAAGTCTACGTACAGGCACCACAGAGGCCCCTGCAGTGCTCGAGGTTGCAGCCTCTACAGCGGGACTCACCTGACTGCGTCAGTTACTGCGGCTGTTGCTTTTTCAACAGGGCGAAGACGAAACACGCAAGCAAAGAGAGGTACAATCTAGAGCTGTACCAATGGCGATATTTAGTTGATTCGGCGTTTCTGCAGATTCATAATAAGCTTGTTGGTTTTTTCAGCCGATATTATTGAAAAATCGAAGTGCCTGTCATAACATAAAAATCCACCAATTCCTCTTTTTCACTTTTCGTACTACTTGATACTTTAAACTCGCATCATTTCTTAGCTACGTGTGGCAGCCGTACATATCAAACTTTAACATCCTATATTTTAATAACATTCTTTAATCTAATGTGAAGTACATAATTATATCACCAGCACGATAAAGTGACATAAAACAAAAACGTGCTTTATTTAGAGCATGGCTACCACTACAACACACCGGAAAATACCAACTGCAAAAAAAGTTCGTAATATCGTGACGGATAAATTTTTAATTTACTTACATAAATAGTTTTAGTAGTATGTTATAGCCGGTACTGGCACAGGGTCCAGGGGGAGGTGCCTGAGGTGCCGAACCACCATTTGGATTGTAACGTCACGGCGGCCATCTTGGATGACCGTGAATTTGACCTTTGACCTTGATGTAGACCTTTGACCTTCAAAATTTGCCAAAATTTGCCAACATTTTCCCAAATTTGCCAAAAATTCCAATTTTTATGGAAAAAATCCCGCCAAAAAATCTCAAATTACACAATACAAAAATAAGAATTTCGAAAAACCTCGAAAGTCGTTTTGCCTTAGAAAAAACTCAAAATCCTAAAAACGGCTTAATCATCCATGTCGACAGCCTCCGATAAGCCATTTCTCGGAAAATGGATACCATGACCGCCATCTTGGATTATGACGTCAATGTTGCAAATACCGTTACAGCAGCCATCTTTATAATCTTTATTTATTATCCCATTTTAATCGAAAAAAATTTAAAATTTAATAAAAAAATCAAATAATAAAGTTTTAATAACAAATTTAAAAATCAAACTTTAACGGCACGGAGTTCGGAGTCCTCGTGTCGAACCTGGAGGGCAAAAGAAATGGTGACTGATCCTTCCCTCATGGTGGCTGTTGGCAGACTGACACCCACCACTTTGTTCATAGCATATATATCGGCACCTAGTATGACGTCATGTCCTCCATCTTGAGAATCCGTAATTTTTATGTTAGAAAAATGGGAAAATTTTTTAATATCATAAAAAAATAAATTAATCGAATTGAATAAAACATTTTAATAAAATATTAAATAAAAATCACTGTTTCTCTTATTGTTACGGTCGCCATCGTAGATTATATAAATGTTTCGTGTTTCGGTACGCCCGCCATCATGATTGAGTACGATGACATCGTTACACTTTACCTTACGAACACCATATTGGATCCTATTAATGTTGCTTGTTTCGTTACAGTCGCAATCTTAAAAATTCACAATTTTAATGCTAGAAATTCGGGAAAAATTCCAAAAATCACCGAAAAAATCACACATTACTTTACATATTGAATCGATACTTGGTTCGATCTCTGAACGAAGCTAAAAATATATTTTAAAATTACCAGAAAAGGGTCAGGTTCGAGGAATAAAAAGCCGCAAGTTCTATCACAAACATAATATTTATTAAATAATTTCTATTCTACTACATGAACAATTGCGAAAGCCAGCAATCTTATAATCATTTAGCCCTGCATCGGCTCAAAATTTCTAATTCTTAGCTCCAATCGGTTTATACTAGACAGAGACCAACCAGAACCATTACTAACATAGTCCTCCTCTTCTTGTCAGAGATTCTGGATACCGTTTTTAAAAGTTTGCTTCACATCAACCAAACTGTAAATTGTAACAGCCGATGTCTTGAGGGCACTTCTTCTCTAGGTCCTCGAACGGATACGATTTACCATATAAAAAGTCCAGCCACAAGTTATAATTTAAAGGTCCGTACGTTGTTACTTCATCAGTAAGCTGATTGATTATGTTCAACCTTATATCCTCAAGAAAAATAAAAATGTCTTTAGCTCCAAATGATCAATCGGCTCCAAATAATCCAACTGCTCAAAATGCTCCAACAGCTCCAACACATCTAAATGCTCCAACAGCTCCAAATTATCCAATAGCTCCAAATGCTCCAAATGCTCCAAATGCTCCAAATGCTCCAACAGCTCCAAATGCTCCAACTGCTCCAACTGCTCCAAAAGTCTCCAAATGCTCCAAAAGGATCCAAATGCTCCAAATGCTCCAACAGCTCCAATTGCTCCAAATGCTCCAACAGCTCCAACAGCTCCAAACGCTACAATGCTCCAACAGCTCCAAATGCTCCAACAGCCCCAACCGCTCAAAATGCTCCAAATGCTCCAAAAGGCTCCAAATGCTCCAACAGCTCCAAATGCTCCAACAGCTCCAAATGCTCCAACAGCTCTAAATGCTCCAACAGCTCCAACCGCTCTTAATGCTCCAACAGATCCATCTTCATTTGGCTCCAACTGATTTCAATTACTTCTATTATAGAACTTGACATGATTACTTGCATCACTTTATATGTATACATTTTGGCTGGTAGTGGTGTAGTGGTGACTTTTTTACACCTTTAAGTTATAAGCTTTATTTAGAAATCAGATTCCGAGAAATGGTATATACCATCTTGAAAAAAAATATATTAAATTTTCTTCAAGTCTATACAGATACATTTAATTTAAGCCATTATTGTATGTAGCCAGCTTCCCTCATTTCTTTGAGTATGAAGGTTATTTCTTTGATGTTCGAATAGTTTCCTACACAAAGCGAACCATGTAGTAGTCTTAGCCTGTCAAACAATATGTTAGGATCTTCCCATGAGGTATAATCAATCTATTCTGCTACGTTCATCTTCCTTTCATGTTTATAATAAATATTTTTATCTCTGATATCTTTCACATGGTCACTTTCGTCATCTTGCCAGTGATTATCACAAGATTGATCGGGATAATTTATTTTATTATGTCGTTTCCATCGTTTTGGTCTCAAGCCACCATCACAGTTTTCGCTCTTGCATGCTTTAGGTGCTTCAGCACAGTACTCAACCATGTCAGCCTTAGATGTGTCAGCACAGTCATCGATCATGTCATCTTCAGATGTGTCACCACAGTTTTCAATCATGTCAGCATCACAAACTTTATCAGGATTATTTATTTTATTACGACGTTTCCATCGTTTTGGTCTCAGACCGCCATCACAGTCTTCGATCTTGACTGCTTTAGGTGCTTCAGTACAGTACTCAATAATGTCAGCCTTTGATGTGACAGCACAGTTATCGATCATGTCAGCCTCAGATGTGTCACCAGAATCTTCAATCATGTCATCTTCAGGTGATTCATCAAATTCTTCGGCCTTGTAAGCTTCAGGTGGTTCTCCATCTTTCACATTTTCATGGAGACGACTAGATATTGGTGTAAATATCTTTTTATTTCTAATGAGGTTGCAACTTTCTTCGTTTGTTTTAAATTTTAAATTATTATCATGATCTAGATCAGTATTTTTAGCATTAGCTTTTTCGCCTTCGTTCCTCTTCCGCGATGTTGTAGCCCAGTCTTCGTTATCTTTATTCATCTTAGTCGTACAGGTCTTGCAATGTCTATCCAAGTAATATCTTCTACCAAAGGATTTCTCACACTGACTACAATGAAATGGTTTTTGACAAGGACACAAATTACACTCGCTTCTCTCATGTCGTTTAGCATTCTTTCTCAAGGTAAACACCTTTCTACAGTATCTACAGTGATGTCGTTTCGATACAGCGACAGACACCGAATCAGGAATCATATTAGTTACTGAAACTAATGCCGGATGCAAACTGAGTGTTTTAAATTATATCCATTACTTAAATAGAATTGTTTTCATATTTTATCAGCGAGAATATAGTTACCTCATACAAAAGAACTTGTTACAAGTAGTCCCGATTAATAGCATGAGATGTCGCCACGTGTTGTGTTGAGTCATAATTTATTTAGTTATTTTATGTGGGATGCGGGATGCTCACTAACGATCGCAAAAGAAGGAAGGCTTCGCTAGACACCAAGGAGAAGGAAGTTCGTCTTGTATGTTGGTGCTCCACAGATGTCTCATGGTATATTATTTAACTGAGTAATGGTTGTTTATTATTATTTATTTTTTAATTCCACCTGGTTAAAAAATTGCAAGTTCTGATTTAGTAGCAGAAATTAAAGAATTAAATGTAACTCCAAATAAAATTTCATGACTCATTAGGTAAAAAATCCTTCATGCAGAGAGCTGTTTCTCAGAATAGACAGAAGCACTTGAATAAACCATAGGAATAATCAGGAGCACACGGAGAAAACCATAAACATATTGAAAAGAATATTCAGGAGCAAACGTATGTGACAAGAATAATCTGGAGCATACGGAGAAAACCATCAACATATTGACAAGAATAATCAGGAGCTAACGTATTGACAAGAATAATCGGGAGCTCATGGAGAAAACTATTACATTTTTCTTTTATCATAAAAATACAGAAAAAATATTTACTAAATAAAAATAAATTAATAAAATATTTAAAATGAAAAAAAAAATTACTAAAAATACATAAACTTCTGGTTTGTACTAGAACTTTATCTTTGCTCACCAGTGAGAAGTTCACAAGCTAACAGAATCCATTTCTTGAAATCTGATTTCTAAATAAAACTTATAACTTAAAAGTGTAAAAGACGTCACCACTGCCAGCCAAAATGTATACTAATAAAGACATGCAAGTAATCGTGTCAAGTTCGATAAAAAAAGTAATTGAAATCAGTTGGAGCCAAATTAAGATAGAGCTGCTGGAGAATTTGGAGCTGTTGGAGCATTTGGAGCTGTTGGAGCATTTGGAGCTGTGTGAGCAATTGGAGCTGTGTGAGCAATTGGAGCATTTGTAGCTGTTGGAGCATTTGGAGCCTTTTGAAGCAATAGGAACATTTGGAGCATTTGGAGCATTTGGAGCATTTGAAGCAATTGGAGCTGTTGGAGCCTTTTGGAGCCTTTTGGAGCCTTTTGGAACTGTTGGAGCATTTGAAGCATTTGGAACCTTTCGGAGAGGTTGAAACATATGGAGCATTTGGAGCTTTAGAGCATTTGGAGCATTTGGAGCATTTGGAGCATTTGAAGAATTTGGAGATGTTGGAGCATTTTGATCTGTTGGAGCTGTTGGAACATTTGGAGAGGTTGGAGCATTTGGAGCTGTTGGAGCATTTGGAGCCGATTGATCATTTGGTGCTAAAGACATTTGTAATTTTCAGCTTACTGATGATGTAACAACAAAGGGACCTTTGAAATATAACTTGTGTTTGGACTGTATATATGGAAAGCCATATCCATTCGATGACAAAGTGAAGAAGTGTTCATTCAAGACATCGGCTGCAGTAATTTACAGTTCTGACGATGTGAAGAAAACTGTTAAAAACGTTATTCAGAAACTCTGACAAGAAGAGGAGGTCTATGTTAGTAAAGGTTCTGGTTGGTCTGTGTCTAGTATAAACCGATTGGAGATAAGAATTACTAATTTCGTGCCTATGCAGGGCTAAATGATTACAAGATTGCTGGCTTTCGCAATTGTTCCTGTAGTAGAATATGAATTATTTAATAAATATTATGTTTGTAATAGAACTTGCGGCGTTTTATTCCTCGAACCTGACCCTTTTCTGGAATTTTTTAAATTTATTTTTAGCTTCGTTCAGAGATCGAACCCAGTATCGATTCAATATGTTTAGTAATGTGTGATTTTTTCAATTATTTTTGGAATTTTTCCCGAATTTCTAGCATTAAAATTGTATTTTTTCAAGATGGCGACTGTAACAAAACAAGCAACATTAAAAGGATCCAATATGGTGGTTGTAAGGTAAAGTGTAACGATGACATCGTACTCAACCAAGATGGCGACATAACAATAAGGGCAACATTTATATAATCCACGAATGCGACCGTAAAAATAAGTGCAACAGTGGTTGTTAAGTTATTTTTTATTAAATTTTTATTATTCAATTCGATTAATTAATTTTTTAATGATTTTTAATATTTTTCCCGTGTTTCTAACATAAAAATGACGGATTTTCAAGATGGCGGACATGAAATCATATTAGGTGACGGTTTATATACTTTGAAATAAGTGGCGGGGGGTCAGTCTGCCAGCAGCCGCCGTGAGGGAAGGATCAGTCGGCATTTCTTTTGCCAACCGGGTTCGAGCCGAGGACTCCGAGCTCCATTCCGTAAAACTTTGTTTTTTAAATTTTTTATTAAAATTTTATTAATTGAATTTTTTCATAAATTTAAAATTGTTTCCATTAAAATCGGATAATAAATAAAGATTTTAAAGATGGCTGCCATAATGGTATAAGCAACATTGACGTCATAATCCAAGATGGCGGTCATGTTATCCTTATTTCTAGAAATGGCTTATCGGAGGCTGTAGACGTAGATGCTTGAGCCTTTTTTAGGATTTTGATTTTTTTTCTAAGGCAAAACGACTTTTGAGATTTTCGAAATCTTTTTTTTTTTTTAATTGTGTAATTGTTGAGATATTTCGGCGGGATTTTTTTCCATAAAAATTGAAATTTTTGCGAATTTTTAGGAATTTTGGCATATTTTGGCTAATTTTGAAGGTCAAAGGTCAACTTACAGGTCAAAAGTCAATGTCACGGTCATCCAAGATGGCCACCGTGACGTCACAATCCAAAATGGTGGTTTTGGCACCTCAAGCACCTCCCCCTGGACCCTGTGCCAGGACCGGCTATTACATACTACTAGTTTTTAAAATAAAAGAAAATATAATATAATAACCATATAACATAGGACTTCACATAACCTAAATTACTTTTACTTTTCCCATGCAATGTGTCCACATGAAACGCATTTCCGTATACATGTTTGGTACCGTAAATTTTCACCGCCGCACGTGTTAAGATGATATTGTAATTCCCGTTCTTATATTGCAATCATGTACAATGTCTCGCTGCACATTTTATATTCATATTTTTAAACTTCGTATTTTGTGAATCAATATATTTTATGATTACCTATTTTTAAAAATCTTAGTATGTATTAAATAATTATATTTTCCAGCCTCCATTAGAAAATTCATGTTTCAGTTAGCAACTAACGGGTTGTTAACAAACAAATGAAAACAAGCAAAAAATACGAGTTAAAAAAAGAGAGGTTATGTTTCGTTTTTAAACTAAAATACATGTGCATTTGCATTGCATATTTTTTTTAGAATGAGTTATTTTGGGTAATCTAGTAAAATTTTGAAAGAAATAACCAAATGTGTTTTCTCTCGGGTCGGTTCGGAATAGGTGAATCGTCAACATTTGTATCGGCGTATCTGCATTTCGGCAAAATTTTGTGAATTGGTACAGCTCTAGTACAATCGCGCCAGCACTGGAGCGAGCACAAGCCTGGCAAACCTTTCCCCTCAACACGCGCACTCAGGGCCCGCACAACACTACTCGCTCCCGAGGATTGCCTTCAAGGCTGTATCCGAATAAATTGGGATGCCTCTATAGCTCACATCCCTACATACATTAACAACTGCAGCCACAATGTGAAGGACGTATTTCTAATGGATAGATTGTATCCGAACACTTTTACTGCTAGCACCAACTGTTGACAGTTGTTCGTACTAATGAGTAGTGATATCTACGAATGTTCAGCGAAACGTTAATTACTACGTCCAATTTTAAAACTTGATTGTAGCGGGAATGCTATAAATGTTAGGGATCAAAATAAAATTTGGTTATAAATCTCAAAACATAAATATAGTTATGAGCATTAAATATCCCTATAAGATTTAAGGCCACCTCTTGATAATTATCATTAGCATTCTTGTTGGTCTCTATTTAAGTTATCACTTATGCTTATAACGTTTTAAACAAATCATCTGACAAATATTTTAAATAATGTTATGTACAAACAAAATAGAAATCTCGATGTTAGTGGACGCATGTAGGAATGCATCGGCATTTCTTGTGAGAATTCTGAAGCAAAGCAAAGATCGGCGCGTCCTCTACGATGAACTTCTACTTTATCCCTTAGTTAAGAGATCCATTAGGGTAGTATTCGGATGCAGCTCTTCGTGTCTCCGTGGGCACAGCACCGCGCACTGACTGACGCTCAGACATACGACAGGTCCAATTGCCTGGATGTGGACGAGCTTAGCTTTCCCCCGTTCGCAAATGGTCCTAGCTCAAGGAACTCCTGCCGCGCCACAACAGCCAAAAGGCTGCAAAAAATAAAGCGCGAAACACGCAAAACAAGCAGGCCACAGTCTCATAAAACGCCGTGGCTCCAACAACAGTGCCTGCAACCACGTCGGCCATCGACCATCCCCCCGCACCCCTAGTTACACTGCATCCTGCAGTCGTGACCCGACACTCGCTGTCTGCACCGAACAGGACTCAACCCGTCCGCCAGTAAACCAGTTTGTGACGGAGCAGGAACCCAGCCTCGCCTCCACGATCCAGCACAAACACCAACACTTGGCCTCAGGCCAGTTCTGAAAACATTTGGTTATACCTGCTAAACTGGAACCGCTGTGCAAAATAATTATGATGTTGACCTCTAACATCAAACTGGAGGAAAACAATAAACACGATTGTAGCCATCGCCCTGAAACTGGCCACGTCACATGACCATGCGAAACACACACGATAATGCAGTACATGATACAAACAGCGACATAAACATACACGTTACACACTATTCTCTTAAGGAATGCGCGTGGACTAAGAAATAAGAAACCTGAATTTCAAGTTCTTTATAAACAAGTAACAATGAAATTTCCGCAGTGAATGAAGCACTTTTACAACCTCAGCACCGCTTCACAGTCCCATGTTTTTTTCTACATATAGGAAGGACATAAATGCAAACATAAACAGAGGGGGAGGTGTTGCTCTGTTCGTATACCACACTACTTATCATGTCAATACCCCACCCCGGTTTATCATAATTGAGTAGCAGTAGGCATTGAATTACATATTGGCCGGCAGCGAACTAAATTAATCTCCTTTTATGCCCCAGCAGTGCGCACTTTATCTCAAGACGACCTAAAGCTTATAATAATACAGGAAATTGTTTTCTTCCAATAGGGGTAATTAATGCCAAGCATCCGGACAGGCACTCGTGGATACAAAAAACCAATGGGATGCTTTTGCAGGCCAGTAGAAATGACCAAGTCTCTGCTCCCTATGAGCCGACTTTTAACCCGTTTCAATTAAACCAGAAACGGGACGTTTTAGATACAGTAATGAATAAACACTTTAATACTGGATTTTACCTCCGGGTAGTCCAAGACCTCTCGTCTGACCACTACCCCGTTCACATCGAATTTCATGGAGTAAATAAAGAGCCAATACACCGCGCAAAATTAAAAATTACATAAATGCCAATTGACATTAATTTCAAAATTATGTTAACAGCCAACTACCCGATATTAATGATGCTCCTCTTAGGGTAAAAGGGGAAGTAGTTGGAGATGTTTATTTTACTGCCGCTTTTCAAGCAGTAATGGCCACGCACATCCCAGAAAGGAAATTAAACACACTCGACACTTTTCCGCCCCACATCCAGGACCTAATCTTACAGAAAAATCGGTTGTTTCGACGATTTCAACGACACAGGAAAAAAATAAGTTAAAATCTACAAAAATGAGCTCCAGAGTTAACTCTCTGAAGAAGTTCAGTGGCGCAGCTGTGTGTGGAGTGCAAAAATTTTAAACATAACACTTCCGATAATAATCTCTAACGTTTAACGAAGAGTATGTTAAATATATCTGAAAAAAAAAAACTATCTCTCTAACCACGAATACTGACATTATGTACATTCCTGTGGCAAAGGCCGAACGAAGCCTTTGCAAACATACTAAAGAATACATTTCAGCCAAATAAGGTGCCTTACGACCGGTACTTTAGTGCAAACCGTAAAACCAACCTTAAACTGAGACAATCCACTGCCTTGGTACCGAGCCTCACTCTATCACAAGAAATTAAAAGAGCCATAAAACACCTTAAATCAAAAAAAGCGCTAGTATACGATGAAATTCAGGTACGAGTGTTACAAAAATTACCCGAAAATCGACTAGTATTTATAGCCTGTGTTGTCAGTGCTATGTTTAAGCTCGCGTACATTCCAATTGCGTAGAAAACAGCGAAATTGATAGTTTTTCACAAACCAGAGAAATACAAAATTATTCCACCAAACTACCAGCCTATTAACCAGGTTAACGTTTTGTTTAAAGTCGTGCAATAAATAATTTTGGCACAGAAATAACACCCATCCTAAAACTCAAAATATATATTAAAATTAGCAATTTGGGTTACGACAGAAACACTATACCACGCAAGTAGTATATAATAGTTCCTCCTGGCCCTGGCTTCTGGCAGTGGAGCCTGAGCCGGGGTTCTAGCTGTAGATTGTGACGTCACGGCGGCCATCTAAGATGACCTGAACATTGACCTTGACCTTTAACCTTTGACCTTGACATCGACAGCTATCTTAGAATACGTAATTTTGTTTTCTAGAACTTTCCGAAATATTGAATTCCGCCATTTTGATTTCTAGAACTTTCCGAAATTTTGAATTATGACATCACCATTGCAATTTTATTTACAGATTCCATCTTGAAAATCTATAATTATCATCAGAAAAATTTGAAAACTTTAATATTTATAAAAAAATTAATAAAATATTATTTAAAAAACGCGCTTACATCATGCAGCTAGAAGTCTCAGTTTCAAACCCAGTGAAGGCAAAATAAAAATGGCGCCCGATCCTTCATCCACGGAAGCCACCGACAGATTGAACTCCCACCATTAATGTCAAGGCAGATTTTAAATCATCCAGTATGACATCATGTCCTGCATTACGTTTTCTTCTGCTGGAGGCCACTATTTTGTTTTCGTCTGCTGGAGGCCACCATCTTGTTTTTGTCAGCTAGAGTGCGTTGCCGCCATGTTAGTTTAAATTTTACCTGATAGAGTGTAGTAATTATTTATTATTACTGTTGCACACCGCCATCTTTAAATTTGGATACCATCTTGGAAATTCGTAATTATTTAGCTATAAATTCGGTAAAATTTCAAATATTCATTAAAAAAATCTGCATATAATATACTGACTGAATCCATGGATTACTGTCCTTGCTTCGATCCTTGTTCAATTAAAAGTAAAAAGGGAATTTAATTAAATAAATACCACAAAACTGACAGGTTCGAGAAATAAAACACAGCAAAATCTTTTACAAACATAAATTGCATTACATAAATTCTACGCTACTACAAGTATAAAAAAAAGCAAATTACTAAATTATTTAGTGTTATTTTTAATGATGTCATGTGAAACTGAGGATCCAATACAATTTTAGATTCTTCCTTCACAGTTTTTGGAATGGACTACCAAATAATTAGGGTCGAATCCAGTATTAAATTGTTTATTCACTACTGTATCTAAAACAATTGCAACTGGTATTACACACAACTCGCAAAGCCATTTTTATTAGGTTTAATTCTAGAAATAAAAACACACAAGTTCAAGTTTTACGCATTTATTTAGAAAAAATTAACAAATGAATATAAAGTTAAGGCATTAGGTATTTTCATAAGCAAAGTCTTTAACGCTGCACGACCTGTCCCGTCGACACCGAGTACTGTTTCGTCAACTCCGGTTCCAACTGGTTCGTCGATTCCAATTCCAACTGGTTCGCAGATCACAAGCTCAGGAACAGAGGTTTCCAACTGGACATCTTCTGTGGCCAAAACTGATTCGGTGAGACATGGACGATGACGCCTGTGACCACGGCTGCAAAATGGTTTTGCCTCGGTGCTAGTTATGACAGGTTCACAGACTGAACTACGACGTGACGCACGTCGTTTGGACGTCTGCGTAGAAGCATCGCAAATCGCAACATGTTGCAACACATTCATGTTTGGTGTTGCATGTGCAGACGAGGTGACTACCTCGCCGATGCTAGCAGGAAGGATTGTGTTCGGTATCATGTGATAGACGGCACTGTTTCCAGGTTCGCAGCAATCTAGTAGCTGCTGAGTTGGTTCGTAGGACACAGGAAAGTGCGCAAACCGCCAATGCTGAGCGCCACCATCACAGGTTTCCGTATATGTGCACAGATACCCGGCATCACAGTAGCTTAATTGGCACTGCTGAGGCTAGGTCTTACGCTCACGTACACATGGGCAGGACGAAACGAAATATCTTCTTACAGTTCGGATAAATATTGAAGCCCCGAACGGTTTCACGCCTTTTATATATGCAGGCTCCTACTGCGAGTGCCATTTCCGCATTAGCTGCGAGTTTGTACAGGCACACACTTGTTCAAACTTGTCGTGTAGCTGCTCGCCATACATTGCACTAAGCTTGCGCAGGATAGGACAGCCGTAGTCGATCTGCAAATCGGCAAATTCATCTGGTACTTCACACAACTCGCCCAGCTATTTCATCTGCTCAGATCCTGCAACGTAAATATTTCGTTTTGAAAAAATAAATCTTCAATAGTGTTTTTCACTTGGTGGTACGTAATTTTCCCTTCGTCCCACTCCAGACCATGGAAATATTTTCATAACTATAACCATACAATCGAGCGTTTACCTTTTTCGTCCAATAATTTCCAGGAATACGAAGTTCGGAAACTGCAGGTTCTAGTCTTGTCTCCAGAGATGACAGCAATTTCCTTGAGAATGTATCCGTTTTGGCTCTGAAAACCTAGTAGGTTGCAGTACATCTTGAGTCTAGCAACTCGGTTGTAACTAAATTAATATCAAAAATGAAACAGTATTTATGACAGAATTTTTACCGGCCTGTCTTAACAATTGATGCAAGCCGATAGTGAAGTATCAGACAAAAAGCATAGGCGTTTGGTGGAATATTTCCACTCATCGATATCTCGATCCTACAGTCAATGATGATTTAATTTATTTGATCATCCTGTTTGGAAATGCAAAAAAAACAACATTAACGGAGCCTTGTTCTTGAAGCTGTCGGGACTCAGATTAAATTACTGTCCGCGACCATAGTATGCTTGCTGAAACATGGCATATATTTGATATGCGAAAATAAATCTTCAGTTTTCAAAGTCCATGTTCATATCAACATATGGGTAGTTTTCGCTGTTTAAAAATATTTAAACATTACGTATTTGACTCCTGCATTGAGCTGTCTTCCGGTCTTAATACCGACGATGATGTATCTTGGTTTTTCCGTAGCGAAGCTGGACTTTACTATCCAATTGATACACTGACTATGAGGCAAGCCAGGATAAGTTTCCAGGCTCCAGGATCAAAATGCTACGTCAAGGTTCATGCTATTTCCTATGTTCTTCAACATTTTGACTCGTTCAACTGTGCTCACTTGGATATGGAGCAGCATCCAATCGATAAACTGTAGTGTTAGCGAGACTTATTTGCGGTTTTCTGCAGCAACGACAAATTCATTAATATGCGTGTTGGCTAGAAGCAGTATGAGCTCTTGTTTCGAATTAATGATTATATGCTTGTAGTCCTCAGCGAATCCAAGAAGCATGGACAGTGGAACACAAACTTCGAACTTTCCTTCGGCATCAACAGGAAGCTTATATTCATCTTTAACAACCGGCCATCTTTGCAGCAGACAGTTCATTTGGCGTGAGCGAAAGGTAATTTTTCATAGCAGATGTTATGCCTACATCTCTCGTCTGGTCTACCTCGACACCATTAAGTACATATGTAATGCGCTCGATTAGGTGAAGAATACCAATGCAGGATATTGACGTCGTTGTCGGATGCGTGACATCTGTTTTTGTCAGGGTGCTTCTTAATCGTAGAAATGACTGTGAAGGTAAAGTACAGATATCTTGGTGCTGTACAGCAATGCGTTCTTCTGAAGGTAGTGTGTACGGCCTGAGCAAGAAAGGCTGATACTCGTGCAGTTACATTTTCGTAATGCTGTCATCAAAAATGACCGGATCTTCCACGTTGAGGATTTCGTCTTCCATATTTATTCCGCACTTGTCCAATATTCAGAAGAAACTTTATGCTGCCAGGTGTTAATGCACCGATGTCTGGTGGAGAACTGATCTTATTCACGCCAATGCGATTTCTTTTATAACTGCTCGGTGTCACAAACTTTATGCCCATCGCTTCAATTGCAGACGTAATGTAATTTCTTCGTCTTGAAAATTTACCAATCGTCCTCGCTGGTCAACAATTCTGACGACGACTTCGTGTGCGCACTTCACAACGACTGGAATGTAAATTATTCTTCGCGGTACTTCGACCAGTTTATATCCTGGCGGGAACATTGGTGAAAACTGGTGCAGCATGTTGTCTACTCTTTAATTGAGATATGTTCTACTTGCTAAATTACAGTTTATTCTTATGGTATTCACAGGTTATATGATCACTGCACGCGTAGATTCGTACGTTCTTCTTGCACCATACACCTTTGTTTCGAATCCGAGCATCGTATCTAATGTCCCAGGTTTCATAAAGTCAACATTTTACTACATGTTTAAATGCTTTTTTGTGTGTTTGGATTTCCACACAATTGAAAGTGTACAACCTGTGGTAACATTTTCCTAATGTAATTTGCAATGTCGTCAATCTCGTAATAGCCACAGGTAACTGTATTCCTTCAGTGGTCCCATCACTTTTCAGGAAGCAGATCTTGCAATTTTTATCGCTGATATTCGGTATGGCATTATACGTCTGAAAATCTATGAATCCGATACACCATTATTTCTCTAAATACAGGGGCGGGAATTTGACTGCCCGCAGCTATGATATGTGACCGGTCAAAGTAAGTGTTATCGTCATGACTTATTATTTTTCATATCTGTACAGTTATTTTATAAGCAAACAATTTGTTGTTAGCTACAGATTAGTTAAAACCGAAGGCACAAGTGACCACAGGTAATTTTGTAAGGCAACTGTTCGGTTTCATAATTATATAACAATGTAGTGATCCGTCCAGGTACCATCTAAGTTTTGGCGGAGGTCTTAGATTTCCAAAACTGTCGTAGTACTCAGCCATTTTTCCAAACTCTATGTACGCTACCCAGTGCGTGTATGATTTTATACAATTTCACTAGTACAATGCATGTCGTCAAGCAAGAAGTATGTTTGCCCGTGCGTATTACGCAAGATGACGAAGCCAGTGTACGTGAATCGCAAACGGCTTTTTATTGCCTTCTACCGTACGATGCATAATGGTGGGTCCGTCGAACTGTGGGAAAACATGCGGTCTACTGAGTTTGCTGGAAAAACCAGATGATCTAAGGTTCAAAAATGTGTACCTCTATTCCATGTCTCTGCAGCAGCCAAAGTATCAGCATGTAGCTGCGGTTCTACGTTCGGTTGATGGCCGGAAGTATTTCCCATTTAATGATAACGCAGATGTGGTGCCTCCTCCGAGCGAAGAAAAACATATTAAGTGTTTGTTTTCGACGATGTCATGTGTGAGAAGCAAGGAATAATACAAGAATACTTTTCTATGGGCATAAACACCAAAGTAGACTGCATTTACCTGTGTCAGATGTACAGTTGTATTCCAAATCATATCCTACGAGACAACACAAACATCATAGTACTTTTTCCCATTTATGAACTTAATTTATGTCATGCTTATGACATCAGGTAAATACTGACGTGACTTTCCAGAAATTGTGTTGGAAAATGAGTAAGTAATTCCTAGTTATAATAAAGGACTGGCCTCTATATAAGGACATGTACATACAAGGTTTCTATCAGTTTAACGTCAAACATGAGTCAGGTACGGTAGTAGCAGTCACACTACCAAACTGCGTACTTTTCTCAAGTCTCATGACGTCGATATCCGCAAAAACATTTCACAACTGGCTCTAAAAGTAGAAAGTGTGAAAAACAAATTACTATATTACCTGCTAGCCATCGACTAGCGTGTGGAAGGCTCGAATTCTCAAATTCGCGACATGATCGAAGTATCCGACGCACAAAGACGCAACGATTTGAGGACTTTCCAAAGTAGTTTGAATGCATCACTTACTTACTTGGCAATAAAATCAGATCTTGCCAAACATAAGAAAGAATTTTCTGTGGACGAATAAAAAAGGTATAAAAGTAAGTCTTGCAAAATGTTTTCAGCCAGAACAATGTCGGACTTCGCCAGTGAACTTCATCGAAATATACAGTCTGTTTGTGAAAAATTTCTACTTGTTAGAAGAACCAGACTTGCACGTGACAAGGAAAATGAAGAGATATTTAAACCAATCACTAGTAGTCTCGACGAACTTAAAAATAAGGAAGACAGAAGTTGATGACGAAATGCCAACTATAAAGAAGTATAAATGAGCCAGATCGTGAAGAGGACATTACGAGTACAGAGTCTATGCACAAGAAAAAATTATGTAAAAGAGGACACCAAATTAATGGAATGGTCTGAACATACCTGACGTATTCACGAGTCGGAATAATGACGCGACCTATGGAGTGTACAGAAAACATAATAAGTGGTTCCTCGGTACTAAAGAAATATACATTTTAACAGGAAATATCGTGCGTGTAGAAGAGTTCAAAACGCACGGGACTCCGGGTCTATACAAATTGCTGTTTCACAGGGAGCCTAAAGGATACTCTCACAAAGAGTAAAAAAAACCGCTAGAGCTAACCAATGCACATTTTCGTGATAACGATCCGGAAAGTGGCACATATAAAGACGAATGTCATGAAAAAATCTAAATTCTTTGCTATTCTCTTCAGTGAACTAGCAGTACATGGTGAAGGTTTAAAAAAGCTAGAATGTGGTCGGAACTTTGACTTTTTTTTTTGAGACAACCCGAATTATTTAGTCAATCGTCTTAGAATTTCTAAATGCTTCGCTTAGTGCAGGAAACTATTCGCACATCTACCAAATAGTCAAAAAACCTCGAAGATTTGAGGGAAGCTGGCTATATACAATCAGTCGAACCGGAATCGCACGCGAACTTCATACTTCTGCAAGACGTAAATACCTTCGTCGTAAAGTCATAGTTCGCGAAATTTATGATTTATTCCAGGCGGACCTTGTTGAGATGATACCATATTCCCGATTGAATAAAGATTTCAAGTACATCTTAACAGTTTTCAATGTGTATAGAAATTTCACTCGGGCCAGTCCTGTAAAATTGAAGACTGCAATCGATGTAGCCAAGGCCATGGCCAATATTTTTGTGATTATCGTGTACCGTCGCACCTGCAAACGGATCTCGGCAAAGAATTCTACAATGCTACCTTCAAGGCTTTGATAGAGAAGACTGGCATAAAACCATACTCTGCATTTAATAATGCCAAACCCTCCATTGTCGAATGGTTTAAGAGAACTTTGAGCACCAAAATGTGGCCACAGTACACGGCTAACGGAAATTACAAATGGCTTGACATCTTGCCGAAACTAATAAACGAATACAATTCCACAGTGCATTCTACCACGAAAAAGAAGCCTAAAGACGTAAACGATGATCACTTGCTTCCAACCGCGTTTTCCAACATAAAGAAGAATGATCCATGAAAGCTTAAAGCTAACGTCGATGACATTGTGCGAATCTCCAAGCAGAAGGCATCTTCGTGAAAGGTTTCACTGCGAACTGGAGTCCTGAACTTTTCCGTGTGACACATGTTCGTGAGTCAGAGCCTAGGACATTCTGTCTCGAAAGCTTTGGACCGCAAACCAATTCGTGGCGGCTTCTATGCTGAAGAGATTCAGCCTATGTTGTATCTCGATACATACTTGGTGGAGAAGATTATAAAACGTAGAAATGGACGATCTTAAGTCAAGTAGTGGGGCTTCTCAAAAAGCTTTATTCGTGGGTAGCAGATGCATAAAGTAATAAACGCTAAAGACTTTAATAATTTTCTTGTTTGTTTTTTTGTTCTTTTAGTAGCGTAAAGTTTAAGTAATAAAATGAATGTTTGTAAAATAATTTGTGGTGTTTTTATTTCTTGAACCTCCCACCTTTGTGGTATTTTTAATTAATAACCTTTTAATGCATTGACCAAGTATTGGAGCAAGGAAATGAATTCATCGATTCAATCAGTATATTAATTGCAGATTTTTTAAAATTAATTTTGGAATTTTTCCCGAATTTACAGCTTAACTAGCTGCAGTACCCGGCGTTTCCCCGGCTGAAAACAGGGTTAAGGGGACTTTTTCGAAAATAGATGTAGTAGTAGACAATTATTGTCTTCTTAATTTAAATGTCAAGTATGCAAAACGATTAATATAACTTTCAGATCCCGACAGACGTTCTGCCAGTGTAAAGTTATTTACCTGTATATATCAAAAAATTTGTGGTCTGTATAAGTAGTGTATATTGGGGGCTCCGGAAACTGACGCCGGCGCGTGGTTTTGTTATCGGGGTCCGCCATCTTGGATTGTGACGTCACGGCGGCCATCTTGGATAAGCGTAACGGGACACCGCGTAACGGGACACCGTGTAACGGGAAAAGTAGATCATGGCCGTCATCTTTGATATGCCATCTTTAAATAGAGCGCCCCACTCATTATGATGAAATTTTCGTCCTTATCGACATATTAATTTTAATTTTTTATGAAAAATACATTGGAAGCGCTGTGCTTCGAACCAGCTCAGCTCTGATCTTGATCAGCATTTAACTTTGTCATTGACCTTGAACTTTGACCCTGACCTTGAACTTTGACCCTGACCTTGAACTTTGACCCTGACCTTCAACTTTGACATTGACCTTGACCTTGAACTTTGACCTAGCTTGTGAACTTCTCATTGTTGAACAAAGATAGAGTTCTAGTACAAGCCAGAATTTTATGTATTTTTGTAATTTTTTTCATTTAAAATTTGTTATTATTTATTTTTATTAAATATTTTTTTACCTGTAACTTTATTATATCAAAGAAAACGTGTGGTGATTTTCTCCGAGAGCATCTGATTATCCTTGTCAATATTATGGTGGTTTTCTCCGTGTGCTCCCGATAATTCTTGATAATATTTTGATGGTTTTCTCCCAATGCTTCTAATTATTCCTGGCTAGACATCTTAAGGTTTTCTCCGAGTGCTCCTGATTATTCTTGTCAGTATTATGGTGGTATTCTCCGTGTGCTTCTGATTATCCCTGTGGTTTCTTCAAGTGCTTCTCTCTATTCTGAGAAACCGCTCTCTGCATGATGGATTTTTTACCTACTGAGTCATGTCATTTTATTCAGAGTTAAATTTAATTAGTGAAATTCAGCTAATAAATTCGACACTTACAATATTTTTACCAGGTGGAATTAAAAAAATAAACAACCATTACTCAGTCAAATAATATGCTTTGAGACAAACTGCATTGAACTTGGTGGTTAAGACTGGTAATTTTATTCAGATACTCAGTCAAATAATATACCATGAGACATCTGTGAAGCACTTACATGCAAGACGAAGTTCCTTCTCCTTGGTGACTAGCGAAGCCATCCT
This sequence comes from Bacillus rossius redtenbacheri, assembly GCF_032445375.1. Classification (NCBI taxonomy): domain Eukaryota; kingdom Metazoa; phylum Arthropoda; class Insecta; order Phasmatodea; family Bacillidae; genus Bacillus; species Bacillus rossius. Next base: position 277,286,760 of record NC_086330.1, on the reverse strand, counting down.
TCTATTGCGATCGTTAGTGAGCATCCCACATCCTGCATAAAAGAAATAAATAATATTTACCTGTAAGCAACTTGTGGTGTCATCTGTTGACAATAATCGACACTACTTTAAAAAGGTTAGTTCGCATGAGATAAATTAACTCTCACCACTGAATTGTGATATTGTAGTCAGTTAGAGACATGTAGATTCGTAACCAATGCGGTCTTTTAGCCATGCTGACTCGTAACCATGCGATCTGGAAGCTTCGTAGTCCTATAGCCTCACGATTGCATAACCTTGAAGACTCGCAAACGCGTAGTCTCGTAAGCTCATGACTCGTAGTCTCGTAGTCATGAAGCATTGGTGCCTCGTAGATTTGTAGCTACGTAAACTAGTAGTCATGTAATCTTATAACATAATGCAGAGTAGTTGGTGCTTTATACACTCGAAGGTAGTTGGTGGAGACTTGTAGACTTGTAGAATTGAAGCTTTGTATCCAAGTGGTCTTGTAGCCATGTCGACTTGCAGACATTAGGAGCCTAGGAGACTTGTATCCTTGTAGCTTCATAGACATGTAGTTTCGTAGCCACGTGTTCTTTTAGTCATGCAGTCTCGTAAACTTGAAGATTCGTAGTCACGTAGTCTCATAACCTCATGACTCGTAGTCGCGTAGTCGTGATGTCTTGGGACCTCGTAGCATTCTAGACAAATATCATTGGTGCTGTTGAAACAAAAGGCTGCAGGAGCAATTGGTGCCTTCTGGAGCCTTCGATGTCTGTAGCTGTATCAAAACAACATCAGTGAAGATACTGTAGCAAGGTGTTTACCTTGAGAAAGAATGCTAAACGGTATGAGAAGAATGATTGTGTTAAAAACCACTACGCAAAATGATAAGCTGTAATCGGTGTATCAGGTTGTTAACGTGAATTGACAGCTTAAAAAGACATGGTAGAACATGTATATCCAAGCCCACTTACGGCATAGAGGACTTCGATGGATCCACTAGACTAAAGAAGAGTGATCTGCATTACGACAATAATTTTCCTTGTCCTGAGTGTGATGGTATTAGCTCACCCGATCGTACGAAGAACATAAATTGAAGGATGCTGATGGCTTCGAGAAGACTGAAACTAATGGAAGTAACAACACCGTGAAAAGTGCGAATACATTCAAGCCGATAATCAGTAGATCCACCATACTTTGTAAAAAGGAAGTATGAAGACTATGAAGACACTACGACATCAAAGATAACGAATTATTAAGGTAATCTGGGTGAAGACGATGCCTTCTACGGTCATTGTTACAGTGACTCTAAAGCTGGTAGCTTGATCGAAGACTGTGCTGAAGCAGCTAAAGCAGGCAAGATCGAAGACTGTGATGGTGGCCTGAGACCAAAACGATGGAAACGACATAATAAATTATCCTGATTAAGCTTGTGATAATCACTGTCTCGATGACGAAGGTGACCTTGTGGTTGACGATAAAACGGAAGACATCGTAGATAATATTTATTATAAACGTGCAAGGAAGATGGTTGCAGAAGAGATTGATTACACATCTTGGAAAGATCCAAACATATTGGTTGACCAACTAAGACTGATGGAGGCATCTGTTCGTAGAGGAAACTACTCGCATATCGAGGAAGTATCGTTCATACTTAAAGAACTGAGTAAAGCTGGCTACGTACAATAATAATTTGTTTAACTGACATGTGTGTACTATTGAAAAATAAATAAATAATTTATATTTGAATAAGTACGTTTTATTTCTTGTATTCTGATTTCCAACTAAGCATGTGTTTTCGTACTCTATGTGTGATCATTCCGTTTCATGTGTGTACGTTCCGTTTTCCTGCGTGTACATTCCGTTTTCCTGCGTGTACATTCCGTTTTCCTGCGTATACATTCCGTTTTCCTGTGTGTACTGAGTTCATGGTCTATATGTCTGATATTGACATGACCCGGTCTTGTAGTCTGAAGACAATTGGCCTGTATGTGTGGCTTTGTACATGAACGGCTTAAAGGTTATTCAGATTATTGAAAAATTAGACTTTCATGTTAGGCTAATCGGCACTGTATTTAATTCGTTGGTCAAGTATATTGTCTTGAGTTGTTTTTCGTAGTGTGAATGATTAATAAACTCCGCGAAAGGTAATGGAAAACAGAATCTAAAATTTATTTCATAATTAGTTACAACTGTCACTGGTCTAGAATCGAACCGTGGACAGGAATCCATCTATTCGATTTGTAAATTAATAATTGAATTTTTCGGAGAGTTTTGGGATTTTTCCCGCATTTCTAGCTAAATAATTACATGATTTAAAGATGGCGCCCAAATTTCAAGATGGCGGGCACCTCAGTAGTAATAAATTATTACTGCACTGTAGCAGGTTAGAATAAAACTAGCATAATGGTAAGACGAGTACACACAATATGGTGTCCTCCAGCAGACGAAAACAAGATGTTGGCAATGACAACTAGCAGGTGGTAGCTCCTGGTAGCATGTACTGAACATAAAATGACGGATCCATGATGTACGTCAAGGTCAAAGACAAATATCAAGGTCAAGGTCAATGTCAAGTTTCAAGGTCAAGGTCAAAGTTCAAGGTCAATGACAAAGTTCAATGCCGACAGACGAGGTTAAAGGTATGGTGAACAGAAAATTATACTATAATGTCGCTAGCACACTCTAGCAGACGAAAACAAGATGACGGTCTCCAGCGGACGAAGACAAGATGGCGGACATGACGTCATACCAGTTGACATTATATATACCTTGGTATTGGTGGTAGGTCAGTCTGTAGGTGGCTTCTGTGTAGGAAGGACCTGGTTATTTTTTTTGCCTTCACTGGTTTCGAACCATGAACGGGAATTGATATAATCAATCAGAATTCTAATAAGTTAATTTTTTGATGAATTTTGAACTTTTTTTATTAAAATCGGATAATAAACAAAGATTTTCAAGATGGCGACCATAACGATAAATGCGACATTAATAGGATCCAATATGTCGGTCGTAACGTAAAGTGTAAGGATTGCATCGTACTCAACCAAGATGGCGGGCATAATGAAACATGCAACATTTATATAATCCAAGATGGCGACCGTAACGATAAGTGCAACAGTGTTTTTTTTTAGATTTTTAATATTTAATTCGATTATTTTTTTTTATGATTTTTAAATTTTTTCCCAATTTTCTAACATAAAAATTGCGGATTTTAAAGATTACGGGCATAACAGAAATTGCAATGGTGACGTCATAATTCAAGATGGCGGTTCTGTCTCTAACAGGTAGAGCTATTATTACTTAAAATTAAAAAAAAAACTTCAAGTCTGAATATGCATTTTATCTTTTTATATACCTTATTTAATTCTCAGTCAGGCAAATGTCTCGATGGCCGAGCGGTTAAAGGTGTATGTTTTATAACATGGAGATAAGAGCTGAGCTGGTTCGATTCACAGCGCTTCCAATGTATTTTGCATAAAAAATTAAAATGAATGTGTCGATAAGGACCATAATAGCTCTGGTAGGTAATGGAACATCGACCTTATGTGATGCGACAGAGCGACGTTGGCACTCTCTAGGAAAAAACAGCAGAAACAAAGTCGACGGTATCCACGATGGCGGCCTCCAGTGGAACAGAAAAAAATCAAGAACGACACTGTCGCTATCTTGGAACAAACAACAGAAACAAATTTGACGGTATCTAAGATGGCGGCCTCCAGTGGAACAGAAAAAAATCAAGAGCGACGCTGTCGCTATCTAGGAACAAACAGAAACAAAGTCGTCGGTATCCAAGATGGCGGCCCCCAGTGGAACAGAAAAAATAAATATGGCGACAGAGACGAAAATTTCATCATAGTGAGTGGGGCACTCGATTTAAAGATGGCTGATCAAAGATGGACGCCGTGATCTACTTGTCCCGTTACGCTGTGTCCCGTTACGCTGTGTCCCGTTACGCTGTATCCAGTTACGCTCATCCAAGATGGCCGCCGTGACGTCACAATCCAAGATGGCGGACCCCGATACCAAACCACGCGCCGGCGCCAGTTTCCGGAGCCCCCAATATACACTACTTGTATATAATTTATAATCTATAAAGCACTATAGAAAAAAGCTAAAAATAAGAGATTACTAATATTGAAAATATTCCATTATCTAGCTAATACTCGGCATGCATTGCAATGCCTCATTCAGTTTTGTTTTGTAATTTTTTTGAAGTAGTTACACATATACAAATCATCTATCCATCTCTTTAAATATATATTTATCTCTATCTACATCTATATATATGTATCTCTCTATCTCTATTTTTCTCTTTATATATACATATATACATATATACCTCCCACTACCTCTCTCTCTTCTATATATAAATCTCTATATAGCACTAAACATCTATATATCTCTTAATCTAACCCATTTCATTCTCTATACCTTGCTTTATCTCAACTTATCTCTCTGTCTCTCTATCTCACTATATATATGTATATATATATATCACTATCCCTGTCTCTCTTTTATATTTAAATAAATTGTGCCATACGTGCGCACTTATACAACAAAAACATACGAAGTGCCGCAATATAAAATGAAATACACATTTTTTGAAACGATTCGTGCTCAAACTATTGCAAAATAGTTATACCGTCTCTGAAACCTTCACGGGCATGCGCATAACAACTCACCAAAATTTCATCGCAATCGGATGAATGGTATAGGAACGCATACGGCACAAACAAACGAAAATTAAAGACATGACAAACGCATCAAACGAAGGTGCGTTTAAAATTCAAGGCAACTCTATCTATTTACGAAGTTAAGAACAAAACGGTTATTAGCGCCTTTATTTTGCTAGCCGCTGCGAGCTCCACCAAGCGGGCTGGTCTCACCAAGAAGAAAAATATGAATTTGCCAGACCTTACTATGTGTATGATCGTGTGTCAGACATAGAGAAATGACACTCACTCACTATTTGTATGTCTATGACCTATGATTTTTTTCTGTTATAAAATGAAATTATCACTTTTTCACTCCCTTGGGGATGGAATTTCATAATTATATGTGGTCTGTGTGTTAACCCAGGTTATGAGCTCGCTGTAGGCCAAATTTCATATGGATCTGTTGAGCCGTTCTGGCGTGATTGAGTAACAAACATCCATCCATCCATCCATCCATACAAACTTTCACATTTATAATATTAGTGGGATTAACATTTCCATCATACATTGCATATGTGTAACTCTAGCGGTTTTGCCAGTGCACGCCAGAATAGCTCGCAGATGGTAGATTTTTTCCTACTTACTTGACACTTATCGTCATAATTTGGACAATTCACACAATATCTTTATAAATTGTAGCCTATGTGTTATTCTGATGTATCAGCTATATTATTGTAATGTTTCATTAAAATCCATTCAGTAGTTTTTACGTGAAAGAGTAACAAACATCTATCTATCCATACTTACAAACTTTCGCGTTTATAATATTTTAGGATATTTACGAATTTCCAAGATGGTATCCGAATTTCAAGATGGCGGGGTGCCACAGTAATAATAAATAATTACTACACTCTAGCAGGTAAAAATTAAACTAACATGGTGGAATCGCACTCTATCTGACGAAAAACAGATGGTGGCCTCCAGCAGACGAAAACAAGATGTCGGACGTGATGTCATACTGGCTGATTTATAAATGGCCTTGGCATTAGTGGTGGGTAGACAGTCGGTCGGTGGCTTATGTGGAGAAAGGGATCGGTTGCCATTTATATTTTTCCCTCGCCGGGTTCGCACCAAAGACTTCGAGCGCCATGATGTAAGTGCGTTTTTTAAATAATATTTAATTAAAATTTTATTAGTTTATTTGTGATATATTTTTAAATGGTTTTTTGAATTTCTTACTTTATTATAATGGATTTTCAAAATGACCGCTGTAAAGAAAAGTGCAAAGATGTTTTTAAATAATATTTTATTGAATTTTGATTAAATATTTTTTGTAAATTTAATTTTTTTTCCAAATTTTTCTGATACTAATTATGGATTTTCAAAATGGCGGCCCTAACGAAAATTGCTTCGGTGACTTCATAATTCAAAATGTTTGAAAGTTATAGAAAACAAAATGATGGAATCCATGATAGTGGATCCAAGATGGCCGCCGGATTTAAGGTCAAGGTCAATTGTCAAGGTCATGGTAATTCTAGATAGCCGCCGTAATGTCACAATCCACAGCTTGAACCCTGGCTCCGGCTCCACAGCCAGATGCCAGGGCCAGGAGGAACTATTATATACTACTCATGCATCAATTATTAAGAGTAACTGAATACATCACAAGGGCGTCTAACGGGAAGGTATTTGTAGTGGCATTCCTATCAGATATTAAAAAGGCTTTCGACTGGCTTTTTAATGCTGGCATTTAATATAAATTTTTCACATAAATCTTTCCAACTGATAATTAAAATGGTTCCATTCTTATTTTGATCATAAAAATTTGCAGTCACATGCATAGAGCCAAGTTGGAAACAAAAACATTTGTGCAGGAGTACCACAGGGCAGTATTCTGGAACCAATACTGTTTAATTTATACATAAACTACATGCCAAAACCAGACCATAGATTAGTACAACTAGCTTGCTACGTTTATGATACAATAAATTTCAGCATTTGCATAGCGTACAATTGGCAACACTGAGATTACAAAATTCACTTATGCCCCTCGAGAAATTTTACACTAAATAGGCGAATTAAAATTAATGTCAATAAATCGTAAGCCATCGTTTTACGTGTGAAAACCTACCCCGAGCAGAGGACTGACCCGAACTTAAACTATGTGGGAAAATATCCCACATAAAAACACAGTTAAATACCTCGATATATAAATGGATCGAAAGCTCACCTAGAAGGATCACATAGAAGCCAAATTTGCGAGCATGAATGTTCGGTGCTGTGCCTTTACCCCATCTTAATCCTTCTACTACCAAGGTAAAATACACCATTGGCATCTGGTGGGGGGGTAATCAAGTTACCCCAACTATAAATGCTAAATATTATGCATATGTTATATGTAAATTAAAATTATTAAAGTTTTTATTAAAGTAGTTATGTATAAATACTGTACTAAAATATTTGTGCAATATATTTAATTTTAACCATTCTTAGCAAACATTTACACATAAACATCAAAATGTTTACATAATACATGTGTATGAGGAGCACAATGAAGTTCATTAGATGTAGTCCAGTAAAAAAATGCAAAATTATAACTGTATATTCAAATGTAACTGATTTTATGACATAAATTATTATCCCATAGAAAGGGCTACCTATTATAAATATATACAATTTTGTAATCCTCCAACAATTGATTCACTTGTACTGTCCCCAATATATTTTTATAGTAGTTTACTAGTTCACTACAAATGTTTGAACACTAAAATTACAATCCTACATGTTCTCAATACCATTGTTCCATCAATTAAACTTATTTTTACAATAGCCTAAAAATTAACATACATAGCACACAATGGTGCACAGCAAATAGTAGGCTTCCATAGTAGAACACAATGAATGGTAACTAACATTTGTATCCAATAGTATAAAAGCAAAAATTGAATATCTAAACTGTATATAAATTTGCAGCACTGAAATACTTTACTGTGAACACTGTAAACACCTAGCTAAGATGTCCTCAACTCTGTGCAAATTGCACACTGGCTTCTTACATGTACAACACATCAACCTTAATTTTCTGTGTTGCTTTCTTGTACAGAAAGCACATCTCTTCCCTGATGACATCTGTGATGATTGACCTGTGCGTGGTTCAGTTCGGTCTTTTCTCTGTACTTCTACGCCCATAATTTGCATTGCGTTTAGAGTTTGTAAATTAAGCCCAGTAAAATTTTGAGGTCGTAGTTCAATGTAGAGCTTTGAGAGATCAGTTTCTGTAAAAACAGACGCCTTCTTCTAGGATGGTTTTGCTCCCATCCAGGAAACTTGTGAGTCCATATAATGTAAGTGTTGAGGGCTGCTATGTCTATTATTTCGAAGAAGATGCGGAATGGCCAAAATTTTGTAGTACGAACACATGTATATTCCTGAGTCATCATATAGCAATATATACTCCTCCTTTTGTTGTAGTGGTGAATTATTTTCGGTTTGTCGTCAACTATGTCTGCACTGTGGTGCTGTGTTGAAAGGAGGATAACCAATTTACTTTTCTTTGGAACGTAGGATGTGCGCATCATATCTTCTGTAAAGGCAGAAAGGAACGAATTTACTTCTCCTCGAGGACTCATTTGGAATTTACCTTTTATTAGTTCTCAGTGTACCAACAAATGTCAATCCTTTTTCCAACAATGATTGCGCTAAAGGTACGGAATCAAAAAAATTGTCAGTCATTATACCTCTACCAGAGTGAAAATATGGCTCTAAAAGGTTCATAACCACTCTTATTCCTTGGTTCACTTCTCTTTGTTTGTTCACCATTCCTGTGTATACTTGAAGGTTGCAAACATAGGCAGTTTTGCTATCTGCACAAATACAGATCTTTATTCCATAACGACCAGGATTTGATTTCATATAAACCCGGAATGAGTAGTGCCCCCTATAAGTAGCAAGCATTTCATCAACTTTTAGATTGTCATGTGGTACAAAATTACGAACACATGCATTGGTAAAGAAATAAAAAATATCTCTTAAAGCCTGCAACTTATCATTTTTCAATTCAATACGAGCCTGTCTCGTAGCAGAATCGTCAAATCTAAGCAGGGAACAAAGTAACTGAAATCTAGTTGTAGACATAGTAGCTGAAAAAATGGTTAGCAAAATGCTGGATCAGAAGCCCATAATTCTGTCACGCTAACCGTATTACTGTGTAGTTAACCAACAGCTATCAAAATAGCAGTAAATGCTTTTATTTCGGTAATTGATTTTTTTTTCCAATGTTTTGTGGTTTGTGACTGTTTCTCATTGTTAGCTTAAACACTTCTCTCGGCTTTCAAATTCGTATTATTAGAAACAATTTCTAAAATTTCGACAGGAATAAAAAGTAAAAATGCCTCTGCTACAGATGTAATAATTTTGCTATTTACAGACAGTCCCGGGTTATCACCTCTCAAAATGTTATTGGCTCGCCGTTTACTTTGACGTGGGGGATTTGAAGACCAAACAACCCCACTCTTAGACGAATATATTTTCAATTCATTTACACTATTTTCACCATCAGATGTATCTTCTGCAGTACTTGCGATGCTTACCTCGTCATCAAATTAACTTTCTTCTTCAACGACACCTTCGTCTTCGCTGTCATTCCAAATAGTGAATAAGGTACATGCGCCAATTAAGGCCACATTAAGAATTGATTATTTATATATATTTCTGTACCCTACAAACCACTTTTTAAATTTGTTCATTGATAATTGCATTAAAAACACTTAAAAATATAAGCTATAGAAAACATTTACCATTATTATTTTTCCTCCATAATTAAAAATTAGAGGACATTTCAGGTGCCTTATTAAGATACCAGGTACCAAATAAGGCCACCGGGTGGTACCTAATAAAGCCATTAACAAAAATTTTATAAAAAAGCTTATAGCTGTCACATTTAAGACTCCCATGTATAAAGAATTTGAATTTACACAATATGACAAAAATTTACACGTTACACTTCAAATATCTATTGATTTGTACAAATAAATCAGCCTGGTAATGTAAAGTCAAAGAGAAAAAATATCTTCACTAATCCTAATCATCATCAAATGTAAATAAAAAATTAAGCTGTATAGCATAAAAACCTTAAATTCAAATATGTATATATTTTAAATGTACTTGCTGAAGTCATGGTTAGTACTAAATTTACTTAATCATCACAAGTAGGGCAAATAAAAGGATCATTATCATCTTTATCAAGTCCAACACATTCTTCGTGATAGTACACTTTGCATACTGAACATAGTCTCATGTCAACTACTTTATGTTCCTTGCAAATGGGACATGACCATTCTTCTTTCCTGCTGCGAGTTTTCTGTGTCCCTTTTGTTCCAGCCTGAGGAAATCAGTGGTTCGTGTCTGCTTGGTTTTGAGATGATTTTGGCTTCATTCCCTTCCTAGCTACATTTTGCTTCAATGAACAACTTTGAGATACTGTTTTTCTATCTCTTTCAAACAACTGTTTAACAATTCGTTGGGCTCGGGAATTTATTGCAGGTCGCCTTCTTGTTGTTACTTTTTGCAATTTTGGGGTTAATAGCTATTATTGCAATGGAACATTAAGATTTCTAGCAGTGATCAATGTATTGCGTTCAGATGGTTCGTTCACAGAGCTTGCTTTCAATGCACTTTTATTTCCTGAACCTTCCTCTGCAGCATTTAAAATTTCTGGTTTGTAGCGGTCGTGGCCGCGGCTGCCTGCAGCAGTGACCGGAGCCCTCCGGCCTCACGGGTTCCCTACAGGTGAGCGGACAGCTGGCAGGACGCCCCCCCCCCCCTTTTCCAGGAGTACCGTTAGGCCGGCAGGCCACCCCCGCCCTGGGGGGTCTGGCACAGCGAGGGAGACCCGAGAGGCGAGCCAGTCCGGCTCGGAACACAGTCACGCGCACAGGTTGTTGGTTGTAGCATTTTGTATGCGTTCTCGCTGCCGCCAATAAAGTACGCCTCCAAGTTACAGTATTTCATTGCAATGCGATCCTACTCGCCCCGATCACAGCTCGTAGCCACGAGGCTACAGTGGTGACCCCGACGTGATTTCCAGGCGGGTTCGGGTCGCGTTTCACGCAGAGGCGCCTGAGCAACGGCGCACATGCGCTACGTGCCCGCGACCGCGAGTAGTACGACCGCGGAGCTACCGCGCCGCCTCGCGCGTTCGCGCCAACACACGCGGCGTGAGACCTCCCACACGTGAGAAGTGCGATTTGGGCGGTCGGGACCACCGCGGAAACCTAGTGCGACCGCGGATCTACCGCGCCACCTCGCGCGTTCGCGCCAACACACGCGGCGCGAGACATCCCACACATAAGTAGTGCGACTTGGGCGGTTCGGGATCACCGTGGAAACAATGCCAGACCCGGACACAGTACCTCCTACCGCGGCGGTGGATCGGGTGGCGGTTTGAATCCCGCCGTTCTGGCCCGCAGACCCCGAGATGTGATTTGCGCAAGTCGAAAACCAGTTTGCGATTGCAGGAATAACCTCAGACAGTACGAAATTTCATTACGTGGCTGGCAACCTGGACTGCCGTTACGCTACCGAGGTGCGCAACATCCTCACTCAACCGCCAGTCACGGGCAAATATGAGAAACTGAGAACAGAGCTGGTTAAGAGGCTAAGTGCTTCACAAGCGAGGAAAACCAAGCAGCTGCTGGAGACCGAAGATATGAGCGATCAGCATCCATCCCAGTTCCTCCGACACCTCCGCGGCCTGGCGGGGACAGCTATCCCAGACGACCTCCTGCGCTCCCTATAGCTGGGCCGGCTCCCATCGCCTACCCAAGCCATCCTGGCCACGCAGACTAATGCATCATTGGATGCATTGGCCGACCTGGCCGACGCCATTGTGGATACCAACCCCTAGCCGCAGGCTGCTGCAGTGTTCTCCCTGGAGGCGATGGTGGATAAGATGGCGGCCCTGATGTTTGCGAAGATCGGGGAAATGGCCGCGACATTGCGGCAAGTGATCGCAGCAGTTGCCACCAGCAGTGCGCAGCACAAGAGTCCTTCAGATGGCTCACCGCCGCGGGATACCGCTCCCGCTCCTGCTCCCGCAGTAAGGGCCTGCCAGGAGCCTGCTGGTACCATCGCCGTTTCGGGGACGCAGCCCACAGGTGCGCCACGCCCTGTATGTACCAGACGGGAAACGATAAGGGGACGCGTTGATGGCGGCTGGCGACCCTTCCCTGCCTACCGGCCACCTGTTCATCACAGAGCTGGTTATCAAGGTACTGTACCTCATCGATACCGGCTCCGATATCTGTGTCTACCCGCTTACCCTCATGCCAGGCAGGCGCCCTCGGTCTGACTACTCCCTGGTGGCCACCAACATCTCGCAGATCGAAACCTACGGCTTTGTCACACTCACCCTCAACTTAGGACTTCGAAGGGACTTGGTATGGCGGTTTGTGGTGGCTGAGGTAACTAAGCCCATCCTTCGGGAAGATATTCTCGATCACTTTGGCTTGCTAGTTGACATCCGGAATCGATGCCTAGTGGACAGCACTATCACTCTCACCTCGGTTTGTACCATTACCACAAGTCAAGTCTGTAGTGTAAAAACGCCTGCACCACCTCCGCCGTAACCCGAGCTACTACACAAGTTCGCCAGCCTCACGAGGCCTGCCGGCTTCCTCCAGCCAGTGCAGCACTCCACCGTGCACCATATCAACACCACTTCAGGACAGCCAGTGCACAGCAGACCGTGCCGCTTGGCTCCGGACCAGTTGCGCCTGCCAGGGGGGAATTCGAGGGTATGATCAAACAGGGCACGGCCCGATCGTCCGACAGCCCTTGGTCTTTTCCTCTCCACATGGTGCCCATAAGAGGAGAAGAGTAGCGACCTTGCAGGGACTTCCGACAGCTGAACACCCGCACCATCCCGGACAGGTACCCATCCCGCACATTCAGGACTTCTCTCACTCATTGCATGGCAAGACCATCTTCTCCACCATCGATTCAGTCCGAGTGTACAGTCATATCCCTGTCGCCATGTTTGACATCCCCAAAACCGCCATAACCACACCATTCAGACTGTTTGAATTCCCGTTCATGTCTGTTGGCCTTCGAAATGCTGCGCAAACTTTCCAGCCGTTCATGGACGAGGTCCTCCGGGGCCTCGACTTTTGTGTGTCGTACCTGGACGACATTTTGGTGGCTTCCCAGGACGAGACCGAGCATTTGCAGCATCTGTCTGAGCTCTTCGACTGCCTCACGAACTATGGGCTCCATTATCAACCCTAGCAAGTGTGTCTTTGGCGAGTCCCGCGTCACAGTTTTGGGACACACCATCGCAGCCAACTACTCCCAACCTCTGCAAGAGAAGGTCCGTGCTATTCTGGACTTCCCCAAGCCTACCACAGCAAAGCAGCTGCGCCAGTTCACTGGTCTCGTGAACTTCTACCGATGGTTCGTTCCTAGGGCTGCGGCAGCACAGGGCCCCCTGCATGAGCTCTTACGAGGGGCAGCCAAAGGCAAAGATGCCATCGTCTGGAAGGCCACAAGCAGCGCGGCATTCGAAGATTGTAAGACCAGGCTCTCCTCAGCTACCCTTCTGGCCCACTCTATCCCCGATGCTCCCCTGGCTCTCGTGACGGACGCTTCGGACTTTGCAGTAGGAGCGGTACTCCAGCAACAGGTACTCAACCACTGGCAACCCTTGGCATTCTTCTCCGCGAAGATGAACCCAGCGCAGCAGAAGTACGGAGCCTATGACAAGGAGCTCCTCGCCATCTACCTAGCTGTCCGGCAATTTTGCCATATGGTTGAGGGCAGGGATTTTGCCATCCTTACAGACCATAAGCCTCTAGTCTTCGCCTTCGCCCAAAACTCTGACAAGTGCTCTCCATGCCGAGCCAGGCACTTCGACTTCATTGGACAATTCACGACAGACATTCGCCATATTCCAGGCTCGGCCAATACCGTGGCGGACTCCTTGTCCCAGGTGGAATCGGTCATAGCTCCAGTCGACTATCATGCTCTGGCACGGGCTCAAGCAGCGGATGAGGAGTTGCGGCGGTTCCTGCAGCACGACTCCAGCCTACAGCTGACGAAGGTCAAGATCCCGGACTTGCCACTGGAAGTTACTGCGATGTGTCCACACCGACAGCTCGGCCTTTCCTGACCCCACAGTTCCGCCGAGCGGCGTTTGACATGGCGCACCGGCTGGCACACCCGGGCATCAAGGCCACAGGGAAGTTGGTCTCACAATGGTTCGTCCGGCCATCTATGCAAGCAGATTGTCGACGGTGGGCCCGATCCTGTGTATCGTGCCAGCGGTCGAAGATCGCACGGCACACCTCCTCGCCGGTAGGATCTTTCGTACCTCCTTCCTCCAGGTTCGACCATGTCCACCTAGACCTGGTCGGGCCCCTCCCATGTTCCCGAGGCTTCCACTACTGCCTCACCATGGCTGACCGCTTCTCCCGCTGGCCAGAGGCCGTGCCTGTCGAGAACATCGAGGCAGCTACAGTCGCCAGAGCCTTCTACACCACTTGGGTGGCACGTTTCGGCGCCCCCCTTAGAGCCACCACCGATCAAGGCCGACAATTCACATCCTCCCTGTTCGCGGCCCTCGCCGCCTTGGTGGTCATGACTCACCTCCAGACCACCGCCTACCACCCGGCCTCCAACGGGATGGTAGAGAGGTTGCACCGTTCGCTCAAGGCAGCTATCCGCTGCCACGCTACCGAGCACTGGGTAGATGTCCTACCTACTGTTTTGCTCGGCATTCGAGCAGCCTGGCGGGACCACCTCCATGCCTCCACTGCGGAGTTGGTCTACGGCCAGCCCCTGCGCCTACCAGGGGAATTTCTCGGAGAACATCCAAACACCCCTGCGCCTGGTGACGGATCTCTCCCTGCACTTCCAAGACCTGCAGCCGGTCAGCGGCTCGCGACATGGTGGGACAAGGCCGTTTGTCTCCAGGGACCTTCCGATGGCTACTGAGGTCTTCATCCACTGCGAGGGGCAAAATGGGTCCCTACATGCACCCTACGAGGGCCCCTTCCCCGTATTCGGCAGAACTCCAAAAACTGCAACTCTCCTTATGCATGGCCGGCACACCACAGTCTCCATCGATCGACTCAAGCCTGCATACGTCTTGGCCGACCAGGAGCCACCAATCACAGCCGCCCCCCCTCCTGAGGCAGCACCACCTCCCCAGCAACATCGGGGGCCCACCGCGACTGCCCCCGCACCTCCTGTGACGTGGGCCGGGCGTCGTGTACGCTTCCCCGACCGACTGCAGGGCGGTTTTTCGTGATGTGGCACATCACTGGCACGGGGTGCTGTAGCGGCCGTGGCCGCGGCTGCCTGCAGCAATGACTGGAGCCCTCCGGCCTAATGGGTACCCTGCGGGTGAGCGGACAGCTGGCAGGACGCCCCTACCCCCCCCCCCCCCCAGGAATACCATTTGGCCGGCAGGCCACCCCCATCCTGGGGTGTCTGGCACGCAGTGAGGGAGACCCGAGAGGCGAGCCAGTCCGGCTTGGAACACAGCCACGCACACAGGTTGTTGGTTGTAGCATTTTGTATGTGTTCTCGCTGCCGCCAATAAAGTACACCTCCAAGTTACAGTGTTTCATTGCAATGCGATCCTATTCGCCCCGATCACAGCCCGTAGCCACGAGGCTACAATGGTGGCCGTGGCCGCGGCTGCCTGCAGCAGTGACCGGAGCCCTCCGGCCTCACGGGTTCCCTGCTGGCGAGCGGCCACGGCCGCTACATAGTTCATTAACTAAGTTCGGATAGCGCAAAGGCAGTATCAGGGAGAATGTTGCAGTCATAAGGATAAATCCCGGTCCCTGTATATTCTGCCACTAAATTAGAAGGGGTCATTGATTTAATCCAGACTTTCGAAAAAAATCAAGACAAATCGTACACAGTTTATGTTTCTGTCACTATGTGTACTCCAAAAATTAAGAAACTCTTGATCCCAATATTCCTCGAATGGCCCAAAGACAGATTTATCCAGGGGCTGCAACTCATGAGTGCAGTTTGATGGAAGACAAAACAAAATAATGTCATTCTGTTCAGTCACATCCACTATATTTGCATCTAAATGAGACTTCGCTCCATCGAATATCAGCAATGTTTTCCCAGGGGTTTTGAATTTTGCGAAATGTGAAACCCACTTAGTGAAGACCTAACATGTCATAGAGCCTTTATCTGTCATTTCAATTACTGTTCCTGCTGGCAAATTTTCTTCCCACTCAGGCTTGCAACGCTTGCCTTTGAAGAGAATCATTGGAGGGATCGCCTGGCCGATTGCATTACAACATGCTACAATAAATTGTGACATTTTGTGCATGCTCTGGTGCAATGAGGTGAACTCTCTTACTTCCTTTTCTGCCATAAACCTGCTGCTGCTTGTGCAATGTTAGGCGACAACCTTTTTCGTCAATGATGTAAATATTTTCTGGGTGTCCTGCAAAATTATGATTCACTAATATTTCGTTTAACTTAACCAAATAATCACTGACGATGAATTTGTTTAATTTAGCTGCTCTACCTGCATTCATTGGCTGGGCTTTCTTTTTCGTAATATCTGGATGTCGTTGACGAAATAACTTCAGCCACTTTTTCCCGGCCATTTGTGTATTTTTACTGAATGGATGTTTGATATTGTTCACTTCACAAAATGAGTACACACTCTTCCTTAAAATTTTAGGTGTAAGGGGAACACCCACTTCTCGACTGCACAAAATATTTTCTTCTTCATTTGTAAGCAAAGTACCTCGTACAAGTTTTTTTTTTTCATTACTTCCTAATGCAATATGGTTTCTCAGGGTTCTTCTTGGTACATTAAACTCACGAGCAGCTGCAGCAACAGGCATGCCATTTTCGAACGACATCAATGCTCCCTTCAGTTGTTCAGTAGTCCACTTGGCTCGTTTGCATGCAGTAGCCATAGCTAGTGGTCTGAAATAAAACATAGAATTCTCTGCCACATTTCACACATGCAATAAGCTATTCAATAAACAAAAATTGAATTAAAAAATCATTAAAAAATATATTCCTTAAAACAAATAACTTGATAAGTCAACGATTGTTTCGCTTCTAAAAAAAAAGCGCGGATAACTTCTTTAGAAATTTAAAACTCGACTCGTAAGTATATTGTGCATAAGGGGTAAAATGGCAGAAGGAGAGAAAGGAGAACATTTTCTGAAAAAAACATATTTTTTATAGGATTTAAGGAGGTATATAAAGGATTAAAATGAAAACATTACATCCAAAACATCAGTTAAATATTTTGAATTTAATTCCTCGATATTTACCCTAATGTTGATATTACAGCTTTATGGTAACTAAAATATGAAACGTACGTAAGCAACCGTTCACACGTTATTTAAAATATTTTTTACGTAACTAACCTAACCGAGCTTTTACACAAATCTATAGTATATTTAATGTAACTTACCTAACCATATACATAAACTTTTAGTTAATGGTAAACTACTTAAAATATTGAAATGCCATTTCACACTATGTTTAGAAACAAGAACATATTCTCTGTCCTTTTTCACGTCTTAAAAGTATCACAAAAATGTTTCACGAATACTTTGCATTGAAATACAGCTTTAAAAATTTTACTATCACCGCGCCCAAAAGAAGTTTTGTAACATTACTGAATGGGGAGTTGACACCCTGGTAGCAGGAAATAGTGGCTATGAAGCAGTTGGACTGGCGGCGATCAGACGAGCGGGTAGCTGGCGCAGGTGGCGATGCCGCAGTTGTTGTCCCTGTTGCGCGACATGAGGATGTAGCCCTTCTTGCCCCAGGATCGGCCCCAGGAGTTCTTCACGATCCAGAACTGGGAGTCCTCCTCGCCGCCGTAGCCGACCACCAGCACCCCGTGGTCCAGCTGCGCGCTGCTGCAGTCCGGCTCGAAGTACACTCCTGCGGCACAAGGGGGCGCACTCTGTCGCTCTGCGTGATGCGCTCCTCGCTGCTTCAGGGTGTTGCGACACTCGAGATAGTTAGGACGTACCGGTCAGCGGCGACGCCATTCCAGCGCATCCAATAGCGGTCGAAAGGGATGGTGGTAAAGGGGGAAAGGGATAGGTACGCAGTGTAGCATGCTATATGCTAGTTTTAACGGCCGGAAGGGTAGATGGCAAGGGAGAGTTAAGAATGACGCATCAGTGATGCATGTATTCGACTACTCAGTTTTTTTTTTTTAAATTTAAACTCTATACCCGCAACCTTACTATTCTAAATTATTATCTCTTGTTCAGTAAAAAATTACTAATAATTTATCTCGACATATATATACCTACTAAGCAAGAAGTTTCACTTCTGTCGTGCATGTACTCCATGCAAATACATTTTTTTTTTTACTTTACATTATTTTGTCCTTGTGTGCTTGGAACCACCGGCTTAAAAAGTTCAGCTTTAAACAATCGCAAACAGCCTTTACTATGTACATTAAGTAATTATAGCAATATTATATACAGACTTATTTTATATTTAAATAAATATGAGAGTTTCTTCCTCTTTCTAGTAACAAAATAAATCATTTAAAAAATGTTATAATATGCCCAATCATATGTACACATTGTATCTTCTATTTTCACAATATTTATTTTCATGTATTTTTTCTGATACTTATATTATTCTCAAATATCACAAAGGTATAAACATTTCCAAATATCACACATCATGAATGTTACTGCTGATTTTTTTTTCACATGGGGTGACTTATTTGTGTTTATGTATGTGTTTTTTATTTTTATTTATTTTTATTTTTTTTTTCCCGTTTGGAAGCTGGACGTGTGCGGTGGCTGCTGCTTGCGGGTGGAGCCTTACTGCATGTATTGTTTTTCCTTGTAGGTGGTGCGGTGGTGCCCACCTCTGCGAAGTGCCAACATGCTTGCGGTACCTGGCCACATGCAGTGACTCATCTCTTGTGTCCTGAGTTGTTTGTGTGTTCGTGCCCACCGCTAATGCTCCATAATGCTAAGGCCACACGTGCGTGTTTTCACGCAGAGATTCTGCGTGAAATCCGCTAGGAATATGAATCGCAGGAAGGAGAATGAGACCGGCCAGACGGACCGGGAATTCCCACCGGGGAGAGGTCAGGTAGGCGCGTCTTCAAGGTCGCCCGCTCGAGAATGTACCGCGGTCAATTCGTTAGCGTGTTTTCACGCAGCGTTTCAGTCAATACCTGGCCACACTTGCGGGGATTCACGCCGCGTTCTGTTCTGATACCGTGGTGTTTCGTGTGTAGTGTCGCATAATGGATTTATACAGCGAACTCATCATTTTGGAAGTACAAAAATGCCAGTGTCTGTGTGACACCAAAAGTAAAGATTTTAAAGACCGAGAAAAGAAGCGTGAATCTTGGTTGTTAGTAACAGCGGCTTTTTTAGGAGAAAAATTGGCTGAGTTAGACAAAGAAAACAAATCAAATGTTGGTTATTTCTTAATAAATTCATAATTAAGCATGCACAACGGAGATGGTTTCAGTTCACGCTACAATGCTCATGTGGCCGGATAGCGGATTCATTTAAATAACTCCCTAGGCTTCAGCGTAAAAACACGCACGTGTGGCCTTAGCCTAACACTCGGTGGGCATGTCACAAATAGAAATAAATAATAAAATCATAAATTTATGAAGTACACTGGTTAATAATACTATCACAGGTTTCTTTATTAGTTAACGATAACATACTTTATTTTTGCAATCGCACTCACAAACAAATATTCAAATATTATTTAATAAGAAAACCTTTCAGCTCAGCCTACATCCGCAGTAATTTTCCAGTTTATATTACTTTTTGAACATTCTGGAAACTTCTTGAAAATTCCATAAACTTCGTGTTCAAAGCATCCCACCATTTGTGTTCTCCAAAATTGCAAAGATCAAACAATTTCGCATATTCCAAAAAACTCAAAATGTTTCGAATGTTTTCTATTCTATATTGTCTATTATATACTCACGAAGCACCATCGTGAGATTTCAAGAATATTTTGGAAAATTATCAGTAGATATCATGCCCAAATCAGATAGATATCAGGCCCAAATCAGGTAGATATAAGGACCAATCAGGTAGATGGGTTCTTTGCTGCCCTCTGCACTAAACTCGCAAAAAAACATGTAAATAAACACCCATACGTTAACTACTAAACATATTTTTTTCACTTCTTGCGCTAAGGGTTTAATATATCAAAAATGTTTTTATACAACTGATTGAGGTAAATTAGAAAATAACAACCATTTTAAATGGTCTTGGTATTGTGTCTACTTAAGTAGTAATTTTTTTTTAATACGAACTATGTTTGATCACCCCCTACAGTGGTCAATGACCGTATCAAAAAACTGTATCAGGCAAAAGTCTAAGATGACATTTATCGGTATTTTAATTATTTCAAACGGGGTTTGATTGTTTGTACTCGATGATTTGAAATTACAATTTTTCATACTAAATAAAAGATGTACCTTTGTTGTACCTTTGTACAACACATGGCTATGATAATTTCTGCATACATGAAAGACGTTTATAATGATAATACTGAGTATTTCTTACGAAAATTAGCTAAAAAATTTATAATTTAATTGATGTTTCATTCAAGCATAATTGTTCTTAAACCATGGGAATAATAATCAAGTATTCAAAAATGTGTCATTATTTGTTTTATTATACTTATTATTGCGCGCAGTTAATTCAGAAAAGCTATACAGGTAATTGTTTACAAATAACTTAAATTATCGGAAGTACATTTCCAACCCAAACCATAAATATCCGGTAAGGAATCCAAACCCATTAATACTGCGGGACACTATTTTGTAGTGATATAGTTGTTTTCATATAAATATACAAATTTACAAATATGTATAAGTTAAAATGAATAATTATGTTCCACATACAAAAATATTTGCTGTGTAGGACCTGAACCCAGTAACACTTCCACAAAAAAAGTCGCAGATTCGGCACTGCGCCACCTCGCATCATTTACTAACTTTTGCCAGCTTTTAGTAGTATTGCATTCATAGAAATAGTTCTTGATAAGAAAATCGCAATGGCATGAAAATGAAACAACCCAACAAATGGTTAAAGCTGAGCCGCTAAACAAACCTCACTTATAATTTGCCAGTCTGTGTACTTTGGTGGTAGGGATAACATCGTGTCTTCGTGGGAGTGGCTGACCTTGACATTACTCTTCACTTGTCTCCTGCCGCCCTATGCAGGGAGGGGACAACTCCGCTGGCCAGTTCAGCGGGTACAATATTGACTTGATGTAAGCTTTTGGACATACGCCATTGCTAAGCACATGTATGTCTGTAGAATAAAACAACAAAAAAACAAAAGACAAAAAACACAAATTAAGCAAAAATTGCTGTTTTCAACAGGATATATACACCACATAATATTCCATAACAGGAATATGGTCTACAAACAAAGAAAAACAAAGAAAAATGGATTAAGAGAATGAAAAAAACCAAAACAAATAAATCAATTGAACCCCAAAAAAAATCAGCACAACAGTTGAAACGAGACAAAAACACAACAAAACGAAAAGATGAAACAAACACAATAGTTTTCCAAAACAGAAACAAGCGACGTTTCGGGAACTGCTATCTACTCCCGTCCTCAGGAAGAGACGCACATGGTACGAAAACACAGGTGCGACTCGTATTGTGTACAATATTGTGGGCTCGTAGGTAGAAGATGTGGACTGGGAGGCGTAGTGGGAGGAAACATGTCCACCCCTCCGGCATTCCGGCTCTAAGTGTCGGCTACGCAAGATCGTCGCTTTCCGTAAACCTTCTATCTCTCTGCCGAGTTTCTTAGTGTGACGGTGTAAGTCAACACTTGGCGTCACGTTGAGCGCATTACACACAACCCCCACCATTCTTTCTTCCAAAGCACTCCGAGTTACCGGGTTCAACACCCGGACTGGTTGTTCACACCAGGCATAACTTTTGGCTAGGGTACTTTTTCTTAGATATCTCATTCTCCATGCTGGAGCTAATCCAGTCTCTCAAGATGTAAATTCTACAGAGCTGTCAAAACTACTTAACTCAACCATTAAATAAAAAAATGCAAATTAAAAATTACAAATTGTTAATATCACTGTCGCACGTATGTAGGCCTACTCGTTACCTACTCAAAAATCATGCATACATAGCACGAGCGCACATAAGTACATAAACATACACATATTATGTGTATGTGTATACATGCACAGGTACGCATACGCGGACACATACACACTTTCTCTCTTGGAAATTTTAGGTACATATGAAAGAAATACTACGTTTTGTATCCGTTACCATGGTGCGACTTTCGGAAAAGTTTTATATAGTTTTTGGTTCCACGGTCCATGGACCCCAAAACCATCGTCAAATCAAAAGTTTATATAATGTTTATATTTATAGATATCTCACAATTTTGTGTACACGATAACTGTCGCAATTTTTCACAAATTACTTCTAAACTGATTCATAAAATCTAGTAGAGGAAAATCTCGGTCAAGTTCGTTAATGGGTATATCCGACCGGTAGAAATTGGGAACGTTTTTTTTTTTAAACAGAAAAAAGAAATTTCTCTGGAAACTGGGCAACTCATTGTATCAGGCCAATATTTTATTAAAAATGTTCAAATCATAAATGTTTCGTAAATAACTTTAAAAATAATAACCTAATCTAGCTCTGCTGAGCAAACATCCTTCAAAATAAAGTTTATTGTATCAAAAACGTTTTTATAGACTGCAAAAAACAGTCCCCGGGCGTGTCACTGAAGCAGTACAGTCATTTCAGATAAAATTGATTAAAACAATATCTATTGGAATCAATCAAATTGTTTGATTATTCAAACAATATTATTTCATTGTTAATGGGACATGTTTATTTTTTACAAATATTATTTTATCATGCTAAAAAAAAAAAATTAAATTTTGTCTCCGTATTTTGCGAATAGTCCCCCTGTCTTTATTAAAAACTCCGCACCGCGTAGTCTAAAGGTTAAACAAGAATGACGCTGACGATCTGAAGTTAGCCATTACCGTCCGGACGCCATTTTTTTAGTGCTGTACGAGTGTCCCTCCGTGGAAGTCATGTCGTAACCTGACAGCTAACAGTTCTCTGGTGAGGATAATTTTTATTTATTTTTAATATACTGCATTAAACCATAGATAATTCCTATCTTTATAATAGATAAATATTTCCTATTTACAGTAAAATTACATGACTCAATTACATTTTGTGTTGCCTTTCAATGAAATCAAATTAAACAGTCCCCTGGCCCTCAACAGTACAGGAGACTGTTTCTGCCTCCTCGTTCCAACAAAATAACAATCTCAAATAAAGTTATCAAACCTTTTGTAGACTCCCACCTTTTTGGATTGTCATGCCCAAAGTTGATAAGCATGATACTTGTTTGTGCATTAACCACGCAAACATAGACTTGAAATTATCAGTTTTATTTAATGGAAAAATCTTGAATTATAAACGCCATCAGAAATTGCTTCAGGAGCTGTGTTGTGACCGCTATAATGAGAAGTGTTTTTCTAGAGAATGTCAGAAGTGTGTTAATGGATGAAACCAACTGTCCCCTGTATCGATTTTTCATAAAAAGCTCAATATTTTCTAAATAAATAAAATATTTTTGGTTAATCTGCCATTTATTAATAAATAGGTGGATATATATCCCCTGAATAAGATTTACGAAATATATATGCAAAAAGTTGCCTAGACAGCTTTCCTAGAAAAGTCACCCAGTTTACAGATAAATACCCAAAAACGCTGTAACTCCCTTAATATGGAAAATATCACATCCGTTTGAACGAATTATAACTCGTATAAATAATACCAAAATTTTTGTTTAAATATGTTTTGATACGACCAACCATAACTGCAAGGTGTTGAAAAAACAAGGGTTGAATGACAAAAAAAAATAATAACTCCCTTCGTATGCGCTGTGATGTGCCGTTTGGTTTTGTTAGGAAATTTTGTGTGATGTGGCAGCGCAGTGAGTTTTAGAGCCATAATATCACATGACAAGAGCGCATGCGGCTCGCGAGCCACGGACTGCCGATCCCTGGGGTATGCCAGTCTTTGGATTGTGCTTACTTTTTACTCAGCCTGTTCCTTCAAACTGTTCTGTACTGCTGTATTGCTGTCGTATCCGAACAACTGGTTGTAATATGGAATTCGTTCATGTCTGTATCGTAATTCGTTTTGCTTGTGTGCAACGAACAAATACAAATGGGGGATTATTTTAGTGAGCACAAGAAAAACATTTTTAACATGCAATTTACAATGATTATATATCTTTCACAAAATAAATCCAACTATCTTATTTTAGTTTGGTCCTCAGTACCCGTTATCACTAAAACGCCATGCTCACGTGGCGTGGGTTGTGTGTTAGATTCCAAAATCCCAGTACAACTCAGGTTTGTTTAGCATGAGGTTAATTATTAAAGTTTCTGAGTCCACTGCTGTACTTGGAGGTCTGAAATTCACCTTTAGCCTTTGTATAAAATTGCAATTTGAAAACCTAGGAAATCAAATAATATAAATATATATTATATTGCATATGATATTCATAATAATCCTATGAAATGAAACGAATTCCAGATTGTGGCAACTCTGTTTCCGAATACCTTCTAAAATGACCACTAGGCGTAAAGGATCCTTGAAAATCGTATCTTCAGGTGATCAGCCATTTATGTAACCGTCCGAATAATTTCACGAATCCTTGCAGAATCGCCGTAGAGCCTTTCCTGAAAGGACGAGGGGCTCATGTCCTTTTATGCCTCCTTGTAACCTTGAGGGGTTTGTGGCTCTCCTTTTAGGCAGTATGAATGTGACAAACGTCGGTAGTAAATACGGCTGCGGTTCACATCATTTAATTTATATATAACATCTTATCTCTCGGTATACGGCATTTGGTAGCAGTAATTTCGTGAAAGGAACGGAAGTTGCATGAAACGTACTTGATTAACCATGGTGCTGCCATCTGTGGTTCACAAGAGCTTAAGGAAACTTTTTAGTATTAAATTTTTAGTAAAATTATCAAGATGGGCAGTATTTTAATACAATTCCTTGTCGAAAAGCATATCCAAAGCTGGGGTTTATTTTTTTATTCAATTATGTTATTTGGGACTTTTATTATATAGTTTAAACTTTCGGTATATTAATCAAATGATTCAATAGTTGACGTAGCTTCTCCGGCAACGAATTCTAGTGGCAGATGCGTGAAGTACTTACGTGTGATTCGCGTCAAGAAATGCATTTAGAAACACAATTTCCTTATATATTTATCACGCTCAGCATTAGTTTCAAACGTTAAATTTTGTGTACGATTTTCGTATTAAAGACTAAGTGTATTTGCCACAGGAGAACACATCAATCTGCTCATTACCGATGTTAGATGTTACACATCTCAGGTGAGTACTGAAAAACTCATTCTTGTTATTTTTGTGGTTTTTTAGGTAGTTTTGAAAAAAAAATACTACCTATTGTAGCCATTACCGTAGTGCGACTTTCAAAAATTGTTTATATATTTTTTGGTTTCATGGTCCATAGACCACAAAACCATCGACAACTCAAAAGTTTATATATATCACAATTTTTTTAACACGATAACTTACGCAATTACTCACTAATCACTTCCAAACTGATACATATTATCTAGTATTGGAAAATCTCGGTCGATTTCGTTAATGGGCAATATTCGACCAAAAGGGTAGAAATGAAGGTTTTTTGAAAAAAAAAAATCGCTGTATCTCCACAATGTAAAATATCAAAACTGTTTGAAAAATTTTAAATCGTAGGAGTATTACCAAAATCTTTTTCTGAAAACGTTTTGTATACGATCAACCATAACTACAAGGTGTTGAAAACACAAGGGTTGGATGACACACCATCGTAGGCACACCATCGAATTCGTTCAAAGTGTTTGTATATCTTATAATTTTTATATAAAACTTTTGCCGGAAAAAATTTTGATTAGACGAACCACTGGTGCAAGGGGTTGAAAAATATAGAGGTGTGGCGTTTCCGCCACATTATTTACGCTAATTATGTTTTCAAGACAATCACAATTTTCTTGTATTGATTTTTTGGTTACAGATTAGTTTAAGGTGCTTTTGTATATATTTTCATTACTTTTAGTTAAGTAGTTTAACACCGTTTTTATTCCTGGTTGACCGATAGGCATTGGCCGAAGGCCACAGCTTCCATAAATGTTAAGCTGCCTCTAGAATTTTGAGTCAAGTGTAAGCGTGTAATATCTAAAACGTTGGCAAAAAATTTTATTAAGTTTTTTTTTTAGTAACTTTTTATTTGTAATTTTGTGCTATGTATATATTAGGTCTTAAAATGTCGGGACTGTTAGGAGAAAATAATTGGGGTCATAACTTTGAGTGGGCCGATGGCCGTTAGAGGGTGTGAAGTCAGCGGTTGTTGACCGCGGCAGTGCAGACAGTGATGGCTGGGCCGGCGAGCTGTTGCGCGTTCGTTTCGGGCACCGGGCTCATAATAGTGGTGCACAACATGGAATACTTTTACGTGACGTTACGTCAACACGGGATTTTCTGCGTGGTAAATAATTCCGTGAACGACCAAGTGAGAGAAGAGTGCTACGCCGTGCAAGTTAAACTATTGCGCGGATTTCCGCTGGAAACTGCCTTACGACCGAGCACGTAAGATACAGCTATGTGGACGAGGTGCTCAGGTAAAAGGCATAACTCAGGACAACAAGTATGTGGCCACGGACTAATATGTTTTTGAATGGTTGTTTGGATACCGGGGTTGTTAGCGTGGTGATAAAATAAACAGATTGAACTATTAGTAGCGGTGCGCTAATGTGTGTTTGGATTCTGTCAAATAAAGTCGCAGTCCAAGCCCGTAGACATAATGCAAAAATTGGAAGACTAAGCACGAGTGTATTGTGGTAACGCGGTGATAAAGTTTCAAGAGTTATTGACGTCACGGCCCTTTTTAGCTGTTTGGGGAGCGTTCAAGTATTACGTAACGAATTTGGTGGGGAGAGGGGGTCTTGTAAAACGTTACGATGCGTTACAGGGTAGGGAGGGGGGTTCGACCTACGCGTTACGTCACATTGTTTTTTTTTTTTTTTAACCCTTCAGAACGGTCGCGTAGAGACAGATTCTTTCACGCATTTTTTAAACTTTTTTTTTCCCTCAAAATTTCAAATGGCATGATAACTTAATGTTTTTTTACCTTCACAAAATTGCTTCTGCTTGCTTTACAGGATTAGAGAATGTTTTTTTTAACTCCAAACGTAAAGCAAATATATATATATATTTATCAACAGCTGTGATAGTTTTTCTCGTCACTCCAGTAAAGTAGTTAAAACAAAAATACCGCTATTCGGATGGTTTCGTTATACTTCGGTTGTCAACGTAGACTCCAATCGCCATATTAGAAATTATGTAGGTATTGATATTCACAATACACGGTTTTCTATGTGTGAGATTTTCTCTCATCACAACAGTAATGTTGTAGTACGAAAGACGATTGGTCTGAAGGGTTAATAAAACTACTAGTGAATTAAAATCTCCCAAGTTTGCAACCCTTTTCGTTTATTTTTTACGGGGGATTCCCGATTGAATTGTTCGTATTTTGTTCTCCCAAGATGGCAACCCTTTTCGTTTATGTGCTCCAAGAACTTGGCCGACTGTATGAAAATTTACAACTACGATGTTTCGGCGGAATATAGAAACCCTGAAGATAGCTTGCAGGATCCAGCAGAACCTAATATGGCGTGGTATAGCGCTCACGTCCGTGAATCGGAATACTTCTTGCAAGTTATTAAATGCGTGGATGAATCCTGCTGTTCCCGCTTGAGGAGTGCATTAAAATCTGTCTTTCCAGAAACTTTCCTGCCGCCACCCTGCCCAATCCTTCAAACCACAAACAAGCTCGTGGTACCTAGTCAGATAGACAAAGGATCATGCAAGTTTTCGCCACTTCTTGTGAGGTTGTCTGTTGATCTGTCGCCTCCTCTAGAAGGGTTTAGATGCCTTACGATTTATTTTGCCCATCGGTACAATCCGACCTAAAGAACCGAGTATGTTCAACCTGTGGGATTTATTTTACATCCCACAAGAGTGTGCAAATGCACAATAGTTTCATGCATGGCAAGACTGCCCAAGACCGTCATGAAAGTCGAGTATGGCCACAGCGACTTGCTTCAAGAAGGGCAAATGAGTTTCTCTGCATTGTGCGTCGCTGTGAAGCATCGTCTGAGGATGCCGATTGGCTTGACGAAGACGAAGTTGATGCAAGCGGGTTAACAATTCCGGAACCCTCTTCGTCTGCTCTCCGGATGCCAGTAATGAAAGAATCTGAGTGGCTGGCAAGCCCATGGACAGAGGAATAGTAAAACTCCAATTGAATTGTTTGTTTTTTGTTTTTTTACAATCTACTTATTTTAATTATGGCTAATTTTATTTTAAATGTTTTTCGTTTTCGTTCGATCGTATTCTTAAATACGATTATATTTTGACAAATATGTTTTATTTCAGTTAGTTTTATGTTTGTAATTGCATTGCCAAAGGTAAAAATAATTATTATAAATAAAATTTGTTATTTGATTTTAATAGCTTTATTAGTAAAACGCTAAAATAGGAGAATGCGTGAGAAGAAAAATGGCGGATAAAGCAAAAAGTGTGTAATGACAGGGCCAAGTCAGGAAAACGACGTAATTAAATGTATGGTTGCTAAATGTATGATTGAGTAGTAAAAATGTATTAGGACAAAAAAAAACATTAGAAAGCTCTTGCTTTTAAAAACAAGACAATTCAAATGTTAATAAATAACATTAAAGCGATTAAAACAATAACAAAGGTATTTTAGTGACTTATTCCGGTACGTTACGCCACATAATTGTAACTTTAGGTAAAAATGGTCACTTGGGGTTACGTAACATTTACTAGGGGGGAGGGGGGTTACAGAAAAACGTTACGGCGCGTTACATGGAGGGGGAGGGGGGGGGGTCAAAAATATCAAAAAATTGCGTTACGTAATACTTGAACGCTCCCTTAACGAACTTAGACTTTGCCTGGCACAGAAATATAAGATTTTTTTAACTGGAAGTAATGTTTGTAATTTTTTTAAGCGTTGGAAATTACGTTAGATGCATGACGTCTTACGGTAGTAAAATAGGGTGCTCCCAGAATTTTGAGATTTTTTCCTTAGTATTGTTTTATATGCATATTTATAACTATTGTATAACTGTAGTATGAAATGAGAGTGTGGCCAAGTTGTAATAGAAATTACGTGAATGTAGCTGATAATATTTTATATGCTACAAGCCCTGTAACCATAGCCTTTATTTACCTTATTTATGCCCTTTTAACATGTCTTATTTAATATCAAGTTTACATACATATAACTTTACGAAACCTGTCTGAAGGTCTGTTATTTCTGCATTTTTAATAAATATTTCTAATTATTTTAGAGTTTTTAAAAAAAAGATAAGAAATCAGTCTAAAAATAAAGTGCAAAAAGTCATTAATCTTTTGTGGACTACTGCTTCAAATAACATCAAACTTGCCTTTTTTAAGTACATTTTTTAAAATAATTTTAAATGGTATGTATTTTAATGATTTTTCCTACACCCTAATATGATGGTTTGAATCAGAATTTTTGCTCGATTTAAGTAATTTTTTTTATCAGTAATGTTGTGCAAAATAGACGCAAACCCGGGCCGGGTGTGAGAGTTGTCTCATTTTATGTACTCTGGAGCAGAGAAAAGGGGAAAGAAGTAAAATTTAAAAAAATCATAACTCCCATAGTAGGAGTACTATCAAAAACGTTCAAAATGTTTGCCAATCTTATAATTTTGATCTGAAACTTCTGTCGGAAACCATTTTTGATAAGACGAACCATTGTTACAGGGAGTTGAAAAAATAAAAAGGTAAAATTTTTAAAAATTCATCATCTCTGTACCATTTACACTATTAAACCAATTCTGTTTTATTGTTACAACTAAAATTATTACCTATAACATTAGTTTTAAATAACTTTTTATACTATCAACCATTACTTAAAGGGGTAGAATAAACAGGGGTTCAATTACATAAAATACATTGTTTGTAAATATTATAATTTTTATCAAAAACTTTTGTCTGAAACAATTTTAGGTTAGATAACCATTACTGCAAGAGGTTGGAAAAACCTGGGCTGGAAATAAGAAAATAAATAGAACTTCCCTACCCTTTACTCTATCGAATAATGTTTACTTTTGTTTAACCTTTTAAATATTTTTGAAAACTTTTATCTGGAGTAAATTTTATTTAACAAAACATTATTGCGAGGGGTGGAAATGACAAGGGTAGAAAGTCAAAAAAATCATTACTTTTTTAAATAGATATAATATCAAATCCATTATAATTAATTGTAAAACTCCTAAACTTAAAATGAGTCTTTTGACTGAAACAATTTTGGATGAAACGAACTATTACCGTAAAAACCGAGGTTGAAATGGAAACTAATATATAACTTCCTTAGTATCAAATTCGTCAGAATTTATTATTAGCCATCTTAATATTACCTTAAACCTTTGTCCAAAAAATGTTTTATACGTCCGTGCAATAGTGCAAGGAATGAAAAATAGTGTTTAGATGAAAAAATAATTACATAACTACCTTAGTAGGCTGGGTGTATTAAGTTAAAAACATGCAAAGATTTTTCGCTGAATGGAATATGAGAAAATGTTAAATCGAAATTTTTTTTTAATACTGGAGAACATGTAGATTGTTATGTACATTAAGTTCTTTAAAAATTCCAGGAGTTCATAGAAGTTTCCAAAACATTTCCAGAAGAAAAATAGGTAATTTGAATTCTACCTACGCCTGTAAGCTGTACCGAGAGGGATTTTTTTTTATTGGGGATTCATCAACTTTGTGTTTAATTTAAAAATATTTGGGTATATATCGCGAAGAATGTGTAAACAGAAACAAATGATCACCATTAATTAATTTATTTATCGATACACTAGGATTTATCATCGTGGAAAGAGCTCGGAAATCATTTTCACCGCTTCTTCATCATTAAACAAAGCTTCGATATCGAAAGAAAAAGCTGCTCCGATGAAAAACGGATCCTTGCTTAGTTTCTAGCACTAGAAGAAAGATTTTGCAATTTTGTACAACACATGGAAGTGGATACTTTTTCATATATGAAATGCGTTTAACGATATAATACTGACTACTTCTTACGAAAATTGGTGCATAATTATTCCGTTTTTCCATAGAATAATGTCCCAGTTATAAATTTTAATAGTGTAAACTGTAAGCGTTGTAGAGTTTCGATTCAATTTCACAATTAAAGAGTTTTATACAAACGCATCCACGAGAACTGCTTTGTAGTTTTCTCACTTCCAGCGCCACCAACGCAAAATGGCAATTAATTAAGGATGAACCTGTAAACTTTATTTGTCAACAGGATGGAGCCTGACCCCACTGGTATCTCTGTACGAGAGAGATTAGTTGAACGTCGGAGTC
Source organism: Bacillus rossius redtenbacheri (assembly GCF_032445375.1). Classification (NCBI taxonomy): domain Eukaryota; kingdom Metazoa; phylum Arthropoda; class Insecta; order Phasmatodea; family Bacillidae; genus Bacillus; species Bacillus rossius. Next base: position 277,255,600 of record NC_086330.1, on the reverse strand, counting down.
CTTGACCGTTGGATTGCTCCTAATGATCTAGACGACAGAGCTCTTTTTCGCTGGCCTCCACGTTCACCTACGTAACACCATGCGATTATTTCCTTTGAGGTTTTATAAACGATCCTGTCTACGTTCCATTGCCACCTAATATTTTGCTATAGTTAAGACATGGAATTGAGGCTTGTTAACCAAAGTGTGTGAAGAATTTGACTTTAGGTTGGTTGTGTGTCGTATAACTAAATGTGCAATTAATAATTAATATACCACTGAAACTGGGACATACTTTTATGGACGTTCTGTATATTTAAATTTATGTTTCATTTAAGCATATTTTTTACCATGGAAATGGTAATAGCATATACTACAATTTGACTTTATTTTGTTTTATTACTCTAATTATGTGCGCAGTGAATTGAGGAAAGCTATTCAGGGAATGGTTTACACATAACTTCAACTATTGAAGGTACTGGGACAACAAAAAGCATAAATTCGCATGTAAGGATCCAAATCCGGATTAACTGTGAACAATGTTTTGTATTGTCACAGATGTTTTCATGTAAACCTACAAATTTACAAATACCTATCTGTAATTTTACTTCAATATGTATGTTTCATTTACAAAGAAATTCTGGGTAGGCTGCATTTTGTACTACAACACATAGTGGTTTGTTTCATGAATTTCTATCGCACTTAACAGGAAAGTTGTGTATTAAATTCATTAAAAAAATTTAACAAAATTGATTTTAAATTCGATGATCGTCTTACTTGACGGTCGGGCGGCCACGCCAGAAAAATTGCGACACAAAACCGCAACAAACTCCGCCTATCGTTCTCAAACACTGGCTCAAATGACTTCATATTAACATCAGAATCATCGGAGATCATATCCATGTCTATTACCAAACATTTTGCTGCATTCCCCGTCGCTTTTCGTGAGGTGGACGGCCGAGGCTCGCTCGAGCGCAAATTTCGCGCCTCGTTCGGGGGATCGTTTTGCACCACTGGCTCATTTCTCTCTGCTACTTTTAGCCTCATTCGGTTCTTATGACATTGCATTTTTAAATCATTTTCGCTCGGGTGATTTTGCTTGTTTTCTCTCTTTTCTCCAACAGAACCTGTCATCACTTAGATATTTTGTGATTAAAAAAGTTAGTAACTTTGTAGTTATTCCACTCAACTAGCACCACTCAGTGCTCACTCACGAGCAACTTAGAAGTTCAAATCACGCAAATCGGTCTAATACTTCCGGGGCCACAGTTCTCACTGACTTCAATTCGACGCTCCCCACCAACGAACGCTCTTTACGTCATCACAGCAAATGTTAACCGGGTGAGTCGTGTGTAACGACCACGAACAGAGTCTGCTCTACTAAGATACACTTACTTCAACTCTGCAGCTTTCATAGTTTACGAGTTTTAAGCGGCGTCGTATCCTCGGCGGAAGTACCGACCGTTCTCGAGATTAAAGACATTCGTATTCGTGTCGGAGATCCGTGTCAAGCAACAAGTGCCAGTGCGGGGCAGGCGGATGGGCTCACCGTCCTTGTAGAGCTGGAAGGAGCTGCGGCTGGCGTCTATGGCCACGGATACCGGCCCCACGGCGGCCACGGCCTGCTGCAGCTGCTCCTCGCTGCCGCTCTCCAGGTCCACGAAGCCCTTGTCCGTCGCGCCCTTGTCCTTGGGGTTATAGCGACAGCTGCCATCCTTCACGGGAGAGAAAAAAAAAATATTTACTTTAACAAAAGATTCCTTCGGCAACCAGATTCTAAAAAAAAAAAACATGTTGTAAAATTGTACAACACATGACTACGGTTATTTTTTGCATATTGATTATTTCATTTGAAAATTAGCGCATAATTGTATATTCTAATTGATGTTTTATTCAAGCGTATTTTTTTTGTTGCCTGGTGCCGGTCTGCCATCATGGATTGTGACGTCACGGCAGCCATCTTGGATGACCTTTATCTTGAACTATAATATTTCCCCATATTTGCCAAATAATACCCAAAAATATGCAAAAATTTGCCCAATATTCGCCAAAATGTCGAGTTTTTTTAATATCGCCAAAATATCTAAAAAAAAAATATGAATAATAAAAATGTCTTTATTTCCTAAAAAAAATCCCGTTTTTTTTTTTGGAAAATTTTCCCGTTTTAGTACTCAGAAACGCCAGTGGCTTGAAAAATTCCCCAAAGTGGCTTAAAATTTCCGGTGACAAGCCGCTCTAAGCCACCGTCGGACTATAGGTATTAAAGTTGTACCATCGTCTACGGGAACGCTGGCGTCAGCGTCGATGATAGTGGCGCAGATCCCGTTGGCATCGTCGATGACAACACTAGAGGAGAAAACGACAGCAACAGTCGTGGTAGACCAGCAGAAGCGAGCTTTATGACTATAGTGCTGGCTGCAGAGAAAACCTCGATTAATGACTTTTGTCTTCGCTGGAGACTTCAATCGTTTGTGATTCGACAACTATCGAACATCGATGCATTAACTGTGCCAAGATTTTTTACAAACAACAGTAATGCTCAATAACACGAGAATGATATATAACACTAACTGAGGAATGATATCGATCGAATAATTCAGTACATTAATGATTGATTTTGTTGATGATTCCTGAAATGTTTTCTTAACTTCTTGGTCAAATATTATGGATTTACATGCAATTAGGCATGCTAGAGCCAGTGGATTCTTCCTTGTAACTGTTATTGTTTAACTTTTATAAATTTCGTTTGATCATTAAGACACTGTACTATTCAAATATATCACACTCAGAATATAGTTTAAATATACAATATTTTTTACCAAAATAGTGTTTTGTTGGGGTGTGATATATAATTTTTTACAATACTATTGATTTTAAAAATCCATGTGATAATCAGAATTACTCAGAACAAATTAAATTAATTTGCAGGTATTTGTGAGTTGAAAAATTTACTATTTTCCTCAATTCAAAAATAATTTTAATTATAATGTGGAATTTAACACCCATTGAATGAATATTATTTTATCTTTGCCCATATATTTTTGTACACACTAAATAGTAAATAAATGTAATTTATTAAATGTTATGTACTATAAGTTAAAATAATTAGAATTGAAATTTTTAAAATTTCAATAATATTAGTGCTTTAAATTTCATGCTAAATTATATATTAACTTTCATTTGTTTTCAGTGGTCTTTCGTTTAGCACATAACGCAAATCACCATAAATCCTTGTCACTACTTACTGGATGTGCGTATTCTGTGTGATTTCAGTAAATGGAGGAAACCATGTGTCAACACTTCGTATCCTTGTTTATTACTCGATTAGAGTCGTCCCGTGTGTGTGTCTAGTTAGAATTTAAAGTAATGCAAATGTATATGTTTTCAAGTTTTCTTTCGTACCGAGTTAATCCATGTGTATTCATGCCTATGCGATAATTACATAGTATACTGCAAGGAAAATTTTTATATTTTTCCTAACTTGGAAAATGAAGGAAATAATATGACCTACAATATTCAGTGACTGAACCTTTTCACTACGCAAGGTGAAGTATTAAATAACTACGACAACAGCTTAACAGAAAATGAGAAAATACTCAAACAGTTGTCTGCATATAACCATAGAATTGAGGTGGGGAAAAAGAATCATACAAAGCTGGAAAGAAAAATTAAGACTGTATTTAGACTGAAACAAAAAAAATGGTTAGTTCATGTTAATATAGATGTTAATGTTGTTCCTAATGTTGTATGAATATTATGGTGATTATCACTAAGATGGTGTGGATGTGTAATGTTATAAGGCTAAGCAGATGAATAGCACATCTGCATATAAATGACAGAAAAACAGATGACAAATAATACACAATCGTTTGCGAGAATTATGATAAATCCATTATTGAGTTTTCTTTCGCCAAAGAGTTTCTTTAAATACACACAGAAAACAATAAACGTAGAAAATTTCTCTTAAGTAATTATATTGAAGAAAAGAGGAAACTTGCTAGTTTCGTAGAAAGTTAAAAAGGCTGTAAGAATGAAATTTGTTCTGGTAACATAGGACGTCTGATAGTCCTTAACAGGAATTTTAATAAAAAATATTTAAGGGGTAGCAGACATGATCCATTACACATCGTGAACAGTTAATAAAGATGATACAAATACCCAAGGGAAATATTTTCGTATGGCTTACTGTTGCTTTGTACGGGTAGTACTTTTCCGTGTCGATGCCACGGTTCGCCTTTATGTATTGGAAGGCGTAGTCCATGAGACCTCCTTCGCAGCCGTTGTTCCCGTACTGGCCCGAGCAGTCAATCAGGTTCTGCTCGCTCAGGGAGACGAGCTTCTTGGTCTTCCTGAAGTGCTGGCCTTCCAGGGACCCGGTCTGGGCAACACACAGTAGAAACCATCAAACATAGAACAAACAGGGAGATATAGAAGTGTCACTCCTACAGTGGAAACTGAAACTATGTTTGGCGCGACCAACGGAAGTATAATCCCCGTGAAAAGTAAGAATACATTCAAGCAGGGGCGTAGGAACCGGGGGGGACAGGGAGGACGTGTCCCCCTAAACTTTTTGGGTGGAGGGGACTGTCACCCCCAACTTTCTAGACCACGATATTTTTATTTTGTAATATTATTCTGCCCAACTTTATTTGTAATTTCTTCACTCATCAAATTTTATCTTAAGGAAACAATAAAAATTTTAACATCGATGTATCCAATGCTTAGAATAAAAAAAACTGCTTAAAAAGCGCTATTTTGCACTTTTAAAATCAAAATTTTCCTGTGGAGGACCCCAGGATCCCCCGTCTTAGTAAGAAGGGAATGGGTTTACATGACATCAAAATCATTATTTGTCCCCCCCAACATTATGAACACAGGTACGCCAATGCATTCAAGCCCATATCAAGTAGATCCTCCATACTTTGCAATAATGGTTGACACATAAAAAAGAAGCTTTTAGACAATGAAAAAGCTTTGACGTCAAGATTTTGTTTTCTTACAGTAATCCACGTGAAGATGCTGACTTCTATGGTGATGGAGAGAGTGACTTTGAAGCTGGTGACGCGAAAGAAGATGCTGCTGAAGCATTTAAAGCATGCAAGATCAGTGACTGTGATGAAGCCCTGAGAGCAAAACGATGAAAACGTCGTGATAAAATAAATTATTCTGATCAAGCTAACGATGATCACTGGGGCGATATCGATATTAAAAATTTTTATAATAAGCATGCAGGATAGCAAGAGAAGGATATCAAGAGAAGGAAGGCTTCGCTGAACACCAAGGAGAAGGAAGTTCTTCATGATAGTGCTTCTGAGTTGTCTCAAAGCATATTATTTGACAGAGTACTGGATGTATTTTTGTTTGAATTCCACCTGATAAAAATATTTTCTTGCTAATTTAGTAGCATAAATTATCAATTTAAATATAACTCAAATTAAAATTACTTGACTAAGTTAAACTTTTCGTGCAGAGATCGATATCTAAGAAATAACTAGAAGCGCTCACAGAATATCTGCAGAAGTCTCAGCAGGAATAATAAGGAGCTCATGAAGAAAACCATTAAAATATTGGCAGGAATAATCAGGAGCACACAGAGAAAACAAACACACAATTTCCTCAATATCAGAAAATCTCAGAAAAAAATAAAAATAAAATAATCAAAAAAATAAGTACAATATAAAAATAAGTAACAACAAATAAATAAATAAATACAAAAATTGCTTGTACCAGCTTGTGATCTTCTTTGTTGAGAAAGGATAGAGTACTAGTACAGGCCATATTTTTTTTAATTTTATTATTAATTTTATTATTTTTCATTTTTATTTTATTTTATTTTGGTTGAATTTTTCTGATATTGCTGACAACAGGTGTTAGTTTTCTCCGTGTGCTCCTGATTATTTCTGGCAATATTCTGATAGTATTCTTCGTGTGCACATTATTCCTGTCGAGACTTCTGCAGATATTCTGTGAGAGCTCCTGGTTATTTCTTAGATATCGATTTCTGCAGAAATTTTTTTTAATTACCGAGTCGAGTATTTTTTTATTTTTTTAGTTAGATTTAAATATTGAATTCTTGGTACCAAATTATCACTAAAAATATTTTTATAATGTGGAGTTCAAACAAAAAAAATCCTTTACTCAGTATAATAATATGCTTTGAGACAACTCAGAAGCACTATCATGAAGGGCGAACTTCCTTCTCCTTGGTGTCTAGCTAAGATGGCAACATACTGGCAATAAATAATTCCCGTACTCTAGTGAGTAAAAATTAAACTAATATAGTGGCAGTGCCCTCTAGAAGACGAAGACAATACGTCGGATACAAGACGATGTACTCTAGCAGACGGAAACAAGATGACGGATGTGATGTACTGGCTGGCCTTAGTGGTGGGAGGTCAGTCGGCCGGTTGCCTCTGTGGAGGTAGAATTCATCATTTTTATTTTTACCCTCGCCGGGTTTGAACCGAGGACTCTAAACTCCATGACGTATGTGCGTGTGTTTTTTTAAATTTTACAATTTAAATTTCCAATTTGTTTCCAATTTTTTAATAATAATTATGGGTTCCCCAGATGGCAGACGATTTTCAAAAAGGTGGATTGTTTTTTTTTAAATTTTATTAATTAAATATTTAATTAATTTTAAAATTTTTCCCATTAAAATACGATAATATTTACGGAATTTAAATATGGCGGCCGTTACCAAAGGTGATATGGTGACATCATAATTTCAAGATAGCGGCCATGACATCCTAATGGTTGAGGTCATGGCCTCAGCGGCTTAGGGTGGCTTGTAGTTGCGAACATAAGCCACTCTGTTGACTTTTCAAGCCACTGGCATTTTCGAGGACTAAAACGTGAAATTTTCCCTCAAAATAGGGAAATTTTTATTTTTCTGATTTTTTTGGGATTTTTCTGCGGAATATTTTTCCTAAAATCTGAACACTTGAGTTGATTTTGGCGGATTTTTGGCAAATTATGGCCAATTTTGAGTAAATATGGCAATTTTTGGAAAATGTTGAAGGGCGATCCAAGATAGCAGCTTTGAGGTCTTAATCCGATATGGCTCATCTGACTCCTGTGGACTCCTGTAGCTGGACCGGCTATTATATACTACTAAAATATAATCGCACGTTCAATCATTCGGCTTATTTATTTTGTTTTATTATGCTTATTAATGTGCGCAGTTAATACAAGAAAGTTAATCAGGGAACGGTTTACAATTAACTTGAACTACTGGGACAACACACAGTGAACCCAGTAAACTGCAAACACTTTTTTGTAGTGATACAGTATTTTTTTTAATTTAGAAATAAACATATTTGCAAACATATATAATTCATTTACAAAAAAAAATCAGTAAGGACAGTTAAAAAGTCTCTAATAAAAGTTATATTTGTTTGAGCAAAAGAATACACTTAGTAACTTTCAGCTGGAGTCATTTCGGGAATGTTTTGAAAATCAGAAATCGGGATGGTCGAGAAGGGATTTGATCCCTGATGTTTCGGATATAAGTACACTTGTTTGCCACAATGCAAACTCGCTTCGTGTAGGTTTTCATCCGCCTTAAATGGTAATTCTTGTTTAACGAAATAAAAATCTATTAATTTTATGGAAAAATAAGCTATTGACTGAGGTAAATTTTTATGGGCATTAGCGATACCACCGAGATAACACCAAAATTACAATCAGTACGCCGCATACGATCGAAATGCAAGGCAAAACCCTAAACGAAACAAAATTCAACTGACCTGAACTACCTAATTTTGTCTGTAAAAAATTACTTCATAATAATAAAATAATAAATATAAAATAAATATAAAAACCACATAAACTTAATTTTTTTCACAGCTAAATTGGTAAAAATGTAAACTTTTAAACTATTTTTTAACTATTACTCAGCAAACTTATTTTACAGGTCGGGCAACCCAAATTATTTAAATTAGTTTTTCATCAGTATTAATGGATACTTTTATATTTAAACATATATTGTTATACGTCTTAAATATATTTCTACTTTATATTTTATAGTTTTATGAATACAAAGTGTATAACACTATTGAATGTACTGGGACAACACAAAGCATAATTCCCCGAGTAAGAATCTGAACCCAGCATTACTGCGAACTCTGTTTTGCAGCCATACAGTTGTTTTTACGTCAATGTACAAATTTACGAATATCTGTAAGTTAACATGAATATTTCTGTTACATGTACAAAAATAAATAACGGAATAGCGTCTTGCGTCTTGCTCCCGTAACAGCCCCGACATACGTTGCCAAGCGTGCTTCGTAACGTGTGGTAAGATGGCCGCGCACGAGCCGACCATCACCTCGAGGTCACACTCACAATTGGGGGGTAGGGCGTGGCTCTTCAAAACACTTTCAACATACACTGCAAAAAAAAAGATTTTGTGAAGTTACGGAAAAAGGATGTGCTAGCAGAGTCCCCGTCGATGTAAAATGTAATTATATACCTGCACATATTATTTTTCTTGTGCTACTCAAGTTAATTAATTTAATCAAAAGTGCAAAAGTATTAATTTTTACAAAGCAAAAGTTTGATCAATTTTCCATAGGCTCTTGGTACATTTTTACTCCTTATTATGTAAATTAACATGCACAATGTATGTGTAAATTTACCAGAAACGCTAGTTTATTTGACTGCCTTATTGTAGCGGTTCAAAATTTTCCAGGGTTTTTAAAATCAAATTTGAGGGACTTTACTGATGGGACTCTGGGCTGGCTGCTCTGTTCACTCGTCGGCGCAAGTGGCGTGACCAAGTAACTGGGGCACGGGGCTGGTGCGGCGTGCTGCTCGCTTGCAGATCGCACTTCTTTTTTTTTTTTTTTTGTGGTTTGTTTGTCCGGCCGCGCGTTGGCGCAGCCACTGGCCGCGGTCACTGAGGCGCGCTGTCGCAACAGGCCGCGCGGTGTGGCCGCACGTCTGGGTGGAGGGGGTAGCCTGCTCAGCTGTCCTCGTCAGTTGTTTGTAACTTTGGTTTCAATAACCAGGGATTGTGCTGGTAGGCGTGGCGGTGCATGGAGATTTAAGCGGGAGTTAGAGAGAGGTCGGGGCTCACTCTGGCGGAGGCTATGCCTCTCGTTAGAGGTAACGAGTAGCCTTAGTTTGTGATGTAGTAGTGTTAGTAGAAGTGTTTATTGTTTAGTAGTAGTGTAGTAGTGTTTAGGCTATGCCTCTCGCCAGAGTGATAAGAAGTATCGTAGTTCGTAATCAGGGTAAGCCCACTGGTCGGGATGCTGCCCGACTTGGTAGCGAGACGGTAGTCTTAATTTGAAAATGTAAAGTTTGTTCTGGCTTCCAAGGGCAGGAGAGGCCCTTATGTAATTTTTAAAGTGATGGATCAAGAAATGTTCACATTATTTAAAAATGTGAGTATAGAACTATATATTCATAGCTGTAATAATAAATTGTATTTTTATATTCTTAAGTTAACGCATTAGAAATGATTAGGTAAAAGTTTGGTGGAGCTCTCTCTCTTTCTCTCTCCCTCTCTTTCTCTCCCTTGTATGGTCATTTACTTGTTATTACATGAGTCATAACTGAGAGATAGTTGTCAATTTTAATTGTAATTGTAATCATTATCTGTAATGACTACCTGTTGCTAGATACTGGTTTTGAACCTAATAAATTTGATAATAAATGTTAGTTGGTTTTGAAATTAGTGTTAATTTATTTATAAGTATCCCCATTTATTTATGTCTCTCTAGACATCCCGAACGAAATGACGGTCCTATTCGTTTCGATCCTAGAATGAAAACTATGTTATCAAATTAAGTGGTATTGTAAAAATAAATCTCTTGTTAGCATAAACGAGTATTCCTTTGAGTTACAGTTTTCCCCCAATGAAGTTAAAGAAAATTCATTATAGTTCTTGATTGATTCATTTAATTTGCTGAAATTTTTTTTACTTAAATTTTTAACAACTTGCCTTACAATATTATCACAAACCACAAATATTTTTATCATACTTATTAAAAACTTATAAGTGGCTTTGAAGCTAAAGCCTTGAGATCCACGGTGTATATGCTTCAAAGCTGATTATAATTTATCAATATTTAATTATTAATGAAAACTTATTTTCAACTGAGTATACTATAGCACGTCTGTAGGCTGTCAGTCTAACGTCTTTGCCTCTCAGACATCTTGCAATCTGTTGAATAAATATTTACGAAAAAGGAATAGCATTAGCACGACGATGTGTTCTGCTAGTGCTATTGCTATGTAAACAGGAAGCATTCGTACAATAATGAGGTATTGTCAATATGGAAATGTCAATTTACTCTGACTAATAGCATGTATTTTTTTTTTAAGTTACGTAAATAAGTTTAAATACATAAAGTGTAGTGATAAAAATAGAATTGTTATTAATTTAACTTTTATCTTATGTGTATGAACACAAATATAATCTAAATGTGTAATTTAATATGTACACTTGTGCTATTTAATCAAGGCCTATAGTACAATTTGGTTTTCTAGAAACATTTGTATAAAAATTCCACAATATTTAGTTCTGAGAAATCACACAAAACAAATTAAAAATTTCTAAATGATGATAAAGGCCTACGTAATTATTGCACTTACTTTTTTTAACGGTGATCACTATTTTAAAGATGTAGTGAGAACATTTCAATGGACATTTACATTGTTTGCTCTTTATAATAGTAATTAATGATTTTTATAATGATTAAGTTTTTAATTTGGCAGTAAAAGTGGCTCTTATGTCCAACATTTTCAAAGACAAACATCAGATAGTGCGACTGCAAAAGCAATGAAAATATGGTGCAGCATTGACGGAATTAATAGTTATGCGTGGAAAGGGAAATTGGAGTACCCCGAGAAAATACACGAGCTCAGGGCTACGTCCGCCTCGTTTCTCAGTCGCGGGAAATCCTGGGATTGAGACCAGAGACAGGAACTTAAAAAACCTTGGTGGAATTTTAGTAATGGGGTAATTTTTTTTTAACCAATTTAAAATGCATTATTTCACTTCGCTATCGAAATATTCTGTAACTTGTAACACATGCTTAAATAAACAAATATATGACTTTTTTTTTACAAATTTTACAAAGTTTTGCTTTGTATCTCACCTGGGACTTGAACCCGTTACACCTCCCACCAAAAGCCAGCGTGCATCCAACTACTCCACGATAAGCCTATGATTCACTTAACCCCAATAATTCCGGAGCATAAACATATGTTAAACAACGCTCGCTCGTGTATCTTCATATTCAGGTTAAAAAAAAAAAAGTTCGTGTAACAGTCCACGTGAAAGAAGTGAAACACATTTGGAAATTCAAACCTCGACTCGTAAATATATCGTAAGGGGTAACATGGCAGAGAGAAAGTGAGAAAGAAGACCATTTTCTAAATAAACATGAACTAGCAAAATTATTACTCACTTCAAAATAGTGCCAGAGCCAACCGCATGGCAGGGTTCAACCTGAGCCGCACGCCACCACGTAGAGCCGTTCAAGGTGTCAGGGTCCGACAAATTCTCTGCTCCGTCCGCAACCTATTCTCTGTTCTTTTCGCGTCAGAAACAGTGTGGGTGCACCTGAATTACAATGCTCTAGGCGAGTTGTAAAGACCTCGGTTTCTGGTCTCGCATACACTAACTCTCCCGGATGTATGATGGATCGGCGGCGGCGTCTCTCAGGGCGTAAGCATCTCTCCCGCGGGTTATGGGCCGGGATGTGTCCTGCGACCTTTTGAGTTACCGAAGGCTGGCAGTGCGAGGGTAATTTGCGAGCTAACCGATGAGGGATTCCAGCTCTAGGTTAGCAATCTCGCGTTGGAGTGACTGTGAATAACCAATAACAGTCCGCGGACCACTGGCCGGCCCGGTGGAGTCGTAATCACGGCTATTGGCGGTGAAAGGCAGCCTGGATGAAGATCGGCGCGCAGCTGGAAGTGGTTTCACCGGCGAAGGCACCGCAGAGGAGCTCGATGTGCTCTGGATGCGAAGTGTAGACGAACTGCGGGGCTGGAACTGGCGGAGCCGCGGAATGCTGCGCTCGCAATGGAACTGAACAGCATCGGAATTCTGAAGGAAGACAGCGGAGGACTTCGGCCTGGGCCACTGTGAGACCAGTTGTAGCTCTGGGCGGCGCGACTTAAACCGTCTTGGAGAGTCTGGAGGACAAGAGTATTCGAACGTCACACCCTCACTGGACTGGAAGACTTACCCCCACCGTGGCAAGAAAAGTTAATTGGCTGTTGACTGGAAGAAGGAAGATGAAGGTGGAGCATCGCCGGGCTGCCTGGCACCCCGTGCACCCGCAGTTCGAGCCGGTGTACTGGCTCGTCCGCCCACCACCGAGTTTAGTGTGTTCAAAAAAACTAATAATTTTCAACTTAATAAACACAGGTTGCATGCACAGATGTTTTCTAAGCACAAGAAAATATATGGCTGTTAATAATTACTAGAGACCTGCAAAATTCACGGATTCATTTCGTGATATGCTACAATTCAAATAATTATACCTAAGCGCTGCTTCTGCAATTGGGTTACTGTTAATCTGGAGTAATGAGGGCCAATAAAAGACCCTCGCTCAAAGGAGTGTCGAATCACAGACACTCGGTCGAGACGACTCACAAGTCAGCAGCCAATGAACAGGTGGCATTTGCCCGAGTGTGTAGAGTGTAGTAGAGTCTATCCTGGAGGTCATTGAATCCGCGAATTTTGCAGGTCTCTAATAATTACTAACCTAGCCACTTTCAATCCTTATTTTCTTGTACCATAATCTTTCATTGTCAACTTACAAAACAAACTTTTATTTCCACAGCTCCACAGGTTTTAGGCAAAGGCGAGCCACTACACATTTCACAAAGCGTATAGTAGAACTCTCTGTGGTGCATTATGCTGTTTAGAAGGAGTCATTCTAGATTCATCGTTTTACCCGCTTCGTCATCTTACACTCACTTCCCCTAAATTAGTATTACGAACTATTTACTGGCAACTGGTCCCCAAAGGAATCTTTTGTAAAAGTAAAACTTTTTGTGTGTGTGCGTTTGTAACTTACCCATACATTGGAAATATTGTTGTTAAACGCCTTTGAAATTAATATTTTACGTTTTTAAAAAAGTGATTGATCTTGTTTACGTGAAGATTTATATACAGTATAATAGGCTACATATATCTTGTCTTAAATTTAACAGTTTTCAAAACACGTATCAGCAAGACCCCTTCCCCAACTGTCACTGGCTCATTATTTTTTTATGTGTAACAATAGCTCTCGGTATACGGGATTTGGTCTAAGAAATTTCGTGATTGCAACGGAAGTCAAGTAACGTAAATAAGTAACAACCACGGTGCTGCCATCTATGGCGGGTGGCACGAATCGAAGTTCTCAAAGTCAAAGGGAAATACTTTGTAATATTAACTGCTTAGTGATTTTAATAAGATGGGTAATATTTTTTTTAAATTCCTTGTCGAAAATCAGATACTAAGCTGGGGTTTAGTATTTTTTCAATGCTTGTTTTTTTTTCCTTTTATCGGAGCAATTTTATGATGTAGTTAAAAATTTCGCTCTGCAAATCGAATGATTTAATAGTTGATGTAGCTACTCGGGCAACGAAACCTAGCGGCGGTTGAAGAAAGTACGTTTGATTCGCGATAGGCTAAAATTCAAATACACGTACTTTTAACCGGCTGTCACCATTGGCTTACTGTTTATCTGGAGGGCTATGGCCAATGAGAAACCCTCAAAGAAAGACAGAAGTATTCAGTCACAGACAACCAAGTTGAAACGGCTCACAATCAGCAACCAACGAACTGGTGTTCCTTTAACTATACTATATTTGAGAAAACTTATTATTTATACTTTATTTGAGAAAACAATTTTGCGTACATTTATCACGCTTGGCATTATTTCAAATAATTGTACGTTCAATTCCGTGGCCGAGTTTCGTATTATAAGTGCATTTGCAACATGAGAACACATGAATTGGCTCGTGGCCGAGGTTGTAAGTTACACATCTGTGGCGACTGCTGAAAGACTCGCTCACAAAGGGCCGAGCCGACGGCGGGTACTCACGGCACTGAAGGCCCAGCACGCGCCGCAGTCGCCCTGGTTCTTGACGGGGGTCACCGCGCCCCTCCGCCGCCAGTCCACGCTCCGGGGCAGCTCCCCGAGCCCCGGCGCGATGAAGGCGACCCCGTCCTCGGACCGCGCCCCGCCGGCGCCGGTGCGGTTGAAGCCGTTCAGCGCGCGCGCGAACTCGTGCGGCAGCTGCGGGGGAGAGCGACACTCCTCCACAGTAGCACTCACTCTCTCCAGTTTATTATATTACTGTTCCCACTCCTCGACTGTGAGCTTGCACACCATAGGAACTAATTAATCAAGTGTCTAGTATGTAGGTTTGTCTGCTTTTATTTCTTCTCTAGTTTTAGGTGCTGACTGACAGCGGAGTGAGTGGCCAGTGCAGCCACTCGCCATCAGGGGTGCGAGTTCCCTGGTAATAGATCCAGCAGTGACCCGAGGGTCCAAGTTCCCAACCCCCTGCATGGTACTCTCTCTCTCTCTTCTTTTCTGTCCAACTCCTCTTCGTCCATACCATCCTCTATCCCGTATACTCCTACGCAATTCATGCGTGCCCTTGCACCCCGCATGTCTATGCTCAATGTTTTGTCCCTGTGTATATGCAGGTTTTAAATGGGCCCAACTTAACATAGTTTTAACATGGGGGAGTTAGTCTTGGCTTCAACAACACCTACTAGAATACAAGGCCTGAGCGCTGGGGAAAGTTGAAGGCCTGACGTCACGCACAGTAGGCCGACTCTTGCCCTGCTACCTGAACGAGTGAGGCAGTCAGTCATCTCAGTCATCTTGTAGTTGCCTTGACGCGTTGTCGTGTTGTGATTTCTGTGGCAGTTGGCAGTTTGCGTATAGTGTTAGTGGTTTCACGTACACGTTGCAATGATATAATATTTTAAAATGTACAAGTGCTGTGTTCCGAATTGCAGAGGAAATTATACCAACGTGCCAAAAGTGCACTTTTTAAATTTCCTCAAGATGAAGACACTAACAAGAAATGGCTTCGAACTATTCCAAGGGAAAATTTAGAACCAAGTCTACGGTCACGAGTAAGAATTTATCTTTATTTTCGAAAGAAGCACTACTTTTATGTAAACGTCCATTTTTATTTTAAAAGATAACTGATTATTCTGTAGATACGTAGTTCTTTAAACTTTTAAGCCCGCGCAAAATAAGATATATAACAGAATTCAATTTCCCACATTCCCTTTTTTTCAATATTAGCTCTAACTACATATAAGTATAATGCGGAATATTCCAATGTTTGTTTCAGTACCTCTCATTGATAGTTTTACTATACACTGTAATCATGCGTTAACATTCGAGTATATTATAGAAACACAAGGCGGATCATTCACATAAACAAGCATTCCGAAACATAAATATTCGTTTTTGAATTCTTTAAGCTCACACATGTTTTTAAGTTTTAAAATGTTGATATTGCCTGGTAAACCTGTAATCCAAAATTTTACATTGCGCTAAAAAATATTTGCTGCTAAATGTTAAGGTTAGGCACTAATAATAATAATAATAATAATGTTAAAAATTACTAGTACTACTATTACACTACCTACATGATACTAACAATTTTTTTTTCAATGGCGAAAAGGCACTGCCGTTAAATCCAGATGTAATCAGTCAGCATTTATTATGACGTATATTTAAATAAAATGTATTAAAAGTAAAATTATTTTATTCAAGTCTCTGCTTCTCCAATTGGATGCTTTTGTGTTTAAACTAAATTGATATTTTAATCATTTTTTTTTTGCTATGAAATGCATAACATCATATAAACTGTTTACTGTTAAAATTTGATGACTAAAATTACATTTTAATACCAGTTATAAAAAATGTTGAGACATATATTTGCAATAGTATGAAATATTTTAATTCACAAACATTGAAAGAACGTTGTTATCAATAATTCAATTTAGATAATCATCCGAATACAGACATATAAGTTTGAAATGTGTTTTACAGTCATTTGGGGAAATATCAATTTAAGTTTTTTTGAAGAAAAAATGTATGTTAGCCTACGGTTAGTTCCATAATATTTGAGACATTTAATGCGGAATTAAGTTGCTGTGTTTGTCAACAACGATTAAAGATACAATATTTTTTTCACTAACCTATACCTTCTTGAAGACGTACACATTTTGTGCGTTATTGCTTACCTCATTTAAAACATGTTAAATATTATTTTGTTTATTAAAACTATTAAGAAAGTATAAAATAATCCCAACTAGACATTTATTATAAATATGAGATATCATCCAAATTATTTTTAAAAAAATCAAATTAATTGGGCACAGGTACATATACTGGCTTAAATTTGGTCAGGAGATATGATAATTTAGAAATTGTGTTTGCATAATGTTTTCCTTGTGTTATGAATACATGAAAAATAACCATGACACTAGTTGTACTTTCATGTCAAATCATCATTGATATTGATTATAGAATAAACGCACTTGTCATACAGTTGATATATTAGTGTCTATATTTTGTTTTCTACTAGTTTAATGGAAGCTATTAAAATCATACTTACATGTTACAGGGATTTGAACTGAAGATTTAATATCTTTATTATTTTATTACATTTTTAGGACCCAAAGTAACGCATTTTTGTAAGTTTGCAATTGCATTCGTTCTTTGAATTATTCTTGCAATGGGGAAGATGTATTAAAAACATTTTTATGGACATACGCCAAACCAGCAATGGCGTAATCCCATAAACATGTTTTCATTGCGATTGCATTGTTGTATCTATTTACAGTATTTTCACACCCTTCTACGTATTTCGAAAAGTATTTTTTTTTTGTCGCTAACAACCCTTTTTGCTTTGCCACATTAGCACTGTCAGGTGATTATGTTGCAACTGTCAAAGTTTAAAGTTACGTATTTTAAAAGACATGATGTCTTACCTTATCTACCATATACTTAAAGCATTATGATCAAAAAAATCTGATTTTATTTTAAAAGATGGCTTTTGTTGTGGATATCATGTAATTTTGATGTAAATTATGGTGAAAAAAGTGGCAAAATGTAATATTGAAATTACTTATAAAAATTTAAATAAATACTTGAGAAGAATAAATTATCATTTTCAATGGTGAATTATAATGCAGATCACTTTAATGTTAATAATAACTTTTTTCTGGACATTCCTAGCTACTTTGATATGTCCTACTTTGATAAGATTGTCAGAATAATTGTGGATTACCTTAAACAGTTCGAAGAATATGTTTTCAGATCGGTACTAAACAAAAATAAATTATTGCAATGTAAGATTTTTTTAACTTCGTTGCATGCAATATTTTTTTTTGTAAATTTATTTGAACGTTCCACTAGTTTAAATGTGTATTAAATGGAGTCATTGATTTTTAAAAATAGCATTGTTTTTATTAAATTACTAAATAATCAAAGAACTGTAATTTAAAATCTTTTTATTGATAGTGCCAATAAATGTAATTATTTATGTGTTGATAGTTAGATTTACGAATATATTGGTACGTAAACATTCTAACTTGTATTTATGTTGTATAGGTATGAGCAATACTGTTATTTTAATTTCATGAAATTTACTTTCATAAAAGAAAAATCTTTGTGTAAATAAATTCTTTATACCTTGTTTAATTGGAGTTATTAACAAAAAAACGCATTTCAAAAGTAAGTTATATGTGTTAAAAGAAAATAAACTTCTTGTACGGTGTTTCATGTTGTAACTGTTTTCATAGGAACTGTGAGACTTTCTAGATGAAACATTTTGTTAGTTTCTTACTCTGCAAAAAGCAAACACTTGATACAAAAACCTAAAATCTTTCTGTGGAAGGTTGCCGATCTCTTGTAACGGCCAGCACTGCCGTCTGGAGGTGGCCTCGGCAGGGGAAGGATGGCCTACTGTTGATGACGTCACAAGGGTGCGCGCAGGCCTGAAGTCTAGTAGGTGTTGGCTTCAATCGCTGCCAAGGTTGACCAATCCCCGCACAGAGAACAGGGCGCATGCGACCCTCTCCCTGCATGGCTAATCCCAGCATGACTAGGCGTGAAGGCTTCGGCCTGAGACGCATCTAAGTCCCTTTCTAACCCAGACTGTTACGGCCCTTGTGATCTTAAAATAGCTTTATATTAATTTTGTTATAAAATCCCTGGAGCTGCTTTAAGTGGGCGAAACATACTACAGTATACTCAGAGGTACACAAGGGAGAAATATTAAAAAAAAAAAGAACTTACTTCTCACAATAGGAAGTAGAAATTGGATCGTATTTGAAGTAATAAATAAAAAAAGAAGTTTGCTTGAAGCTTACAATTTTTATTGTAATTATCGTTTTTATTATTTTCTTTTGATATTTTCAGGAATTACAAGAATACACAGATCAAATTTAATGGGGGCCCCAGCCGTCAGAGTTTATCAATTACGAACAGATTATTAATTCTACCTGGAATATAAATCTAACATTTTCCTTTGACATAATCAAGCCTTCACAAAAACTAACATAAATAATTTAACTACCATTTGTTATCCCAACCAGTGCGGAACTTCGTATATTCTGATTTAACAATATCTTATCGTTGACTGTTCACTGGCGGTGACTAGAAGCGGGAGAGACGCGTATAATTCATGTCCATGTAAGAAGCCGCAATGTAAATTTAGTTGAAATTAGTGATGGGCTTGAGTCGCAGAAAAACATGAACTCTTGCACCATCTCTTGGACCTCACTGGAACCAAATATTAATATATATATATATATATATATATATATATATATCCATTGGTCAAGGATATAAATTAATATGGTAGCAACAGGAATCGAGAATTCAGGGCACAAGTTAGGTAGGGTGCCAACTATACGCAAAAGGGCGTAGAGTTTTCCACTTACATTTTGAGGGTAGAATGAAGAAAATCACTCCCTTCGAAGCTGCACGAGTGCTCGCGGCAGCCACGCGCGAGTCATGCTACGGGATTACCTAGCAATCTGAACTAAAGCGACTAGCAATCTAGAAAATCAAAACAACTTAGGGATCACTCCCGGACTACATGGGATCACATCCCTTAATTTAGTCGCGGTGAGACTGCTTCCGAATAGAGTCGCGGGCGATAAGCACCGGAGAGTGGCGACCACGGTAACGACAGAAGGACGAATCAATCATTCCGTAGGGCTGTATGAAGTTAAAAACTTAGACTAGCGACCCGGAGGTCTAGGAAGTAAAGGAACTGGCCTCTGATTGGCTGGAGGTTGCACCGACCAAAATAAAATAACTATTGTGGGTGGTAGCCTAACTTAAGGGGCATCGAAGGTCACTCGCGCTAAAAGCAGCGCGCTGTCGGACTGAAAAGGAACTAAATATAGGTGTGAGGGCGGCCAGTAGAGATCACGGAACTAAAGTTAAGTGGTTGTCATTTTTGCCGCGAGATGGCGAAGGTAGGCCTTTCACCGGCCAGAGAGAAGACCTTGATTTTGGTTCGCTGGGAGCGGAGGTTAAAGACCCGGTCGGTGCCCTGGCTGAGTTCGTGGAAAGTAAGGAGGGTGGATCTGCTGGCACGTGATAAAAGTTTTAGGACGAGCGCCTATACATACCCGACAGCCCTGGAACATTAGAATGGGGCATGACTGGAGCTGCTAACCTAAGCTGAGCTCTGGGAAGAGGGCCGCTCTGGGAGGAGACTGAAAAAAGCACTCTCGGTCTTGAAGTCGAACACTGTTACTGGTCTCATTCGTGGCCTGAGGCGGGAAGAAAAATGATAGATAATACTTATCTGGTGGTATCACACCAGTTTCTCAGTTTCGGTGCTGAGAAAATGTCGCGGGACTATGGTAGGAAAGATTTTATCAGGATGAACAATCTGCTAACATAGTTTATATTAAGGAATTTAAGTTAAAAATAAATTGGTGCCAATTATTTTAAATTTTTGGCACGTGGCCCTCCTACAAATATACTTAGTTTCTAGTTAGGTTAGGGGAAAAAATTATATGTATCCTTTAACAACCTTTGTTCTGTCAACAGTGCCCATGAACAAATTTATGTGTACCACGGAAAATAAAAATAAAGGTTGGTTAGGCTAGGTTCGCGTTATTTAAAATACTATGAACGTAAAAGATATACATGCATATATATGTGCAATATGGGTTTTTTCACGAGCTATCGACACTCTTCGGAGAGTTTCGGATCTTTTCGGTTGTGGCTCTCATCCCTGGGAAGTGTAGGCTTTCCTGTTCTGCTATCGTTTTCTCGCCTAACGATGATAGTAGGAACTGCATAGAGGACACACCTGTACGGCTCTTTAGCTACAGCCGGTATTGGGAGTGGAAAATTCCGTTGCAAAAACTGCAATACTGCTAGAATAAAACATAAATAATTAAATATCCAACAGAATGAATAAAATAAAGACAAGAATAAATAAAAGGAATTAAATAATCTCTGAAATGTGTGAATGGCAGTGCTAGGTGAACTTACAAATCATATTATATGTACAAATAACGAGTAAAGTTTAAATTTAAGAACATTAAGTAAACAATATTACTAAAATATATAAAATTATAACTTTTAGTAATCTCAATACGCACATTGCATGACATTAAATGTATGTGTCTTAAATATACGGAGAACGCTGGATAAAAATCATCCAAGAATATTCGTAAACTAACTTACTTCCTTTCATCATTAACTGACAAGGTTCATTTCGGAGTACCATTAAATAACCTTCCATAACTTTTAAAGTCCACGTCAAAAAAATAAAATCTTTTGTTCTTTAGTTTTTCCCTAGTTTGCAGTGGAACTCAGAAGTTGTAACCCAGTACAGTTTCTACAAAGAGCCACTTGTATGTAACTACAAAAAATCTTTGGTTTATTTGAAGATTACTCTTCGTTTGTAAAATGTTTATATATTGAACTTCCTAACAGTGTAGGTAGCCGCCAGGAAAAGGAAGAAGTCAGGGGGTTGAGCCAAAGCAGACTGAGCTTATTTTTCAAATGTGAAAAGTGTTTTCTAAATGAGAGGACAGCAACTGGATGTGGGGTGCAGATGCGAAGAGACATTACAAGGCTCCTACAAGCTCGCCTTCCACTGAAAAAACAGACTTCACATTTCCGTATGTCATTGCAATAATAAAGCATACAAATTTCAAGAAATAGACAGAGTACTGAGTTACATTCTGATGTGCAGGATGAACTCCGCATACTTGCACATGAATACGTCGGTGTTTACTGTTCATTGGCTGCCACATTTCATCTTCCATCCGGATTTAAATTTATGAGGTATTTATTGGTTCTTGTCCTTCGGAGAATGTCATAACTACCTATGATCCAACTAAAACTCACTTAGTGTATAATAATATGCATTCCAGCCCTTTCTCCAAATAGTAAAGTGAAAATTTCAAGTCTCTGTAAATAAGAATTTAAGTATAATAGATATAAATATAAACATAATTAATTATCAGAAATTGTTTACTCATGCTACTGCTGCAGTTTTGTCTTGAAATAAGCTTCAAATAATGGATTTGGTAAGATTTTCAAAAGTAATAGTGTGATATAATATAATATATTGGAACAGTAAGCAAATGCCACAAAAAATAATGTGTCGAAATTGTACGTTTACAGAGTCAATGAGGGTTTTCTAAGCACTCAGCATAGCCATGGAACCAAATGTTCCTACATTTTAAAAACAAACCAAACACGGCCAAGTAGACTGAAATTTGTGAAACGGAGAATCGGTTTAAAGCTGGCTCCTTCAACCACTTTCACTACATTCACCACCACCGCAATTCTCTGCTGCTTCAAAAAAAATACAACCTTCGTAATAAATTATGCTGTAAACTTGGGTTTAAATGACTAGGATATGTGTCGAAAATAAATATGCAATTTCAGAATGCCTCAAATTACAACTTCATCATAATGCATGAATTTTGATATGAGTAACCAGGCCGTTTCATTTGGCTGCAGTCACTTCAGTACTTTCCGTCAATTTAACCAAATCGAGACTGTTCCCACACTGTACAAGATATCAGACAGAATCTGTGTTTGTTTCTTCAACTCAGGTATAGTCTGTGTAATATAATTTGTCTCACATGTAACAGTCCTCAAGAGTAGTGCCATAGATACTCTTTATCCAAAAATCACTTGCAAAGCAACACATGATGTTTGCTTACGAACACCGACCACCATATAAAACTGTTTACAATCACTGTTGCCAGAAAAATAGTGGCAGAAGAGGAAATATGCCATTAATACACGTTCGAGAGAAGTCAAATTTTAGACTGTTTGAATGACACAGGCTTGAGGAATTTTCTTATATTTCCTGTATTTCGAAGCTAACTCTCCGATTAGTTTTGACAATCTTGTAGTCAAATGCTACTGGAGTAGCTTCAACTATTTCAAATATACATTTAAATAATTACAAGTCTGAAATCTATTAAATATTAAAAAAGCGAGAGTGTACATTTGTTTGTTTGTAAGAAATATACTCTATAATAAAAGTATCTATTTAAAAAATTCTTTACTGCAAAAAAGCTGAATTATTCACTATTGACAGCGTATATATTTTATAAATTGTATTTTCGTAAGATATACCAATCATTTTATCAATAGCCAAATAAAAACCAACAAATTGACTGTACTGTAGATTACAAGATTCCACAGTGTAATAAATGTTCACGGCAAAGCCTTATGTGTTTCTCTATCCCCATGAGTGAAATATACATAGTTCTGTTTCCAGACTGTCCAATGACATCAGGCCAAGAGGATATCCGAAGAACATAGATATATATTTTGAGTATAAGGCCCATCTAGTTGAGTAAAGATGTGTAAGATGTATGGCATTAATAAATATATATAAGTGTTTTATATATATATATAAATTATTTTATATTTACTCTTAAAAGAAAACTTTCTCTGTTGAAAATCTGTATCCACCCTTGCGAAGCCATCATACAATAGTTAGTGGCTAATAACTTCATAAACTATTGCTCGTGAAAAAAAGCTAAATCATGTGTCAAGTTACCAAATCTCCATATTCATTCATGCCGAGTGTGAAGGTGACTTCCCCTCTTTCATAGCGTGCGTTGTGCCTCGCTATCTTCCTTTTGTTCTCCATGAAGATCTTCAGACGGAACTTCTCCTCCACGTTCGTGACGTACGTCTTGCCGTGCTGGATCTGTAACGAAGAAATCACTCTTTTTCATAAAACCATTTGTATTCTTCCAATATTATTTCAGATAAAGTATTAGATTGGATGATTTTTGTATGTTTTTCGAAGAAACACTTCCTATTGTTGTCATACCATGGTGCAGCTTCTGGGTAATTTCTACGATATCGTTTCCAGGTCCATAGATCCTAAATTCATAGTCAATATTAAACTTGGTCTGAAACTACCCTGGTTTTAGATAGTAACCCCAGAGTTAATTACGTTTATGTGAATGTGTAACAGCTTAGTCTCGGTAAACGACATAGTATGAGTTATTTCGTGACTACGATGGAAGTCGAGGAACGGAAAAGTTTAACAACCATGGTGCTGCCATCTGTGGCGAATGACTCCAACCAAAGTTCAAAATTAAAAAAGGAAAACTTTATAATATTAACTGTTTGATGAATTTTGAAAATACGGGCAGTACTGCAGTAAAAATCCTTGTCGAAGTTTAGGTCCAAAGCTGGGTTTCAGTTCTTTTCGAAGTCCTTCTCGATTTTATCGAAGCTGTTTCATTATATATTTTAACTTTTCCTCTGTAAATGTAATGATTCTAAAGTCGATGTTGCAGCTACGGCAGTGAATTCTAACAGTGGGTGCGGATATTATGTGTGATTCACGTCAGGAAATTTAGTTCATAACACAATTTGCCTATGCTTATAACACTCGGCATTATTTTCAAGAATTCTACGTTACATCTTGTGTCCATGGTTCGTATTATAAGTGTATTTGCAACATGAGAACACGTGAATTTGCTTGTTACCGAGGTTAGATGTTACACATCTCTGGCGAGTACTGAAAGACTCGCTCACCTTTTTTATGATATCTCAAAGGGTTCCAAAACTATGCAAAATAACAAAAATTGATTTCCGTAAAACACTACTGCACTTTGTAACTATCACGTGGTTTCTGAGCAAACTCGGCTCCCCCTAGACCTGTATCTAAGCCTGTACATAGACCTGCCTCTAGCTTCCATGTTGTCAGTTTATACACAAGACATTAAAGTTGGGTGTTCCAAATGAGCCTCACTTGGGTAGCCTCTTTATAAAATATTTATTATTGTTTACACTCTGTTAATTTTTATCCAAACCACAAGGATGAAAGCCACAACCACAGCTTGAACAGTTCCGAAGTTTGCCGAAGTAAAATGTTAGGTTAATTTAGGTTCGCACAATGTAATAAATAATAAATCTTTTTTTTTCGGCAGGGTGGGTTAATTTAGGTTAGGTTATCGTAACTACAATGAAAGTTTGGTTAGGTTAGGTTAGCGTTATTTAAGATTTTCTATGGCCGTAAAATATATAAATCCTTACAATATGGTGTTTTTTCTCTAGCGATCGGTGAACTTAGGAGAACTTCGGAACAGTTCGGGTGTGGCTCTCATCTCTGTGAACTGTAGGCTTCCCATTTGTGTACTTTCTCCACGTGTTTTCTAGCGACGCATTCCCCTTGCGCATGCGCAGGATGACTTGATCTGATTAGTTACTGCTTGCTAGCCAGCTTTAGCCTTCTTCTTTCGGTAGTTTCGGAGGAATCAACTTGGTAACTACTGAGGGCTTTACTTTGTTTAAACAAGTAGGGTACTTATGCACTGGCGATAGAGCTACGCAACCATGTGAGGATTACTGTGCTTGCGTTTTGAAGTTTTCCCTTTTTGTAAATTTTGTTTCGGACCGCTATTTCAAATTGTTTTCTAGTTGGGATAAATTTTCGACTTTAAATGTCATTAAGCTTCAGCTTATTAAGTGAATGAATAGCTATAAAATCTGGACCCAAGGCCACTAGTTTCATGACGCTCAAGCTTCCGACTAGGAAAATAAGTTTTTAAAATGCTATTTACGTCAGTTCGTAATAACTTTATTGCCTTCTGAGATTGCAGAAAAAAACGATAATTTGTAGGATAATTTTGTATTTTTTTCTTGTAAGGTTGATAATAACAGAACTATGGCCTGTTGGTGGTAGAGCGTTGGTTTAACCTTCAAGATAGTTTCTTTGCTATTTCTTTACTTGGTGAGTGCTTGTTTAGCGAAATGCCAAGGTGTCAGTTAGAGGTGTGACAAGACGCGGAAAGAAATTTTGTATCCTACTTCCCAAGCCAAGTGCTATGGTGGATTATTGGTGATCCTTTATACAGTTTTTGAATAATTGTACATGCTTTGCGCACAGAATTGTAGTAGAGAGTTCGTGTTTCAAACTCTGTAACGAAGAATTAGTCATTAAACTAATAATTTTCCATGCACATGATGAACGTGGATGATTGTACGTTAACTCTGTTAAAAACGCAAAATTTTCACGCTCCAATTGTACCTTCCTATCTGTATACGAACTTCTGTATTTTAGTAGATTTGGCCATTATGAATTGACTGATTTCAATGTTGTTAACTCAGATATTGTAACACCTTAAGGTTTACGAGCTATTAGCTTTGGCTCTACGTTTTTGTAATTTTTTTTTGCAAAACCGATTTTTTTTGCTACTTTTGTACCTTTTTGATAATTCAGCTCTATAATTTATTTGTGTTTGTCCCGTAAAATAATGTAATCTTGAAAAACACATATTTGTGCAATAACATGTTTTCTATTCACCAAGCTCTTAAATCAATTTTCTTAAGTTTTATCACTTAACAAACACTTGATGACACAGAATTTGCTTCCATGGGGGTTTTCACCATATTTTACTTTTAACTAGTTTAATATTTTTTTGCACAGAGTTGAAGTTACTTTCACCATAAGAAACACTTGGTGAAATTTACTGTGTCAATTTACATTTGGAAATTACTTTTATAGTTTGTCAGTTTAAATACTGGTAAAAGGCACATTCCAAATTGAATCATAATTAATAGACAAGTTTATAGAATACAATAAAATAAGAAAATTGTTTTCTGTTGAATTAAATTTTTTTTCTATATTAATATTCTGTGACATATGAACACAAACACAACACATGGGACACTAATAAACATAAGTCATTGACAAAATAACATTAATACTTGAGTACATGGAACAAAAATATCATCAACGCAAGAACTTTTATTTTTCAAATTATTCCTTTTTTTTTTTGTCTTATTCGATTAATATCTCAATAAATGCCAATATAATATGCAAAAATAAAATTTGGGGTTAACAGGATGCTCTATCTATCATGACCAAAAGGTTGGACGCAAAGCTACACAAAAGTTCAGAAAATTCTTGAGTTTATTTTAAATATGTGTCAGAAATCAGGGCAATATTTACGAAAATACTAGCTAATTCCAGCCACCCTTCGCTGTAGCTCAGTCTGAAATGAAATGAACAGGAAAGTAAGTCAAAGTATTTTAGCGAACATATATTCACCGAGGAAACACATCATTCAATTTAATACCCTGCTTTGCGTTGCTGTGGTTATGCTGTGGAATAAGAGTAAAAATAGAAAAATTTGTTTTTACTTATAATCATTTTTTGTTTTAAAGCTAGTAGATGGACTACTTTATTATTTGTCCTTTTTCTGCATAAACAAAAATTATCATATGGTTTACCGACTCTTGAGCATGCGACGTATAACTTCCCTGAGAGAAGCATTCGTTATCTAAATTCAATCCGCACACTTGCAAAGATTTCCCTTGCGCTTTATTGATAGTCATAGCGAATGCAAGGCTATTCGAAATTAAAGCCGTTTGAACTCAAACGTTATGTTGGTCGGAATTAGTGGTATTCGTGCAAATAGTACATCTTAACCTTTATGATGTCCAATCAGAATTGTTGCTTCAATTAAATTGTTCATTACTAATCGTGTGCCATTGCATAACTTTGGCTGATTGATGGTTTGGAATAATATAATTGGCACTCCAATATTCAAATTCAGAATGTGTGACGGCAATCCGGTAACATTGAGTGAATTAAGAAATTCCGTTGGAAAAATATTTACTTCACTTTGGTTTATCACGGAGGAAGTGGATTTGTATGTCACTGTTCAACCTGCGATTCTGTTTAAAATGATGTTTATATCATATAGGCCTACATCGACATTTTTAGCAGCTATTAGGATGGATCTTCCGCTTAACCATTCGTGATATCGATGATTTATTTCAATGTTTAAGAAAACCTTGTCTACTAATTCTTCTTTTGAATTCACGATATTGCAAAAATTATATGGGAAGGTGATTTTTCATGTTTCTGGATTTGTAGGTACAGTGCCGTTACCGACCACGAGTAATTGTCTTGAAAGTATGTCAGCTCATGGATCGCTTTGAAGCTGAACTCTCATATTTGTTGTTAAAGGCCTTTTTTGACGTGACAACGTCTAATAAATCGATGAACGCTGGCTGCACGCACGAAAAATTGTCCCACTAAGGATGTCCCACTACGGATGTCCCACTACGGATGTGTCCTGTTTACGCATGCGTGGCATCTCTCTGGTATGTTGCGGATGGTACAGTGAACTCGGCCGGCACGTGGCGGCGTACTGCTCAGGTTTCACCCCGCCATACTGCAGGGATAGGCGGGTCGGGCCGGTTGGATCACGCCTGCGCATGTCGCCACACACGGCTTCGGGCAGACGACAACATAGCAGGGTTCGAGGTTATTGTTGTGCACCACGCCACGGGAGTATATTTGCAAGGAAGTGGCGTTTTACAAGTACGTATTATTTTAATTCCTAGTGTAAATCAGTATATTTAAACAGTGTTGTATGAGTATTGTTTTAGCTGTGTAACTAAATATTTATTGCTGGTATGTTACTTTTCACGCGTTAGTTTAACATTGGTAATGATTTGTCATGTGTTATTATTTGATCATCTAAATCACACACCGTATTATAGTTATGAGCCCACGTGCGTGTAAATATTTCGAGTCCAACAGAGAATATGCTAGTTAAAAGAAATTCAAACAAATATCGTGCGTGGAATATTATTATTTTATAATATCTGAAACAATTGTTTCTAATATGGCCTCGTGGCCGTGCGGTTAGTATTGATGACTACCGATTCAAAAGTTGACGGATCGAATCCCGGCCGCTACAATACTTTTATTTTTGTACTTGTAAAAATCAATACGGCGCGCGCGACACTACAAAAGTAATAAATATATTTCAATTAATGAATGTAAATAAAAGTAAATTTATCAATTAAATTGTATATTTCATTTCACTCCTTTGTATCCATACAAAATAGTGATAATTCAATAAAAATGATTCAATTTTATTCATAAAAGTATGCGGAGGTAATTTTATCATACAAAAGATAGAAAAATTTAAAAAAAAATTTCTTCCTCAAAGAATATAACATTTTTAATGCCTAAATGGTTTGGTTGCAAAAACCTATTACGGCTCAGTCTCAGGCTAAATATAATATTTAATTTTCTTCTGAATCAATCATTTCATCAATGTTTTGTTATGACGTTGTCACGTTAAACTATTATCCGTAAACCACTTTACAGACAACCAATTTTTTTTACTGTGCTCCAAAATGCATTCAATTCATCAACTGGTGTTGAGCGAGGTATAACTGGAATCGTTTGCCTCAAGTCACCGGATAGTAACACCAATGCTCAACCAAATTGAATCTGATTATTTTTCAAGTCTTTAAATGTATCATCAAATGCTTCCATTGACTTCTTGTGAGCCAACTTGTATAACGCGTACTATGGCAAGCGAAAGCAAAAAAACTAAGGTAAAAGTCGTTTTCTTTTTTCTTCTTTTTTTCCCGCACTCATTCCAAGGAGAATATATTCAATCCTTGAAGAAACTAATCTCCTTTCTCACTAGACCCAGAGATAATTATTAGTTTCTAAACTACATATTAGCATAAAGTGAATGAAACGTATAAAAATTCATTTTAAAAACGTATTTTTTTTTGTTGCGAAAACGCTCAGTGCCGTATATTTTTATTTCCAACCGAACACCATAATATCAAAATACATGCACGTTACTTTGAAAATGACGAACTTCCCGGAAAATTTCCGAATTATTTGTGGTAAATATTGAAATTTTACTATAAAAACACCTCCGTATTGAAATAAAAGTTGTATGAAAATTCAAGTCAATCGATTGACTACTTTTCGAGTTATGCTAGCACAAACATATGGACGCTGAATTTATATATTAAATAGTTTTATTAGTTTATTCCAGCTTAGTTCGATCGGTAGAAAAACGTGATCCTAGTCCCCGCCATTATATTAGGAAAACTCAAACGTAAACCATTATATTTACGTATTTTCACTTTAAAAATAAGTTTCAGTGCCATAAAATCAAGTACATACAGTGTACTAGGTATTTGTGTAGTAATAAAAATTGGTTTTATGACAATGTTGGTTCATTAAGTCAGTTTTATCCGTCAGCGTCACTAGAAAATGTGTTTACTATCTCAACATTGACTTTTATATGTCTGACGAAAATGATACCAATTTTGCTTACTTAAATAAACACAATTAAATTATGTCACTTTCCAAACAAATTAGCACAAATTTGCGTTTATGTCTTATGGCACATAGTAATCACAATATTATTAACGCTTTACTCAATTTTACTTTGATATACGCGGGCTTAACTTCAGATGTAGATCCGCCATAATGGTCCGTAGTCCACTTAAATTACATTACCCAGCATGCCTCTGGCTTAGCGTTAAAATATCTCTACAGTCTAAGCTGGGCTTAGAATAATTAAATATCGAACAACGTGCTGTGTTACGACAGCCAATCACAGCAGGTAAGTCAAATTTAGCGCGGTCGTTTTAAATAAAACTTAATACAAGAAACTAAATGAGTTGAGCATTGTAGAGAGAAAGTAAACATTTATAAAAGTAAATACATAACTTCACAAATAATATATACGAAATGTGGATATTAAGGTAGTCACTTCAGCAATCTGTGCGAAATGAAATAAAATCTGTACTGTTCATTTAATCTGTGCAATTGTTATTTTAAAACTTTTATGACCCACGCATCAGCCATATATGTACCACAAACCCAATTTATTGCAGGTACAGATATTACTATTTTAATATATACTTTGTAAACTGTAAATTGCAATTCGGCCAAAATATTTGTATTGCATTTGTGACCTTTTAATTATCAACTTCCATGTTACTTATAGCCTTTCCAACTGTCAGACACGTTACTGGGAATGTAACAGCGCTCCTTAGCGATTTATGCTTGGAAACTTTACCTGAATAAAAATGCTATATAAACACAATTAGTTTAACGTAAATATACGTCGTGCAATACTCTCGTTGTTATTACAGCTAACCTCAGTTAGCAATTATTTTTTAAGTTATATATCGGATAGTTTGGTAAGTAAAGTGTTAATGTTCGTGGAATTGCATCAGCCAAACTTAAAAACCAGATGTTGGGTGAATACTAATTTTTCTAGCTGCACTGACAGGTGGGAAGGTTGAATAACATTGTTTTGTTTTGTACTGTTCTTACGGGGAAAAAAGCTTCCAAGGCCATGCTGCAATTGAAATGACCACATAGCAATACCAATAAGAGCAAAAGTGGTTTTGATGCTTGCTACAATCGTGCATAATTATAGGCCTTGTCCTTTATGATACAGCTTACACGGATCACAGGTGGAGTGTTAGCGTTACTTATCTCTCTCTCTGCGGGTTTTGAACGTTGCAAATCAGTTTTATTGTACAATATATTTTCTTTATAGATAATTGGTAAGACTCAAATGCCATTCAGCACCCAACAGACCCAAGGCTGGAAGAGTTATTCCCTTAATAGGATACCAGCAAAGTTAAAGACATGTTTAGAAATTGTTGCCACTGGTACTACTTTTGAGAACTTGTAGAATTTGAGACATGTCATATGGAGTACTCAAAATAATTTTTTTTTCTGTAAAGTTGTGCATCATCAGCATGCAGTCAACATTTTTATTTCATCTTGCTTTATTAGTAAGTACTAATTTAAAAAAAATAATTCATACCTTTTTTGGTTACAACAAAATAAAAGATTTTAAAATTAAAGGTTTCCAGTTACACAGTAGGAAGTAAAATAAGAAATAGTAGCTTTATTATTAAAACAAATGATTGGTATTTACTGGTATTTCCACTAAAATTCTTAAGCAATAGACATGAAACGCTGGTATTTACATTGCTGGTTTCAAGCTGTTATTAACAATTACTTTCTCAGATACAAAATCTTTACCTATTTCTCAACAGACGATTGGCATGTGGGGCGGGGCAATGAATTTTGTACAATGTAACCACTTTAACATAAATGATTATTTTACAGTGTAACTTCTTTAATATAAACCTCAAGGGGCCTTAACATTTACAGTTTGTAATACTGATGTTAGTGCATTTATAATTCGTTTTTCCATTAATTATTAAAAATATACAAATTTTTCTTCATATTATTCTAACACAATATATTGGAAAATAATTTTTTTGATCGCCAGCATGACGTCTTTTTACGAGCATATTTGACATTACAGATCCATAAGTGCCAACAAATACTTTTAGCAAGCACATAAAATAACATTAATTTCCATGTCATATTGCAAGGAAAATCGAACATTGGATTCAAATGGTTTGTATTATCGAGATTTCACTGTAATATGCTCTGAAGTTAAGAGTTGTGGTATTTTTGTGTAAAATTAAATGCAGAATTGTTAATTTGAAAGAAAGAGGAATCTATAACGCGTTTGCTGAAGCTAAATAGTATGTGTTTAAGTTAACTCAATTGAGCAACATTTTGAAACAATTGAAGTTTACTAAACTTTCTCTCACGTAATTTCTGTTTATGAGTGTCGCTGCTATGTGATACCATGAACAGTTGTTTGATGAATATTTTTTTCTAGTTTTAGGAGTCAATCTCCATCACTAAACCAGTATATTTGAAGTTTTAGAATGACTTGGGAAAACAGTTACAAACGCCTTAAGACGCACCACATGAGAATTTCCAAGGACCATCAACAAAACCTTTAAAATTGACTTCACACGCCAATTATACTTCACGGGAAACTGAAGGATCAAATTAGCTGTATGTTGAAAAATCAAAACGGTTGAATACAACAATCTTATTTCAGCTCATGCACCACTATACTTGACTAAGTGGACTAATATTTCAACCACTTGCAGAGTCTATGGAAATAATAATGGCTTATCAGTACATACCTTTTACGTATAAATAACTACACAAAAATCATTTATTAAATGTGCAGCTAGTTTTACGGCACAGCTTTTTTCAAAGTCATTCATTAAATGAAAATGTTCACACACATACCAAACTCTGGTCACAAACAGTTACAGTATGGAAAAAAACTTGTTAACACAGATAATTTAAATCTTAAAAATATTTTTAATTTTTGTTTCAGACTTCACTGTACAAACTCTTTGATTCTGCACATGGATGCGCCTTACTAAACAGTTTTTTGTTAACAGGTTTGCTTGACATTTCAGAACTCTGCAAGCTCTGCAACATGATAATTCAGCAAGAGTTATTAAATTTATATTATCAGGCACCTAAACATTTTGTGTAATAAAACTATTTTACTCCAGCATTGCTGATAGATTTCATGAAACGCTTCTTTGACAGATGTATTACAGTAGTATGAAGGCTACATGTGAAGGTGATAGCTTTTGTTATAAGTATGTTTCAAATTATTTTCACACCAAATCGGAATGTGAAAATCACTGACTGGAATTTGTATTATTTGTAAACTTTTAACGTTGAATTTTTTTACTTAATATTAATAATATCCTTTTTAAAATGTCTACAAGTACACTATTCTTTATTAAATCTTGTTGATATAAGTTACACAATAGTTCATATAATTTATTTTGTACTTATTAGAAAAAATATTAAAATTTTATTTCTGTGTGGATATGTTTTTCTTATTACATTGTGGTGCATTCGGTGACTGTCCGTGATACACAGATTTTTAATCACAGCATGGCTGGAGGTAGTGTGTCTATTAGATTTTGAACTTCACAACTGCATTCATGGAAATTTTTAGTTAAACATTAGAAGATAATGTTGTTCTTGTTTATAGTTATTTGGTAAAATATCGTTTAAAGCAATCCACAAAAGTTTATAGTGCAGCAGAATCAGAATATTTTGGCTGGAAATAAAAAAATTGCAGTGGACATTGTTTAGAATGTTAAAGGATATTGTCAAAGCTATCCTAAATTTCAATAAAGATATGAAAATATATTGAAATATTTGCCATACTTCATTCTTAAGGCCCCTAAACAGCAAGTAAACAGAACTGATTGTTAGCACTATCATTGTTCCTGTGTGCACATTGTATGGAATGTTTAACTGGATTGTAACAGTTAACCTATTCGCTTGTAATCGCAATTCTAGTTTGAAAAAGAAATGACGTGACTTATTTGTGACGCACTACCCTTTACTATATTTTCTGTTGGCCTTACAAAAATGCTTTCAACAAATATTGTTACGGTTATACTGGAGGAGGGCCGCAAGGCAGGCCCGGTACCTACTGGCCGGTCGGCTGGCCCCTAGGTCTACGGTGGAGGCGCGGTCCCTTAACGTTACATTCCTGGTCGGATTAGTGGCGCTTCCCGCTTCCGTGGTGCCTTGTCAAAGAACTAGTCCTTCTGGAGGATTCTACTGCAACCAGGCTCCTGCGTGAAGTGGCGTAACCAGAACGCTTTTGTTCTGGGAGCTTCGGGTGTCAAGTCAACCCTGATGATTCAGCACTTCAAAGTAGTGCGACACCATTACAGAAGAGGGCAGAGGGGTATAAAAACAGTGACGCCAGCCTCCGAGGCAGCGAAGTGAAGAGGGCGAGTGACCCCTTGATGAGCGAACGCGGACGTCAAGAGACGGGCCTCGTGTGCGGAGACTGGTGCATCGGGACTGTGCTGTGGACGAGTGAGTAGGGCGATGCAGTGTGTTGGGACAGAGGTGCGAGGTAAGAGACGAGCAGTAGAGAGAGCTACTGTCGAGATGGGGCCCAGTGGGAAGAGGAATATGTAGATTAAATGAGTGAGTGATTAATTTATTGACAAACATTTTAAGTGTTGTATTTAATTTAAAAAGTAAATAGTAGTTAACAAATAAAACTGTTACTGCTGTTAGCTGTTGCTCCTGTCGGAAAAGTTGCTGTTCGTGATGTGCGAGAAGTTGCTTGAAATGCTACAGTTTATTTTCAAACTGAATGCTGGTTTCGTCAATTTTCTTTTTAATTTTTTCTTAAATAGACACTCGTTCTCATCCCATGTCTTCTTAAGCCTTTTTCATTGCGTCGATTTCGCTCTTTATGGCATTTTTCACCTCATATTGGCTTTATTTCACTCTTCATTTCATCCTGGTTACTCTGCATTTTATTCTTTATTTCCTCCTTTATACTATTTATTATGGCCAAGAAAACCATTATGTTTCTAAATTTGTCGGCCGCCATCTTTCTCTTCAACATGTACTATCATTATGTCACTGTCACTACTGTCCTATTAACTATACTTATTTATCCTATGAGCTAGCCAAAACTCCTACTTAAAATTAACATTACTTTATAACACTCAAATTAACTTTATAACACTTGGAACTAAATACAGTTACTAACAATAACTGTATTATCGATTACCAAAATTCTATTTTTTTAATGATTTCTTTGTTTGTTATATTTTAAAATTAAATCCTAAATATTTTAATTAGGGGTAGCGCTACTTCAGGCACCAGTGACAAAAATGCAAAAACATTTAGAATGGTGGAATCCAAGATGGCGGGCGGTTTAAAGGTCATCCAATATGGCGACCTAGGTTAATATTTAGTTCAAAGGTCAAGTTCATCCAATACGGCCACCGTGACGTCACAATACAAGATGGCGGTTGGAACCACCACCACTCTCTACCCTTTGTTCCCGGGGCCCCTTTTTATACTACTTGTTTTAATTATGTCTTAAATAAAATACTAAGATTGCTTATGTAATTTTTCTGTAAATTTTCCTCGATTAGATTTCTATTATCTATTTTTTTAAATCCATTCATATTTTTTTCGAACTAATTGTAAGTAAAATTAACTAAATTAATTTAATAGTACCTTGCTATCTAAGAGGTCTCTAAGAATGAATGCTTACTTCTCTTTAGTATGACAGACAGATTATCTTCGTTACCAACATAAAGTCTAGGCTACATTTTAGATAGCACGCAACACAGCATGTAAAAATTACAATTGCACACGCACAGCTACAATATTACACAACACAGCGTTTCAAAACATACAAATATCCCCCCCCCCCCCCCCCATACATCCTTATGACAAATTTTTCTGTTGTATTCGTAGCTATGAATTTTACCAAATATGATTTTATGATTCAGTTAATAACAAAAATATAGCCATTTAATTCTGCCGCTTAGTTTTAACGACTATAACTAAACTACAAAGCATTACCTCGCAAATAAAGACCTATGTAAATTTAGTGTCATATTTTAACAATGAATAACGTAGTCGAAACAATATTGCGCTAGTCCATGCAACTAACCAAGGTTATGGTCATTCACCGCGAGCACAGGTTGGCTCACAGCAAAGAGAGAAGTTAGAAGTTCGTCAAAATACTGTGTTGTGTTGTATTCTGCAACGAAGCAGCTGCTCTTTGTTCGTGCAGTTTCAACTACTGTGAGAGCGCTGCATCGCATGTAGCCCAGCCTTGAAACTTCTGTGTGTGCGCGACTACGCATGTAACCCAGCCTTGAAAATTCTGTGTGTGCTGCTGCGCATGTACAGTAGCTCAGCCTTGAAACTTCTGTGTGTGCTGCTGCACATGTAGCTCAGCCTTGAAACTTCTGTGTGTGTGCTGCTGCGCATGTAGCCCTGCA
This sequence comes from Bacillus rossius redtenbacheri, assembly GCF_032445375.1. Lineage (NCBI taxonomy): Eukaryota > Metazoa > Arthropoda > Insecta > Phasmatodea > Bacillidae > Bacillus > Bacillus rossius. Next base: position 277,219,628 of record NC_086330.1, on the reverse strand, counting down.
TTGAAACTTCTGTGTGTCCACTGCTGCACATGTTGCCCAGCCTTCAAACTTCTATTTGTGCGCTGCTGCGCATTTAGCCCAACCTTGAAACTTCTGTGTGTGCATGTCTGCGCATGTAGCCCAGCCCTGAAACTTCTGTGTGTGCACTGCTGCACATGTACCCCAGCCTGTAAAATTCTGTGTGTGCATGTCTGCGCATGTAGCCCAGCCCTGAAACTTCTGCGTGTGCACTGCTGCGCATGTACCCCAGCCTGTAAAATTCTGTGTGTGCGCTGCTGCGCATGTAGCCCAGCCTGTAAAATTCTGTGTGTACGCTGCTGCGCATGTAGCCCAGCCTTGAAAATCGGTCTCGCACGCCTGTTGTTTACTTTGTTTGTTGACATTAAGGATTTTCTAGTATATTCACTCCATCATTTCTTTTGCATTTCATGTTTCGTCTCAAATTTTATCAACAGATCTTACTGAAAGTTTTATAATTGGGGGTAAAAATTCAAGCGCGTGGTTATAACGTTTATTGAATATCTGGTGTACACAAATATACACAACACTAAAAACATGAAAGATGTAATAGATTTATACAAAATTCTCTCAAAAATGTTATTAACAGGAAAATTAAATGTTTAACTCGGAGTGTGACCTTGAGCGGAAAGATTGCGTAACAAGTCCTCTTAGATTTTATTTTTTTGTTTCTCTGTGTGTCTGAAACGATCCTCACTCAAGGTAATTGCGCGTCGCCTATGGTAACGCCTTGTGTGGAGAGGAAAGAAGGCAACAGCAAAAATAAAAAAAGAGAGAGAAACTATAGCACGACCACGGGGAAGTATTCCGAGCGGCAACCTTCGAGGTTACCCGCAGGCGTCAACACGACTCGATGTTTCGCCATCGAGACAGCAGACATGGCACGCAACCTTCGTACACGCGCGCCACTAGAGACACCTGTATCACCGCCACGCTGCCTCGAAACACGCGTCAACATCTACGTCCTGTGTCGTTGGTAGACACCTGAAAAATTCGCAAATACATTTCGCGAAAGGTTAGAATCAAAATACGTTTTACTTTTTTGCTGATTCAGGAAATTACGGAAAATTCGCTCAAGCAGTTAGTCGCAAATTAGAATGCAAACATTCACACTCTCGCACTGTGTTCGTGATTGGACCGCAGTAATTTGAACACGCCCCTCTTCTACGACTGTGAGCCAACGATGCCCAGCTAGAAGAAAAGTAAGCGATTCAGGTTGTGTCAATTAACGAAGATAAAAATATCTCTAAGAAATCTACAAATGGGAAAGAAAACTTGGGTTGATTACACCTATGACTTTGAAGTCTACCCTGAAGCCAGAAGAATCCACGAAATTTACGCGTCCCTAGTGGTTGAGCCACAGTTTTTCTGAAGGACTCTGGGCCAAAGAAAAACGTTCAACAAAAGAAGTAGCGAATCACGAACATACCAGTTAAAAGATGCTACGAGTCAATAACAAATGAACAGATGTAATTTGTCCCAGAGCTCAGAACATCATAGAGTCTTATTATAAAGGTCATTTAAATCGCGAATTTTTCCGATCTCTAGTGATAGGAAGAAACCGGAAATTTTCGCGTTTTCACTTACCTCTAGGATAGACTCTAAAATCCTTTGAATACTGGGGCAAATTCCGCGTGTTCATTGGCTGCCGACGGTGTGCCAAAAAAAGAAACAGCTTATAGGTATACATTTTTAATTTTATTCTATCATGAGATTAATCCGCGAATTTTTCTGCTCCCCAATCACAGGTGAAACCACGGTTATTGAGAGGATTCATTGGGGAGCAAAGTATGTAGACTTGAAGTACGTACGCATATCCATCACATTGATGATTGAACTGCAGTACCCTTGACGACCGTGAGTCAGTTGTAAACAAGGAGAACAAGTCGTTACCTAACCACATGCAACCTACCAAAAGTAGTGACCTTTTTATGTGTTTCCTTAATTGGCTAAGTTTAATGTGGTTCGAGCCAATAGGATAAACAGTATATATTGCAAGTATGAACCAAATTTATCGAAACATATCAAACGGTTCCATTTTCTCGCAATAAATAACTATAGATCGAAAAAAATCGCGTATTATATGCATTATAGGCTAAAATCTAAATAAGTATATCTTTGTGCTGTTTTTTTCTATTAGTTCACAGTTCATTAGGAGAACTCTTGTCTAGGAGCTGGAAAAATTCTCGGTTTCAATGACCTTTATACTCCATAGTCCTATGCACATTTTGGCTCAAGTCCACTGCTCATTGGTAGCTCACTTGAGAGATATATAGCCTGGGTTGCCTGTGATTCGATACTTTTATCGATAGAAGTTTCGCATTGCCTTAGAGTCCTTCATATAAACTGCGAACCAATCATGGAAGTAGGTCAAAGGTAAAACTTTTTTTAGTTCCAGCATTCCGCGAAATGAATCCGCGAATTTCTCCAGTCTTTATAATGATATATGGAGCAGGCATTTATCGTTATAACAAATATGTTACGTACATTATACTGCAATAAAGTATGCCCGCGCCAGTGGTTTCTTCCTCGTGATTGGCGGCCGTCTGCAAGAGAAGCCATTGTTTTATGTCGCAAGGCCATTCAGAAAACGTTTCCTCACACACGAAATCGATGTGATTCGCATGCCAACAGTAGATGTCCATCAAAGTAAATCAACTAATCACGTAAAAATTGCAATGCAACTGTGTTTGAACACACAGATGGGCTCAAAATATAAATGCGTCTAGAAGTATTTTTGTTTAATAAACATGTCCTATTTATAGAGACTGGAAATGTTCGTGGATTCATTTCGCGATATGCTAAAATCCAAATAAATGTACCTTTATATTTATTCTGTGATTAGCCCACAGTTTATCTGAAGGACTTTCAGTCTGAAAATCTTTCAACCAAAAAAGTATCGTATCGTAAGCATCCCATGTGACATGTCTTAACGATTCAATAACCGACGAGGAGGTGGCAGTTGCCTGAGCACGTAGGAGATTGTGAATTCTATCGTAGAGGTCATCGAAAGCGCCAATGTAGTATGTTTTGGTATATCCTGGGACACGGGTTCTGGGTGTGGAGCTGTGTGTACGCCCGCCATCTTGGACTATGACTGCATGGCGGCCATCTTGGACTCAAAATTCCTCAAAAATGACTCAAAATGACTCAAATATTCTCGTTTTGAGGAAAACTTTCACGTTTTCTTTCACAAAACTTAAAATATTAGGATTTCGAGAAACCTCAAAAGTCTTTTGCCTTAGAAAGAACACAAATTCCTAAAAGAGGCTTAAGCATCCATATCTACAGCCTCCGATAAGCCTCTGACGTCATCTAGGATTATGACATCTCCGTTGAAATTTCAGTTATGGCCGCCATCTTAAAAAAAATATTCATTATCTGATTTTAATGAAATAATTTTTTTAATTTATAAAACAATTAAAATATAAAATTTTAATAAAAAATATTTTAAAAAACATACTGTTTCGACATGGAGCTAGGAGTCCTCGGTTCGAACCCTGTGAGGGCAAAAACATAAATAAAAATAGCTACCAATCCTTCCCTCATGGTAGCAGCAGGCAGACTGACACCCACCATTTTTTTTTTCAAAGTATATATTTTGTCACCTAGTATGACGTCATGTTCGCCTTTTTGAAAATCTATAATTTTTATGTTAGAAAATCAGAATTTTTTTTAAAAATCATTAAAAAAATCTTATCATTAAAATCAAATGATAAAAAATTTAATGAAATATTACTTAAAAACCACTGTTACACTTATTGTTACGTTCGCCATCTTGGATTTTAAAAATGATGCATTTTTCGTTACGCCCGCCATCTTGGTTGAGTACGATGTCATCGTTACATTTTACGTTATGACCGCCATATTGGATACTATTAATGTTGAATGTTTCGTTACGGCTGCCATCTTGAAAATCCGTAATTTCAATGCTAGAAATTCCGAAAAATTTCCAAAATATATTGAAAAATTGCCTACTTCAAATGTTTAATTACTTAATTGTTTTCTGTCCTTAGTTATATTTCCGGAGAGAGTAAACCAGTAATTTATTAATATATTTAAAAAAATTCACAAATAAAAAGTAATGAAAATGTCTTACACCACACTTGACATTTTGATTTGTCACCATTGTATCAATTTTCGTTACGGACGCCATCTTGAAAATCTTTATTACCCGATTTTAATGAAAAATAGTTCAAAATTCATCAAAAAATTAATTTATCTGAATACTGTTTGATTAGATCGATTCCCGTCCTTGGTTCGAAACTGATTAGAAACAAAAAATAAAAAACAACAGATCCTTCCTCCACGGAAGCCACCCACAGACTGACCTCCCTCCACCAGTACCAAGATATATATCGTCAACTGGTATGGCATCATGTCCGCCATATTGTTTTGTCTGCTGGATGCCACCATCTTGTTTTCAGCTACTAAGAGTGTGCGACCATCATGATAGTGTAATTTTTACATGCTAGAATTCAGTAATCAATAATTATTACTGAGGCGCCCGCCATTTTTAAATTTGGACACCAACTTGAAATTGTGTAATTATTTAGCTAGGCATTCGGGAAAAAAATCCAAAGTTCATCAAATAAATTGGCAATAAATATACTGATTGTTTCGATCGATTCACGTCCTTGGTTCGATCCCTGGACGGTGCAAAAGATCTTAATTTTATGTAAAAAAATATGAATGGCAATAAATAATGATCAAAGTCCTAAAAGTACCATACTTTCCAAATCAACAATCATCCTATAGGGAGCTGTTAAAAAACATAAATTGTGCTTCGAAGTTATCTGCAATTCCCTTAAGCAATCTTTCGCGTACAAATGTTTCCTACTAAATAAAATGTCCACTAAGACAATGTTTAAAAAGTAAACAGAAACACGAGTTTCCATTGACATTAAATGCATTTCCCACAAACAAACATTTTCTGGCTGACAGCTCCAACACAAACTTAATGATACCAGCGAGCACATTGCTGACAAGTTATCCAGTCACCTTTCTTCAGCGATTCCAAGGAGTTATAAAGTAGGCTAAAAAACTACACGGTGTGTTATCAGTTCCTTCGCAGTGCATTGATACTTCGTTTGGATCATCCTCAGAAGATGAATTTGTAGATATTTCACGTAAATCTTCAGCTGGACAGTGAACACTTCTTGCGCTGGCATTATTCTTTAGTTTCTTGCATGGTTGTCCTTTCAAAAGTTTTATTTGCCTCTTTGCTCTACAGTCAGAAATATTATCTTTTGATGTCAAAAGTTGAGATTTTTGTTTTCTGCTTCCTTGTTTTTTGTTACTATTTGTTTCAACTGGCGTTGAGAGAATCTGTGAAAAATCTGGAGATTTTGAAGACAACTGCTTCGTGGTTAAAGTTACAGTAGATATCTCGGAGGAATCACGATATTTTTGTGTAGAAGCAGATTCTCCAGAAAGGGGAGTCGATGGAATAGAGCTCTCTAGCCCAGGTGGTTCTTGCTGTTTGTAGAATAGTGTCGATGGTAAAAATTTCTCTTCAGGGACTATTTCAGAATTGTATGGATGTACGTTAAATGTCATTTGGTTCACAAAACTCCAAACATTCGAGGGAGCAGTGAGAAGAATGTCCATCCAGCACGAGAAGACATTTTCCGGGAACCCTAAAAACATTAAAATGTTTTAACCAAAAGTGAAATATTTCCTCGTTTATGTACCCAGACTCCGACATTTTAACTACCGTTCCTGATGGCATATGCTCGTTATACTCTTGTCGGAAACAAACACCCTTAAATATCACCATTGGTGGAATATACTGACCACTTTCACTACATGCTGCAACTATTGTAACATTTTCCCCATGTTCTAAACTGGTGATAGATGTTACTTCTCTTTTCCCTTTTGGAGCTACAACTTTGACTGGTCTATTGTTCATAGGTAGGCCACTTTCATCAACATTATAAATGTTTTGAGGTTTTCAGTTGACTCCAATTTTAAGAGTTGTAGTTTAAAGCAAAGAATAAAAGTCATTCACCGCACCTTTATTCACCCCTGCAGCACAAGCCTTAGAAAGTCCTTTGGGTTTTCTTAACGATTATTCAGGATGTCTTTTCATAAATGAAAGGAACCAATCTTTCCTTGCGATTCCAGATTCTCCCAATGGATGTTTTCTACTCTTTGACACAACATACTTGTAAACAGCACGACGCACTCCTTTAGAATCACATCCTAATCCTCGATTGGATAAGTTTATCAGTCTCAAAACAAGTTCCTTCTCTTGTTCGTCACTTAACACTGTTGGGTGGCCAATTTGTTTATTTCTTGAAAGATATTCTTGGAGGTGATGCTCACTGTACTATTGTCGAAGTCTTTCTGTATACACACTTCTCCTCAAAGTTTCATATTTTATGCTGAAATGAACTGCTGCCGCTCTCACGCTTAAACGGCACTCCAAGACAGCTTTGGATGCTAAATTAAGCTGCTCACTTGTCCACTTTAAATATTCACCAGTCCTTTTGTAAGTGCGAACCATCTGGAAAAAAAACAGTGAGATAAAATTACATAATATGGTGTGCAACAAAACTTTTTCATATAAATGTAATGTAATATAATAAATATTAGCAAAAACCATCTTTAAATTTAATAAATATATCCTTAGTATCACAACAATCACTTTCGTATTGACCCAAATAGCCCCATTGTTGACCCAAATAGCCCCAAAAAAAAAATATTCAAATAGCCCCAATTACTTTAAATCACATAAGTGGGAAAATATTCTATTCATTAAAAATAATTCTTGCTGTGAATATACTAAGAGACTCACAAATTCTTCTTCTTTCGTTTGACATATAACACTACGATAAAGTTTCACGTTACACTTGGATATCACTATTTCCCCGGGTATTAAAGTTAGAGTTTAATATTTCAAGACAGTGAGATGATTACCTTGCACCATTCGCCACCCGTCCGTACACAAAATATCACACAACATCCGCACACAACATGTCCGTCTGCTCAGCATAATCTTCTTCTCGCTTCTGAAGTCCAGTCCATGCCGATGATGCGCGGAGTTATTGCGCAGTAGCCGAAAGTCTTATTTCTACTCAAATAGCCCCACGACCCAAATAGCCCCACCCTACTCTAAGCCATTACGACCAACATCTTGAATATTTGTATTTATTGACCTACAAATTCGGGAAAGATTCCAAAATTCACCGAAAATATCACTCATTACTTTACATATCGAATCGATACTTGGTTCGATGTATGGACGAAAGTAAAAATAAATTTAATTTAAATCCCAGAAAAGTGTCAGGTTTGAGAAATAAAACACTGCAAGTTCTTTTTCAAACATAATATTTATTACATAATTTCTATTCTACTACGGGATCACTTGCGAACGCCAGCAATCTTATAAACTTTTAGCCCTGCATAGGCGCGAAATGACTATAATTCTAAGCTCCAATCGGTTTATACTAGACAGAGACCATAAAGAACCATTACTGACATAGTCCTCTTCTTGACAGAGTTTCTGGATACTGTGTTTAATAGTTTGCTTCACATCGTCAGAACTGTAAATTACTGCAGACGATGTCTTGAATGCACACTTCTTCACTTTGTCATCGAACGGATATGGCTTTCCATATATACAGTCCAACTACAAGTTATATTTCAAAGGTCCGTTTGTTGCTACGTCATCAGTAAGCTTATTGATTATGTTCTGTCTGATATCGTCAAGAAAATTACAAATGTCTTTCTACTCACTGAGAGTATTTAGATAATAGTAGTCTTTCAATCTTCCACGAAAATCAGATTTCTCCAAGTAGACGCCATTATCATTCAACTGTATAGCACCGATCACAGTCTTAGGTTTAGTTCCATGTACAGATACCATAGCAATCGGTTGCTGCGCATCTGTGTTTTTGCTTGTACGCTTTCAAGTCTCCAATCTAAAGCGAGGAGTCGAAATTTCTGTAGGTAGTTCAGCAGTAAACGCACGGACTTCACTTTTACAGTTTTTTACATGTCGACGCAAATTATCAATTCGAGTAAACCATTCATGACACTCATCACAGCTAAAATTCATGCGAGAAGGAATCTTCGTACATTTACTCCTCTCATGTCTCCGTACATCATGAGCAAATGCGAACGACATATCACAGTAGCTGCAATGTTACCGGGGTGATGAAGACGAGCTTTACAGACCCGTTCCAGATACTGACGTTACCACAGTTGTGCCATCTCCAGGCATACTATTATGAACATTAATGCATCGTTTTTGTATAGAAACCTTTACTTTCTGTCGAACAGGAGGACCTTTGCATATCTTCATGTGCGTTTTCATATTATCTTGTCTTTCAAATTGCTTGTGACATTTCTCACAGCCAAACATTTTGCGATAAAGGTTCTTAGCACATTCTCTCTTCTCGTGTCGTCGAGCATTGCTGTTGTTTGAGAAAATCTAGTCTCAGTAACAGCACCGACGTTCGTTAGTTGTTGACGAATCACCACAAATTGAAGTCTCCATCGATGGTGGACCAGCGTTCGCCTAGTTTTCCTGTCGACCCATCACTACAGGAATTAAAGTCTCTTCTGCTGTTGGTACCACTACTGTTGAAATCTCCTCCAATGTTGACGTTGCCAATGGGATCTGCTCCATAACCATCGCCACTGACGTCAGGGTTCCCGTAGACGATGGTACAACCTCCATCGAGTTCGACGTTAAAGACGGTAATGATACAATCGAGTTCACAATAACTGGAAATTACGTGACTTATGCACCAGAAGAAACAAACTAGGTGATCCTTACAACGTCGAAGTCAGTAACAAACTCAGCGACCTGCTGTCTAGGACTCGCTTATATACATGCACCGGATGGAATAATAAGCTAGTCAAATCAGGAAACATTTACTGTAATACTAGATACAAAACAACATTAAAAATAGAAGCCCATTCAACGAAAAAGGCAGCACATTTTGGAAGCACCATCAACAAAAAGGCAGCACATTTTGGAAGCACCATCAACAAAAAGGCAGCACATTTTGGAAGCACAATCAAAAAGGCATGCTCATTTTGGAAACACAATCAAAAAGGCAGCACATTTTGGAAGCACAATCAACAAAAAGGAAGCACAATAGAAGCACACTCAACAAACAGGAAGCACACCTAACGAAAAGGACGTACATTTCCAACTCAGTACGTTGCGTTCGTTAAATTTACGTTCCATCAGTCAAGTGCTCCAACTGTCTTAGGCTCCAACAATCAATGACGTCAAAAGTATTTGACTTCAAATAGTCATATGCCTAGCGCTATCTGTCTACAATATTATCAGGCTACGAAGCTACGAGACTACAGGACTACATGTCTACATGAGTACTTGACTATGAAGCTATAAGTAAACAGGACTCCAACTGCCCTTTGCTTCAACAGCTCCAATGATATTTGACTAGAATGCTACGAGTCTACGAGGCTATTAGGCTACAAGGCTACAAGTCTACAAGGATCTAGCTGGTTACGAGTTATACATGGTTGCGCGACTGCATGGCTAAAAAGCTGTGTGGCTACGAAACTACATGTCTATGAAGCTACAAGGATACAAGTCTACTCGGCTCCAAATGACTGCGAGGATACATGGCTACAAGATAACTTTTCTACAAAATTGGATTCTACGAGTCTACAAGACTCCTCCAACTGCCTACGAGTCTACAAAGCTCCAACTGCTCCAACAGCATTATGCTATAAGATTACAAGACTACTTGTTTACATAGCTACAAGTCTACGAGGCTACTTGGCTTCGTAGCTACAATTCTACGAGGCTCCAAGACATCATGAGTAATCGATTACGAGCAATGAGGTAACGAGACTACGTTACTACGAGTCTTCAAGTTTACGAGACTGCGAGGCTACAGAGCTACCATGCTTCTAGAACACAAGTTTACGAGATTGCGAGGATACAGGACTACAAATCTACATGAGTACTTGACTACGAAGCTACAAGTCTACAAGGCTCCAATTTCTGCATCTGTCTTCGGCTGAATTTTCTCTTTGGCTCCAACTGCTCCAGCAGCATTATGTTATAACATTACAAGGCTACTTGGTTACGTAGATACAAGTCTACGAGGCTTCAAGTCAGCATGACTATGTGACTACGAGCCATGTTGTTACGAGACCATGCGATTACGAGGGGGGGGGGGGCAGAAAAGTATCCAATCGGAATGGTTACCATTCCGTAAATTATACATCCTCATGTGCCCAGAGCAATCCGGAATGGTTACCATTCAGGAATTACTGGAAAATATTGTATAATTACAAATCCTGAAAAGTATCCACAGTATGAATGGTTACCATTCCGGCTTTTACTACAAATGTGCTGCTAGGAGCATTTGTAGCTGTTGGAGTGTTTTGAGCTGTTGGAGCATTTGGAGCATTTGGAGCTGTTGGAGCATTTGGAGCTGTTGGAGCATTTGGAGCTGTTGGAGCATATGGAACCCGATTGAACATTTGGAGCCGATTCATTATTTGGAGCTAAAGACATTTTTCTTTTTCTTGAGGATATAAGGTAGAAAATAATCAATCAGCTTACTTATGAAGTAACAACATACGGACCTTTAAATTATAACTTGTGGCTGGACTGTTTATATGGTAAATCGTATCCGTTCGAGTACCTAGAGAAGAATTCCTCTCAATACATTGGCTGTTACAATTTACAGTTTGACTATGTGAAGCAATCTGTTAAACACGGTATCCAGAAACTCTGTCAAGAAGAGGAGGACTATGTCAGCAAAGGTTCTGGTTGGTCTCTGTCTATAATAAACCGATTGGAGCTAATAATTAGTCATTTTACGTCAATGCAGGGCTAAATGTTTATAAGATTGCTGGAATTCGCAAGTGATCCTGTAGTACAATAGAAATTAAGTAATAAATATTATGTTTGTAAACGAACTTGTGGTGTTTTATTTCTCGAAACTGACACTTTTCTGGGATTTAAATTAAATTTATTTTTAGCTTCGTCCATACATCGAACCAAGTATCGATTCAATATATAAAGTAATGTGTGATTTTTTTGGTGAATTTTGGAATCTTTCCCGAATTTATAGGTCAATAAATATAAATATCCAAGATGTTGGTCGTAATGGCTTATAGGATGATGGTTGATTTGGAAAGTATGGTTCTTTTAGGACTTTTATCATTATTTATTGAAATTCACATTTTTTACATAAAATTAAGATGTTTTGCATCGTCCAGGGATCGAACCAAGGACAGGAATCGATCGAAACAATCAGTATATTTATTGCCATTTTATTTGATGAACTTTGGACTTTTTTCCGAATACATTGCTAAATAATTACACAATTTCAAGTTGGTGTCCAAATTTAAAGATGGCGGGTGCCTCAGTAATAATTATTGATTACTGAACTCTAGCGTGTAAAAGTTACACTGACATGATGGTGGCACACTCTTAGTAGATGAAAACAAGATGGTGGCATCCAGCAGACGAAAACAATATGGTGGACATGACGCCATACCATCTGACGATATATACCTTGGTACTGGTGGAGGGAGGTCAGTCTGTAGGTGGCTTCCGTGGAGGAAGGATCTGTTGTTTTTTTATTTTTTGTCTCTTACCGGTTTCAAACTATGAACGTTAATCGATCTAATCAATCAGTATTCAGATAAGTTAATTTTTTGATGAATTATGAACTTTTTTCATTAAAATCGGGTTATAAAGATTTTTTTAAATGGTGTCCGTAACGATAATTGATACAGTGGTGACAATTTAAAATGTCGAGTGTGGTGTAAGACATTTTTATTACTTTTAATTGAGAATTTTTTTAATATATTAATAAATTACTGGTTTACTCTCTCCGGAAATCGAACTGAGGACCGAAAACAATTAAGTAACTTAACATTTGAAGTAATTTTTTTAATATTTTTTGGAATTGTTTCGGATTTTCCAGCATTGAAATTACAGATTTTCAAGATGGCAGCCGTAACGAAACATTCAACATTAGATAATAGGATTCAATATTGCGGTCATAACATAAAGTGTACCTAACGATGACTTCGTTCTCAACCAAGATGGCGGGCGTAACGAAACATGCATCATTTATAAAATCCAAGATGGTGACAATAACGATAAGTGCAACAGTGGTTTTTAAGTAATATTTCATTACATTTTTATCATTTGTTTGGATGATTAATTTTTTTAATGATTTTTAATATTTTTCCCGATTTTCTAACATAAAAATTACGGATTATTCAAGATGGCGGACATGACGTCATACTAGGTGACACAATATATACTTTGAAAAACATTGGTGGGGTCAGTCTGCCTGCTGCTACCATGAGGGAAGGATTGGTAGCTATTTTTATTTATGTTTTTGCCCTCACAGGGTTCGAACCGAGGACTCCTAGCTCCATGTCGAAACAGTTTTTTTTAAATATTTTTATTAAAATTTTATATTTAGAATTTTTTTATGAATTTTAAAATTTTTTTCATTAAAATCAGATAATAAGTTAATATTTTCAAGATGGCGGGCGTAATGGAAATTGCAACGGAGACGTCATAATTCTAGATGACGTCAGAGGCTTATCGGAGGTTGTAGAGATGGATGCTTAAGCCTCTTTTAGGAATTTGTGTTCTTTCTAAGGCAAAATACTTTTGAGGTTTCTCGAAATCCTAATTTTTGAAGTTTTGTGGATGTAAACGTGAAAGTTTTCCTCAAAACGAAAATTTCTGAGTCATTTTGAGTCATTTTTGAGGAATTTTGAGGAATTTTTGAGTTCAAGATGGACGCCGTGATGTCATAATCCAAGATGGCGGGCGTACACACAGCTCCACACCCATAACCCATATCCCAGGACATACCAAAACATACTACTCTAGTCTGTGCCTACTGTTGTATTATGTATCCTAAATAGTATTAGGTATAATTAGAAGCATGCACATTTCGCGAAAAGGTTCCGAGGTTAGTTGTAGCATCGTCTGTGTTTCGTAATTGAAAGACATTCTTCCAGGTATATGTCAGTTGTTACAACACCGATCACAATAATTCAGTGCGGTACAAACGCGTCATGAGTGGCACGATTAAATAAGGCAACGCCTTCTCTCGCGGACGGCCGCCAATCACAAGGAAGAAACAGCTGGTGCAGGTATACCTTGTTGCAGTGTAATATACGTTTAGATTTAATAAATGCCTGCCTCTAGGTATACGTGATTATATGATTAAGATCATTGTGTTCTTCTCACGCAAGATGGGTGTAGTATATACTTTTAAACATTGCTCTGAGAACATTTGTTCTGAAATCATGATAGTGTAACGAGCGCGTTGCGATGGGCTTTACGCATTACATATTTTTTCAACGAATTAGGTTTGGTACTTCTGTGACGTCACGTGTTCAGAACTGGCGAAAGAGACTGACTTTCAGATTAGAAAGATTTTCTATGTTCGTAGCATTGCGGATGGGACATGAGTGAAATAATGGGGTTCAAAATTTGGTTTTTGAAAAAATTTTACACTGGGGAATTGGTTTTATAATTATAATTCGTGAAAATTTGGTGTTATTTCTGAAAGAATGTTTAATCAAATCACGGCTCTTAAAAAAACCTGATTAATACAGCATGGTTGGTGCTTGTGTAATGACAATAAACCTTATGCATTTTTTTTGTTTTGCAATCGCGCGATAACTTTCTGTCGCGTCGCGTTCTTCGTGTAGTGCCCCTCGTGCTGCTCTGATTCCAACCTCGCACCAAGAAGAAGCTGCAGTGATTTGGGGAACATCTTGGAACGAACAAATTCGTATCATACCTACAGGTGTATATGGACCAAAAAAAAAAAGGTGTGTCGGTACTTGCACGGAGGCGCTAACACGCGATACACCGGAAACTGTTCCGTTATTTCAAGCCGGAAGGCTCGGAGGTCTCGCTGGTGCAAAGACACGCCGACTAGACTTGATGGTGATGTATATATGTATATTTTTTGTTAGTTGGTAAGATAAAACAATAACAGCTGTAACAGTAGTCGTGAAACAAAATGTATTTTTTTCGTTCATAAAATTCAATCAATTCAATATAACAATTATTCGTAATTGGAAATTATTTTAGCAATGAAATGAAATACTATCATAAAGGATAGTTTATATTTTAGTCCTAAAATTGTTTTAGTACATCAGTAAATCAGAGCGTTTTAACCATTATGTACTTATTGAAATTTAATTAGTTTCTAAAGTGAGAATTTTTCTAATTAGATTGGAAATTCAAAAAAGATTTTTTATGAAAACCTAATTAAAATTTAAGTAAACAAGTAGCCTTTAATACATGATAACACACACATGTGGTTAAAGAATTATAGACAGAATTGCAAAGAAAAACAATAAAGTAATTGGGCTTCCAATATTTTCTAATTTAAGGGCATGCATTTTTCGCGAGAAAAAAAAAATTTCCTCGCTCATTAAACAGCAATATGGTATTCCCACGCTAGCGATTGTTTCCTTGTAATTGGCTGCCGTCTGTAAGAGAAGTCATTGCTCTGTTTGAACCGGGCAATAAAGGGCGCGTTTGTTTCCACGCTGAATGACCGTGATTCGTGTTCTGACAGTAGACATGGGCCTGACAGAACCCCAGCCAACCACGAAACAATGACAATGCTAGCTACAAAGTTTTGCACACAACTGGTCTGGAAATCGTTTCGCGAAATATGTATATCCCTAAGTTATTTTTTCATTCAAGTTAAAATTATTGTAATAATTAGACAGTGACAAAAAGTAAAATTAAAATTTGATTCTATTTCAGCACCATAAATAAATTAAAACGAAAATATATTTACCAAGTATTTTTTTTTTGCCATAACTAATAAATAATATATGATTAGGTATTCCAGAAACAAGTTTTCGTGTTATGAAAGATAAAAAGTAAACCTTACAGTAATAAAACTTTTTGTACTTTTACAAGGATAATCCTTGGAAATTCAGTTGCCAACGATATAACTTGTAAAATTGCAAGATATAGCTATTGCAATTTGCAATGTTGCAAAGCTCTACCTTGAAGTTTTACAAGTGATATCGTTTGTAAAAAGTACAAAAGTTTGTACAGTTAACGCACAAAATTGAAAAATGTTATTCATAAATATCTGTGCATAATATTAGTGACATATACACAGCAATCACAAGAATAAAAAGATAAACAAATGTATTGTATTTGATGATGATGATGATGATGATGATGATGATGATGAGTCATTTTACCCATTGCTGGGTGTCACGAGCACAGGCAACAACACGGTGATGACATTCGTGACGTCCCTGTGCTTGACAAGACAGGATGATTCTGCAGTCGTTCACCATTGCCTTCCGCACGACGAAGGTGGGAGAGACATCACAAACACCCAGTCCTTGATCGCACCAGCCAGGCACGCCAGCCACTAGACCCAGTGGGCAGACTTGTTTCATTTAATACATTGAATTTGATGTATTGAATTAGAAAGAACGTGTGAATTCATTCAAAAGGGTAAATGATTTGAAATTATAAATATTTATTGAAAGGCATTTCACACTTTATGAAATAACTGTAAATATTTAATTAAACATTTTGTGTTAAATATTATTATTTTATTTTTTATATTTATTAGGTATTTCAAAGAAGATAATATTTTAAGAATAGTTTTTTTGTAATATGAATATATTAAAGTTACATTTGCTTTGGTTTCCATTATTTGTTTATATTTTATAGAATATAAAATAGTTCAAATAATTATTCAAATCGTATACGGCAAACATTAGTTTATCTCAGAAGTACTAAATCCGTTCTAAACAATGAAGGGAAAATTCGGTACTTAAAAGAATAGAAAATATAAATAAAATATATATATTAATGAATCGGAGAAGTCATTTACTTTAACAAGCTAGCTGTGGCTGTCGCTGAAAGCCTGCATAATTCGCCTTATTTTCTGGTGCCCAGCTAAACTGCTAAACGTGAGAATAATTCATTCAGTGTAACGTGTTCGTTGTCTGCTGTTACATTCAACATTCTCTTCGGGTGGCGCGTGATTCGGTCAGATTACTTCTAGGTGTTGTTCATTGGCTCCTAGTTCTTCAGGCGTGTCGATCAACACGTGATCCAACGACAACCGTCATTTGTGTGTACAAATAATTGCAATGCAAGCTGTTGCCAAATATAAACTTGAATTTCCCACATTTTTAGCAATGACTACAGGCCGGAAAAATTCTCGGATTCATTTCGTGATATGTTAAAGCTAAAATAATTATACCATTGTGCATCTTTTGCTAGTGGTTCAGTGTTAATATTGAGAAATCGTGGTCAAATATAAACTCTCAATCAATGAAGTGTCGAATCACAAGGTAACCATCTGAGACGCCTCACAAGTCAACAGCCAATGAACAGGCGACGTTCGCCCGAGTGTGCAGAGGATCTTTGAGTCTATCCTGGAGGTCGATAAACCCGCGAATTTTCCCAGTCCCTAGTAATGACTAGAGACCTGCAAAATTCGCGGATTCATTGACCTCTAGGATAGACTCCACAGTCCTTTAAATACTCGCGGAAATGACACCTGTTCATTGGCTACTGACGCGTGAGACGTCTCAACTAGACTATCCGTAATTTGGCACTTTCCTGGTTTAGTGTTTCCCATTGTTTCACAGTTCCCCGGATAAAATGTGGGCCAATCGCAGATGAGGTACGAAGGTATAGTTGTTTTGATGCTAGCCTATCGCGAAATGAATCCGCGAATTTTGCATGTCTCTATAAATAATATTACGTATCATTTCAAGGTAATTCCTTGATATCTATCTTTACTAAAATAATATATATTATATAGTATATATACTTAAAACATTCCATGCTAATAAAATATAAATAGTAAATATATAATTATAAATAAATATATTTATTTTTAATGGTATTAGTGACTTCATGTGTCTGTCAAGGCAACGAATTCGATAACAATTTAATCGAATAGTGATTTCATGCTTAATGCTAACGTGTGAAATTTATCTGCAGTCATTCGTTTAATGGCTACCATCAGCGAAATTAAATATTTTAATCTATTACGACCTAAAGTTGATCCAACTCTTCATTTGCAGTTTCTCTTGGTTTAGGCCACCTTGGGGTGTGTCAAAAAGAATGTAGGCCAATATCTAGTTTACTCTTGAAATAATAACTCTGTGGTTATCTTTAACACATGGCATTACGTGAGATTATATACTTTCCACCCAAGTAGTATAGTTTGGTTCCTCCGGAAACAGGCGCCAGGCGGTGGTGCCGGTGCCGGTGTCCGCCATCTTGGATTCTGATGTCACGGCGGCCATCTTGGATGGTTGTGAACTTGACCTTTGACCTTGACCTTGACCCCGACGGCCATTTTGGATCCGCCATCTTGGATCCGACATTTTGGATCCGCCATGTACAATAAGCGTAACGGGACACTGCGTAACGGGACACAGCGTAACGGGACAAGTAGGTCACGGTCGCCAATTTAAAATCCGCCATCTTTAAATCGAGCGCCCCACTCATTATGATGAAATTTTCGTCTCTGTCATCATATTGATTTTTTCTGTTTTGCTGGAGGCCGCCATCTTGAATACCGTCGACTTTGTTTCAGTTGTTTGTTCCTAGATAGCGCCAGCGTCGCTCTTGATTTTTTTCTGTTCCACTGGAGGCCGCCATCTTGGATACCGTCGTTATTATTTCTTTTGTTTGTTCCTAGATAGCGACAGCGGTGCTCTTGATTTTTTTTTCTGTTCCACTGGAGGCCGCCATCTTGAATACCGTCGACTTTGTTTCTGTTGTTTGTTCCTAGATAGCGCCAGCGTCACTCTGTCTCATCACATAAGGTCGATGTTTCATTACCTACCAGAGCTATTATGGTCCTTATCGACATATCAAATTAATTTTTTTATGCAAAATACATTGTAAACGATGTGATTCGAACCATCGCAGCTCTGATCTCTAGGTTGGAAAACATACGCCTTTAACCGCTCGGCCATCGAGACATTTACCAGATTGAAAATTAAATAAGGTATATATAAAAATAACATGCATATTTGGACTTGTAATTTTTTTAATTTAAAGTAATAATAGCACCACCTGTTCGAGACAGAACCACCATCATGGATTATAAGGTCACCGATGCAATTTCCGTTACGGTCGCCATCTTTAAAATCCGCAATTTTTATGTTAGAAAATCGGGAAAAATTTTAAAAATCATTAAAAAAATTAAATAATCGAATCAAATAATAAAAATCATAAAAACCACTGTTGCAGTTATCGTTACGGTCGACATCTTGGATTATATAAATGATGCATGTTTCGTTACGCCCGCCATCTCGGTTGAGTACTATGTCATCGTTACACTTTATGTTACGACCGCCATATTGGATTCTATTAATGTTGCAATTATCGTTATGGTCGCCATCTTGAAATTTAGACATCATCTTGGAAATCCGTATTTTTTATGTTAGAAAATCGGGAATAATTCCAAAATTCATCAAATAAATTTGTAATCCATATAATGATTGATTGGATCGACTATGGTCATTGGTTCGATCCCTATCCGATACAAAACAACTTTAATATTTTAAAAAAGTACCACTAAAGTGGCAGGTTTGAGAAAATAAAAAACACCACAAGTTCTTTTAAAAAAACTTTTATTACATACATACTACACTACTACAAGTACAAAAAAACACTGACAAATTACTAAAGCCTTTTGGATTCCTCGATTTCCGCATCAGCCACCCACGAATTAAAGCGAGGTGGAAAGCCCCACCACTTGACGTAGGACCGTCCTTTTCTTCGTTTTATAATCTTCTCCACCAAGTACGTATCGGGATACAACGTAGGCTGAATCTCTTCGGCATAGAAGCCGCCACGGATAGGTTTGTGGTCCAAATCTTCGAGGTAGTAGGTCCTAGGCTCTGATTCACGAACATGTGTCACACGGAAAAGTTCGGGACTCCAGTTCGCAGTGAAACCTTTCTCGAAGATACCTTTCTGCTTGGAGATTCGCACAATGTCGCCGACGTTAGCTTTACGCTTTCGTGGATCTTTCTTCTTCGTGTTGGAAAACACTGTTTGAAGCAGGCGATTGTCCGTTACGTCATTTGGCTTCATTTTCGTGGTAGAATACACCGTGGAATTATACTCGCCTATTAGTTTCGGCAAGATGTCAAGCCACTTGTAATTTCCGTTAGCCGTGAACTGCCGCCACATCTTCGAACGCAAAGTTCTGTTAAACCTTTCGACAACGGAGGCTTTGACGTTACTAAATGTAGAGTAGTGTTTGATGTCATACTTCTTCATCAAAGCCTTGAAGGTTGCATTGTAGAATTCTTTCCCGAGGTCCGTTTGCAGGTGCGACGGTACACGTCCATCACGCAAAATATTGTTCATAGCCTTGGCTACGTCAGTTGCAGTCTTTGATTTTACAGGTCTCGTCCAAGCGAACTTGCTATAAACATCGATGACTGTCAACATGTACTTGAAACCTTTATTCAAACGGTAATACGGTTTCATCTCAACAAGGTCCGCCTGGAATAAATCATCAACTCCACGAACTATGACTTTGCGACGAAGGTATTTTCGTCTAGCAGGAGCATAAAGTTCGCGAGCGATTCCGGTTCGACTCATTGTATGTAGCCGGCTTCCCTCAGTTCTTCAAGTATGGAGACTATTTCGTTGATGTGCGAATAGTTTCCTACACTAAGCGAAGCATGTAGAAATCTAAGGCGATCAACTAATTCATTACGGTCGTCCCAATATACATAGTCAAATATCTGACCACTTTCTAGCTTTTTTAAACCTTCGCCATGTATTGTTAGTTCACTGAAGAGATTAGCGAGAATGTCGATTTTTTCATGATCTACGTCTTTATATACACCACTATCTGGATCGTTATCGCGAAAATGTGCATTGGTTAGCTCTAGCAGTTTTTTGTACTCTTGTAAGTCTTTGTGAGAATATCCTTTAGGCTCTCTGCGAAACAGCAATTCGTACAGACCCGGAGTCCCCGCGTGTTTTGAACGCTTCTACGCGCACGATATTTCCTGGTAGAAAGTATATTTCTTTAGCACCGAGGAACCACTTATTATGTTTTCTGTACACTCCGTAGGTCGTGTCATTATTCCGGCTCGTAAACGATATCAGGTATGGTCGGACCATTGCATTAACTTGATGTTCCTTTTTCGGTATTTTTTTCTTGTGCATGGACTCTATACTTGTTAAGTCCTCTTCTTCTCGATCCGGTTCATACTTTCTCTTCTTTACAGTTGGCATTTCATCTTCAACTTCTGTCTTCACAATGATGGCTGGTTCTTCCTTGTTTTTAAGTTCGTCGAGGCGACTAGTGATTGGTTTAAATATCTCCTCATTTTCCATCTCACGTGCAAGTCTGGTTCGTCTAGCAAGTAAATATTTTTCGCGAACAGACTGTATAGCTCGATGAAGGTCACTGGCCAGGTCCGACATTGTACTGGCTGAAAACTTATTGCAAGACCTCCTTATATACTTTTTTTTCGTTCGCAGAAACTTCTTTCTTGTGTTTGGCCAAATCTGAATTTGTTGACAAGTGAGATAGTGATGCTTTCAGACTACTTTGAAAAGTCCTCAGATCGTCACGCCTTTGTGCATTCGATACTTCGATCATGTCACGAATGCGGGAATCCGAGGCTTCCACACGCTGGTCGATGGCAACGAGATACTCTAGTAATTCCTTTTTCACCCCGTCTACTTTTTGAGCAGTAGCGAATTGTATTTGCGGATAACGTCGTCATGAGTCTTGAGAGCAGTACGTAAGTCTCGACTGCTACGGCCGAATTTCGAAATGCTATGACTCATGTTTGGCGATAAACTGATCGAAACCTCGTCTGTACCTGTCCTTATATAGAGGCCAGTCTTTGACTATGACTAGGAATCCGTGTTCTTCTTTCCAACACAAGTAGCACATGTCTTTGAATTCCTGAAACGTCATGTCGGTGTTTACGTGATCGTCGTAAGCGTGGCGTAAATTAAGTTCGTCCATGCGAAACAAAACTATGACATTTGCGTTGTCTCGTAGGAGATGTTTTGGAATACGACTGTACGTCTGACACAGGTAAACGCAGTCTACCTTGGCGTGTCTGCCCATGGAAAAGTACTCTTGTATTATGCCTTGTTTCTCGCACATTACATCGTAGAAAACAAACACGGAATTGGCTTTTGCTTCGCTTGGAGGTACAACATCGGTATTATCGCTAAACGGAAAATACTCCAGACCATCCACCGAGCTTAGAACCGTAGCTAGGCGCTGGTACTTTGGCTGTTGCAACGACTTGGAATACAAGTAAACGTTCTCGAACCGAAGACCGTTTGGCTCCTCCAGTAAACTCAGTAAAACGCATGTTTTACCGCAGTTTGACGGACCCGCCATTATGCAACATACGGCGGAAGGCAACAGTAAGCCATATCGTGATTCACGCGCACTAAATACATCGTCTTGCGTAATGCGTACGGGCAAACACACGTCTTGCTTGACGACCTGCATTGTACTAAAGTAATTGTATAAAATCAAACACATTTATACTTTCTGGTCAGTTGTGCGTAATGACTCGAAAAGGTAAGAACAAAAAACACATCGGTGCAGGACTCGTGAACTCGCTGATAAACAATCTGCCATTCGAGCTACACATTCCCGGCTACAGATTCTGCGGCCCCGGCACTAAACTAGCGAAAAGGTTAGCTCGCGGTGACGTGGGCATTAAATCTCTCGACGAAAAGTGCAAGCAGCACGATATCGCATATTCATTAAGCAAGGATCTGGAATCCAGACACCGGGCCGACGAGATATTGGCACAGGAAGCAGAAGATATAAGTAAATCGTCGAACGCGGGACTAGGAGAAAAAATCGCAGCGTGGGGCGTATCTAAGATCATGAAGGCAAAGACGAAATTAGGACTGGGTGCTCGTCGAAACAGCTCCATCAAGTCAAAGACTAACTCACGCAAGACCAAACGCAAGACTGGTGCAGGCGTGCAAAAAGCCAAGCAAAAACTACAGACTCTCGACAAGAAGATTGTAGGAGGATTTCTTCCTTTGCTTTTGCCTGCATTGGGTGCTCTCGGCGGCCTCATCGGTGCAGCGAGCGGTATAGTGCGGGCAGTCAACACTTCGAAGAATGAGCGCAAGCAGTTAAAAGAAGCACAGCGACACAATGCCAACATGGAAGCCATTGCCATCGGTAAAAAAAAACGGCGCAGGACTCTACTTGCAACCTCACAAATCAGGTTGTGGCATGAAAAAGAAACGAATGAAAAAATCCTAAGTTCCCTGCCGAAACGACCGCTCACCAACGTAGATTTAATAAAGTACGCACGCAAAATTAAAATACCAAATTTCCGTGGCGTGTTTATGCGAGACACTTTGCCCAGCAAGCCAAAGACACGTGAGTGCGCCATAATTAATTTAGACATGTCGGCGGGTCGCGGCACGCACTGGGTGGCCTATGTAAAGTCTGGAAAAAAAGCTACTTACTACGATAGTTTCCGTAATTTACGACTTCCGCCAGAACTTAGGTTGTACCTGGGCCGGTCCACTACGTTGTTTTACAATTACGAAACGGAACAGAAGCCTAATCAAACAAACTGCGGACACTTGTGTCTTCGCTTTCTAACAAACAAAAATTAGCTGACAAATATAAATTGCTACTTAAAGGTTGTGCAGTGACGATAATTTATTAGTGATGTCGATACCACTTACCTTGACAGGTCACGCATCTGAGCTGCGAGCGGTTCATTTCCCGCCTCTGGATTTAGACGGAGAATGGTGTATCGGACTCATAGATTTTCAAACGTATAATGCCATACCGAATATCGACGAAGAAAATTGCAAGATCTGCTTCCTGAAAAGCGATGGGACCGCTCATGAAATACGGTTACCTGTTGGCTCTTACGAAATTGACGACATTGCAAATTACATCAGGGATATGTTACCACAGGATGTAGACTTTCAACTGCGTGGAAATCCAAACACTCAAAAAAGTATTCTAACATGCAGTGAAAATGTCGACTTTACGAAACCTGGGACCATAGGTACAATGCTCGGATTCGAATCAAAGGTGTATGATACAGGAAGAACGTACGAATCTACGCGCGCAGTAAACATTTTTCCTGTGAATGTCATAAGAATAAACTGTAATTTGGCAAGTGGAACGTATCTCAACGGAAGACTAAGCAACATGATGCACGAGTTTTCGCCGACGGTCCCGCCAGGATATAAACTGGTAGAAGTACCGCAAAGTATCATTTACGTTCCAGTCGTCGTGAAGTACGCACACGAAGTCGTCGTCAGAATCGTTGACCAGCGAGGACGATTGGTGAATTTTCAAGACGAAGAAATTACATTACGTCTTCACTTGAAGCTATGGGCATAAAGTTCGTAACACCGAACAGTTATAAAAGAAATCGTATTGCCGTGAATAAGAACAGTTCTCTACCAGACATCGGTGCGTTAACACCTGACAACATAAAGTATCTTCTCAGTATTGGACAAGTGCCGAATAAATATGGAAGAAGAAATCCTCAACGTGGAAGATCCGGTCATTTTTGATGACAGCATTACGAAAATGGAATTGCATGAGTACCAGCCTGATATTTGTACTTTACCTTCGCAGTCATTTCTACGTATAAGAGGCACGCTTACAAAAGCGGATGGTACGCACCCGACAACGACATCAATATCCTGCAATGGTATTCTTCACCTAATCGAGCGCATTACTTATGTTCTCAATGGCGTCGAGGTAGACCAGACGAGAGATTTAGGCATAACATCTGCTATGAAAAATTACCTTTCGCTCACGCCAAATGAACTGTCTGCTGCAAAGATGGCCGGTTGGGCTCTCGAGGATGAATATAAGCTTCCGGTTTATGTCGAAGGGAAGTTCGAAGTTTGTGTTCCCCTGTCCATGCTTCTTGGATTCGCTGAGGACTACAAGCATATAATCATTAATTCGAAACAAGAGCTCGTACTGCTTCTAGCCAACACGCACATTAATGCAATTGTCGCCGCTGCAGAAAACCCTCAAGATGTCTCGCTAACACTACAGTCTATCGAGTGGATGCTGCCCCACATCCAAGTGAGCACCGTTGAGCGAGTCAAGATGTTGAAGAACATAGAAAATGGCAAGAACTTCGATGTGCCATTCCGATCCTGGAGCCTGGAAACTTACCCTGGCTTGCCTCATAGTCAGTGTATCAATTGGATAGTAAAGTCCAGCTTCGCTACGGAAAAACCAAGATACATCATCGTCGGGATTCAGACCGGAAGACAGCTCAATGCAGGAGTAAGTCGCTCCGTATTCGATAACTGTCAAATACGCAATGTAAAAATATTTTTAAACAGCGAAAGTTATCCGTACGTTGACATGAACATGGATTTTGAAAGTGGAAGATTTCTTCTAGCATATCAAATGTATGCCAAGTTTCAGCAAGCTTACTACGGGCGGATACAGTCACCGATACTGAGTCCCGACAGTTTCAAGAACAAGGCACCGTTAATGGTGTTTGACGTTTCCAAACAGGATGATTGTATAAATTCAAACATCATCGACTGTATGATCGAGATAACGACTTGCGGAAATATTCCGCCAATCACCTATGCTTTTTGTCTGATACTTCACGATCGGCTGGCATCGTACAATTGTCGAGACAAACTTGAGAAAATTCTGACATAAATACTGTTTCGTTTTCGATAATAATTTAGTTACGACCGAGCATTGCTAGCGACAAGATGTACTGCAACCTGCAAGGTTTCCAGAGCCAAAATGGATTCGTGCTCAAGGAAATTGCCGTCACTCACGACGGCCGGACTCGAACCCGCAGCTTCCGACCCCCGTATCCGTGGAAACTACTAGACGAAAAAAGTAAACGGTCGAACGAATGGCTATGTAAATATTATCACGGACTAGAGTGGGACGAAGGAAAAATTCCGTACCACCAAGTGAAAAACACTATTGAAGATTTACTAGTTCAAAACGAAATAATCTACGTTGCCGGACCGGAACAGAATAAATGGCTGAGCAAGTTGTGTGATGCGTCAGTTGTAATTGTAGACCTACAGACCGACTACGGCTGTCCTTCCCTGCGCAAGCTTAGTGCAATATACAACGTGCAGCTACGTGACAAGTTTGAACGTGTCTGTGCCTGTACAAACTCGCAGTTAATGCAGAAATGGCACACACAGTGTTAGTAGAGGCCTGCATATATAAATGTCGTACCTACGTACGTGCCTTCAGTTGACGTTCGGCCTGCAAGAAGATGTTTACGTTTCATCCTGCTAACGTGTACGTGTGCGCAAGACCTAGCTTCAGCAGTGTCGAGTACAGCTACTGGGATTCCGGGTATCTACGTACATATACAGAAACCTGTGATGGAGGCGCTCAGCATTGGCGGTTTGCGCACTTTTCTGTGTCCTACGAACCGACTCAGCAGCTGGTAGATTGTTGCGAACCTGGAAACTGTGCCGTCTATCACATGAGACCACACACAATCCTTCCTGCTAGCATCGCTGAGGTAGTCGCCTCGTCTGCATGTGCAACACCAAACATGGACGTTTTGCAACCTGTTGCGACCTATGATGCTTCTACGCAGACGTCCAAACGGTGTGCGTCTCGTCGTCGCAGTTCAGGCAGTGAATCTGTCCCAACTGGCACTGAGCCAAAGCCCAGGCGTAGACGTGGTCACAGACGTCACCGACCATGTCTTGTCGGAGTTGTCGACGTTGCAGAAGATGACCAGCTGGAAACCTGTGTTCCTGATCGCGTGACCGGCGAACCAGTTGGAACCGGAGTCAACGAACCAGTTGGAACCGGAGTCGACGAGTCAGTTCGTGCGGCATTAAAGACTTTGCTTGTGAAAATGCTTGAATACTTAACCTAATATGTATTTGTGTACTTTTAATAAATAAATGTTTAAAACTTGAACTCGTGTGTTTTTTATTTCTACAAAATTTTAGGTACCTAATAAAAAAAATTTAAATACAGACAATATTTTGACTCATGTAGTATACCAGTAGACCACGGGTATATAAGCGAGGTGCAGACGACTGGACCCGTAGTTCACCTCTGGCCGCGGTGCAGTACGGACGTGCTCTCTCCATTAAGTTTCGTGAGATTTAGTTATGTCGACCAAAATAAAAAAGTTTACCGACAGCAGCGGGGACCTCGATGGCAGCAACGATGATGGAGTCGGAGATCCCGATACCATTTGCAGAGGAGACCACGGCAGCGGAGAGCTCAATGGCTGAGGTGTCGACAGCTGTGAAGATCCCGATACCTGCTGCAGAGGAGACAACGATACGTGCTGTTCCGCCATCAGCTGGCGTTTCATCATCCGCATTCCAGACATCAATTAATGAAGAGCGTACATCGCATCAATGCAAATATTGTGGCGCATCATTTACTATCACCTCAAATGTTCGCAGACATGAAAGAAGCAGCTGTCAGAATAATGTACAAAGAATACAATTTCAGTTCAATAAATGCAATAAACTAATTTCACGTCTCGATAGCTTACATCATCATTATAAAAATGCTCCGAGAAGTATAATGAACATGGTTATTGTTTTGACTCATGTGTTGAACAAGCAAATGAGACTATATAAGTGAGACCCCAGGTGATATGTACTTCAGTCTGTCTCTGACTGCGGTGATGAACGGCTCGGATAGTTAGACTTGTATAACATAATAGACCAGTATCTAGCTATCCTTGAGAACTCGATGGCATCATTACCAGTATCAACACCAACCTGGATCGAAGGTCTACCATCATCAGTGCAGAGCACGATGACAACGACGTCTACAGCTACACCTGCTCTCTCAGCACAGCAGGAGATTTCGACGCGTGCAACATCTTCCGCAGAGCAGACCTCAACGGCTTCAGAAGTTAACATGTCAGCAGTGTTACAATGGTTGTCAACAGTTCCAGTGGCATTGATGAAGGAAGGAGCATTCAACGGTGTTCCATCACCCGACTGCACATACTGCGAGAAGATCAAAAACATGAAATTACGTGATTATGTAATACACAATTGTAGTAGTAACTCTGAACGCATTAAATATCAGTGCAACAGGTGTTTAAGCAAGTTTATACACTATGGAAGATTAAAACGGCACCTCAGGAATTGTAATAGACTAGGTGTACATTCATCAGAATCAAGCTGTATATTTTGTAACAAAACATTAGCAACTATTCGAAGTGCAAAACAACATGAAATATATCACTGTCCTTTTAATGAGGTCCATAATTCGTCTTTGTGTGAAAATTGTGGTGTACCAATATGTCGACCTGATAGACTGAATAGACATTTCAAGTCATGTAAAGGACTTAGTCCATACAATAAGAAGACTGTTTGAATCAAGCAATCCACAAAAGGCTTTAGTAATTTGTCAGTGTTTTTTTTGTATTTGTAGTAGTGTAGTATGTATGTAATAAAAGTATTTTTAAAAGAACTTGTGGTGTTTTTTATTTTCTCAAACCTGCCACTTTAGTGGTAGTTTTTTAAAATATTAAAGTTGGTTTGTATCGGCTATGGATCGAACCAAGGACCTTAGTCGATCCAATCAATCATTATATGGATTACAAATTTATTTGATGAATTTTGGAATTATTCCCGATTTTCTAACATAAAAAATACGGATTTCCAAGATGATGTCTAAATTTCAAGATGACGACCATAACGATAATTGCAACATTAATAGAATCCAATATGGCGGTCGTAACATAAAGTGTAACGATGACATAGTACTCAACCGAGATGGCGGGCGTAACGAAACATGCATCATTTATATAATCCAAGATGTCGACCGTAACGATAACTGCAACAGTGGTTTTTATGATTTTTATTATTTGATTCGATTATTTAATTTTTTTAATGATTTTTAAAATTTTTCCCGATTTTCTAACATAAAAATTGCGGATTTTAAAGATGGCGACCGTAACGGAAATTGCAACGGTGACCTCATAATCCATGATGGTGGTTCTGTCTCGAACAGGTGGTGCTATTATTACTTTAAATTTAAAAAAAATTACAAGTCCAAATATGCATGTTATTTTTATATATACCTTATTTAATTTTCAATCTGGTAAATGTCTCGATGGCCGAGCGGTTAAAGGCGTATGTTTTCCAACCTAGAGATCAGAGCTGCGATGGTTCGAATCACATCGTTTACAATGTATTTTGCATAAAAAAATTAATTTGATATGTCGATAAGGACCATAATAGCTCTGGTAAGTAATGAAACATCGACCTTATGTGATGAGACAGAGTGACGCTGGCGCTATCTAGGAACAAACAACTGAAACAAAGTCGACGGTATTCAAGATAGCGGCCTCCAGTGGAACAGAAAAAAAAATCAAGAGCACCGCTGTCGCTATCTAGGAACAAACAAAAGAAATAATAACGACGGTATCCAAGATGGCGGCCTCCAGTGGAACAGAAAAAATCAAGAGCGACGCTGGCACTATCTAGGAACAAAACTGAAACAAAGTCGACGGTATTCAAGATGGCGGCCTCCAGCAGAACAGAAAAAATCAATATGATGACAGAGACGAAAATTTCATCATAATGAGTGGGGCGCTCGATTTAAAGATGGCGGATTTTAAATTGGCGACCGTGACCTACTTGTCCCGTTACGCAGTGTCCCGTTACGCTTATTGTACATGGCGGATTCAAAATGTCGGATCCAAGATGGCGGATCCAAAATGGCCGTCGGGGTCAAGGTCAAGGTCAAACGTCAAGGTCACAACCATCCAAGATGGCCGCCGTGACGTCAGAATCCAAGATGGCGGACACCGGCACCGGCACCACCGCCTGGCGCCTGTTTCCGGAGGAACCAAACTATACTACTCACCCAGAACCCAGTTTTATAAAATTTACTAAACATGCATTTATTCAAATCACGTCCATTCCTACCTATTAACTAGATAGTTTTAAAATTATCTTACCTTGAATGTCTCCCACTCTTGTAAAATAACGTCAGAAAACGAGTCAGCTAAACATGTAAACAGTAGCGAAGATAGTATCACAAGCATCTTCTTTTCCATCTTGACGTTAGTAAGGGGACAGATCCTGTTGGTAAGAGAAAACAATAACAGCTGAAACAGTAGTGGTGAAACAAAATGTAATTTTTGTGTGATAAAATTGAGTCAATGTTATAATAATTGTTAATAATTTGAAATGATTTTAGCAATTAAATAAATGATTATAATTAAGGTTAATTTAACTTTAATCTTTAGAGCTTTTACATATATCATTGATACATAAATAAAAATTATATTTTCCCAAGATCATAAATATTTAACCATTATATATTTAAATTTATTTAGTTTATAAGTGGACTGGAAAAGTCAAGAAATTTTATTTTTACGAAAATCGAATTAAATTTTAAATAAATAAGTAGCAGCCTATATATTATAGCAAACACATGTGGTTTAAAAATTATAGAATTACAAATAAATACACAAATAAATTGGGCTTCCATTGTTCCCTATTTTTATTTCACGTTTAAATTATTTTAATAATCAGAGAAGTTCAAACAGTAAATTTAAAATTTAAGTTTATGTCCACACCAGAAATAAATTAACACTAAATGAGTATAAATAAACCAAGAATAATTTTTTGGCCGTTACTAATAAATAATATAGGATTAGGTGTTCCAATAACAAGTTTTCTTGTTTTAATAGGTAAAATGTTAAATCCTATGCACGAAATTGATAAATTGTATTTATAAATGTTGGTGCATATTATTAGTAACATCTAGGGGAAGTCCCGTAACGCTGGACGGCACCTAGCGTTGGAATCTCGTACTGTATCGGCAAGTCACAATGCATTCGATTCAAAAATGGTTGAAATGGGCGCGAGGGAGCGTAGCGATACAGAGCCGCGGGGCGCGGTTTGCCAGTGACGCAAAAATCCACGGCAGGAAAACAATGCTTCATATAGATCCAGGTGAGTGTAACTGCTAAGTTATTGTGTTTAAGTGATTACGGCCGTTGTTAATAAAGGTAGTGTTCCATTATTATTATTATTATTATTATAAAGTTTTTGTTGATTTCCAAAACAGTTTTGGTGTGGAACATTTAATTTTGGCGATTCCCTGTCCCGCAGGAGCGAACACAAATTTGTCCCCTAACACCTGACAGTTAACAAGTTAGTTGTTTATCCTCGTAAGTGTTTATACGCATTAAAATAATTTTTGTACGTGGTTTTAAAGAATAGAAGAACGAAGAGAGATCGAAATGGAAGCACGCAGGTGTATGAATTGACCCCCTCGGGTTCTCTGCCTGTCGTGTTAGGTCTGACCTTCATGTCTGATGGCATGGCTCGCCTGGCAGGCCTCACCTCCAGTGCCGGCTGTGTTCTGAAAGGCATGAGATTTTGCATTACAGCTAAATAAATAAACTAAATATTTTCTTTCTTCTTAATTGAAGTGGGCTGGCTGGCAGCCCAGCGGGAAACGACGAAAGTCGCCCCCGAAACAACCAGTGCCATCCCAACCAATGCGGACAGCAATGTCCAAGCCCCCAACCCCCTGCATGGTAGACTCTTTTCTACTCTGTCCAACTCTTCTTCCAGATCCATCCTTCTGTCTCCCGTAAGCTTCCTGCTTGTTTTTTATGCATAACATTTTTGCATCCCGCATGTTAGAGCCCAGGGTTTTCCCTGTGTCTATGCAGGTTTTACCTGGGCTCAAATTATCTAGTTTTAGTCTAGTATAGTCAGTGAGGGGAGTTAGTCATGGCGCCAATCGCTGCCATGGCTGGCCAATCCCCCTCCTATCACATGATGCATGCTTCCTCTCCTGCATAGCTAACCCCTGCATGTTTAGAGCGTATGGGCTTCGGCCTGAGACGCACTTAGTCTCCCTCCCTAACCCGGAACCCTCCCCAACACACTTAGTTTTTAGTTAGGTTAAAAAAATTAACCTCAATAGGTAACTCTGTCCTAATAATGGCGACTGCAGTGTAAACCGAAACGTCGGTGATATATTCGCCTTGGGCGAGGCTACAACCCAGAATACAAGCCACTTCAGACAATGGCACCGAAAGCCTGCGATCTTTATAAGTTTCATCACTGTCTTCGATCATGTGAACTTCAGGTACATCATATTCTTCGATCATGTCATCACAGTCTTCGATCATGTCAGTTTCAGGTGTTTCATCACAGTATTCGATTGTGTCAGCTTCATGTCGTTCTCTGTTGACGCAATTTCATGGAGGTGACTAGAATTTGGTGTAAATATATTTTCATTTCCCATGAAGATGCTTCTTTCTTCGTTAGTTTTAAATTTTAAATTATTAGCGAGATCTGGGATAGAATTTTCATTATTTGCTTTTTTACATTCTTCGTGATCATTTTGATCGTCTAATGTTTTGCCTTCGTTCCACTTCTTTGGTGTTGTAGACTCATCCACATTATCTTTATTCAGCTTAGTTGTACAGGTCTTACGATGTTTATTCAAGAAATCTCTTCGACCAAAGGATTTCTGACACTGGATGCAAATAAATAGTTTTAGTATGTCACCAAATTACACTTAGTCCTCTCATGAGTTTAGCATTTTTTTTTTCTCTAGGTATTCTACTTGCAGTCTCTACAGCGGTGTCCTTTCGATAATACTACATGCATCGAACCGAGATCCATATTATCTTTTGCGAGTAATGCCACATGCAATCTGAGAGTTTTTAATTGTAACAATAAATTAAATAGAATTTTTGGTATTTCATCGGCGAGAGTTAAGTTATATCATACAAGAAACATGTCGCAATTAGTTCCTATTCTTTTCAACAGATGGTACGTGTCGTGTTGGGGTAAATATTATTTATGTTTTACGAGATCCATATTATCTTTTGCGAGTAATGCCACATGCAATCTGAGAGTTTTTAATTGTAACAATAAATTAAATAGAATTTTTGGTATTTCATCGGCGAGAGTTAAGTTATATCATACAAGAAACATGTCGCAATTAGTTCCTATTCTTTTCAACAGATGCTACGTGTCGTGTTGGGGTAAATATTATTTATGTTTTATTTGGAATGCAGGGTACTCTCTCACGATCGTAAGAGAAGGAGGGCTTAGCTAGAAATCAAGGACTGTATGCAGTGCTCCAGCTGCCATGGGTGGGTTCATGAAGCATGTGTAGACATTCCTGAATGTGCAGATGCCTCACATGCGATCGATGCTGGATATTTTGAAAATGTCCGACGCTTGGGGTTCGAAGTTCAGTCCGTCCGTTACTACGTGCCACTTGCAGTGATTGCATTTTTTAATCAAAGTTTAATTGGCAATGATGGGGCACTTGGAGCATTTAAAGCATTGGAGCGGTTTGAGCACTTGGAGCTCGACGGTTTATGGCGGCTTGCTTTTATGCGTCTTTAAGCCGCTTTAGAGTACATTTTCGATTTCCAAATTTTAGAATTTTTTGCTGTTTTTTTTTTTTATAAAATGTAATTTTTTAATTTCCTTATTTTGTGTGTTTTGAAGGGGATTTTAAAAAAACTGGACATTTTTGCGGATTTTGGGGAATTCTGGGCAGATTTTGTCAAATTTTAAAAACATATATATATTTGGCAAATTTTTAGGGTCAAGGTCATCTAAGATGGCCTCCGTGACGTCAGAATTCAAAATGGCTGATCATATCCTCCATCCTCACCCAGAACCCAGACGCAGTATGCCCTATTATATATTACTGACGAATACACTTTTTTTTTTAACCATATCACATACTTGGTTCTGAAAGTGCCTCGTGTCCGAATCTATATCTCAAGAGCCAGGAATAAATTAATTTATGAGCAAAAACGCAGAAACTTAAGTTTTGTTATAAGTCATTAAATTTTTATTTTAAATGTTAAAGGAAAGAAAGTATAAATGTTATTTTTCTTTGAATCTATTTACTTAAAAGTCAATCATTTCTAAAACTAATGATTTGATCGTATTTGAGGACTTGATTGTCCCATAAATAGTCAGAAGTTAATTTCAAGAACTCGTATTAGCTTAAACGCACTATGCCTATACTAATCCCATCATAACCAAAATGAATGTGTTACTCTGTGTCTTAATTGATAAGCGCGTTTAAAACATTTCAGCGCCGCGATAAAAGTTATGTGTAAAACTCTTTAAAGGAATAGTTACCTAAATTATTTTTCTTTCTTAATTATTTAAAAAAATTTAAGTGATTTTATTTGAATCAATGCATGTATAAAATACAGTTTTAGAGATAATACTGAGTCTTTATTAAGAAAATTGTAGCATAACTTTATATTTTAATTCATTCAAGCAGAATTTTTTTTAAAACCATCGAGAATATAATAGAATATACAAAAATTTTACTTCATTTTGTTGTCATGCTTTTTAATATGCGCAGTTAATACTGGAAAGCTATTCAGAGAACGGTTTGGAAATAACTATAACTATTGGATGTACTGGGACGACACAAAGCATACATGCCCTGGTAATAATCCGAATTGTAGTGATGCAGTGATTTTCGTGTAAGTGTACAAATTTACAAATATCTTTAATTTGACATGAATATTTCTATTCCATTACAAAAAAAAATTAACAGTGCGGTATTTGAGTTTTTTGTGGAGTTGTGGAATAAAGCATTTTCCTTAAATTCATCTGTGTGCTCTCATTCCTTCTCAACATTTCATGAGACAGCACGTATCACCCTCTGGAGGTTCACCGGTAGAGTTCCGTACATATATTGTGTAGTAAATTATGCTTCTCTAGTTGTGTTCTATCACCTAATAAAGTATGTGCCACGCCTTTTTATGTTTATATAATTAAACACACCAATAGTCACCATTTCTTCACTACCCATCAGTGAATACTTTCGTACCAGGTAATAATTTCCCGCAGTAATTTTTTTTTCAAACAAAACAAATAAATTGCAGTCAAAGAAAATTCATTTTCTCATGTGAAAGTGCATGATGACTTGCTTTATTGCTACAAGTTTGAACATGCAAATCTATACTAATATTATAAGCTGAAAAGTTTGTTTGAACATGCTAATCTCAGGAACCACTTGTCCGATTTGATAAATTCTTTCAGTGTTGGATAGTACATTTATCGAGGAAGGCTATAGGCTATATTATATTATCAATAACATTAGGGATCCTCACTAAAAGTCCAATTTAGAATCAAATGCTTTGGAGGGGGTTAGATACAACATGCAGTACACGTACGAAGTGTGTGTTGACAATGACGCAGGCGCATAGAAGTTTGTTTCCTTTTGCATATTAAAATTGTTGCCACGCACTAGATGCCTTATCATTCTTAAGTTTCCCATACAAGTAAAAAACACCCGTGTGATATTAACAACGAAGGAATCAGTACCCTCATAAGAGTTCAATCAGTATTTAAATACTTTTTATCACTTTAAATCGCAAACCTAAACTATTTTTTTTTCTCTCTCTGTATTTAATTTGATTTTTATTGCCCTTTTTTCAAGTTTATATATTTTACAGACTTGAAACTTCACAGTTATGTTCCTTATGGGGGACGCACCACAACGCCGAAATACCACAACGCCGAACGTACAATAACGCCGAATACCATAACGCCGAATTCCAAATTGACCACAACGCCGACGACCCGAAAACTGCCGTGTACCACAACGCCGAATGACCACAACGCCGAAATACATTAACGCCGAAAAATGTCATTGCAGTACTGCCACAAAAACAAACTCAGAAGAAAGTCACTAAATATACTGAAAGAGAATTCAAATGTACAACAACGCCGAAATACCATAACGCCGAATGCCACAACAACGAATCTACAATATGACCATAACGCCGAAACCATTATATGACCATACGGCCGAACCCATTATATGACCATAACGCCGAAATTCTAATATGACCATAACGCCGAAACCATAACTTGTTGCCTACCTGCCAGGCATTTAAATGCTGTATTCGTAAGATAAGCGCACTCTCTTGCAACTGTGAAGCTAAACATACAGCCAACATGTTTATCTTTTTGCACATTCAATATCAGTACTGATTTTTCCCCTAGTTAAAACATAACACTTTATTATTTTTTATAGGACAAATGGAACATTGATCGAAATCCTTACTAATATTATAAAAGCGAAAGTAACTCTGTCTGTCTGTTTGTCTGTTTGTTTGTTACCTTTTACCGGCTGAACGGCTGAACGGATCGTAATGAAATTTGGCCAGGAGATAGATTATATCCTGGGGATAGACATAGGCTATATTTTGTCTAAAAAAAAAAAAAAATTTTAAACGGGTTAAAAAAATATATATTAATTTTATGTAATGTGTGTCATAGATATACAAACTGTTAGTGTGATTCCTCTATGTCTGCCGAGCAATAGCTTTCAAGCCATTACATTACGTTTTGCTATTGTAAGGAACTAAGTAGCGAGTAAGAAAAAAATAAAGATCTTGACAGTTTGTAGTGTCGCCATATTTGTTTCAATTTTCAATACCGTTTTTGTATATTACAATTTAAATTGCAGAAAAAAAATTGGTTGTCTGTAAAGTCGGTTTACGGACGATAGTTTAACGTGACAACGTCATAACAAAACATTGATGAAATGATTGATCCAGAAGAAAAGGAAATATAATATTCGGCCTGAGACTGAGCCGAAATAGGTTTTTGCAACCAAACTATTTAGGCATTAAAAATATTATATTCTTGGAGGAAGAATTTTTTTTAAATTGTTCTATCTTTTGTATGATAAAATCTACCTCTGCATACTTTTATGAATAAAATTTAATCATTTTTATTGAATTATCACTATTTTGTATGGATACAAAGGAGTGAAATGAAATGTACAATTTAATTAATAAATTTACTTTTATTTGCATTCATTATTCAAATATATTTATTACTTTTGAAATGTTACGTGCGCCGTATTTATTTTTACAAGTAAAAAAAAAAATTCCGCACCTGCAGGGATTCGAACCGACAACCTTACGATTAGAAAGTTCAGTTCAGTTTCAGTTTAAAGTTTTTTATTAATACATATTTTGCACTGTACAGTTTTGGTATTTACAACAGGCATGGATTAGAAAGTAGCGTCGCTGACCGCTAAGCCACGAGGCCATATTTGATAATTGATAGTTTCAGATGTAATATATACCTTTATAAAAATTTTGTTCACGGTAGGGGAATAATATTATTTCGTTTTAATAACTCGATTTTATAGCAAATACGCATCCCAAATTCACCAAACTTATTTATAAGGTGTTACAATATTTTTTAAAACATTGTGCAAAAGATCCCGGTTGTAATTTGAATTATTATGTGTAACTGTAAAACACCATTGTTGGTTCAAAACGTATTTGAATATTCAACATTACTTTTAAATAACCGTACCGATTGTGCTGAAAATCGGTGGACGATCGTTAAATTACATAATAATAATAATTCAAACGACGAAAATATGATTGAAAAGTCAAATCGATGGTTGTTCCAATCGAGTGGAAGAGAGATGCCACGCATGCGTACAATGAGCATGAAGAGAGATGCCACGCATGCGTACAATGAGCAAACAGAACACATCCGTAGTGGGACATCCGTAGTGGGACACCTTTTCATGCGTGCAGCCGGCGTTCATCGATTTATTAGACGTTGTCACGTCAAAAATCATGTTTCATAGACACATAAATAGTGAGTGTGTGTCATTTCTCTATGTCCACGAGGTCTCGCCGCGTCAATTTTCTCCTTGGGGCGAACCCGTCCGCTTAATTAAATAAACAGCTTTTATCGTTGAATGATTTCATGATTTATTTCATGAAAATCTGCTCTCATAAAAAAGTTAGTTTTATAGACATTCAATATGTCTCTCTCTCTCTCTCTCTCTCTGAAGACCAATCTATGAATCGTTACAAATTTATTTCCTTTATTTTTTTTTTAGTTTGATTTGATACAATATGATTTCACTAAAAATCAATTTCTACCCCTTCCTATTTTCATTTCCACATTACGAAGTTTCACTTCTTCCACGCGGAGGGACTCCACGCAATATTTTTGCATGCAATTAAAAACTATTTTTTAATGATGCCAAAGAAGTATAACTTCTCATGCGCGTACCTATGTACACGCACCCATTTTTTTATTTAATTTCTTCTATCTATATTTTTTCTCCCTACCTAGGTCACTCATAATTCTTTTAAATTTCACGTGTATGTTTTCAATGTCATTCGAGTTGTACAATTTTTTTTGTCTAATTGGTCATTATTTACACTTTGTTTCATTTTGGAAACACACGTATTTTAGGTATTATGACAAATAAAAAAAATTTGTTTCACTAACATTCTTAGGTTTTTATTGTGTGGATAGTTTCAAGTTTAATATTATGTAGGTACCCTACATAAATTCTTAAACTTATAAATTTCTTCGAAATTTTTTCATAGGTTGCTAGGGCCTACTAATATTTTCTATTTGTCAATAGTGTTATTTTTTTTACAGTACCTACTTATTTGCAAGGAGTTTGGTTTAGTGTTTATAATTTATCTGCTGAGCGTCAAGAGTCTTAGGGCTGCTGAGACCGAAGACCAGAAATATTTATCAGTTATATAATATATTGTTGAAAATTTTGAATTTTACTATTTCAAGAAAGTTGATTTTTTTATTAATTAGAATAGTTACGTGTAATTGCCATCTTCCTTTATTTCATATTAAACATTATGTTTGGTTGAGTGTGAGATAATTTTATTTATGTATGTTTTAATTTCATTTAATTTCTTATATATATTCTTACCTACCTACTTCTATTAAATTTCAGGCAGATGTTAACATTGTCATTCCAGTTGTATATTTTTTTTGTCAAATTAGTTGTTATTTATACTTTTTGTTTCATGTTGGACTATGTTTTTTTTTTTTTTTTTTTTACTTAATTCAAAGATTTGTGGTGTGTACAGGGAGTGATATCTCTATTGATTTATATACTCCTTTGGATAAGCGGAATATTGCCACCACAGTTTAACATATAAACAAATCCTACAAATGTTTTAAATATTATGACAAATAAAAAATAGTTTCACAAACATCCTTAGTTTTTTTTTTGGTGTGTATAGTTTTAAGTTTAATATTACGTATGTACGTAAATTATTAAACATACAGTTATTTATTAACTTATTTAGATATTTATTCATAGGTAGGTAATAAGCTTTCTATTTGTCAATATTGTTATTATGGTAGATAGGAGTACAGTAAATGCCTACATTCTTATATTCCTTTATATCTCTTTCGATTTGGAGTGTTTCCGAGCCATTCGGGGTCCTCAACATAACCCCCCTTCCCCCCATGTGGTTAAAGCCCCAAAATTTCGAAAGCTTAAAAAATTTTAAAAATCTATCTCTTTCAATTTTAAGTGTTTTCGAGCCATTCAGGGTCCTCGAACCCCCCGCCCCCCTCTGGGAACAAAGCCCAAAAATTTCGACAATTTTAGGAACTTCAAATATCTATTCTTTCGAGATGGACTGTTCCAAACCATTCGAGGTCCTGATCCCCCACCCCCCCCCCCCCCCACCTCCTCAAAAGTGAAAGCCCCAAAATTTTGAAATATAATAATATATATAATTGGATGTTGGCATGTATGACGTCGATAAACTCTTACACCGTTTGACCGATCGCCATGAAAGTTGGCACATCGAAGTGTTTTTATCATGGAGAAGGTTTTTATGCTAACCATTTTTTTATAACTCACCGCTAGATGGCGCTGTAGCGCATCAACCTCTAAACCTTTCAACCGATCGCCATGGGTAAACAGATAACCATAGGTCACAGATACACAAACAGTAATTGTGTGTCATTTCTTAATGTCCACCACTATCCATTTTGCTGTAACTCGCGGACAATATATGTATCACCCGGTGTTCAGCCCGGGCAAAGCCGGGTACTGTAGCTAGTGAAATATATTTTTGAAAGAATAATTTTTTTTTTTACAATTCAAGGTCAAGTTGAAGGTTTTTTATTTCGAAAATGCAACGTTTTTACAAGGGTTTCGAGAAGAGGAGGCGGCCTTTTGAAATGTTAGAGTTGATTTGAGGAAATAAATTAGATATGAAGTAGCGCCGGGAATGATGGGCAGGAGAAACACGAGATCCCGAAAAATTTGCCAACTTTCGTTGAAAATTGGACCCGGATCGCCTAGGTGGGAGGCTAATGCTGTAGCTAACCTCCACTCTTGCAGTTACTAATATATTATTCGATTCAGACTTACGTAGTTATAACAAAAATGATAGGGTTACCGCTTAAAGTCCCGCAGGTACACGCTGCACAATGAAAACGCTGCATGCTCGTTCAATTGCTTGTGCGTGAAGGGCGACTCAGAGTTGGAGACACCGAGGATAAGGGCGGTATATCGATTTAGTGTCATTCACACAAGTAACCTGTGAGTGGACGAGCGTCTTAAAACATTTGTCTCAATAAGTGTAGTAGTTTGTAGTTCGTAATTTACACATAAAGTATTTTTTAAAATGTACGCTTTTTGCAAATAGTGCACCACTTGTCTGCAAAAAAAAGTATTATACCATTTTAGGCTATTTTCATAACAATATTTACAATACTTTAGGTGCATAAATTTAAAAACTATTTGATTCAATGCTATAAAATAATGTAAATAGGCTATACATAATTGTATAATACTGTCGAAATAATGAAGAGATTCTTTAAT
Source organism: Bacillus rossius redtenbacheri (assembly GCF_032445375.1). Taxonomy (NCBI): domain Eukaryota; kingdom Metazoa; phylum Arthropoda; class Insecta; order Phasmatodea; family Bacillidae; genus Bacillus; species Bacillus rossius. Next base: position 277,179,945 of record NC_086330.1, on the reverse strand, counting down.
ACCAATAAGCATACTATATTTATATTTAAAAAAATTATAACCACTGTAAAACTAACTGGCATTTCCCTATGGAGCTCACCTACATGTGCCTAAACTGCATTGTAGCATGTCAGAATAATTTTTTACAGATTTAGTAAAGTGTCTTTATGCTGTTTATCTATGAAAAAAAACACACACTTCTTTCAAGAAAACATGCGCAATACAAACACCTTTTAGGTCGCGTCTAAATAGCCAAAACTGGGGTGTTTAGGGTGCTATTTCAGAAAATGTACTAGCTGGATAAAAATGAACTAAAGGGCGTTGCAATAGGCGGGCCCCTTAAAGGCGTTCAAGTGTGAAAAATTCACAGTTTGATGTTTATTATTAATATCGTTAATTCTGTATACATTAGTTGTAAGCATAGTTTGCATATTTTTCTCAAAACAGCTTGTTAAAGACAAAATATGCATGTTACACGAGCATACAATAAGTAAAAACCAATATTAAATTATTCAGAATGAAATTACATGCGATAGGCAATATGCTGAAATATACCCATAACGAAATAATTTCTTCTTTTTTTTTATAATTGCTGAGTTTTCGAATTTTTTTTGTAAAATACGAGGTTCTTCTGGTATTCATGTGATATCTTTGGGTTATTATATCCAGTTACGTGAAATTATTTAAGGAGGTTGTTTAGACCGGCCACTATAAATACTGTGCAGAGCTTCAGCAGTTCACGTATCACACAAGTGTACCGCGTGTGTGCTCGGCACTTGCTACCAATACCACTTAACATATGTTACACGTGTTCCTAGACCATTGATGCCAGCTTATACAATCCTCTATATAAATAACCTCTTTTGGAAGCTGAAAATGGCTAAAATGGTTATTTTCACCGTCAATTTTAGGTTTGAAAATAAAGTTTCACTGACTTGAAAATGGTTTAGGAACGTGCAAAAAACCTTCATATTTAATATTTCGTCATAAAATGATAGGATCCCCACTGAAATTGCCTTAGAGGGGAGTCTTCGACAATGTTGCTGCATGTCAGAAGACCGCCTGGCGGATATAGGCGTTAGGACCTTGATGCGCGTGTCTGTATCGCTCTTAGCTCTCCCGTCCTTCCCACGCCTCGAACATTAAAAACATACCCGCTATCAGGCGGCCACCTTAAATCGTTGCGCAATATTTAGGATTCCTGCGTAGAACTGTTTCACAGCGGAAAGTTTTAACATATTTATGTTGAAATCATCTAATAAGATTATATCTTCATATTTTTCTAACATGTTACATAATTCATTTTCAAGGTAGGCCGTTCTCGGTAAAGTGGACACTTTGAAAATCACTACTATTTGAATAACAACAACAACCAAAATTAGATTTCGTGGAGGTTTCGGACATATAATTTTTGTTGGGTTGAAAAAAAAACAGACTATCCTGAATAGAAAAATATAAATATTTAGCATAAATAAGTAGTGAAAGGATACAAATTGATCGAGAGAAAAAGGTAACCAGGTGCTCAGAAGTGTTAAATTTACCATGAACAGTCTTCAGTTTAATTAGTATATGGAATATACCTATATATATATATTTTTTTTTTGCTTGTAAAGGACCCTAACGGCAATATCCCTGTGCTTATGACGTACTTCTGCTGATAAGTATTCATGCCTACCTGGCATGAGAAAGTCTAAGGCAGTCACTTTTATGCTTTTGTGTATATATATCGCTATTCCTACACCTGATATTCCAGTGATTCATTCTCATTTATGAACGTCTTTAAAAGCGCAGAGGGCATGCTAACTTTCCTTACACTGGACACATTTAAAATACACTTTCTTTCTATTGATATGTTATTTAAAAATCAATGCTCAAACGATACAATTACATAAATGTTACAAATACACAAAAACACTCCTAAGTGGCAGACTAAGTACTAATATAAAAGATTATAATTCTATTACGTTCATGTACACTCACACCCACAAATATACAGATCTGAATAAACATTTTGCGTGATGTCAGTGTCATCCCCTCAGCCATGGGATGACTAATCTGATGTCGGTAAACTGTTCCAAGCTTATGACAAGGCATTGGTGGATGACTTTGAATATAAATTAGTCTTGCATAGTGGTGTTAACCATCTATTGTCACTTTAAGAGCGGTGTTTACAAGGTGAAAATAATTCAAATATGAAAATAATTTTTTTTTAAGTTATGAAGCGTGGAAGAATTTAGTATTTTAGCGCCAGTGGTATGGCAGATCACAACCAGCATTCAGTAATTGCGTAAATATGTGTGTATTATCATCATCTATAGTCCATTATATCCCTCACATCGTTGACACACTACTAAATGAACGTTTATAATAGTAGTTATAGTACTTAGTAGTTGATGGTAGACGTTGTTTGTTTACAATGTGGGATATGTACCACCCCGCCCCCCCACTTAAGTCCCTAAACAGGTTTATGGCAGTGTGAGGATGATTCAACCAAATATTTTAGGACAATATAGGAAAGTCATCAAAAAAACGGGCGACACATTCAGCAGCGCATTCTGGCGGCATAGCCTGGACCTACGTTGTAAGCGCATTTGAGACAATGTTATTTTGATAGTTTTGAATGGACGTTTTTTCTTTGTTTTCTCCTGTTTAAGTTATTTATAATGTCTGGAAAAGTTTGTGCAATGTTTGGTTGCAATAATTACGATGTATCTAGCTGTTAGAAGTCGTTTTTTAGTTTTCCGAAGGCTGAAACTATAGCCAAATATCTTAATAGGAACTACAATATTTGCTATAGCCATGTTTACTTGTGTATAGTTAAAATCAAATATTCCTTTTCCACTGTTTAAAAATGATAGTGCCTTATTGGAAACAATGATACCTATTTCAACATTCAATGTTTTAAAATATTTTTTAATCTATTTTTAATATAATTTTGTTTTTAAATTTTTATTGTATATTTTTAAACTAGAGCATTACCTAAAAAATAATATAAATATCCTCAAATTTGTATTTTTGCGCTCCACTCATGCTGAATGACTTAGTTGTCACTGCAGTATTTCAAGCAGTTTACCTAAATTATTGATTTCAAAGGTTTTATGTTTGGTTTTCAACATAAAAATAATGTAAATTAGTTTTAAGTTTTTGGTTATGTTAAATAAATTAAATTAATCTCAATTTTATAAGTGTTTGGTTGACTTCATTTAGCAACATTAAAAATACTTAATTTTGGTTCGGGACAATTCATATTCAATTTTTAAGTTGTTTTTTTCACTTTAAGCAGTTCCTCGAGGAAATTTTTTTTCAACTTTCACGGAATATTTATAAAATATGTGATTTACAAAATTTCAGGTTTAGAGTTAAGTACCTATGTTTCATTATTAAAAACTGTCTGATTTGCGTCATTTGGTTGTCTGTTATGTTTACAGTAACACTATATTTAATGGTCTTAAAAATCAATATAGCTCTGTAAATTGGGTAACTGTTTTGAAATATGAATACTCTGTTTCAGTAAAAATATATTGACCGTAAATTTATTTCACGATAACAACAATATTTCAAGAGACGAGAGTAAATCTGTGCTGGTATCTCCCATTGTAATACATGGGAATTTTAATTTCGCGGGCGTTCCTTTAGGCAACGCCACCAGGGTCGCTGCTGTCGGGTGTCGCCATCTTTCACCATGTTAAAAGGCTCGAGTTTCCTATATTGTCATTCTAAAATATTTGGTTTAACCATCCACCACCACCCCCACACTCCTACTACAAAACACTCATTCCGCACAGTGACATTGACTATCTAGGGTGGACAGCATAACCTCCCGCAATTTGTTTTGATTTATTTTTGTTAAATTTTTATTTTTTTATTTTTATTTTACAGAAACAAAATGGAAACAAGTGTTGTGATTTAATTGTTCACGTGATTTTCGTCGTGATGAATTTTAACGAACTGCTGATTTTCATGGTAAAATATTTACTATAAGTAGCCTATATATGACAAGTTGGAGAAAAACAATAAAATGAAATGTTTAAACGTAAGACGAGGAGATTTATGCCTTCCATTATTTCGGAATTCCTTTCCAAATGTCTATTTAATATGTTTCCAGATATACTACCGTACATATACAAAGATTTAAAAAGTAATTAATTTGATACTCTTAGTTTTATGTGACGTCACGCTTGCTATTTACCGGCTGTTTTTCTTACGGGTCTGTGTAGTTGTAGAAAGAGAAAAATACGGACGGAACGGAACAACGATCCGTTTTCGTTTTCGGTCCTGTCTGTTCCGTTACCGTTGCATTTTAGAACAGGCCTTACTAGAAAAACGTAACGATTTTTCACTATACGCACAGTACCTACTGCATCACGGCAACGTAAATTTATGGCAAACCCAATAGAATATCTGACCTACGCTTTCGAACTGAACATACATATATTTAGTTTACATAAATATTCACACTGTCGACTACGAAGTTGTCACGTTTTGTGTTCTGGACTTTCCGGCGCTCTTCGTTGACTTGGAAAAGAACAGACGAGTAAGTGACAACAGCGCGCCTTCCTTAGCACACTGGCCGCGCCAAGCACCTCCTAGCAGAGCACTCCACGCATTCTAGCGGGCTCTTCGGAAGCAACGTTTACCCTCGCGGTATAGAGAATAGTTTGTTCTTGGGCTCCTGCACGAACCAATTACCTTTCTTGAACGCAGTAAACTTACGAACGGGACCTAACTCTAGCTCTATCAGTTTACATACATGCTATTTTACTAATTCGTCGCTACGCTTTAATAAGATAAATTTATAATTAGGTGCATACAATTTACAGTATCCCAGTAAATAATATTTAATTTATTATTTATTGCATCACACTAATTTCTATCTATGCTAGGCTCAAGATAAAGCCCCTGGGAATGAAAAAAAAAACAGCAAAATATGTTCGCTAATTATACTTTCATAAAATCTGTAACATAAATACGAATGGTTCAAGAAAAAATTATTAGGTGTACTATGCTTTTTTTTTTTTGTTAAACACATTTATATCGCATTTAAGAACGCATTTGTGGCTAGAACAAGATTTATTCTTAACATGAAAAAAATTCACAAACCCCTGCGATATGTAAGGAATTTATGAAATGTAATTTTCAAGACCCTAAAAACGCCCGAATATCTCAACCGCGCCATTTCAGCATTATCCTTTCGGGAAACCATTGAAAACCGGAATCAATGTTTAAAAGTTGGACATTGTTTGGTACAAATATAAAACTACAACTTTTATTGCGTCCAAACCACCTTAATACAATGCATAATTATGTTATGTAGTCATCTTGCAAGACTTAAATGTTTTCCAAGAATTTGAATAGCTACTTCAGTTATATGTACCTCCACAGTGCACAATGAAACTTAGGCATGCGGGTTAATAATGATACATGGAAGTGAGTTTAAATGCTATCATGAAATGATAACGAAGCATTAACTGAGGTGACAGCTCCAGAGGAATGATTTTATAAATAACTATTCCGTTCACCAAGTATCCGGGGCTACTAATCATCGCTAACAATTCATATAATAACTGACAATTATAACTTACTTTAATTAATTGTGCCACTTTACAACTACAGATAAGATTCTAAACTTTGCTGCTTTCTTTATAAAGAAAATAAGTTTCCAAATACTGCGTTTAGGTTCCTGGCTGGTAGGCAACACGCTAGGGATTCGGCGCTGTGGTCAAATACGGATTCGGCGTTGTGGTCAAGTATGGATTCGGCGTTATGGTCAATTTGGATTTCGGCGTTATCGTCAACATTGAATTCTGCGTTATTGTCAATTACCGATTCGGCGTTATGGCATTCGGCGTTGTGGTATTTCGGCGTTAAGGTACTTTTGAGAAACACACATAAATTAATTTAGTTGTTTTCAGTTTGCTCATTTGGCACTCCCGCAGCAACATTTTTCGGCGTTATGGTCATTCGGCGTTGTGGTTATTCGGCGTTGTGGTACACAGCAGTATTCGGGTCGTCGGCGTTGTGGTCAATTTGGAATTCGGCGTTATGGTATTCGGCGTTATTGTACGTTCGGCGTTGTGGTATTTCGGCGTTGTGGTAAAGACCCTTCCTTATGTTACGCAGGATGACATTTTCCGAAAATTAGATCCCATGGGTGGTTAAAATCAGGCAACAGTGGGTACTTTGTCTGCATGAGAACAGGATTTTGCTTTGTTCATGCCTCCTGGGTCTCCATGGCAACGGGCATCGCGCGGCAGTGGCGTACCCACAAGGAGGGGCATGTATAATGAGCGGTGCAAGAGTAATCTGCCTGTAGACTGCCGTAGCGAAGTACGGGTACATCAGTTGTACGTTGCGTGCACGAGTCGGGAAACCATCGGTGCTATTCATTTTCTCTCCGGTACATTATACAGCATTGTAATAAATTTTCACTGAATTTTTTTTAATTTACCATTACTGTAAATGGGAGATGTGAGAGCTTTCAGAACCGTATTTACTCTTAGTTGCTTATCTTTGTGGTAGTCGTGAAGGCTGTCGATCAAATGAATAAGATTTTCTCTTGGAAACAAAAAAAAATATATATTCTAGTAAAAATTAACAATATAACTGTATAACTATATTTTAAAGTAAACTTTTACTTAGCCCTGAAAAAAAACTTTTTTTTATTGAAGTAAAATTTCAGTTTGACGTCTAGCTATGACGTTAATAAACATGAACTATTTTTAATGGATTCCTTAATTAGAAGCTTTTTTGATCATGAAATGCAAAATGTTATTTATCATACCTCCAAATAACCTAAATTCTAAATTTAACCATTAAATCGCATAGCTCATTTATCTTTAAAAATTGAATTTATTAAAAATTAAAGTTTTTTTATTGCTTCAAAATGTTTCCTATTAAAATTTGAACTGTTTTTATTGAATATATATATATATATATATATATATATATATATATATATTTGCTGCAAATATATTAACAATAACCATTTTTTTTTCCATGTTGTAAGTGCATTTTCTTTTCGCTAAGATATTCTTCGCCTTATAATTATGAAGATTGATGCTCATTATCTTTCTATGAACTTGACATGAACAAGCTATCTAATTAATGCCTATGAATAGTTACCGTTATGGAAAATTGCCTACGTCCCAGGCGTTGTACCATTGAAGCTCAAACATTTAGATTGGTGGCACGCGGAAATGGCGCGTTCTAGAAGCTTACGACACAAGCGGCATTTTTGGAGTTAAACATCTTAAGGCACAATTAAGGTGAAACTTAAGTTCGCAGCGTAAATGCAATGAAGGTAAATGAAGTCCCTGGACGGAAGTTTAACTTGATGAAACATCGAAAAACTGATTGATTAGGTTCAAGATTTCCCTTTAGTCACTGGTCAACGTCGCGTTTTAAATGCGCGGTAGCCATCTTTTTAACCATGAGAGCCTACCTCTCAGTAATATGGTATCATACATGGCATGAATATTTTAAACAGAGGATGCCACCTATCATTTTGATTTAAAAAATAAGCGACAAAGTTAGTAGAATAGGAATGGCAGTACTGAAACAGAGTCCAGGGTGAGGTGCTGGTTTCGGTGTCCTCCATCTTGGATTCTGACGTAACGGTGACCATCTTGGATGACCTTGACCTTTGACCTTAACCTTGACCTCATCTGCCAACTTTAATTGCGCAGTCTTGAAATAAAACTTTTCGTTATGCCAGCCATCTTGGACATGTATGACGTCATCTTTGTACTTTTCGTTATGGTCGCCAACTTGGATTCTAAAACGTTGCACTTTTTGTTACGCCTACCGTATTGGAAGTGTTAGAAATCATCATTTCACTTTTTTTACATTACAGTAACCATCTTGGCTTCTAGAACATTGAAATTTTCGTTATGGGCATCTCAAATCCTTACTATCACGGCCGCCATCCTGAATCTGATGTCACAGCCACTTTTATCGATTCTAACATCATGTTCGCCATATTTTTGTCGTCTCCTGTTGCCCGTCATCTTGGGCGATGTCACGACCACCATTTTGGTATTTTTTTCTGTGCTGCTGGAGGCCGCCATTTTGGATAATGAAATCTTTGTTTCTTCTGTTTGTTCCTAGAGAACTCTTTCATCGCTCTATCTCAGGCACATAAGGTCAATGTTCCATTACCTGCCAATGTTATTGTGGTCATTATCGACATATTAAATTTTAATTTTTTATAAAAAATACATTGTAACCGCGGTGATTCAAACTATAACAACTCGAACCTCTGAGTTGGCAAACATATACCTTTGTCCGCACGGTCATCGATACATTTACCAGACCGAAAATTAATTAAGATATCATATATAAAAACACACAAATTCGGACTTGTAAATTTGTTGAATTCAAAAGAATAATACCATCACAGGTTATAGACAAAGCTAACATCTTTACTTTTAATACTTGCTACCAGTAGCGCTAGTTAAAACACATCACTTGCTACATAAGTCACGAATAAGGGTTTCCCCCCCCCCCTTTTTCTTTGATAACCCAGCGCTCTTAGCCGATCAGCCCTGCCGCCCTGGGGCCCCCACGGGCGTGGATGCGGATACGCCGCATACGCAACCGGGAAGAGCGTTAGAGCTTTTGGCTATGCAAAGGGGCTAAGGCTACCCATCTCAGCTTATGCACCACCTCCGGCCCCCTACTCCACTCAGCTCACCAGCAAGTTGGATGCTCCCAAAGCCCTCCGGAGTTGTCATCACTTCTGGCACCTACCCCGGTCTCCCGCCTCACACTGGGACTCCTCAATCACCCAGCGAACCCGCGGTCCGGTGGAGGCCTACCCAACCTCTTCCAGCTGTCCAGGCTGGTAACCGGAGCTGTCCTCGTCGCTCACAACGTCAGTACTTCAAAGGGCTAGGGAGCCCTGATACCTGCCCCTAAAGCACTCGGGGCACCACTCCCAAGTACGAGTCCTTCCCAACAAGAATCCTGGGCCTTAGAGGAAACCTCAGCGGGGCACCATTCAAACATGGTGGATTCTCCCCGTACTACGACCAACTTTTGGTCTCGTCGGCAGACTGTTCGCCGGTAGCTTGACCAAACCATCACACTTCAGAGTACAGCCACGAGGTGTCCTCGTCGCCTCGGAAAACCCTCCGACCCGCCGTACCTCGGCCCGACGGGTTTACAGCCGGCTAAGGCCCGGATGCAACTGCACTCGTCGGGCGATGACCACCGTCAACCCCAGCTGGAAAATGGCAACTACAGTGCCCAGGCTGGAGGCACCTGGGGGTTACCTCAGTACCTCCACCGACTACAAGGCTAAAGGGGAAACCTCGCCGTGCAGTTTACAGCCCGTTTTTAGGCCCGGTCGCCCGACACCGCAACCACCATACCCAGTCGAACTCCTTTACCATGGGGCCTGATCCATTCACTATGGGGCCCTTTGGGACCGATGCACCGAGGCTCGGCCGTCGAACCCCCCGGAAAGGTTTCTATCGCATCTGCTGTTGCCCACAGATTCAGCCCTTTCACCATTTCCGGTCTCATACATGCAATTGAGGATGCACTGAGGCAGAGTTGGACCCGGCAGTGCCCTCTTTAGTTAGAGAGGTGCTATGACCAGAGGTTGGGGAACCCTCCCAACTTAGTCACCACGATCCTCCCCCAACAGTGGTGCCAACGTGGAGGCATAGGGTTGCCACTTGATGTGGAGAGGCTATATAATCGCATCACACACCCTTTCCACGGGCATGATGGCTCATGTCTCAGATACTAGAACCGGCAACAGTTCCGACACCTCAGGCGACAATCACCTTCCTGATCGGTGTGTGGAAACCTCAGAGCAGGCAGAGGAGACCTCGGGGTTGCCTGAATCTCCTCACCGACTACAAGGCTAAAGGGGAAACCTCGCCGTGCAGTTTACAGCCCGTTTTTAGGCCCGGTTACCTGCCCTGCAGTGCCACTGCCAGACAGGTCAAACCCACTCCCACCACATCACTTGCTACAGGGCGCTGCCACCATTTTGTTTCAGTACTCGGTACAAGGAGCACTAATATCACATAGTACGTATGACTTCTGCTATATTACGCTGCCACCATATTGATGTAATTTTTACGTGCTAATTACAGTAGTAAACCGTGGCATCCGCCATCTTGTCGGCCGTATTGGCTGCCATCCTTAAATACTGTAATGTTTATGCTATAAGTTCGGAACAAATTTCAAAAATTAACAAGAAGTCGCTTATTAAAAAAGTAATTGATTCGATCAATTCCTGTCCTCGGTTCGATCCATGGATGCTGGAAAAATGTTTATTATAGGTAAAAAAAGACTCTTATTCGATAAAACATGATAAAGATCATAAAAGTGGCTTAAATTCCTCATCCACTAGCCTCTAGTAAGCCAATGATGGGAATAGATCACCATCTTAAAATTCTGTAATTATTAAGCTGGAAATTTCCAAAATTCATCGAATATCGCTGATTAAAATAATGATTGGATCGATATCCATTCTCTGTTCAATCCTTGGTCAATACAAAAATGTAATTTAATTAAATACCATAACAATTAACCAAACTAAGACAGGTTCAAGAAAAAATTATTAAGTAAATTCTACAAGTACAAACAAGGACATTAATAGCGTTTCTCGATTCATATTGTCTTATAATAAGGCAAAGCGAGTCCTTTACATGCCTATAATGTGTTTTCAGGACATATCATCATGAGAGTCGATTAACCAGGCACGTCCAGTAGGTGGCAAGGCCTATCCAGTTTTTGGTCAGACTACCACAACTAGTTGGTGGTCAGACACATACAGCTTTTGGCTAGGCACAACCAGTTGGTGCCTAGGAACGTCAGATAGGATGGACATACACCTCTAACAGGTTGGCCAGGCACATCTAGGTGATTGGTCATATATTTTCATTTGGTGGTCAGACACATACAGTCAGTAGTTAAGAGGTCTAATTTTTCGATACTCAGCGAACATTTAAAACAGATCATGTAAGATTTCAAACGTATAGATCAGACGTCTACTAACCATGAAACCAATCATGATTTGACTACAAACTTTACGATGAACAATCAACGAAAAGGATGTAAATTTGGAAGCACTTTAAAAAGGAAGCACATTTAGCAGCATATTCAACTCGGTAGGATAAGGTAGGATACGATCTCATCGGAAGGATACGATCTCGTCACAGGGATACGATCTCGTTACAGGGATACGATCTCGTTACAGGGATACGATCTCGTTACAGGGATACGATCTCGTTACATGGATATTATCTCCCCACAGGGATACGATCTCACCATAAGGATTAAAATTTGTCACAGGGAAATGTTCTCATCAGACGGATACGATCTCATCAGAGGGATACGGTTCCACCAATAGGATACGATCCCATCAGTAGAATACAATACTACCGACTTACTACGCGCATTTAACGAAAAGGAGTTACATTTTCAGGAACATTCAACTCACTAGTATGAGATTCCTTCAGTAAGATACGATTGCTAATATACGGTAGGCTCCAAATGTCATTGACTCCAACTGTGTATGGCTTCAACTCCTCCAATGGAGAAATTTGGCCACAAGACTACAAACCTACGTGGCCACGAGTCTAAATGGCTACAAGGTTCCAACTGGCTAAGAGGCTACATGGCTACAAGGCCACTTGGATATTAAACTACGAGTCTAGGAGCTACAAAACTAAAAAGCTACAATAAACTTTAAGGCTACGAGACACCATGACTACAAGACTACATGCCTACATGGCCACTAGGCTAAATGCCTACAAGGCTCCAATTGGCTACATTAGCTCCATTCAGCAGTGAGGGTTAATTTATCACATGCAATATAACTTTTTGCTAGTAGCGCATATTGATGCGCGGTAATGAACTGTAAATCAAATCAGCACAGTATTTTAATTATTGTATTCGGTATTTTTTGTATTTTCATTCTTAAAGTTTTTATTTAAATTGGGTAATTCGGAGGTGCACCCCGGTAGGCAGTATAGATTACCTTTGTGTAGGTATTCACCCCGGCCATAATTATCATTTTGGTATACAGTAATATCACTGTGTTTCAATTTTTTGTAAAGTAAAGAGAACAGTGAACAGCATTGTAAGCCTTTTATTGTGTTTGTGCTCAAGTTCGGAGTAATGATTCAGGGTAACTCGAGCTTGCCTGTTTTGTCCACCGCCCGCATAGAAGCCTCGTGCTTCACGTCGCCTACTGGCCAGCAGCGCTCCTGACACGCCCGTGACGACCCTGGGCCAGTTGTAAACAAGTGTGAACGAGTCTTTCAAGAATCGCCAGTATGTGCAAACATCGGTCAACTGGCAAATTCATGTGAAGGTACTCGTGTTGCAAATAAACTTATAATACCAAAACGGACAAACAAATTTAACGTAGAATTCTTTAAGTTATTGCCAAGTGCGATAAACATAAACGCAAATTGTATTTTTCAACTTTATTTCTTGACGCGAATCACACGTAGTTTCCGCACCTGCCACTGAGATTCGTTGCCGGAGCAGCTACGTCGCCTATCGAATTACTCGATTTTCGGAGCGAAATTGTAAACTATATAATAAAAAAGGGCTCCGATAAAAGCGAAAAAGACTTGAGAAAACACTAAACCCCGGCATTGGACCTGATTTTTGACAAGGAACTTTATTAAAATACTGCCCTTTTTAAAAAAAATTCACTTAACAGCTAATACCACAAAGTTTCCCTTCGGCTGGGTGAACTTTGGTTGGCGCCATCCGCCACAGATGGCAGCACCTTGGTTACAAATTTCCGTTCCATGCGACTTCCGTTCCATCCATGATATTTACTCCTACCAAATGCCGTATCACGAGAGCTAAGATGGTAACACTTCTACAGGGAGAAAAATTGGTTACCAAAACACGGTTAACCTGTGTGAAATTGTTATTTACCAGTGAGCTTTATAAAAAGGATTCATTGTATACATGCAAGTTGAATCTACCCGGAGTTAAATGAATGCTCGAAATAATCGTAGCGATGATGACTTACGATACACTCCTTGAAACGAAGATATCGAACTGGTGCAAAACTCTGCAATTAGAATGTAGGACGAGCAAATTTTATAGCGTCGGTTAAGTAGGAATTCGTGGTAAAAGTCTTTAAATATCATGTTGATAAGATTAGAGTCACTACTTTAATACAACAGAGGAATATTTACAGAACACCGCAAAAATTTGATAACATTGGCTATGTTGCGATAAGGTTGTGCAACTGTAAAGGGAAATTCTGAATATGTGCTTTATAAATGATATATTTCTTGAATGATGTATGATTGTTTGTTATCAGTTAATATAAAAAAGGTTTTATAGAGTACACTTTATGTTCATCAAACTCTAAAATATAAAGAAAACAAATTAAAGACGTTTACATTTTTAAATAGTAAAAGTTCTTCATTTAAAAAATTGATGAACAACCAATTTAAATAATTAAGGTTGGCCGACTCGTTTAATTAGTTTGCTGAGAAATAGTTGAAACATAGATTTTAAATTTTTACATTTTTCCCAATAAGTTGTGATGAAAATTTAAATTTCGTAGTTTTTATTTTTTTTATTTTTGATTTACATATGTAGTGAATTTTACATTTTTACAGACATAACTAGGTAGTTCAGGTCAGGTTAATTTGGTTTTGTTTTGTTTCGGGTTTTGCCTTGCATTTCGATCGTGTGCAGTGTACTGTTTGTAATTTCGGTGATATTTCGGTGGTATCGCTAATCGCCATGCAAACCTTCCTCAATCAATAGCTTATTTCAATCTAAAATTAATTTATTATTACATCGTTTAACAAGAATTACGAATTAATGTGGATAATAACTTCTACACGAAGCGAGTGTGCATTGTGGCAAACAAGTGGAATGCATTCCGCAGCACCAAGGTTCAAATCCCTTCTCAGCCATTCCGATTTCTGATTTTCAAAACATTCCCGATAATACTCCAGCTGAAGGTTACAAGGTGTCTTCTTTTGCTCAAACACGTTTTTATTAGAGACTTTTCAACTGTCAGCGCTGTTTTCTTTTGTAAATGAAGTTTACAGTTATTTGTAAAGTTGTACTTTCTACATGAAAACAGCTGTATCATTACAAAATAGTGTTCGTAGTAATACTAGATTCTAATTCTTACCCAAGCATGTATGCTTTATTTTGTCCCAGTATCTTCAACAGTTAAAGTTATTTGTAAACCGTTCCCTGAATACATTTCCAACATTAAATGTTCACATGAATAAGCATAATAAAACAAATTAAAATCTAATTATAAAAAAAATATATTTTCTTTTTCATTGTTCAAAAAAATAGTGCCTAAATGAAACATCAATCAAGATATAATATTATGCGCCAATTTTCGTAAGAAATACTGAGTATTATTTTTTAAAAAAAGTATTTATACAAACACAACCATAGCCATGTGTTGTACAAAGTTATAATATATTTATTGCAGTATCAAAAAATATTTCTTGGCAGCTGGTTTCCAAAGAAATCTCTTGTTTAAGTACAGAAAAATATTTTCTGTTTGGGGCTGCTTTTCTAAGAAACTTCATGAAATCCTATTTGTTTGAATAGAATATTCTTAAGATTTTTTATTACATTCTGTATGTTTCTTAAGAAACTATTAAACAAAATAATATTTTTAATGTGTTTTATTATAATTCTCTCCTTCCTTCTTCTCTCTTTATTAGCATCGTTTCTGCTAGATTTCTACATTAATAAATAAATGTGCGTATGCACGTCTTCAATTTGTTTTTCTTTATTAAGTTCTGATTATAATACCCTAAACGAAAATGTGTTACACTGAGCAGCTGGGAGAAAAATTGGTTGTCGGTTTACGGACGATAGTTTAACGTGACAACGTCATAACAAAACATTAATGAAATGATTGCATACTTTTATGAATAAAATTGAATCATTTTTATTGAATTATCACTAATTTGTATGGATACAAAGAAGGAGTAAAATGAAATCTACAATTTAATTGATAAATTTACTTTCATTTGCACTCATTAATTCAAATATGTTTATTACTTTAACGAAGATATTATTTTAACTATAACTTTTATACATGTTTGCTATTTAACTTCTTCCAATCTGTTGACGCCGACCGCCAATGCTCCTCTGTCGCATAGACCGCTATGCCTCATCAACGTCTCGCAAAAGCGTGTGCACCGAACGCGCCCGTGCGCGCAGCAAAGTGCAGTTCGTGCGACGAGGCGAACGCCATACAACGAGTGCTACACCGGCGCAAGGATCCGGCCGGGTGTGGCATATCCTTCCGCCGCACTACAACAAATTGTTATAATTATGTTTTTCCACAGGATTTTATTAAACATTATTTTTTATTAATTAATAATTAAGTCTTTGCAAAATCATGTTTCAATGTGCGATTTGTCCCGAACCTGGCCGGTTCAGTTTCCCGCGAAATTCACACGTTTCCGCGGGAGGGCTGGCGGGGGAGGGGGGTCGCGCGCGGCGACACCGCTAGTGTCCTTCGAGAGCTCAACCAGGCCGGCAGCCTGCGCGCAACGCGGAACCTTCAACCTTTGCATTCACCGACATGTAGTTTTCCATAGTGTAATTTCTTTTCAACCTTTTGTACAGTTCCGCGGTCGGCCTAAATTTACCATGAGGTACTTAACTTAATTCAATCAGTGCTCCGAGATGAGTGTTTACGTCATACGTAAGTACTGTGGGGAGAGTATGTGTTTTTACGTCGGTGCTTCACGCCCAACCTAGCCTACAGGCTACTTAGTTTTGGCCCGCACGGGGCAGCCAGCAGGCGACACGTGCCATCCAACTTAATAACGATTCAGTCCCTGGGACACACCTAGACACCACGTAGAGTCGCCGGAGACACGGGCCTACGTGTTGCTAGCCCAGTTTATCAAGTGTAATGTGTTAGCGGAATAGTTGTTCGCCTAAGTGTAATTCGTCATGTCAGGGCTTATGTATCACCGTCGTACTGCAGTGCGCCACCAAACTTAATAACGATTCAGTCCCTGGGACACACCTAGTCACCACGTAGAGTCGCCGGAGACACGGGCCTACGTGTTGCTAGCCCAGTTTATCCAGAGCTAGGTATTAGTGTAGTGTATTGTGCTTCAAAATATCGTGTGCCATGTCAGAGTGTCTTTTGTAACTTTCGCGTCACGTATACGAGTCTGCCCCTCACGCGCATAAGAATCGTGAGCCGCCACTGAGGAAGTGAGCTGCGCGTGTGACTAGTCGCGTCGGGCAAACCGTTACGGCCAGAACGGGCAGCACCATGTATTGGGCTGTGCTGTATTAAATTCACCAACTATCTGAAGAGGTTTTGTGTTATTATTCAGGCGTCCCGAGTGGCCTCAACAGCTCGGGGGGCCCTACTGCGTTGACCCCTACCTCTAGCCACAAGGCCGAACCTTCCCTGAGATCACGAACTGAACAAAATCACGTCTAAATACTCAGAGGTAGCGGGGACGGCGTCAAATTGGCGCCCGACTAGTGTGGCTTTAATTTTCTAAAAATTAATTTCCAAATTTTGTTTCAAATTTTTCAAATTTTTTCTCAAATTTTTCAAATTTTATACTTCAAATTAGTGTACCAGTAAGGGCTCGCGTAGGAAGTCGGGAATCGCGCGGAAACGGACGCGACGCGCAGACAGCCAAAGGAGCGGGCACCTGGCGATAGGCGCGCGTCAAGTTACACGCCAGACGCGCATCAAGTTACGCGTCAGGCGAGATAACGGCTGTGGGAGCGGAAGTCCGCGCGCCTCGCACACGGATCAGGTGGCGCAGCTGCGCAGCTGCTACGCGCCGAACAGGAGCACGAACATGAGCCGTGACGGAGCGGTAAAGATAGACATGGAAGGGGTATGCCACGCATGCCTTCTGCCAGGGTTGCCAATAAATCATGCCGCGGCAGGGGTTTTCGCCACCTGTACCTGCGACACAGATAGGAAGCACAAAACAGACTTTGACGACAGAAAATCAGGGCCGACGTCTACAATTCAGTGCGGCGCGAGGGGATGTCATCGGTGGCCCGATGAGATGGCGTTCTGCCACCAGTGCGGCACCGTGAGGCACCGCTCGTGCACCGAGGCCCGGGAGTTCCTTAACTTCCGGAATGGGCTATTCATGTGCCGCGCGTGCGAGCTCGCGCTGGACAGACCGTCAGCGACGCCGGCGGCCCCTGTCGCACCGCGCCCCGGCGGCACCCTCAAGCTGCCGGAGTTCGGAGGGCAGGAGCACGAGGACCCCGCAAAGTTCCTGCGGACATGCCGAGACAGGCTGGCACGATACGCGGTGCCTACAGATGAGTGGACGGAGAAGGCGTGCGATCAGCTGAGGGGGTGTGCCCTTGACTGGTGGACCACAGCCGGAGAATACGGCATGGAGTGGGGTGACTTCGCCAATGGACTGGAGGAGCGTTTCAACGACGCCCGTGCCCGGGCCCGGTGTCAACAGTCACTGTTCTGCCGGCCTCAGGAGGCGGGGGAGAGCGCGGAGGCCTTCATCAGGTCTAAGGCGCGGCTCCACCGACGGCTGGCGGAAGGGGAGGACGACAGCAGCATGCTAGGGGTAGTCGTCCAGCTGATGCTGCCCGAACTGCGGCCATTCCTTAGGGCCGCCACCGACAAGGGACTGGAGACGTTCGTGCGGTTGGCGAACGAGGTGGAGCGCGACGTGCAAGCTGTCCGTCGCAGCCGCGAGCCGCCCACCCGACGGCCAGGTGCGTCGCCACCGATGTTGGCGGCCCCAGAGGTCTCCAGGGCTCTGGTACCGTACGTGGAGCCAGTGCCGAGGCAACAGGGGGAGCAGCCGTCCCGACGTACCGCACCCAGGGAGAACACCGGGGCACCAAACCAGGGGGCTCCGCGCTGCAAGTACTGCCGTGAGGAGCGGTACCACTGGCACGACGTCTGTCCCACGCGGGCAGCTGTCTGGCAAGCCCGTGGGGCGGGCGGCCTTACGTCGGGAAACGCCCGCTAGGGGGTAGTGCCATGGCTGGCCACTGTCCCTGGAACCCTAGCCCGGCCTCCACTGTCACCCCGGCGCGCCCCGTCAGGACGGACGGGCGCGGCGCACTCGACTCGTCAGCGGCCTGCACCGGGTCGTCGGCGAGCCGCACCGGACACCAGGTGGCCCCGGCGACACCGGCAGCACCTGCGGTGTCCGCGGACACACCGGCACGCCCCGTCAGGACGGACGGGCGCGGCGCACCCGACTCGTCAGCGGCCTGCACCGGGTCGTCGGCGAGCCGCACCGGACACCAGGTGGCCCCGGCGACACCGGCAGCACCTGCGGTGTCCGCTGACACACCGGCACGCCCCGTCAGGACGGACGGGCGCGGTGCACCCGACTCGTCAGCGGCCTGCACCGGGTCGTCGGCGAGCCGCACCGGACACCAGGTGGCCCCGGCGACACCGGCAGCACCTGCGGTGTCCGCTGACACACCGGCACGCCCCGTCAGGACGGACGGGCGCGGCGCACCCGACTCATCAGCGGCCTGCACCGGGTCGTCGGCGAGCCGCACCGGACACCAGGTGGCCCCGGCGACACCGGCAGCACCTGCGGTGTCCGCTGACACACCGGCACGCCCCATCAGGACGGACGGGCGCGGCGCACCCGACTCGTCAGCGGCCTGCACCGGGTCGTCGGCGAGCCGCACCGGACACCAGGTGGCCCCGGCGACACCGGCAGCACCTGCGGTGTCCGCTGACACACCGGCATGCCCCGTCAGGACGGACGGGCGCGGCGCACCCGACTCGTCAGCGGCCTGCACCGGGTCGTCGGCGAGCAGTACCGGACACCAGGTGACCCCGGCGACACCGGCAGCACCTGCGGACCGCCTGACGGCAGCGGCAGCGCCCCGGGAGCAGTGTGGTGAGTCGTTCCAATTAGGGCAGTTGGGACCTGGGGCGGGGCATTTACTCCGGATTCCCGTCAGGATGGATGGACAGCCGGTGCATGCTCTTGTCGACACGGCCGCCAGCCACACGTATGTGTCGGCTCAATGCTCGAGCGTACGGGACATTGTCTCAGATGTGGAGGAGGTACAGTTAGCGACGCAGGGGGCGACAGCGCGTATTGTTGGCCGCTCGAACATCACCCTCTCCATCAGGGACCATGTTAGTCACACAACAGCACTAGTAGTAGAGGGACTACGGGAGACGCTGATCCTAGGTCTGCCTTGGCTGGCGCAGGAGGACGCCACTGTGGAAGTCAGGGAGGGGAGGTTGCACGTTGGCCACCACGAGCGGCGCACAGTTTACAGCCTGGGCTATCGGCCACCCGCCGAGCAGGGGACACCCATCACGCTCGCGGACTTGAGGAACGGTGTGCCCGCTGCCCATGTAGAGCTCATAAACAATGTCTTGTCTCAACAGCCACAGGTGTTTGCGGCCACAGATATGCTCCGCCGTACCACAACCACGTCACACACCATCCCCACCCGACCTCACCAACCCCAGTTCGTAAAACCATACGGGTTCGGACCCACTGAAAGGCACGTCATCCAGACCCAGATCACGGAAATGTTACGCGATGGAGTCATCGAACCCAGTGAGTCGCCATACAACTGCCAGATTGTCATGGCGAACAAGAAAGATGGCTCCATGCGTTTTTGTGTGAATTTCAAACCAGTCAATTCAGTAACCATACCCGCCCCACCACCGCTCATCAACATAACAGACGCTTTGGCGGGGCTGGGCGACGCCCGCATCTTCACGTCCCTGGACCTCAAGTCCGGGTACTGGCAGGTGCCGGTACGTCCAGAGGACCGCCCGAAGACCGCGTTCACTGCCCCTGACGGCCGGCGTTTCCAGTTCTGTGCCATGCCGTTCGGGCTGATGGACGCCCCCGCGACCTTCCAGGCCATGATGGTGCGTGTGTTAGACGGGTACGCGGGCGAGTTCGCCGCCGCGTACCTGGATGACGTCATCATTTGGTCATGGTCGTGGGAGGACCACGCCCGGCACCTCGGCCTGGTCCTTGAGCGGCTGGCCAGACACGGCCTCACGTGTGCCCCCCAGAAATGCCACGTGGGCGCGGCTGAACTGGAGTACCTAGGGCACATGGTGGACGCGGAGGGTTGCTGCCCTCTGCCAAAGCACCTGAACCTTATTGAGTCCAAACCCGCCCCTCGAACCCGCAAGCAGCTGCAGAAGTTGATGGGCCTTCTCAACTGGCTGCGCTCGTTCATTCCGCATTTTGCCAGCGTCACCGCCCCGATGACGGACTTGCTGTCACCCAAGCTCCGGTTTCAGTGGACCAGCGAAGCGGACGCCGCCCTGGATGCGGTGAAACGGCAGTTCCGCGAGTGCCACCAGCTCGCCCGTCTGCAGCCTGACCTTCCCCTGTTCCTTCAGACAGACGCCAGTCAGGAGGGGATGGGGGCCGTCCTATACCAGGTGGGGGACAAAGGCGTGCGCCGGGTGGTGGAGTACGCCAGCGCCAAGTTCGGCCAGCCCGAACGGCGGTACCATGTGAACGAGCAGGAGTGCATGGCCGTCGTTTGGGCTATGCGCCGCTACCGCCACCACCTGGAGGGCCGCCGGTTCACGCTGCGGACGGATAGCCAGTGTCTCCGCTGGCTGGACTCCGCCCAGGGCCGCAAGTCGAAGTTCACGAGGTGGGCGTTGATGCTCCAGAACTTCGACTTCGCGGTCGAGCACGTCCCTGGACGGGACAACCAGTTCGCCGACGAGTTGTCGCGCCATCCCGACCCACACAACACGTTTCAGGATGACCAGGACTGGGAGGGGCTGTTGCCGCCAGGGGGAGTCGCGCCGCCGGTCACTCCAGGGGAGGCGCCCGCAACTTTATTCCACATCCCAAGGGCCCCCGATTATCCCGCCGTCTTGCCTGTGGAGACCCTGAGCGGATTAGTGGAATTCGTGAAACAGGCCCAGCGGACAGACGACCCCACACAGGCCGAGGTGCGGTCATGTGGGGAGCAGGTTCACCCCTACCACAGGTGCGTGGACGGGGTGTTGGAGACCCGGGTACCAGGGGACATGGACGCCTGGCGCCTTCATGTGCCGCTCGGTGCCCGCGAGCAGGTCATGGGCTTCCACCACACGCACGAGCTGGCGGGACACCCAGGTGCGCACCAAACCCAGTTAGACATCCGTAAGACCTTCCATTGGCCGGGGGTGACGCGGGACGTACGGGACCTGGTGCGGCGCTGCCAGCAGTGCCAGCAGAGGAAGACGAGGCGGTCTGACGGGGTGGAGCAGCAGCGCCCCCGACGGCCCCGCGACCCGTTTCACACCCTGGCCCTGGACATAATGGGGCCCTACCCGCGGACCACCCGGGGAAGGAGGTTCTTGGTCGTCATCACAGACATTTTCACCCGGTGGGTCGAGGCCTTCCCGGTGTCCAACGTGCGCGCCGGAACCATAGCCGCCCTGCTGGACCACGAGATATTCCCGCGGTATGGTTTCGCGCGCGTGCTGTTGACGGACAACGGCTGTCAGTTCAGCGGGAGGCGCTGGAGAGCTGACTGTCGCCGTTGGGGTCTCGACCACCACACCACCCCCATTTATCATCCCCAGGCCAACCCCACTGAGAGGCGGAACCAGGAGGTCAAGGCGCAGCTGCGGCTGAGGTTGGGGGACGACCACTCCAAATGGGACGTCCACCTGCCGAAGCTGTTGTATTGCCTCCGGCGCCGCACCAACGCTGTCACCGGTCATTCCCCTGCCGAGCTTCTGTACGGGAAGAACTTGGCTTTGCCCGGGGAAAGCAGGGTGGCCGATGTTGCCATGGGCACGGTGGCGCGCCCCAATCATGAGGAGGGGAGGGAGCACGCCAGACAACGGCAGGCCCAATTCCTGGCGGCCCACACGCCCATGAC
Organism: Bacillus rossius redtenbacheri; assembly: GCF_032445375.1. Lineage (NCBI taxonomy): Eukaryota > Metazoa > Arthropoda > Insecta > Phasmatodea > Bacillidae > Bacillus > Bacillus rossius. The sequence continues at coordinate 277,158,120 of NC_086330.1, read as the reverse complement.
TAGTCACCCCCCACCCCCCATCCAGCCAGGTCAGCTGGTATATGTCAGGCAGCACCACTTGTCGTCCGGGGCGCGTAACTTTTGTGCGGGGTTGGCGCCTCGATGGTCGGAGCCGCGGGAGGTCCTGTGGAGGACGGGCCCCTCATCCTATGCGGTCCGGACGCCAAGGGGGCGGCCCGCTAAAGTGCACCGGGACGACCTGCGCGTAGTCGCGCACGGGGTCAGAGTTGGCCCAACGACCCCCTCTTCACCATCCCCCACACTCCAGGAAGCCACAGATACGCCGCGGGAAGGAGCAGCACCTGAACCCACCACCCGGGGGGACATGCACACGGGCGACACAGACGTGGGTAGCCCTGATCAGGCACATGAGTGCAACCAACCCGACCTCCGGGACACTCCGAGCAGGTCCCCGGTGCCGCTGGCCACAGTTCCGCACGTCCCCGAGGAGGTGGGGAATCCGTTGGTCTGGTTTCCTGACGAGGAGGGGGAGGAGGTCTGTGAGGAGGAGGACGTCGAGCCACTGTGGCCGCTGGACCTCAGCCTGGCGGACGCCACGTTCCGGGTATCCGTGGACGAGCCCGAGGAGGGGGAGGAGGAGCCGGACAGTAGGGATAGGCGCCCCACCCGCAGACGTCGGGCCCCGGTCAGGACGTACTGCGCGGACGACAGCGAGCCGGTAGAGTTCGCTCCTGTCCCCGCCGTGGAGGCGAGCTGCCCGACCACCCAACCGGACACGAGGGGACCTACCACACTCTGCACAGTGGAGACCCCTACCAGCACAGTCCCCACCACACGACCACAGAGGGCCCGCCGACCCCCGGCCTACCTGGCGGATTACGAGTGGTCCAGGTCCCCGTCGAGCTACTCCACCCGGGCGCGGCCCGTAAGGGGCGATCCAGGTGTGCCAACACTCGTGGCCGGACCCCTATCATTCCCCCCGCCCACGTCATCCATTCCACCACCCTGCCACACCCCGACCACACTGACCCCCCCACCCACTTGTCACCATATTGAGCTAGAAGAGGCGCACGTCGCTGCCCAGTCCCAGGGGGGGAAAGGACACGGGTCAGGGCGTAACCCCTTATCATTCATTGAGTGGGAGAGGTATTCAGGGCAGAATGTTTACATCACAACACACCACCACTCCGCCGCGTAGTGTAGGGCTCGCAGTGCGGCGAACGTCAGTGAAGTGCTCAGCGTGTGAAGCGAGGCGTTGATGCACATAGCGGTCTCAGAGAAGGGGGGGCATTTGACGCCGACCGCCAATGCTCCTCTGTCGCATAGACCGCTATGCCTCATCAACGTCTCGCAAAAGCGTGTGCACCGAACGCGCCCGTGCGCGCAGCAAAGTGCAGTTCGTGCGACGAGGCGAACGCCATACAACGAGTGCTACACCGGCGCAAGGATCCGGCCGGGTGTGGCATATCCTTCCGCCGCACTACAACAAATTGTTATAATTATATTTTTCCACAGGATTTTATTAAACATTATTTTTTATTAATTAATAATTAAGTCTTTGCAAAATCATGTTTCAATGTGCGATTTGTCCCGAACCTGGCCGGTTCAGTTTCCCGCGAAATTCACACGTTTCCGCGGGAGGGCTGGCGGGGGAGGGGGGTCGCGCGCGGCGACACCGCTAGTGTCCTTCGAGAGCTCAACCAGGCCGGCAGCCTGCGCGCAACGCGGAACCTTCAACCTTTGCATTCACCGACATGTAGTTTTCCATAGTGTAATTTCTTTTCAACCTTTTGTACAGTTCCGCGGTCGGCCTAAATTTACCATGAGGTACTTAACTTAATTCAATCAGTGCTCCGAGATGAGTGTTTACGTCATACGTAAGTACTGTGGGGAGAGTATGTGTTTTTACGTCGGTGCTTCACGCCCAACCTAGCCTACAGGCTACTTAGTTTTGGCCCGCACGGGGCAGCCAGCAGGCGACACGTGCCATCCAACTTAATAACGATTCAGTCCCTGGGACACACCTAGACACCACGTAGAGTCGCCGGAGACACGGGCCTACGTGTTGCTAGCCCAGTTTATCAAGTGTAATGTGTTAGCGGAATAGTTGTTCGCCTAAGTGTAATTCGTCATGTCAGGGCTTATGTATCACCGTCGTACTGCAGTGCGCCACCAAACTTAATAACGATTCAGTCCCTGGGACACACCTAGTCACCACGTAGAGTCGCCGGAGACACGGGCCTACGTGTTGCTAGCCCAGTTTATCCAGAGCTAGGTATTAGTGTAGTGTATTGTGCTTCAAAATATCGTGTGCCATGTCAGAGTGTCTTTTGTAACTTTCGCGTCACGTATACGAGTCTGCCCCTCACGCGCATAAGAATCGTGAGCCGCCACTGAGGAAGTGAGCTGCGCGTGTGACTAGTCGCGTCGGGCAAACCGTTACGGCCAGAACGGGCAGCACCATGTATTGGGCTGTGCTGTATTAAATTCACCAACTATCTGAAGAGGTTTTGTGTTATTATTCAGGCGTCCCGAGTGGCCTCAACAGCTCGGGGGGCCCTACTGCGTTGACCCCTACCTCTAGCCACAAGGCCGAACCTTCCCTGAGATCACGAACTGAACAAAATCATGTCTAAATACTCAGAGGTAGCGGGGACGGCGTCACTGTGTTATTCTGTTAAGGATAGGACGATGATAGGAAAAGTAGGAAACGAATGGGAGTGTTTCAAGTTTTTTTTTTTAATGGGGGACCCCCCGCCAGGGGGTCCGCCCCGCCAAAAATTATCTCTTTATTATAAAAAGGAGAATACAAATAGAAAAACATGGAAGAAAACATCTGATACACTTACATTAAGGTATTTACAATTAAAGATACATACATTTTTTGTCCCTTCCAACATTCAAGTCCTTGGGGGCAGGTGATTTGTGTGAGGTGAAGTGTCTATTTACATTTGGTGGTGAGGGTGGTGATGATGTGATGGTGTGGCCGGGTCCGTTGGCTCGGGCCCGGTCCTTGCGGCCGGCGTCGGGATCTGGGTTTCGGTGGGGTGGTCACGTAGAGAGTGGTGCAGTACCGTGGTGTGATTGGTTCCGCAGTGCCTTCTCGTAGCTGTGCTGGTCCCCAGGGTTAGCCACCGGCCCCTCCCGCTGGGTCGATGTCGTCCTCGTCGGTGGAGTCCTCTGCCTGGAGATGATCCGTCGTGAAGAGTGGTCTTCTGGGGTGAGGTGAGTTGGGGGGAGGGTCAGCGATCTGTCTGATGAGGGTGTTGAGGTTGTGGGAGCATTTGTGGACGAATTTCTTGGTGGTTTTGGAGATGGTGTCGTGGATGTGGGGAAGACTGGTTTCATGTAAGAGTTCTTGCCGGGGGGTGGCCCGGGGAAGCCCCAGGATCAGACGGGTGCCAAGGAAGTACGTCCTGGTGATAGGTCTTAGGTTGTAGAGGGATGAGTGAGACCAGGTGGGACAGGCGTACATTAGGTGGGAGATAATGTGGGTGCGATAGACAGTGATTCTGTTCTGGAGTGAAGTGCCGGAGGTGGGGCGGAGGACTGGGGCTAGTTGTCCCATGACTGCTCTGGTTTTGGCACAGATACTGTTGAGATGCGGGAGGAATGTGAATGATGCATCCAGTGTGACTCCCAGGTAGCGGATGGTTGGTGACCAAGGGATGGTATGTTGGGTGATTCTGGGAGGATGGTCATGGCGTGGGTGGTATCTGGAGAACAGGATGGCGTTGGTTTTGGCGTGGTTGATCCCGATGCCGTGCGCTAGGAATTGGGTGTTCAGGGAAGTGAGTACGCGACTGAGGCGATCCCTGAGCAACGGCTCAGAGACAGAGGAGGCGAGGAGGCATGTGTCGTCAGCGTATTGGACAAGGTAGGTGCCAGGTGGAGGGGTGAGGTCTGCAATGTGGAGGATGAACAGGATGGGGCTCAGGATGGCTCCTTGGAGGACACCAGCCTGGATGGGTCGGGGGTTAGAGAGGATGTTCTCCACTCTCACCTGGAAAGAGCGGTCCTCCAGGAAAGAGCAGAGAAGGCGGGTCAGGTGCGGGGGGATTGCGGTGGCGGATAGGCGGCGGATGAGTTGAGCATGTGGGACAGAGTCAAAGGCTCGTGCGAGGTCGAGGAGCACCATGCCCGTGTGTTGCCGCCTGGAGAAGCCCTGTAACACCAGCAGTTCCACCCAGGCGATGGCATGGGATGTGGAGTGGTGGGGATGGAAGCCGAACTGGTGATTGGGGAGAAGGTTGTGGTCAGTGATGACAAGGAGGAGGCGTTGCAGGATGGTCCTCTCCGCGACCTTTGATAGTATTGGAAGGAGAGAGATTGGTCGGTAGGATGAGGGGAGGGTCGGTGGTTTGCCAGGTTTGGGGATGGGGCAGACGATGGCTGTCTTCCAAGAGGAGGGGAAGTGGCAGTGGATGAACATGGCATTGATGAGCTTGGTGAGGAAGACGATGGCTTTCCGGGGCAGGTGGCGTAGGATTGGGGTGGGTATAGAGTCTGAGCCGGGGGCCGCAGAGAGGCGGAATTGAGAGATGATTTTTTGGAGTTCCCTGGGGGTGACCAGGGGGAAGTTGGGGGTGTCGTGGAGTAGGGGGAAGGTTACGTGGTGAGAGAGGGGGGAAGCCTCGTCATCGGAGGAGTCTGATGAAAGGGAGGTGTTGGTGGCTGAGGCGAAGGTGGTTTGCAGGTAGGCGGCCAATGCCTCGGATCCTCCTTGGCAGTTTCTGCAACTCCTGTGGGAGTTGTGATGGGTGGGATGGTGGATGGGGTGGCTTTGAGTCGCCTGAGGTAGGACCAGAGGGAGCCGGTGGTTGTGGAGAGGGAGGCGAGACGCTGTGTTTCCTGCCGGGCCTTCCACTCTGTCGTCAGCCGGCGGCACCAGCCCCGCAGCAGGAGGAAGATTCTCCTGCTGAGCGGGGACCGGTTGGCCTGCCAGCGAGCACGACAGCGGTTCCGGAGGGACAGAGCGTCTCTGATGGTCTGCGGGAATGGGATGAGGCGGGAGCGGTGGGGGGCGAGAGGGACATGATCGTGAACCGCATCCGATATTGCATGGGTGAGGGTGAGGGTGTTGGTGTCAATATCGGCTGGGGAGTTGAAGGGGGTTGTGAGATCGAGGGAGTCGGAGAGGGAGTTCTGGAAAGCGAACCAGTTCGCCTTCGGGAAGTCGAAGCGGGGGAGGTGGGGGTTGGTGTGGGGGAGGTAATGGAGTGAGCCGATGACGGGGATGTGGTCTGAGGTGCCGGTGGTGATGTTGCGGAGGTCTGTGATGAGGGGGAGAGCTGAGGAAAGGGCGAGGTCTATGATGCTAGGATGTCTGTTTTGTTGAGCTGGGTAGAATGTGGGGGTAGGGGGGGCATGGAGTGAGGGGTATGAGGTGCGGAGGAGCTGACGAAGTGAACGGCCCCTTCTGTTGGCCGTCATGCAGCCCCAGAAGGGGTGCGTGGCATTGAGATCCCCCGCAAGCACAACGTGTACATCCAGCGTACCGAGGGCCACAATTTCAGCTGTGGGGAAGGGGTGTTGTGGGGGGAGGTAGAGGGATACCAGGGTGAGGGCGTAGGGACCTCCGTGGAGTCGCACAGCGACCGCCTCAGTCGCGGGGGACGTTTGGGTGTTGCGGCGATGGTGGGAAATTCTGGAATGGAGGAGCAGTGCCACCCCCCGCCCCCCCGCCCCTCCCGTCGCGGTCGGAGCGGTGGGTGGCATAGCCGGGGATCAGGAGTTGGTCAGTGGGAGAGAGCCAGGTTTCTGAAAGGAATACGACATCGGGGGAGTGGCTCTGGATGAGGTGGAGGAGGTCTGGGAGCTTGGGGAGGAGGGAGAAGGTGTTCCAGATGAGGATCTTGAGGGGTGGTGTGGGATTCATTCGAAGAGTGAGAGCAGGGCTTGAAGGAGTACCTCAAACTTTTCGGTTTTGGTGGGGGCTTGGGAGAGGGCAGTCATGGTGCGGCGGATGATGGGCAGGTAGCTTTTTATCCAGGAGATGATGGTGTGAAAGGTTTCGGTGAGGGAGGTAGCTTCTGCGGAGGTGGTTGGGTTGTTCGTGGCCGGGGGAGTGGTGCTAGGTGGGGGGAGGGGTGGCGTGGCGATGGTTGGCGGTTTGGTCCAGGCGTTTCCCTTGAGGGGGGGAAATGTTCGGTGGGAGGTGGTGTTGGGTGGTGGGGGTGCAGAAGTGGGAGTGGGAGCATCTGTTGTGGGTCTGTGTGGGTGGCGTTTCGTGTAGGCGATGAGTGTGGGGCATTCCGGTGAAGTGGCGATGTGGGCACCATTGCAGAGGCAGCACTTCCTCTTCTCGGGGCCGGCGGTGCACTCCCGGGACCAGTGCTCCCCGGCGCACTTGAAGCACCGAAGGATGCGGTCGCACTTGTTGGAGCAGTGGCCAGGGGTCTGGCAGCGATAGCACTGCGGAACTCTGCCGGATCCACGGTACTTCTCCACCTTGACCACCCAGCCGCCAAGATTCCTGATCTGCAGGAGTTGGGGGGCTTCCCCTGTCTGATTCGTGGACACCAAGAATGGCTTGGTGTCCACATCCGGGCCCATCCTCAGTGGGACCACCGTCGACACTGGGTAGCCATCTTGCTGGAGTTGTTCTCGGAGTTCGTCAGCAGTGGTTGCTAGGGGCAGTCGCTTTATGACCACCCTGTTGCATTTTTCATCGGGGCGTAGTCCAGTGAAGGGTTGGAACCCTTTCTGTCTCAGGGAGTCGTACAGTATGGTGTGGTCGTGAGCATTTGATGTGTAGAAGGAGGTCTTGTCCTTTATGCTGGTGATGGTAAGGATGCCAGTCAGCTGTTTCTGGAGTCTTGCTGCTGTAAGAAATGGTTGGGTGTGAGCTGGGACGATACAAGAGATGGGTGGCATTTTGGGCTGTGATAAGGGGTTGTTCTGGGCTGGGGCAGAGGATGGGCCAGGGGCGGAGGAGGTGGAAGGCTGTTGGTGGTCTCTTCGTACAGTGCATTTCTGTTGGTGCTGTCTTTGTGGTTTTGGTTTCGGTTGCGTCGTCGGGAGGGTGGGGGCATCGTCGTTGTCGTCTGCATCTAGGTGCAGGTTGTCCGCGAAGCGGTTACTGGTGGTGATGGTGGAGGTGGTAGATGAGACAGAGCCGATTGAGTCTGTCCTGGGGCGTTTGCATGTCTTTTTAGGCTTTACGAAGCCATCCTCCATGATATTGTCCTGGGGAGGCGGTGGTGCTTGGTGCGCTGGTGGTGGTGGTCCAAGTGGTAGGTCAAACAGGGCAGGAAGTTGTCGCTGTTGTTGCTGTAACTGGAGCTGTCGGAGTTGCTGGTTAATCTGTTCCTGCAGTTCTTGTTGATGCTGTTGGTAGTGTTGTTGGTGTTGTTGTTGGTGTTGTTGTTAGTCAGTGCTCGGGGCCGTACACATGTGGCTGAAGATTGGTGTGCTTCTTAATGTCGAGGTCGTGATCGTTGTTGTTGTCATGGTGCATGGGAGGCATGATGTGGGGATAAGTCCATCAAGTCGGCGCTGTTCGGATACCTTTACACAAGCTGTTTGTGTTTTGTGTTTCTCGTTCGGAGTCACTGGGCGCGAGGATGGGTCGGTGTGGTCACTGTTTGACGGTGAAACAGTGCCATGAACGACACTAGTTTCGATGTTGTTATGGGCATTTATGTGCACTGGAGAGTTTATTGGTGGTGTGGCAATCAAAATGGGAAGAGAGGGATACTCCTCGTCGTTCTGCATCTTAAAAAGTTGGTAAAGTCACTAATTTATCGCTAATCAGAGTGAAAACCAGAGTTGTTTTTGTTCTATGCGCACCAAGCAGCGCGCACTCTTTCTCCTTGGCGCGGCGCGCACGCAGCGCTCCTGGAGGGACGCCTGCGAACTCAGTGTGTATATGTGCGGTAATTTGTTCACAACTAAAACCGAAAAACGACCAAACCGAGCACTGAACGATAATTAAAATTGAAAAACTGAACATGGGACTATTTTAAGATAATATAAGAGTACATTATACAAGTAAAAAGTCCGGAATAATTAAATAAATAAATAAACAATTTTTCACAACTTCGATTATTATTAAAAAAGTATCTGGTCTCTAATAAGGTACCTGTACCCTATATGGCCTAGTACTCAATATGGCCTATTGACTAGTTCTTCGTAATGCCACCATCTATACAAAAGATGGCGCCAGCACCCTTTTCTAGAAGTTACAAGAAGAGTGTGTTTCGTTTACCAGGTGCATAGTATCCATGAGCTGTTGGTGCAACGAGTAAGTGTGTTTATTTGTTACAAGGCATTTGTGGATTATAAATTTAATGTTGGTAACTTTTGTTTATAATAATTATATAATAAATTGTATGAAAATTGTTGATGTGTTCTTTGACAGTAAATAGTGTCTAGATTAAAGTAGTGTCATAGTAGTTCGCAACAAAATTAATAACAATGTTTTCTAAACTAAAAATCTTTATGAAGCAATAGGTACCAATATGGCCTATTAGGCCATATTGAGTATATTTTCGATTTGCATCTCCCCTCCTCCCTATATAACATTATTTATTTCAAATTTGATATTTTTTATAATGGAAATTAATACTTTGGCTTCTTGTATATCTTTGTTGAAACTTTCTAAAATTAAATCAGATTTTCGATACAGTGTACAGAATTCGAGATATGTTAAAATCTGGAAATTTATAAATAACTTATCATTGCTTTGTTGTCTACAATAAATGGTTTCTTATTTTCAGAAATGAAGTCGCCATCAAAGAAAAGAGGCAGGTGGAGACAGGAGGATCTAGAATAAGCCTTACAAGCAATTAAGAAGAAAGAAATGTCAGATTACAAGGCAGCGGAACATTTTGGTATTCTACGCAGGACCTTGCGGAGATATGTAAAATCTGGCAGAGTTACCAAATCAAAGTTAGGACGTAAGTTCGCTTTGTCTGAAGAACAAACTGCAGAACTCTGTTCTCGAATCAAGCATCTTGCCGAAGTTGGTTATCCTGTTACACAGAAAGTTTTAAGGTTATGTGTGTACAAGTACTGTGAGAAAAACAACATCAAACATCATTTTTCTGACATTGCGCAAATCGCGAGTTGTAAATGGGCAAGACAATTTCTGATACATAACCCTAGACTTTCGATCAGAAAAGGGCAAAACCTCAATCCTGCTAGAGTGCAAAAATTAAACAAATATGTAGTTGAAGACCATTTCAGTAAAATCAAAGCGATTTACGAGGATAACAATATTTTTGGAAGACCACAAAGACTGTTCAACATGGACGAAATAGGATGCAGACTGAATTTACACAGAGAATTAAAAGTGCTAGCAGAAAAAGGTTCACGTCGAGTCCACATCATTGGCAATGAGCACGGGGAAAATGTGACGATTGTCACTTGTGTGAGTGCAACGGGTGTAGCCATTCCCCCAATGATATTATTCAAGGGAAAACAAATGAGGCCAGAATTCGCTGATGATTTGCCAGTAGGATCAGTTTGCAGCATGACTCCGAAGGGTTACATGACAACAAGCACCTTCATTGAATGGCTGCACCATTTTGGACATCATAAACCAGCAGGTCGTTGTGTCCTTATTTTCGATGGTGCTAAGAGCCACCAGGACTACGAAATAGTGGGCACTGCAGAGCGGTATGATATCGTATTATACTGTCTTCCTTCTAATACAACACATGAACTGCAACCTCTTGATAAGGCAGTTTTCCGTTCCTTCGAATACCACTGGGATGAAGAGGTAATGTTGTACTGGCATCACCATGGTGAAAGAACACTATCAAAACAACGTTTTGGAAGAATCTTCACAAAAGTATAGGACAAATCACTCACAATTTCAAACATAAAGTCTGAGTTTAAAGCAACAGGTATGTACCCATATGATCCTAATGTGATTCCTATGATTACATTTGCACCAAGCACAGCATCTGAATTACCACATCTGGACCACCACATCTGGAACCACCAAACTTAGGACCATCATAATTGCAGCAACCACAGACTGGATCATATCAACTGCAGAAACTATAGTCCAAACTATCACAACTACAGCAACCACAGCCTGGACAATCTCAACTGCAGCAAACTCAGACTGTACCATAACAACTGCAGCAACCACAGCCTGGACCATTATGGTTGCAACCGCAACCTGAACCATCTGTGGAGCAACTTCGCAAAGCCTTTTTTGATCCCGATAATGGGGAAAACAATGCTCATAACAGTTCATTTTCTGATTTACTGCCAACCCCGAAGAAAAAAAACTCAAACATTTAAGAAGAGAAAACCTGCTATAAACAGCAAAGAATTCTCCTGAAGAAATCATTGTTTTCAAAAAAATGTGCCCACCATTTCTAAGCCATCATTCTAATCAGAAGCCCTTCCAAGCAAATGTGCAACGAAGAAGGCCAAGTTGACTTCAGGTAAAACTCAAGATTCTTGGTATTGTAGGGTATGCAACGAAACTTCAGTGAAGGACATGCGTTTGTGCATTAGTTGTGGACAATATATTCATGAAGAATGTGTCGTACTGACAAAAGATGACAAAGACTACTTCTGTTGTCCATACTGTGAAAATTCAGACCTGAAGTAATTTGTTTCTATGTGAATGTGATTTCTTTAATGCCACTTATGTGTAGGCCATATTGAGTACACTGTGTACCCAATATGGCCGATGTGCACTTTTTTTAAATACATTGTTATGTAATTCCCTTCAACTTGATGTTCTCGCCATCTCTCTGAGTAGTATATAATAGCCGGAGCTGCGCCTGGCTTCTGGCTGTGGATTGATGATTGTTTACATTGTGACGTCACGGCGGCCATCTTGGATAACCTTGACCTTGACCTTTGACCTTGACCTTGAATTTGATCCTCAAAATCCGCCAAAATTGGGCAAAATTTGCCCAAAATTCCTCAAAATTCGCCAAAATTTCCATTTCTGTGGAAAAAAATTCCGCCAAAAAATCTCAAAAAATTCCACAATTCAAAAATTAGGATTTCGAAAATCCTCTAAAGTCGTTTTGCCCTAGAAAGAACCCAAATTCCTAAAAACGGCTTAAGCATCCTTAACGAAAGCTTCAGTTAAGCCATTTCTAGGAATAAGGATACCATGTCCGTCATATTGGATTGTGACGTCACGGCGGCGGCCATCTCGGACGGTTGTGACCTCGACCTTTGACCTTGACCTTGACCCCGACGCCCATTTTGGATCCGCCATCTTGGATGACGACATTTCGTTTTCTCGATCATTCCGGCATTGTGTTATCCACCATTTTGAATTATGACGTCACCGTTCCAATTTTCGTTACGCCCGACATCTTGAAATTTAGACGCCATCTTGAAAATCTGCAATTTTTATGTTAGAAAATCGTGAAAAGTTTTAAAAATCATTAAAAAATTTAAATAATCGAATTTAAAAAAAACACTGTTGCAGTTATCGTTACGGTCGCCATCTTGGTTTATATAAATGTTGCATATTTCGTTACACCCGCCATCTTGGTTGAGTACCATGTCATTCTTACACTTTACGTTACGACCACCATATTGGATCCTATTAATGTTGCAATCATCGTTATGGTCGCCATCTTGAAATTTAGTCACCATCTTGAAATTTAGACGCCATCTTGGAAATCCGTAATTTTTATGTTAGAAAATCGGGAAAAATTCCAAAATTCATCAAGAAATTAACTTAATAGAATTCCGATTGATTATATCGATTACCGTCCTCGGTTCGAACCCGGTGAGGGCAAAAAATAAAAAAATATCAGATCCTTCCACCACAGAAGCCACCTACAGATTGACCTACCTCCACCAATAACAAGGTATTTACCATCAGCTGGTATGACATCATGTCCGCCATCTTGTCTTCGTCCGCTGGAGTCCACCATCTTGTTTTCGTCTGCTAGAGTGTGCTGACATCATGTTAATATATTGTTCTGTTCTCCATACCTTTAACCTTGTATATTAACATTAAACTTTGACCTTGACCTTGAACTTTGACCTTGAACTTTGACCTTGACCTTTGACCTTGACCTTGAAATTTGACCTTGAAATTCGACCTTGACCTTGAAATTTGACTTTGACCTTGAAATTTGACTTTGTCCTTGAAATTTGACTTTGTCCTTGTCGGCCATCATGGATCCGACATTTTATGTTCATTACATGATACCAGGAGCCACCACCTGCCGGAGTACGCCATCTTGTGTGTGTACTTGTATTATAGAGGACATTCCCATCTGGATAGTTTTATTCTAACCCGCTAAAGTGCAGTAATCATTTATTATGGAGGTGCTCCCCGCCATCTTGAAATTCGACCACCATCTTGAAATCATGTAATAATGTAGCTAGAAAAGCGGGAAAAAAATCCAAAATTAATTAAATAAATTTGTAATCCATATAATGATTGATTGGATCGACTAAGGTCCTTGGTTCGATCCCTGGCCGATACAAAACATCTTTAATTTAAAAAAAATACTAAAAAAGTGTTGGTTTAAGAAAATAAAAACACCACAAGTTCTTTTTAAAAAAATTTTATTACATAAATTCAATAGGAAACGAAACGTATACACACATTACACACAGGAAACGGAACGTACACACAGTACACACAGGAAACGAAACGTACACACAGTACACACAGGAAACGAAACGTATACACACATTACACACAGGAAACGGAACGTACACACAGTACACACAGGAAATGGAACGTACACACAGTACACACAGGAAACGAAACGTATACACACAGTACACACAGGAAACGGAACGTACACACAGTACACACAGGAAACGGAACGTACACACAGTACACACAGGAAACGGAATGTACACACAGTACACACAGGAAACGGAACGTACACACAGGAAACGAAACGTATACACACAGTACACACAGGAAACGGAACGTATACACACAGTACACACAGGAAACGGAACGTACACACAGTACACACAGGAAACGAAACGTACACACAGTACACACAGGAAACGAAATGTATACACACATTACACACAGGAAACGGAACGTACACACAGTACACACAGGAAACGAAACGTATACACACATTACACACAGGAAACGGAACGTACACACAGTACACACAGGAAACGAAACGTATACACGCAGTACACACAGGAAACGGAATGATCACACATACAGTAGCGGAAACACACACGCTTAGTTGGAAATCAGAATACAAGAAATAAAACATACTTTAAAACATATAATAATTTATTTATTTTTCAATAGTACACACATGAAAGTTAAACAATTTATTAGTCCATCATTTTTACAAAGTATTGTGGATCTACTGAATGTCGGCTTGGTTGTATTCTCACTTTTCACGGTGTTGTTACTTCCATTAGTTTCAGTCTTCACGAAGCCATCAGCATCCTTCAATTTATGTTCTTCAACATGATCGATCGATCTAATACCATCTCGCTCAGGTCAAGGAAAAATTATTGTTGTATTCTTTAGTCTAGTGGATCCATCGATGTGATCTATGACGTAAGTAGGCTTGGCTTTACATGTTCTACCATGTCTTTTTAATCCCTCAATTCGTGTTAACAACCTGATACACCGATTACAGCTTAACATTTTGCGTAGTGGGTTTTTAACACAATCATTCTTCTCATACCGTTCAGCATTCTTTATCAAGGTAAACACCTTGCTACAGTATCTGCAGTGATGTTGTTTTGATACAGCTACATACATCTAAGGCTCCAAAAGGCTCCAATTGCTCCAACAGCTTTTTGTTTCATCAGCGCCAATGATATTTGGCTAGAATGCTACGAGTCTAAGAGACTATGAGGTCTCAAGGTTACGAGTCTAAAATGATCTAGCTGGTTATGACTTATACATGGCTGCGGCGAGTCTGCATGGCTAAAATACCGCGTGGCTACGTAAAAACATGACTATGAAGCTACAAGGATACAAGTCTACTCGGCTCCAAATAAATGCAAGACGACATGGCTACAAGAAAACTTGGATACAAAGCTTCAATTCTACGAGTCTACAAGACTCCACCAACTACCTTCGAGTGTTTAAAGCTCCAACTGCTCCATCAGCATTATGTTATAAGATTACAAGGCTACTTGCTTACGTAGCTACAATTCTATGAGGTCCCAAGACATCATGACTACACGACTACGAGCCATGAGGTTACGAGACTACACGCCTACGAATCTTAAAGTTTACGAGACTGCAAGGCTACAGAGCTACGAAGCTTCTAGAACACAAGTTTATGTGACTGCGAGGATACAGGACTTCAAGTCTGCATGAGTTCTTGACTACGAAGCTACTCGTCTACAAGGCTCCAATTACCGTATCTTTCTTCGACGGAATTTTCTCTTTTGCTCCAACTGCACCATCAGCTTTATGTTATAAGATTACAAGGCTACTTGCTTACGTAGCTTCAAGTCTACGAGGCTCCAATGCATCTTGACTGCGAGACTACGAGACTATACGATTGCAAATCCTCAAGGTTACGTGATCTCGAGGCTATAGGTCTATGAAGCTTACAGAACGCATGGTTACGAGACTGCCTGACTAATTGGCCGCATGCCTACGAAACTTCATGTCTCTAACTGACTAAAATAGCACCATTCAGTGGTGAGAGTTAATTTATCTCATGCAAAGGTACTTGTTGCAAGTAGTTCCGCTTTTCAACAACAGATATCGCCACATGTTGCTTACAGATAAATAAAATTTATTTCTTTTATGTAGGATGCAGGATGCTCACTAACGCCCGCAAAAGAAGTACGGCTTCAAAAGTCACCAAGGAGAAGGAAATTCGTCTTGTACGTTAGTGCTTCACAGATGTCTCATGGTATATTACTAGACTGAGTAATAATTTTTTTTTATTTCCACCTCATTAAAAAAAATTGCAAGTGACGATTTAGTAGCCGAAAATCACTAATTAAATGTAACTTTGAATAAAATGACATGTCTCATTAAGAGTAAAACTCCTTCATGGAGAGATCGGTTTCTCAGAAATAACCAGAAGCACTTGGAGAAACCACAGGAATGATCGCAAGCACACGGAAAAAACCTTTATAATATTGACAAGAATAATCAGGAGCACACGGAAAAAACCTTCATAATATTGACAAGAATAATCAGGAGCACACGGAGAAAACCGACATAATATTGACAAGAATTATCGGGCGCACACGGAGAAAACCACCACACATTTTCTTTGATATCATAAAATTTAAAAAAAAATTCAAAATAAAAATAAATTAATAAAAAATTTAAAACAAAAAAAATCTACAAAAAAATACATAAATAGATTCTGCTAGCTTGTAAACTTATCATTGTTGAGCAAAGATAGAGTTTTAGTACAAGCCAGAATTTTATGTATTTTTTTGTAGATTTTTTTTGTTTTAAATTTTTTATTAATTTATTTTTATTTTGAATTTTTTTTTAATTTTATGATATCAAAGAAAATGTGTGGTGGTTTTCTCCGTGTGCGCCCGATAATTCTTGTCAATATTATGTCGGTTTTCTCCGTGTGCTCCTAATTATACTTGTCAATATTATGATGGTTTTTCTCCATGTGCTCCTGATTATTCTTATCAAAATAATGATGGTTTTTCTCCGTGTGCTCCTGATTATTCTTATCAAAATAATGATGGTTTTTCTCCGTGTGCTCCCGATAATTCTTGTCAATATTATGATTGTTTTTCTCCGTGTGCTACCGATAATTCTTGTCAATATTATGATGGTTTTTCTCCGTGTGCTCCTGATTATTCTTGTCAATATTATGAAGGTTTTTTCCGTGTGCTCCTGATTATTCTTGTCAATATTATGAAGGTTTTTTCCGTGTGCTTGCGATCATTCCTGTGGTTTCTCCAAGTGCTTCTGGTTATTTCTGAGAAACCGATCTCTCCATGAAGGAGTTTTACTCTTAATGAGACATGTCATTTTATTCAAAGTTACATTTAATTAGTGATTTTCGGCTACTAAATCGTCACTTGCAATTTTTTTTAATGAGGTGGAAATAAAAAAAAATTATTACTCAGTCTAGTAATATACCATGAGACATCTGTGAAGCACTAACGTACAAGACGAATTTCCTTCTCCTTGGTGACTTCCGAAGCCGTACTTCTTTTGCGGGCGTTAGTGAGCATCCTGCATCCTACATAAAAGAAATAAATTTTATTTATCTGTAAGCAACATGTGGCGATATCTGTTGTTGAAAAGCGGAACTACTTGCAACAAGTACCTTTGCATGAGATAAATTAACTCTCACCACTGAATGGTGCTATTTTAGTCAGTTAGAGACATGAAGTTTCGTAGCCATGCGGCCAATTAGTCAGGCAGTCTCGTAACCATGCGTTCTGTAAGCTTCATAGACCTATAGCCTCGAGATCACGTAACCTTGAGGATTTGCAATCGTATAGTCTCGTAGTCTCGCAGTCAAGATGCATTGGAGCCTTGTAGACTTGAAGCTACGTAAGCAAGTAGCCTTGTAATCTTATAACATAAAGCTGATGGTGCAGTTGGAGCAAAAGAGAAAATTCCGTCGAAGAAAGATACGGTAATTGGAGCCTTGTAGACGAGTAGCTTCGTAGTCAAGAACTCATGCAGACTTGAAGTCCTGTATCCTCGCAGTCACATAAACTTGTGTTCTAGAAGCTTCGTAGCTCTGTAGCCTTGCAGTCTCGTAAACTTTAAGATTCGTAGGCGTGTAGTCTCGTAACCTCATGGCTCGTAGTCGTGTAGTCATGATGTCTTGGGACCTCATAGAATTGTAGCTACGTAAGCAAGTAGCCTTGTAATCTTATAACATAATGCTGATGGAGCAGTTGGAGCTTTAAACACTCGAAGGTAGTTGGTGGAGTCTTGTAGACTCGTAGAATTGAAGCTTTGTATCCAAGTTTTCTTGTAGCCATGTCGTCTTGCATTTATTTGGAGCCGAGTAGACTTGTATCCTTGTAGCTTCATAGTCATGTTTTTACGTAGCCACGCGGTATTTTAGCCATGCAGACTCGCCGCAGCCATGTATAAGTCATAACCAGCTAGATCATTTTAGACTCGTAACCTTGAGACCTCATAGTCTCTTAGACTCGTAGCATTCTAGCCAAATATCATTGGCGCTGATGAAACAAAAAGCTGTTGGAGCAATTGGAGCCTTTTGGAGCCTTAGATGTATGTAGCTGTATCAAAACAACATCACTGCAGATACTGTAGCAAGGTGTTTACCTTGATAAAGAATGCTGAACGGTATGAGAAGAATGATTGTGTTAAAAACCCACTACGCAAAATGTTAAGCTGTAATCGGTGTATCAGGTTGTTAACACGAATTGAGGGATTAAAAAGACATGGTAGAACATGTAAAGCCAAGCCTACTTACGTCATAGATCACATCGATGGATCCACTAGACTAAAGAATACAACAATAATTTTTCCTTGACCTGAGCGAGATGGTATTAGATCGATCGATCATGTTGAAGAACATAAATTGAAGGATGCTGATGGCTTCGTGAAGACTGAAACTAATGGAAGTAACAACACCGTGAAAAGTGAGAATACAACCAAGCCGACATTCAGTAGATCCACAATACTTTGTAAAAATGATGGACTAATAAATTGTTTAACTTTCATGTGTGTACTATTGAAAAATAAATAAATTATTATATGTTTTAAAGTATGTTTTATTTCTTGTATTCTGATTTCCAACTAAGCGTGTGTGTTTCCGCTACTGTATGTGTGATCATTCCGTTTCCTGTGTGTACTGCGTGTATACGTTTCGTTTCCTGTGTGTACTGTGTGTACGTTCCGTTTCCTGTGTGTAATGTGTGTATACGTTTCGTTTCCTGTGTGTACTGTGTGTACGTTCCGTTTCCTGTGTGTAATGTGTGTATACATTTCGTTTCCTGTGTGTACTGTGTGTACGTTTCGTTTCCTGTGTGTACTGTGTGTACGTTCCGTTTCCTGTGTGTACTGTGTGTATACGTTCCGTTTCCTGTCTGTACTGTGTGTATACGTTTCGTTTCCTGTGTGTACGTTCCGTTTCCTGTGTGTACTGTGTGTACATTCCGTTTCCTGTGTGTACTGTGTGTACGTTCCGTTTCCTGTGTGTACTGTGTGTACGTTCCGTTTCCTGTGTGTACTGTGTGTATACGTTTCGTTTCCTGTGTGTACTGTGTGTACGTTCCGTTTCCTGTGTGTACTGTGTGTACGTTCCGTTTCCTGTGTGTAATGTGTGTATACGTTTCGTTTCCTGTGTGTACTGTGTGTACGTTTCGTTTCCTGTGTGTACTGTGTGTACGTTCCGTTTCCTGTGTGTAATGTGTGTATACGTTTCGTTTCCTATTGAATTTATGTAATAAATTTTTTTTAAAAAGAACTTGTGGTGTTTTTATTTTCTTAAACCAACACTTTTTTAGTATTTTTTTTAAATTAAAGATGTTTTGTATCGGCCAGGGATCGAACCAAGGACCTTAGTCTATCCAATCAATCATTATATGGATTACAAATTTATTTAATTAATTTTGGATTTTTTTCCCGCTTTTCTAGCTACATTATTACATGATTTCAAGATGGTGGTCGAATTTCAAGATGGCGGGGAGCACCTCCATAATAAATGATTACTGCACTTTAGCGGGTTAGAATAAAACTATCCAGATGGGAATGTCCTCTATAATACAAGTACACACACAAGATGGCGTACTCCGGCAGGTGGTGGCTCCTGGTATCATGTAATGAACATAAAATGTCGGATCCATGATGGCCGACAAGGACAAAGTCAAATTTCAAGGACAAAGTCAAATTTCAAGGTCAAAGTCAAATTTCAAGGTCAAGGTCAAATTTCAAGGTCAAGGTCAAAGGTCAAGGTCAAAGTTCAAGGTCAAAGTTCAAGGTCAAGGTCAAAGTTCAAGGTCAAGGTCAAAGTTTAATGTTAATATACAGGGTAAAAGTATGGAGAACAGAACAATATATTAACATGATGTCAGCACACTCTAGCAGACGAAAACAAGATGGTGGACTCCAGCGGACGAAGACAAGATGGCGGACATGATGTCATACCAGCTGATGGTAAATACCTTGTTATTGGTGGAGGTAGGTCAATCTGTAGGTGGCTTCTGTGGTGGAAGGATCTGATTTTTTTTTATTTTTTGCCCTCACCGGGTTCGAACCGAGGACGGTAATCGATATAATCAATCGGAATTCTATTAAGTTAATTTCTTGATGAATTTTGGAATTTTTCCCGATTTTCTAACATAAAAATTACGGATTTCCAAGATGGCGTCTAAATTTCAAGATGGTGACTAAATTTCAAGATGGCGACCATAACGATGATTGCAACATTAATAGGATCCAATATGGTGGTCGTAACGTAAAGTGTAAGAATGACATGGTACTCAACCAAGATGGCGGGTGTAACGAAATATGCAACATTTATATAAACCAAGATGGCGACCGTAACGATAACTGCAACAGTGTTTTTTTTAAATTCGATTATTTAAATTTTTTAATGATTTTTAAAACTTTTCACGATTTTCTAACATAAAAATTGCAGATTTTCAAGATGGCGTCTAAATTTCAAGATGTCGGGCGTAACGAAAATTGGAACGGTGACGTCATAATTCAAAATGGTGGATAACACAATGCCGGAATGATCGAGAAAACGAAATGTCGTCATCCAAGATGGCGGATCCAAAATGGGCGTCGGGGTCAAGGTCAAGGTCAAAGGTCGAGGTCACAACCGTCCGAGATGGCCGCCGCCGTGACGTCACAATCCAATATGACGGACATGGTATCCTTATTCCTAGAAATGGCTTAACTGAAGCTTTCGTTAAGGATGCTTAAGCCGTTTTTAGGAATTTGGGTTCTTTCTAGGGCAAAACGACTTTAGAGGATTTTCGAAATCCTAATTTTTGAATTGTGGAATTTTTTGAGATTTTTTGGCGGAATTTTTTTCCACAGAAATGGAAATTTTGGCGAATTTTGAGGAATTTTGGGCAAATTTTGCCCAATTTTGGCGGATTTTGAGGATCAAATTCAAGGTCAAGGTCAAAGGTCAAGGTCAAGGTTATCCAAGATGGCCGCCGTGACGTCACAATGTAAACAATCATCAATCCACAGCCAGAAGCCAGGCGCAGCTCCGGCTATTATATACTACTTCTCTGGTATGTGTAAATGGTATTCCTTCTTTTCTTTCCAGGTGTCATTATGCAATTCTATGTCATTAAACAATTAAAAACAATATCTGAAGCATAACTAGGCCATATAGGGTACAGGTACCTTAGTTCAAAAAACGGAATGATATAGGTAGAATAAGGAATAAAAATGAGTATTGTATTTATAAGAACAGTACCCTGTCAAAATCGCGCACAGTTTAAGCTGTGAAGTCAGTTTATTTAGGTTAGAAAATAAATAAGAGGTCTGTTAGATGTAGCGACGCATACTTCCGCGGAATGGCCACCGCGACAGTTGGGTACACTGAAGCAAACACTAACCTAATCTAACCCATTGTTGCAGTAGATATTTACAAGGCAAAAATGTACATTTGTAAATGCAGTTTCTGTTGAAATTACTGCAGGAAAACACTCACATTTATTTTCAGGTGTGCAGCAGTGTTCCTTGAGTCGATGCACACACGAAACGAGTCCGATAGCGATCTCTAAACACTGAAAACCGCAAAATTAGTGGCTACCTAAATAGAGTGAATTTTCACTGGTTTGTTTGCCTGGTGTTTCAAGTATGATGTGAAGGAAAATGGCTTACCCAACACCAAAATGCAGTCAAAAATAACATATTTGCCCCACGGACTATGCAGCAACGGGTTAGCAAAGAGCAATGAAAATGTTACATTGAAATTCATGAAAACAGAATTACGCCACGGACTCGGTCGCAATGCTAGGAGGTTGAGGTTAGCAAAGAGCAATATAAAATGAGCGTAACGGGAAACAGCGAAACGGGACAATATGCGTAACAAGACACTTTTTCGTGCGTGCAGCCGGCGTTCATCGATTTATTAGACGTCGCGTCAAAAATTGTTGAGTGTAGTTTCAGAGCTGGGAGAGATGAACATGGGGCGGACTATGTAGTGTGTCCTGCGAGGACGTTAATGTGTACGGCAAATAAAGGTAGGTTATAATTCAGAATAAACTAATGGTTACTTCGTAATTGCTGTCTTTTTTAGGCATTAATATTTGTTTTATTACATTTTATTTTAATGTGACATGCTGATATTGGTGAGATTTATTAATGTTAATACATGACCAAATCAAAGACATAGGTGTACCGAAGATATTAATTTAGAATATTTTTTTGTCTGTTTTATGACATTTTGTATTACATACAGACTATATGTATAAATTGATACTTTGCATTTTTATTTGTTTGTGATTTCTTCTTTTTTATATTTCTCATTTAGAAACTCTACTCCGTCCAACCTTTGAATATATATACTGTATAGAAGTCGCGAGTGGATAGGATTTACTCTACGTTTTTCAAAAGCGTATGAGAGCAACTTGGGAACTTCACCGCTGCAGTGCGCTGCCGTAACGCCCTGTATCGTCTTAGTTGTTATTTACACGTTAGAGCGCAGCCCTGTCGCCCGCTGTCATTCCCCGCACCCCCCACCCATCATTCACTGCAGCTCAAGTTCGTTCAACAGGAGGGGGAAGGGGTGTTTGAAGAGTTAGACACTTGTCCGCTAGGGACCACCACAAGTCGATGCCCTAGAGATGGTGGCGATTGCGGCGGTGAATTAACCAACTACCTCAAAACCGTATTAGAAATTTTAACCTGGGCTGGCGACTTCTATACAGTATATATATTCAAAGGTCCAACTGTTCGACATAACAGGGATCCAGTGAAATTCGCAGTTTACATGGATGCACAGTGATGTTTCAACATCCTTTACATATCCTTTACGAGTTCCCATAGTTTTATGACTAACTTAAGCTACATCCTGTATAACTTACTTTACCTTGTTCCTTCCAAGAATATTGATAATTACACAATCACGCCATGCTGCCAAGAATAATACGTTTTGTATTATACACGGGAATGAGCGTTGGCCTTGACATTTTCATCGAGGAATATGCCAAGAAAAAACCTTCCAACATGGCTTTTAGTTGTAAATGAGACCGCGGCGTTTATCTCATGACATCTCTGACACACCCGTAAATCCTACATTGCAAATAAACCCTTTTAATTGTTTTGGTTATAAATGTTTTTTTTTCTAAATGGTTCGTTTAAAACACGAAAGTAAAACTGTTATTTTAATAACATACGTGAGTGTGTGCATATCCAGCGCCAGGGTGCAAGGTGAGGTGCCGAAGTTGCCGACCAGTGATGTCACGGCGGCCATCTTCAATGACTTTGAACTTGACCTTTGATCCTGATCTTGACCTTTGACATTGACCTCGAAACTGGCAT
The DNA here is from genome assembly GCF_032445375.1 of Bacillus rossius redtenbacheri. Taxonomy (NCBI): domain Eukaryota; kingdom Metazoa; phylum Arthropoda; class Insecta; order Phasmatodea; family Bacillidae; genus Bacillus; species Bacillus rossius. Next base: position 277,135,781 of record NC_086330.1, on the reverse strand, counting down.
CCATCTTATATTCCATCATCTTGGATTCGTCATCTAGGATTCTGCCATCTTGTTTTATAGAACATTCCGTCCTCTTGGAATTGAACTCACCACTCCTTTATGTGACATTTTTCATTATGGTCACCATCTTGAATCCTAAAAACATTGCAATTTCGTTTTAGAATGTTGCAATTTCCGTTTCGACCACCATCTTGGATTCTAGAAACATTACAATTTTCGAATTTTCGTTACAGTCGCCATATTGAAAATTCGTAATTTTTAAGCTAGATAATGGCGGAATAATTTTTCATTTATAAAAAAATTATAATTATAATTTTTTAATAAAAAAATGCAGTTACATCTTAAAGTACTCGGTTAAACCCCAGCAATGTAATTCGATTAAAAATGGCGACAGATCCTTCATTGACAGAAGTCACAAATGACAAGGAATATATTGCAGCCACTAGTATGATATCATGTCAGCCATCTGGTATTATTCATTTTGTTTTTGTCTGCCAGAGGGCACTGCCGCCATGTTAGTTTAATTTTTACCAGCTAGATTGCAGTATTATTGATTAATAGTCAACTATCACGATATCCACCATTTTGTCGGCCATTGGCCGCCATCTTGGATATCTGTAATTTTTTATCTATAAATTAAGGTAAAATTTAAAAAGAATAATAATTTGTTAAAATAATGATTGACTCCATCGTTTACAGTGCTTGGTTTGATCCTTGACAAATAGAAAAAAAAATATTTAAGTAAAAATACCATAAAGGTGACAGTTTATAGAAATAAAACAAAAAAATTACAAATAAACATTATTATATAATTTCTACAAAAACAAAAAAAGCAAATTACTAGCTTTTCTCGATTAGTTCATTCGTTATGAACTAAATGCAAGTCCTTTAAATGAAATCTCAGGCCATTTTTAAATGACAGTCGATTACCACATTTTTCACACAGCACAGAGTTTTCTTTCGTTTAAAGGACAGCGATGAATTTCATGATGCCTTCCATGTTTTATGCATACAAATTTATTGCCGCAGAATATATGTCACAATACATTCAGTTCGGCGATGGAACACCACAAGTTGATGCTTCCTTGGATATCGATTTCACTGCTTCTGAAGACACTGTACCCGTTAGAGTCTCCGCTAGTGTTGTAGATGATGTAATCATCGGGATCTTTGTCGCCATCAACATTGCTGCAGTCAGGGTTTGTTGTAGTTGAAATTGCTGTTGTTGTCAGACTGGGCTGAAGAACCACTAAATGATGATGGTACAGATGGCATCGAGTTCTGCGCTAAATATGGTAAAGATACTATCGAGGTCTTGGCCGTTTCAGCATTCAAGTTGGAGTAAGGTTTATCGCCGTTGAAAAATGTCAGGAGACTCAGGAGAGCGACTACCTATTCGATACTGGCTGGAAGTATTTGTGTGGTCTCGTGGCGGGATCCAAGATGGCCGCTGTGGTAAAGATCCGTGTGAAGGGTCAAGTTCAGGGTAAAAGTCAAGGTCAAGTTCAATGTCATCGAAGATGGCCGCCGCGACGTCACAATCGAAGGTGGCGGTCGGCAACTCCAGCACCTCACCCTGCACCCTGGAAATGGACATACATTTCTATACTACTTACATGTCAAATTAAAAAAGTCTAACCATGGTAACGGCTGCGATAGGTAGTATTTCTTCTAAATCTACCTGAAAAAATATCGCAGGGCGTTATGTCAGGTGAATGTGGAGGCCAGCAAAAAAGAGCTCTGTCGTCTCGACCATTACGACCAATCGAACGGTTAGGGACTTCGACGTTCAACCACTCTCGTACAAAGAGATTAAAATGGAAAGGGGCTCCACCCTGTTGCCAAATAAAGTTTACATGTTTGCCCTCTACTTTAGCGCTGCAAACGAGAAAAAAACAAAGCAGTATTCGAGCATGCACTTATCTAAAATTGTTTTTGTTACTTTTCAATTTTGACCTTAAAATAACACTGAACAACGCTTACAGTTGATACTTTTAAATTTTATAACAGGGGCATTCTTTTATGTAGATACTGTATTTAAATTATGTTACATAAATTTATGTTAGTGAACTTTGTCTTTTGATCTGGAAAATTGTCCCGATAATTCTTATTTTGGTAAGGAAGGTCACTAAAAACAAAAATAAATAAATAAAATGGGGCCAGAGTAACCCAGAAACTTAAAAGTATAAGAAGGTTTCATGTAAAATTGTATTACAATTTGCTGACATGTGCCAATTACTATTAACCTTCATTCTACCCAATAAAATGTGCAACAAGAAAAATACTTTAGCTAGTACCAATAAACATTTTTTCAGCTTAATTTTTTTGTGGATCTTTGCAGGCGCATACGCAAAACTTTCTGACTGCTTGATTTCAAAGTCTTTCCATTTGTTGACGTAAATGATTGTTGGTGTTTTTAAATTTCAAAAGGGGGGGGCCGGAAACTACAGGTCACTCATCAAACCTCCCCCCCCCCCCTTTTCCACCCGTGCTTATACTCGAAGCCGCTCGTGGACTAGCTGAAGAAGCATCTTTTCAAGACGATGAATACTACCATTTACCAATCCGACGAAGTGAAGAAGTCAGTAAAACACGTTTCCAAGAAATCCTGCCTGGAAGAAAAAGACACGGGAAAGGTAATGGTTGGACGCTGTCTTCAGTGAACCGATTGGAGTGTAGAATCAGTCAATTCAAGCTAATGTACAATTAAATGCATATTGGATCACTAATTTTAAGTGTTCTTGAAGTATAATTAAAGTTAAGTAATAAATAATATTTGTAAAAGGTTTGTTTTATTTATTGTGATCTCCCTAGACTTCAATGTTATGTGCCTAGTGAGCGATTAAATCAATAACCACAAATCGGAAAAAATATAAAATATATTAATAGGTGATTACTGTAAATAATTTTTGGAATATTTTTCAAAATTTTTAAGATGTTAGCCAGAATGTTCGACAAGCTGTTGGACGCTATGATAACTGACGACCTGATAATTAAACTGGTGCACCCTTGTTGGTAAAAAATTAAGCATGGTGACGAACGAGACTAACGCAATCTAGCAGACATAAAAGAGAATTCAAAATGGCTGCATCGAAGAAGGCTGCTGTGACGTCACACTGGTTTGAGTAATATGTATTTGTCTTGGCATTAGTGGAAATAATTATTTTGTGTACAACATGATGGAAGAGAGTATTAACATTTATTTTACAGTTGCATTCATCGGGAATCTAACCTAGAACTCCAAAGTCCATGAGAAAAGAACATGTTTAAATTTAAATATATTATTATATTTTTAAAATTTTTATTAATATGAAACAATATGAACGGTTTTCCGACTCTCCGAGCGCATGCCGACCTCTCTTCTTTCCCCATCCTGCCTTCTCGCCCCTCCATTTCCCTTCTTCCAACCCTTCGCACCTGCGCTGTGACATAGGCAGAGGGTTTATAAAGCCTTGCGGCCCGTGGTCCGTCTGTTTGCTAGTTCGAGCGTGGTGGCCGCATTAATGTATTGTTTAATGTAAATTTCTACCGTCCTATTTATATTTACTTAAATTGCTGTTCCGGTATTTACCTTCAAAATGATATTTAGAATAAACGTTTCACTTATTTGGTGTTGGAACTTTTCTGAGCATGTAATAATTGCTTGCACAGACGTTCGGTGATTAGGCCATGCCGAAGTGCGCGTGTCTCGAATTCTCGACCTTACTTACTGGTTCAGGACGTTTTATTTTGCTCGCCAGAATGTTCCTTTGGGCTTTGCGACCCCGCAACTCTGCCTATTTTTTTTTCAAGTAAAACGTCTTTGCTGAGGGGGCTACAGTTTTCTAGCGTTACGAAAATTCCGATCGCATGAGGGGAATAGTTAGGTACGTGGCGGGGGAACCGGTAAAGCAGGAGAGTGCGTCAGAGGCGACGCCACTCCAACGCAAGCGCCAGTGGTCGAATGGGAAGAGGGAAGGAGGAGATAGGTGCAGAGCGAAGCTTGCTATAGGCCCTATGCTATAGTTGTAACTTCCGGAAGGGGAGACGGCAGGAGAGAGGTAGATATGACGCAGCAGTGACGCTACAAAATTCCACTAACGCTGCTTGTGTTTGTCTACTCCTCAGTTTTTGTAACGGCTAACAATTGCCGCTAACAAATATATATTTTTTATTTAATGTATCTACAATTTATTTATTCGTGTAGAAAATGGTTATTGATTTGTGTAATTAACTTTATAAGTACCGTGCATTTTTATGTGAATAATGTGATTTTTTAAATATGTATAGACTAGGAGGTGTAATTTATTTTTGGTATGTAAACACTAATGTTATAAGGACTTATAGACCTGTGAGACAGACATTGTACGTGTAATTTAGGTTCGATTGGAGTGTTTTATTGTTCTTTCATTTTGTTCAGCTGAATATCGTGATTACACACCATGCCTAAAAATAATATAACAGGTAGAAGCAAATACGAGGTAGGCTTATTATCCAAGGCAACGTAAGAATAAACCGCCAAAAGACGCGCCAAAAAGTGCCACTGAACGTATGCCACTGTACAGGATGCCAATAAAGGCATTGTTTCAATTTATATCACACCCTCATCCATACTCTTCTCAACTATTATCTCTTCTTCAATAAAAATAAATAAATAGTTTATTTCTATATATACCTAATGAGCAAGAAATTTCACTTCTGTCGCGCGTGGATTCCATGTACTTTTTTTTTTCTCTCGCCTCTTTTGCGAGTCGCTCTTAGTTGCGGGGATCATTTTTTGCTTTTGGCGATGCTTGTGATTCACTATTTAACTATCTTGTGTAATGACGTCACTTAGTCATCAGGTTAACGGACCGTAAATGCCATGGGCTGTTTGCCATTGTAAATTCTTTAACATTCACCCTGGACCGTCAGGCCGTGTAGGCAGTATTTCACGTAGCTATATATTTAATGTTATTTATTTGGTTTTACTATATTTAAGGTGTAATCTCAACATACTTATAGGTGTATAATTTTTTCATATGGTTTTACGCAAGTTAAGGCATAGGTGTTAAGTGATCTCTCTTTTGCTACGTGGCATAATATTTAACGCTAGAATTACACATTCACAAACGCAGTGATAAGTAAGTACTATGGCAATAAAGTTAGTTTGTTTTATATGTTTATAATCTTCTTGTTTACGTCTGGACGTAATGATGTTTAACTTTTTCCTTCTTTGTATCGATATGCCTATAATTACGTTCAATATTGTTTACACGTGAGATTGTTATTGTGTAGGCTAAACGTTTATACGGTGGGTGCATCCCTAAAACAAGCCTCAGGCTCTTACGTAACATAAGTGCTAGAGTTAATTGTTACGTGCCACTTTTTACGTAGTATTTAGTTCTTGTATTTTCGATTTATTGTCAAGTTTTGTGTCTAACTTAAAGTGTTTAAATAGTGGAAACCAATTCCCTTTAATTGCTTTTGTGCGGTCATTGTTACATGTAATATTAATGTTGATTTAACTTTGTGTGTGCTATGTTTGGCAATTAAACAGACATTTTGTTAAACCTCTTGTTATAACTTATTCTCTATTTTTTATTTGGAATTAGTTTTGCATACTGATGCGCTACTGTTACACCCGAATTAGCTTTTTCATTTTATTATTTTTATCACTTCTCTTGTTGTTTTACCAACACAGTCACGCTCTCTGCGTGCTTCATAACAGAAATTTTGTCAAGCCCAGACTTGGAGACTGTTAAGACCTTAGCCCTACCAGTCTTCAAATTTTTTTAATATTTTATTTTTTGACCTTAACGGGTTATAAATTTAAGGAACAAGTTATATTTAATAAATGCAGTTTTAATTAAATTATTTTATTATAATATTTTTAAGATATTTAATTTTTATATTTTAGGTAAATACGTAATCGAGGTGTCAAATTTCATCTTATATGTCCCATTTCAGCATAAGTTAAGACCAAGACTCAACGGCTTGAATCTAAATTTTTATGCGGAGTTTTAAGCCACTTTGCAGACACTAAGTCAAAGACACTTTTTGGGGTTAAAAAAGAAAACATACTAAGTAAATATTTGTAGTGTCAAAGAAATGGACCAAAAATATTTTAGATTAAAAACATTGATTTTTTTTATCAAACCATAGAAAAGATTAGTAGATAACAAAATCATTTCCCAAGATTATAACACCAAGTATGGGAACCTATTCTCTCATTTTCCTTTTGAAAATACCGAAATAACAGAACTGATAATAAAAAGAAACAAATACAATTTCATTTTAATAAAATATAATCTTTTATTAATGCTACACTTTCTATTGAAAAATTATAATAAATTGAAGCAGTTTCGCGGCCATTCTTCTGTATTATTTTAGGTCCCAACCATGTTTGAATATATTGTTGTTGCCCTGTGTTGAGGGAGACACGATTAGTAACAATTAATTGAACCACATCAAGTTCGACACATGTTCTCTTGTTTGCATGTACACTCTTCCTCTTAGCACCAGAATTCGTTCCCTTATCCTAACTGGTAACAAGGAAAACAATACACAATTACCAATCAGCATAAACTACGATTAAAAAATAACCAGCTTTGAAAAACTTAGTAAAACTTGGACATAGATTCCAAACACTTTACTCAAGCCACTTGCAAATATTATTATAAGATTCGCTCCACACTAACAACAGTCTATCTTTGTTCTACGAGCAGTAATAATATATATGAGTAAAATCGTAAATTATCTAAAAACAATATTACATTATTGTAATGGCAAAACTTTTCATATTCAAAAAACTCATTACCATTCGTTATACCAAGAATAAACAAGAGACATGCAAACATACTACTTTACACTAATGCCTTGTATCTCGTTAATCAAAATAAAACTACAACGATAAATAATCCCCCTCTGAATGAAGGGACCTATCAAGGTGGTCACTCGTCTCAAGGTGATGTCCATTCCTGGGCCCGCCGTCCACTCGCCTGTCGAGTAGTACTCTCCACCACCACAGTATTCGACCCGGACTTCGCTGGCGTTGAGGGCTGACAGGAACTCCACAAGAACGTCCCTGGAACGACTCGATAACTAGGACGAAAGACTGGCCATGATTTCCCTTTCGCGACTCGTCAGCAAATGTTCCTTGACTTTACTTGGTACACTCGCTGAAAAGTCGTTTTACTTGGATGTCATACCATACACACGGAAAATGCTCCAGTGACACAGCGGTGACGTAACGAGTCATTAGTTTTGACCAACACACAAAACTCGTCGATAATTGTTTCCAGTCGCTATTTCGTAATACTGCCTTGAACTAGCCCGCCTTATCGGCTCGTTATTGCTCCCTTCTTGGTACATGCGCCCTTCTTGCACCAATTACATCGGCCAACTCGTTCCCTCTTCACTCGCTAGGGGAGTAAAATTGGTTACATCGGCGGAGAGTTTTTTTCTGATACTAAGAGGTATTCTGACCACCTAACCGTGCCCAAATCCGACGAGTGAATTTTCGTTCCAACTCGTGGGGCAAGTTACGGATAGGTACCAGTTTTCGGGCTAGTTACCTTCCTTCGCTACTGCACCATCTCCCCGATGGCTGCCACTACTTGCTCGTTGGCGATCGCACTAAGTCCAAGTTCAAAACATAAGTAGAGTACTTCTTGCCCATTCGTGAGGCTCAGTCCAACTTCTTGTTCAGGCGCAGGGTTTGGCAGCATGGTGGCGTGTAGACTGGCGGTGGTTAAAGTGTGGTGTTATTACGACGTACTTCTTCGAGAGCTTCACTCTCTATGTCTCTAGTGTTCCTATTTATAGCACCTGGCTCTATCAAACTTCGCCTTCCAGAACGGACCAGAAGGCCCGCGGACGAACTCGCGCTGGAACTACTTCCGAGTCACGTGACAACTTCCGGTCACGTGGTAGCTCATGTTCTCGTGACAAGCTCCGCGGGGCGTTGCCCGGAGGACAGGCAACCTGCGAAGCTTCAATGTCTGGCTGTTTGTCTGCTTTCAGGGGTAAACACAGAATAAATTGGATAGTGAAGGAAAGACGTTGCGGGCGGCAAAATTACACCCGCAAAAGTATCTCAGAACTATCGGTGTTAATTCCAGTCGCCATATTCTGGTTGATAGCAGAAACTGTTTCAGGCGTGTCTTAAGGCCAAAATATTACAGCCTGAAAAATAAATTCATATAAAAGATTGAGAAGCACTTGTACAGATAGATATAACAAGTTCTGTGTGTTTTATTATACACCCTTATACAACTAAAATCTATTTAGCTTGGCTGCTATCGCACGCAGTCTTGTGGTTTACATGTAACTTGTCTTAAAAATTAAAAGTTTATAAATATAATACTAATGGCCTAAGAGTAATTATGTTACTGTTGTTCTGTCATAAATGCTCGTAAAGAATCATAACGTGTTTGCTTTGCAAATTAAATATTGAAGATGGCTATTACTGGTACTACTTCTCAGGATAGTAAAATTTTCGAGACACGTTATAAAACACATAAATTAAAGGGCCCGCCTTGTCAGGGGTGTATCTGTGTCAGCGAGGCGGTATGATAAGTGTGACACTCGCTGGTGCTTCTAGCGCGGTATCTCCTCTGAACTGGCGCGCAGTCTTCACGTCCTGCATGCGACAACTATGAAATTTGAGCGGTAACCATAACATTAAATGACTGTGAAGAGGTTTATTGTATCAATGTAGTGTACGAGGTATAGTATATACGTATTGTTACTTAATGTAGTTTTGTTATATACTATCCACTCTTTAAATTTGTATCCATCTGGATGTTGATGCAGTATGTAACTATATATATATATATATGGGTATATATACAGAAATATATATAGTTTCTTTAACACGATACAACACATAAAATTAACAACAAACATACACAATGTATTGTTAGTACACTATTATTTCGAATAGCAATACAAGAACTAAAATTATATCATACATTCTGGTTATAATACTTTCCATATTAATATAATCAAGATAATTTTGATTCCCTAGCTAATAATTTACGCTGGTACTCCGTATTTCATTAGTTCAAAAGCTGTTTAAAAATTTGTTCCAAAATTTATTTTAATAACGTTAGGTGCTTGATATTAGTTCTTAATTCTCTGGTTTCCAGCAAAAATACTTATGAAATAGTATAGCTCAGTCGGTACGATACAGAGGTCTCTTAATTCACAGTTCATTACTTTTGGTTTTAGGTATTAACAATTGCAGACTAAATTGCTGATTAAATCTTACTGATTAATTGATCTATATTCAAGCAGTCAAAAATAGTTATGTAGGTTCGATCCCAGAAGATTCCAAAATGGATATGGCCATTTACAAAATCAACCGCTGTTTTTATATAATCTAATATATTCGTAGTAACACTTCTATCGCACAAACTAAATGTCAAAAATACTTTCAGGCTCTTTTAACTTTAAACTTAAACAGAATTTACGCGGATATATGCCTTAAATATCCGTTAGGCCATAAAATGGGCCAAAGCAAATTATTTTACTCATCTCTGCATAATGGTATAAGACTCCTTTCATTAATCTCTACTTCCTGGTTCATTTTACATATTATTTTTTTAAAAATACAGCTAATAACAGGAGTTAACTAACCTTTTGAATAATTCGCCAAACTGACAACCGATACGGTGCGCTCATTATCATCTCTAACATACAAATTACTGAAATTTTGATATTAACAATAAAAAATAGCTGTTAAATACCACAGATAAAATATTGTAAGACATGACATTAGTAGTATATGAATGGGGCTCCGGAAACATGGCGCTGGCGCGTGGTGTGTGGCCGGTGGTGTTTTCCGCCATCTTGGATTGTGATGTCACGGCGGCCATCTTGGATGGTTGTGACCTTGACCTTTGACCTTGACATTTGACCTTCAAAATGTGTCAAAATCCGCCAAAATTGGGCAAAATTTGCCCAAAATTCCTCAAAAATCGCCAAAATTTCAATTTCTGTGAAAAAAAATTCCGCCAAAAAATCTCAAAAAATTCCACAATCCAAAAATTAGGATTTCAAAAATCCTCAAAAGTCGTTTTGCCCTAGAAAGAACCCTAATTCCTAAAACTGGCTTAAAACTCCTAAGAGATAGCCGCTTATAAGCCATTTCTAGGAATAAGGATACCATGACCGCCATCTTGGATTATGTCGTCACCGATGCATTTTTCGTTACGGCCGCCATCTTTAACTTTTTTATTTATTATCCGATTTTAATAAAATATTTTTAAAAATTATAAAAAAAATTAAATAATAAAATTTTAATAAAACATTTATAAAAAACAAACATTAACGACACGGAGTTCGGAGTCCTCGGTTCGAACCCGGTGAGGGCAAAAAAAATTAAAAATGGGGACAGGCTCCTTCCTAATGGTGGCTGCAGGCAGACTGACTCCCACCACTTTTCTTAAAGCAGATATATCGTCACCTAGTATGACGTCATGTCCGCCATCTTGTCTTCGTTGCTGGAGACCACCATCTTGTTTTCGTCGGCGAGAGTGCGCTGACGCCATGTTAGTTTAGTGCTTATCCGCTAGAGTGCAGTAATCATTTATTATTGCTGTGACACCCGACATCTTGTCATTTGGCCGCCATCTTGAAAATCCGTAATTATTTAGCTAGAAAAGCGGGAAAAATTCCAAAATTCATCAAAAAAATCACTCATTAATTTACATATTGATTCGATGGATTCCTGTCCTCGGTTCGATACCCGATCGATGCAATAATGTTTAATTTTATGAAAAAATAATAATTTCAATAAACCATGTTAAACTTTCGTAAAGAGACTTTAAATCCTCTACTACCATCATCCTATAAGCCATCAAGACCAACATATTGGAAATTCGTAATTTTAATGCTAGAGATTCGGGAAAAAGTTCAGAAATCATTAAATAAATTTGTAATCCATATAATGATTAATTAGATCGACTAAGGTCCTTGGTACGATCCCAGGCCGATACAAAACAACTTTAACATTTTAAAAAAGCACCACTAAAGTGTAAGGTTCGAGGAATTAAACACCGCAAGTTCTTTTACAAACATAATATTTATTACATAATTTCTATTCTACTACAGGATCACTTACGAAAGCCAGCAATCTTATAATCATTTAGTTCCGCAGCGGTGTGAAATGACTAATTCTTAGCTCCAATCGGTTTATACTAGACAGAGTCCAGCCAGAACCTTTACAGACATAGTCCACCTCTTCTTGACAGAGTTTCTGGATACCGTTTTTAACAGTTTGCTTCACATCGTTAGAACTGTAAATTACTGCAGCCGATGTCTTGAATGCACACTTCTTCACTTTGTCATCGAACGGATATGGCTTTCCATATATACAGTCCAACCACAAGTTATATTTCAAAGGTCCGTTTGTTGCTACATCATCAGTAAGCTGATTGATTATCTTCTGTCTGATATCGTCAAGAAAATTACAAATGTCCTTCGACTCACCGAACGTATTTAGATAATAGTAGTCTTTCAAAGTTCCACGAAATGCAGACTGCGCCAAGTAGAAGCCATTATCGTTCACTTGTAATGCTCCGAACACAGTCTTAGGTTTAGTTCCATGTTCAGACATCATAACAATCGGTTGCTGGGCATCTGTTTTTTTGGTTGTACGCTTTCGTGTCTCCAATCTAAAGCGAGGAGTTGAAATGTCGGCAGGTAGTTCAGCAGTAGGAGCACAGACTCCACCGTTACATTTTTTCGCATGATGTCGAAAACTGTCAATTCGAGTAAACCATTTAAGGCACTCATCACATCGAAACTTCATGCGAGAAGGATTCTTCGTGCATTTGCTCCGCTCATGTCTTCGTGCATCATGGGAAAATGCGAACGACGTATCACAGTAGCTGCAAGGATACCGTGGTGATGAAGACGATCCTTTCAGACCCGATCCAGATACAGACATTGCAACAGTAGTACCATTTCCAGGCATTCTCTTATGCACATCGATGCATCGTTGTTGCGCCGAAACCTTTACTTTCTGCCGCACAGCAGGACCTTTGCATGCCTTCATGTGCGTTTTCATATCATCTTTTCTGGCAAACTGCTTATGACATTTCTCACAAACAAACATTTTACGATATAGGTTCTTGGCACATTCGCTCCTCTCGTGTCGCCGGGCATTGCTGTTGTTTGAGAAAATCTTGTCGCAGTAACAGCACCGATGTTCGCTAGTTGTCAAATCAGCATCCATTGAAGTCTCCATCGAGGTCGTATCGTCGATCGTCGTGGTTTCCTGCACATCCAGCTCAGTAGTCATTAAGCTATCTTCTGCTGGTGGTATCACATCTGTTGAAATCTCCTCCAATGTCGACGTCGTCGTCGTTGCCAACGGGATCTGCTCCACCATTGTCGTCGCTGACGTCAAGGTTCCCGTAGACGATGGTACAACGTCCATCGAGTTCGGCGTTAAAGTCGGTAAAGATGCCATCGAGTTCTCAAGAACAGGTAATTACACGACTTATGCACCAGATGAAATAATCTAGGTGATCCTTACACCGTCGACGACAGTAACAAACTGAGCGACCTGCTGTCTAGGACTCGCTTATATACATGCACCGGATGGAATAATACGCAAGTCAAATCAAGAACCATTTACTATAATACTAGAGTCAAAACAACATAAAAAATAGAAGGACCATCAACGAAAAGGCAGCACATTTGGAAGCACCGACAACGAAAAGGCAGCACATTTGGAAGCACCGACTACGAAAAGGCAGCACATTTGGAAGCACCGACTACGAAAAGGCAGCACATTTGGAAGCACCGACAACGAAAAGGCAGCACATTTGGAAGCACCGACAACGAAAAGGCAGCACATTTGGAAGCACCGACAACGAAAAGGCAGCACATTTGGAAGCACCGACAATGAAAAGGCAGCACATTTGGAAGCACCGACAACGAAAAGGCAGCACATTTGGAAGCACCGACAACGAAAAGGCAGCACATTTGGAAGCTCCATCAACAAAAAAAAGGCAAAAAGGAAGCACAATTTACGAGATCTATGTCTTAGTTAGAAATCAGAATACAAGAAATAAAAACATTAAATTCTTATAATTTAAATTATTTATTTTATTGCTTTACACTATACAAATGCAAGTAAAACAAGCCATTATTGTATGTAGCCAGCATTCCTCAGTTCCTTGAGTATGAAGGATATTTCTTTGATGCACGAATAGTTTCCTGCACAAAGCGAACCATGTAGAAGTCTTAGCCGGTCAACCAATATGTTTGGATCTTTCCATGATGTGTAATCATTCTCTTCTACCACCATCTTCCTTGCACCTTTATAATTATTATGATCTCTGGTGTCTTCCGTTTTACCACCAACCGCAGGGTAACTTTCATGTTTGAGACGGTGATCATCACAAGCTTGATCAGATTTATTTAATATATCACGTCGTTTCCATCGTTTCGGTCTCAGGACACCGCCACATTCTTCAATCTTGGCAGCTTTAGGTGCTTCATCATAGTCTATGTCTTTGTAAACAGCCTCAGAGTCACTGTAACAATCACCGTAGAAGGAATCGTCTTCACCCAATTTACCGTAATAATTCGATGTTGATGATGTTGAAGTGTCTTCATCGTCTTCATGCTTCCTTTTTAGGAGTCCATCATTTTTACAAAGTAGGAAAGATCTACTTGAATTCGGCTAGAATATATTCTCACTTTTCACGTTAAGGATTCTTCCATTGTCTTCATTCTTCCGTAAATCATCAACCTTCTTCAATTTAAGTTCTTTGTCGAGATCGGAAGAGCCAAGAAAATTATTGTCGTAATGCAGATCACTCTTCCTTAGGCTAGTAGATTCATCGTTGTCCTCTAGCTTGTACGCAGGCTTGGCGCTACAAGTTCTGCCATGTCTTTTTAGGCTCTCTCTCCGCGTAAACGACTTGCTACATCGAACACAACTTATCATATTGCGCAGTGGATTTTTAACACAGTCATTCTTCTCGTGTTGTCTTTTATTCTTTCTCAAGATAAACTCTTTACTGCAAAACTTACACCTATGTTCTTTCGATACAGCGTCAGATCCCAAATCGGAATTCATATTAGTTACTGAGACTAATGCCAGATACCAATTGAGTGTTTTAAATTAGATTCAATACTTAAATAGAAATTTTTTCATATTTCATCAGCGAGAATTAATATATCTCATGCAAAAGTACTTTATGCATGTAGTTCTGCTTTTTAACAACAGATGTCGCCACATGTTGCTTGCAGATAAAAAATATTTAGTCCTTTTATGCGGGATGCGGGATGCTCACTAACGATCGCAAAAGAAGGATGGCTTCGCTAGACTCCAAGGAAAAGGAAGTTCTTCTTGCATGTTGGTGCTCCACAGATGTCTCATGGCGTAATATTAATTCGACTGAGTAATGATATTTTTTAATTCCACCTGATAAAAATATTGCAAGTTTTGATTTAGTAGCAGAAATTATCGAATTAAATGTAACTCCAAATAAAATGACATGTCTCATTAGTCAAAAAAAAAAATCCATGCAGACAGCGGTTTCTCAGAATAGTCAGAAACACTTGAAGAAACCACAGGAAATTACAGGGAAAAAAAAATATTTAATAAAAATAAATAAAAAAAATTACAAAAATACATAAAATTCTGGCTTGTACTGGAACTCTATCTTTGTTACACAATGAGAAGTTCACAAGCTAGCAGAATCTATTTATGTATTTTTGTAATTTTTTTCATTTTAAATTTTTTTTATTTATTTTTATTAAATATTTTTTTTCCCTGTAATTTTATGATATCAAAGAAAACGTGTGGTTGTTTTCTCCGAGTGCATCTGATTATCCATGTCAATATTATGATGGTTTTCTCCGTGTGCTCCTGATTATTCTTGTCAATATTTTGATGGTTTTTCCCGTGTTCTTGCAATCATGAGACATCTGTGGAGCACCAACATGCAAGACGAACTTCCTTTTCCTTGGAGTCTAGCGAAGCCATCCTTCTTTTGCGATCGTTAGTGAGCATCCCGCATCCCGCATAAAAGAACTAAATATTATTTACCTGCAAGCAACATGTGGCGACATCTGTTGTTGAAAAGCAGAACTACATGCATAAAGTACTTTTGCATGAGATATATTAATTCTCGCTGATGAAATATGAAAAAATTTCTATTTAAGTATTGAATCTAATTTAAAACACTCAATTGGTATCTGGCATTAGTCTCAGTAACTAATATGAATTCCGATTTGGGATCTGACGCTGTATCGAAAGAACATAGGTGTAAGTTTTGCAGTAAAGAGTTTATCTTGAGAAAGAATAAAAGACAACACGAGAAGAATAACTGTGTTAAAAATCCACTGCGCAAAATGATAAGTTGTGTTCGATGTAGCAAGTCGTTTACGCGGAGAGAGAGCCTAAAAAGACATGGCAGAACTTGTAGCGCCAAGCCTGCGTACAAGCTAGAGGACAACGATGAATCTACTAGCCTAAGGAAGAGTGATCTGCATTACGACAATAATTTTCTTGGCTCTTCCGATCTCGACAAAGAACTTAAATTGAAGAAGGTTGATGATTTACGGAAGAATGAAGACAATGGAAGAATCCTTAACGTGAAAAGTGAGAATATATTCCAGCCGAATTCAAGTAGATCTTTCCTACTTTGTAAAAATGATGGACTCCTAAAAAGGAAGCATGAAGACGATGAAGACACTTCAACATCATCAACATCGAATTATTACGGTAAATTGGGTGAAGACGATTCCTTCTACGGTGATTGTTACAGTGACTCTGAGGCTGTTTACAAAGACATAGACTATGATGAAGCACCTAAAGCTGCCAAGATTGAAGAATGTGGCGGTGTCCTGAGACCGAAACGATGGAAACGACGTGATATATTAAATAAATCTGATCAAGCTTGTGATGATCACCGTCTCAAACATGAAAGTTACCCTGCGGTTGGTGGTAAAACGGAAGACACCAGAGATCATAATAATTATAAAGGTGCAAGGAAGATGGTGGTAGAAGAGAATGATTACACATCATGGAAAGATCCAAACATATTGGTTGACCGGCTAAGACTTCTACATGGTTCGCTTTGTGCAGGAAACTATTCGTGCATCAAAGAAATATCCTTCATACTCAAGGAACTGAGGAATGCTGGCTACATACAATAATGGCTTGTTTTACTTGCATTTGTATAGTGTAAAGCAATAAAATAAATAATTTAAATTATAAGAATTTAATGTTTTTATTTCTTGTATTCTGATTTCTAACTAAGACATAGATCTCGTAACTTGTGCTTCCTTTTTGCCTTTTTTTTGTTGATGGAGCTTCCAAATGTGCTGCCTTTTCGTTGTCGGTGCTTCCAAATGTGCTGCCTTTTCGTTGTCGGTGCTTCCAAATGTGCTGCCTTTTCATTGTCGGTGCTTCCAAATGTGCTGCCTTTTCGTTGTCGGTGCTTCCAAATGTGCTGCCTTTTCGTTGTCGGTGCTTCCAAATGTGCTGCCTTTTCGTTGTCGGTGCTTCCAAATGTGCTGCCTTTTCGTAGTCGGTGCTTCCAAATGTGCTGCCTTTTCGTAGTCGGTGCTTCCAAATGTGCTGCCTTTTCGTTGTCGGTGCTTCCAAATGTGCTGCCTTTTCGTTGATGGTCCTTCTATTTTTAATGTTGTTTTGACTCTAGTATTATAGTAAATGGTTCTTGATTTGACTTGCGTATTATTCCATCCGGTGCATGTATATAAGCGAGTCCTAGACAGCAGGTCGCTCAGTTTGTTACTGTCGTCGACGGTGTAAGGATCACCTAGATTATTTCATCTGGTGCATAAGTCGTGTAATTACCTGTTCTTGAGAACTCGATGGCATCTTTACCGACTTTAACGCCGAACTCGATGGACGTTGTACCATCGTCTACGGGAACCTTGACGTCAGCGACGACAATGGTGGAGCAGATCCCGTTGGCAACGACGACGACGTCGACATTGGAGGAGATTTCAACAGATGTGATACCACCAGCAGAAGATAGCTTAATGACTACTGAGCTGGATGTGCAGGAAACCACGACGATCGACGATACGACCTCGATGGAGACTTCAATGGATGCTGATTTGACAACTAGCGAACATCGGTGCTGTTACTGCGACAAGATTTTCTCAAACAACAGCAATGCCCGGCGACACGAGAGGAGCGAATGTGCCAAGAACCTATATCGTAAAATGTTTGTTTGTGAGAAATGTCATAAGCAGTTTGCCAGAAAAGATGATATGAAAACGCACATGAAGGCATGCAAAGGTCCTGCTGTGCGGCAGAAAGTAAAGGTTTCGGCGCAACAACGATGCATCGATGTGCATAAGAGAATGCCTGGAAATGGTACTACTGTTGCAATGTCTGTATCTGGATCGGGTCTGAAAGGATCGTCTTCATCACCACGGTATCCTTGCAGCTACTGTGATACGTCGTTCGCATTTTCCCATGATGCACGAAGACATGAGCGGAGCAAATGCACGAAGAATCCTTCTCGCATGAAGTTTCGATGTGATGAGTGCCTTAAATGGTTTACTCGAATTGACAGTTTTCGACATCATGCGAAAAAATGTAACGGTGGAGTCTGTGCTCCTACTGCTGAACTACCTGCCGACATTTCAACTCCTCGCTTTAGATTGGAGACACGAAAGCGTACAACCAAAAAAACAGATGCCCAGCAACCGATTGTTATGATGTCTGAACATGGAACTAAACCTAAGACTGTGTTCGGAGCATTACAAGTGAACGATAATGGCTTCTACTTGGCGCAGTCTGCATTTCGTGGAACTTTGAAAGACTACTATTATCTAAATACGTTCGGTGAGTCGAAGGACATTTGTAATTTTCTTGACGATATCAGACAGAAGATAATCAATCAGCTTACTGATGATGTAGCAACAAACGGACCTTTGAAATATAACTTGTGGTTGGACTGTATATATGGAAAGCCATATCCGTTCGATGACAAAGTGAAGAAGTGTGCATTCAAGACATCGGCTGCAGTAATTTACAGTTCTAACGATGTGAAGCAAACTGTTAAAAACGGTATCCAGAAACTCTGTCAAGAAGAGGTGGACTATGTCTGTAAAGGTTCTGGCTGGACTCTGTCTAGTATAAACCGATTGGAGCTAAGAATTAATCATTTCACACCGCTGCGGAACTAAATGATTATAAGATTGCTGGCTTTCGTAAGTGATCCTGTAGTAGAATAGAAATTATGTAATAAATATTATGTTTGTAAAAGAACTTGCGGTGTTTAATTCCTCGAACCTTACACTTTAGTGGTGCTTTTTTAAAATGTTAAAGTTGTTTTGTATCGGCCTGGGATCGTACCAAGGACCTTAGTCGATCTAATTAATCATTATATGGATTACAAATTTATTTAATGATTTCTGAACTTTTTCCCGAATCTCTAGCATTAAAATTACGAATTTCCAATATGTTGGTCTTGATGGCTTATAGGATGATGGTAGTAGAGGATTTAAAGTCTCTTTACGAAAGTTTAACATGGTTTATTGAAATTATTATTTTTTCATAAAATTAAACATTATTGCATCGATCGGGTATCGAACCGAGGACAGGAATCCATCGAATCAATATGTAAATTAATGAGTGATTTTTTTGATGAATTTTGGAATTTTTCCCGCTTTTCTAGCTAAATAATTACGGATTTTCAAGATGGCGGCCAAATGACAAGATGTCGGGTGTCACAGCAATAATAAATGATTACTGCACTCTAGCGGATAAGCACTAAACTAACATGGCGTCAGCGCACTCTCGCCGACGAAAACAAGATGGTGGTCTCCAGCAACGAAGACAAGATGGCGGACATGACGTCATACTAGGTGACGATATATCTGCTTTAAGAAAAGTGGTGGGAGTCAGTCTGCCTGCAGCCACCATTAAGGAAGGAGCCTGTCGCCATTTTTAATTTTTTTTGCCCTCACCGGGTTCGAACCGAGGACTCCGAACTCCGTGTCGTTAATGTTTGTTTTTTATAAATGTTTTATTAAAATTTTATTATTTAATTTTTTTTATAATTTTTAAAAATATTTTATTAAAATCGGATAATAAATAAAAAAGTTAAAGATGGCGGCCGTAACGAAAAATGCATCGGTGACGACATAATCCAAGATGGCGGTCATGGTATCCTTATTCCTAGAAATGGCTTATAAGCGGCTATCTCTTAGGAGTTTTAAGCCAGTTTTAGGAATTAGGGTTCTTTCTAGGGCAAAACGACTTTTGAGGATTTTTGAAATCCTAATTTTTGGATTGTGGAATTTTTTGAGATTTTTTGGCGGAATTTTTTTTCACAGAAATTGAAATTTTGGCGATTTTTGAGGAATTTTGGGCAAATTTTGCCCAATTTTGGCGGATTTTGACACATTTTGAAGGTCAAATGTCAAGGTCAAAGGTCAAGGTCACAACCATCCAAGATGGCCGCCGTGACATCACAATCCAAGATGGCGGAAAACACCACCGGCCACACACCACGCGCCAGCGCCATGTTTCCGGAGCCTCATTCATATACTACTGACATTAAAATAAAATGCATAGATATACAGTTCTAAAGAGATAAATATTACCAGTCTGTATTGCAGAAATATGTTCCTTTTCTCTATTCAGTTGAAATAAATTACTAAAAGTAGAGTTTCGGAAAGCAGCTGTACCTATGTAATAGTACAACGGATAAATTAAGATAAAGGTGTACTGCAAGGCCGTTTGGTGGTTTCGAAATACTGTACCGTGTGTTTCATGTCTACAAATCTCTCTGAAAACACGCGCTATAGCCCTTTTTACTCTTCTAAAAATACAGTTTAAAAACTAAATGCCAACATAGAACTACCCACCTACAGACCACACTGGGAGATCTTGAGCAGTTTTCAAATCGCGTAGTTTGCCCGGGTAGGCATTGAGCTTGTAATTTGGTTTCCGGTGAATCATTCACTTCACAAAAAGATTAGAAACAGAAAAAGGAAAAGTAAAGGAGTGTTTATCAGCACAACCGCTGACGAAGCTCGTGACGAGACGAGACCCGGCGCCGAATGTTATCAGGCGTCGCCGATTAGAGGAGTCTAGGAACTCGCCCAGTTGCTATCTGCACTCACTCCGAGAGCTATACGTGCGATAACACTGCCTGACGCATCAAGATCTTTCGAATTCTTGGGTTTATCATGTTCGACCCTAAAATAAATATATAATAATTATCTTTTACACTTATTAGTTCCGTATTACTTTTCAAAATAATTGCTTTAGTTAATTTTCCGGCTGAGTAATACTCACTTCAATGAAATTGTTTTAGTAGACTACTTATAAGGTCAAATTTTAAGTAAATGCTTCTTCAAAATCTGAAGCGACTAAATAAAAACGAAAATTCCAACGTGTTGGTTGTGTAGTTTTGAAGCGAGAGATATACATACATAGTTTTAACAAAGTTTATATATATATATATATATATAGACAGTTTTACCAAAGTTTTCATGTAATCATTTTCATATTTTTTCCCATGAGAATATATTATCACAATAGCTCAATAAACTTTGTTTAAGTTCCGAAATGTCGGAAATGATACGTCGAGCTAACTTGCGGGCTAGCGCTGGAATCGCAATGGCACATCGGCCGCCGCTCAAGGAATGCAACATGAATCAAATAAATTGCTTTACCATTCACGATCCACACATCTTACTAGTGACATCGGCGTGAATAATGCGCGGACACGACATAAGTAAAGTGAAACGGGGGAGTCTGGCGCAGGCTGCATGCTGTGGAAAGTGGATGGTGTCATTGACAGGAGGCAAAGGTCCACCACTATACATTGTGCCATAAACATGGCAGAAACCATGAGAGCGGACTCCTGCCTCCTGTCATTGGCCCCCTCCACGCTCCACCGCTTGCTGCCTGCGCCAGACTCCCCCATTTCACACTACTTACAGACTTCCCATCGGAAAGTTATTTTGCGTCCATCACGTCGCGGGTGCTATGTTACTGAAAAGAGTGACAAATTGTTTTAACAACTGTAAGACTGGTGCCTTGGTAATACAATTTTTTTTTTCTTTATTCGTGAAATTTTTGAAGTGAAACATCATTACAACTGGTGGGGTAATATGAGCGATTACACCATTACAAGTCAGCGGAAGGGAGTATATAACAGAGGTAAGTTATATAGTAAAAGTTGAAAATAACGGACGTTTCTTTATGGCGTGGGGCTAGAAAATTGAAAAAAGGAGCGTGGGGAGAATATTGAATAAACTAGAACGTAAGGTAAATATAAAACTCTTAGAAAGTTTTAAGTCACCATGGTAGTTATTATTGTGAACATCTATTATTTACATTTTTTTTAGTTTTATTATTCAAGTGAATTACTACACACTGAGGCACTCTACAACACACCACATCAGCGCAATTACATTCTCATACTTATATTCGCATAGTAAATTTTCAAACTTACTTGGTCATTCTTAGATTTTCACACTTTTGCATACTTTTACGTACTATGCATACTTTGCTTACTATTGGATACTTTCCCATTAATATATATACTTTGACATTAGTTGTGGGGGGAGTCATTCTGCCAGCGGCTTCCGTGGAAGAAGGTTCGGTCGACATTTTAATTTTTTTTTTCCGTCACTGGTTTCGAACCGAAGGACTCCGATCTCCATGTCGTAAAAGTATGTTTTTATTAATATTTTTTATTAAAATTTTATTAATTTAATATTTTTTATAAATTTTAAATATTTTTTTATTAAAATCGGATAATAAATAAAGATTTTTAAGATGTCGGCCGTAACGGAAATTGCAACGGTGACCAGGGGCGTAGCCAGGGGGGGGTTTTAGGGGTTCGAACCCCCCCCCTTAGCTCCAAATCTTTAATTAATTTCTTATTCATCACTCAAACAAATTTCATATTAAAATTAATAAAATTTTTACCATTACAATATTTAAATTTAAGTACCGAAAACTGCTAAAATAGCACTATTTTACACCTTGAAATACAAATTTTCCCGGGGGAGGACCCCCGGACCCTCCGCTTTAATACGGGGGGGGGGGGGGTCATGCTTCTTAACACCCCCCATACGCAAATCCTGGCTACGCCACTGACGGTGACGTCATAATCCTAGATGACGTCTGCGGCTTAGAGGGGCTAGCTCTTAGGACTTTTAAGCCGCTTTTAGGATTTTGTGTTCTTTCTTAGGCAAAAGACCTTTGAGGTTTTTCGAAATCCTAATTTTCGAATTTTTGAGGTATAAAACGAGAAAATTTCCTGAAAACAGAAAATTTTGAGTCATTTTGAGTCATTTTTGAGGTTTTTTGATGAATTGTTGAGTCCAAGATGGCCGCCGTGACGTCAAAATCCAAGATGGCGGACAGACAATCACAATCCACAGCCTGAAGCCTGTTCTCGGAGCCCCTTTTACACTCTACTATACTTATTTGGGGTTAATAAAAAACTAACTTTAATTTGCATGTAAATAATTAATATAAATTAAATAATAAAAGGACTGGAGTGATATTGTAAATGCTGTTAGTAAAGTATAAATTCAATTAAATTTAAAAATTACCTATAAATAAATACTTACTACAATATTAAGTTAAACATTCAATATTAATTTAATTTAAAAAATTAATTATAAACTTTTGTCAAATAATTGAAATACATTTTAATTAGTAAATAAAAACAATAAATGTGCTTGTTTATTCTTATTTATTAATTTTCATTATTTTTAAATACAGGTAATAATTTAATAATTAATAATACATATAAATTATGCATACAACAACATAGCGTCGGCTTACTTCTAAAACCTCGTAACTCCATTTCAGTAAATTTTACAGGAGAACTTGTGAGCTTTTGGAGCACGGTTTCGACTGACAAAGATACGAGGTTTTATAATTTGTGAATAGAAAAGAGACTAAGTAGAGTTGACTTACGAGGTTTTATCAGCATATGCACTAGAAAAAATGAAAAAATACACCAAACACATCCGGAATATAAAACTGGGAAAATCTGGACTTACGAGGTTTTAGAAGTAAGCCGACGATAGCCTCATTTATATAATACACTTTAAAATACACATGAAAAATTTATAAACACAAATTAAATTACTAATTTTACAAAAAATAAATATTTTTAATGATATTGGCCATTATTCAATATTGATCACTAAAGTATAATATTTAAAAGCACACTTTTTTATGTAGCCCTATTTTGTATGTAGCCATTTTTTTCATTCTGTGAACATTTCGTAGCATGGTGCGAGCGCATCGCAAAAATTCAGTCATCATTTCTTCATAACGCGCCTAAAAAAGTATAAATTCAACAATAAATAAAAATGTTACAACTCCAAAAGTCATGTTTGTGATGTGCATATTGAAAGAACTGTAGGAGTGTTTTTGTACCTCAAAGCTCGTATTAATTTCGTATACGAAACTGAGCATGAGATTTCTCATTACTTACCAGTCGTGCAATCGTAGAAAAATATAACAAAGAAAGTTTTGAAGTCTTTATGTTTGCTTTTGAAATGATTTTGTTTAATTAAGTAATAGAGGTATTAATGTATTTGATAAACATGTGGTACATTTTATCATCCCGTAAACCAGGGGCGTAGCCAGGGGGGGGGGGGGTTAGGGGTTCAAACCCCCCCCCCCCCCTTTAGCACCAAATCTTTAATTAAATTCTTATTCATCACTCAAAAAAATTTCATATTAAAATTAATAAAATTTTTACCATTACAATATTTTAATTTAAGTACTGAAAACTACTAAAATAGCACTATTTTACACCTTAAAATCCAAATTTTCCCGGGGGAGGACTCCCCTCTTTAATACGGGGGGGGGGGGGGGGGGGCATGCTTCTTAACACCCTCCATACACAAATCCTGGCTACGCCACTGCCGTAAACAATATGTTTCCTTAACAAAACAATCCAGGGAAATGCATTTACATTGATAAATCTTAGCGAAATTGGCGACAATAGAAAAAACAACAGGGATTATTAGACACTGCCTGTGTTTAAATTTCCAATAAAAATTTCTTCTGCACTGTTATTTAGTGTAAATTTTCTTGCAGTAGTAATTGATCTTATATGTAATATTATTTTCATGCTATTGTGTGTACATACAGAATTGAGTGCTTTCAAACACTTTGCGACTAAACAGAAATGTAACCCATCAACGACACCCAAAACATTGGTTCAAGCATAGTTTTTACATTTTTAAAACAGTTTTAAAGGACTGCACTTTACGTAAGTGTGTTTTTATGACAATAATTCTTATCCATGTGTATTCACCATCATCAGGTGCGCTCAAGCACCATTTCCGATATTGGTGTTGCAATATGACGATGTTGAAGTGAACAAGTGGACAGTTCGCACATCCAAGGTTGGCACAAACTCGCACGTCTAAAAGGTTTTATGTCACTAGTTATTTTAAAAGCTTTATGATAATTATACTTATTTCTAAGCTACCGGTAGATCAGTAATAGCCTTTGGATTCTGATATGCAAAACAAAATAACCACTTTTTTTGATTGGGACATAATGATATTCGAAGTGGTCAAAAAATTAAAATTATTCCTTAACTCTTAATACTTTAAAATAACTTCCATTTTATATTAATATGTGTAGTTACTTCTAATACAAAGGAATTTAGTGTACTAATTGAAACTTGTCTTTTTTAATATGCGCAATACATAATCCTGAACTGATAGAAATAGAAATGTTGGATTCATGAGACGGAAGATAAGAAATGTAACGATTTCCAAAGAAAAAGAAACAAAAGATGCAATCAAGCCAACACAACAAACATAGAACGGTAACTGAAGATGGGAAATTCCAAATGGTTTAAATTCATCATCCAAGTGCGCGCTGCTTACTTTGGTTACAAAAGTTACACTGGGATGGAGTTCCTTCTGCCACTTTTGAAACAAGCCAGAGTCCCTTAGTCTAGATAAAAGGCTATTTAATCTGTTCAGATATGGGGAGTTCTTGGCTGTTCTAAATGCTAGTGGATTGGATAAAAAACAATCATGCATTACATGCAGCAAAGGCCTGCCATTCAGATGAAACTCTGGCAGGAGGGAAAAATACCTCAATATAATCTTTCCGTTTGCGTAAGACATGTTTCTGTGAAATGCTGTCCAGTTTAGTAAAATCATTTCGTCCTCCAGAACAAAAGCTCTAGCGATCATTGTCATTGTATATTCATCAAACTCAATATCTGATACTTTTTTGTTATTGATACTTGCAGTGTTCAAAACACCCATACGTAAATCTGAATTTAGAAAATCTCCTACTGTATCGATATCAGGATAATATTTGGGCACTGCGATGTAACTTGTAAGCAAACCTTGGTATGCATTGTTCATTATCAAGGAATACAACACACACATTAAAAGAAACAGCCTGACAGAGAATTTCCGTGTGGAACCTAAAAAACATCCAGTAAAAATGGTCCTGAAAGTCTCAAAGAAAACATTTTTCGGTAAATAGTCATGTTGCTCACCTCCGATAAATGACATAACTTTCGATCCCGTATACAGAGCGAAGAGACTGGTTACATATGCGAACCAAGTCTCCTTTCTGAAAGGCAACATAAAGCTCATGTACTGAGGCATGAGCGTGGCTTTTGGTACCACTCCAGTGTAACATGTTGCGTCGTGAGGGTACAGTATGGCGTCTAGATCGCAGAATATGATGCCTCTCCAGTTAGCGTCCAAGTCCGGAACATTCTCTTCATAATAGTGCATAGCGATCTCCAAGTCGTAAGGAAATACCAAACCATACTTGTTGTTGATTGGAGGTAGGATCAGCTGTGTAGCATTCATTTGCTGTAAAATTGAGGAGATAATGTTACCTTCCGGACCTTCGTAGCGTACACGTCCTTCTGCATCATGAACTTCGAAGTTTTCTGGTGGCCTGTGCATGAAGGAAACTTTGATCGGGAAACCGTTCAAGTTTGCAAGCTTCGAGCTGATACTGACGGAATTCGCTTGTCGCGTCGTCTTTGAGCGCCCTACAAAGTAGATGACGTCGCGAAATGGGTCGTACGATGAAAAACACAAACTTGCAACGTCTTCTGGCGGTGCACATTGATGGCAAGCATAGATATTCAGCAACCGGTATTTCTTCCAGCAACTCTTCAGGGCTTCCTCCATTCTTGTAGTGTTTACGGGTGGTGCTGATATAATGAGGTGAAAGGAACGTATGTTCCAAGGGCAAGGTTGTGTTCCCGGGCAGGAGCAAACCGGACATTCGTCGTTAACCTCGTTGGTCGTGTAAACAATACCATAAGATTCTGTGTCGTACCGATTGTCGCATGTATGATTTTCTCGAAGAGTCACAAGAGAAAGTATGACTTTGTTGTGGATCCCATGCAGAATCCGGGTGACTGAGTCTTGCTCGACCAATGTGGGTTTAACCAGCACGAGGACCCTCACATTTTCTTCCATGAGGTTTTCGATTATCGATAAAACAGTTGCATCGCTCTCGAGTTTATCTATCCTCGTGGTCGATATATTTCTTGCAAACGACGTTGCTGCGAGGATGAATGTGAAACAGCACGTGAACTTAGGGTTAAAGGTGCTTTTCACCACCTGAAAAAGAAAGAAAAAACATAGGACAATGGCTGGGAGCGCTCCACGAAGACCAATCCAACTGACGGCAACGTCCACCGTGTTTCGTAAATGATGGAAATCCTGGCTGAATGCCACCTATAATTCAACAAGAAACAACTGAGGTAGGGTAGGTGGTATAATGGCTTGACTAATACTCCATCGCAGTACCTAAGTGTACTTCTAATAAAAAGTCGTATGGTACCCCAGAAATGGCATCACTGGTTGGAAAGGTAGAAAATGATGAATGAATGACCAAACGAAAGTATGAATAAATTAAAAATGGAATGAATAAATGGCTAGTTGGACGAATTAACTAATTTATTAATAAATTAATTGAGAAATCAATGAATTAATGAACGAATGAACGATAAATTATTGAAATTTTTGAACAATTGTTCAAATCTCGTTAACATCGAGGCCACAATTTGTGATGTAAGGTGTAATAATTTGAAGTGAATAACGAAAGATTCATTAATGTGGTGTAACGGGAGCAGTGGCGTAGCCAGAATTTGTGTATGGGGGGTGTTAAGAAGCATGGTCTCCCCCTCCCGTATTAAAGCGGGGGGTGTGTAAAATAGTGCGTTTTTAGCAGTTTTCGGTACTTAAATTTAAATATTGTAATGTTAAAATTTTTTATTAATTTTAATATGAAATTTGTTTGAGTTATGAATAAGAAATTAAAGATTTGTTGCTAGGGGGGGGGTGAACCCCTAACCACCCCCCCCCCCCCTGGCTTCGCCTCTGAATGGGAGTACCCCGAGAAAACTTCATCGGCTCACAACACTGTGTGCCAAGTACTGCTAGCTAAAGAAAAAAAGTTAAACCCCGTCAAGATGGAGCTCGCATCAATTATCGTTGTAATATTGATATGTTATTACTACTTATAGTTTCCATGTACATTGTTTAAATTTTTATAAGTGAAACACACTAATACTCTGTACTGTTTTGCTCAGGTTTACAAATTGAAATCATTATACATATTATGATTATATTTATAATTTACAATCATAATTGTAGGAAAGTTTTAAAATAAAAGTCAGTGAGTCTTCCAGTACTCGCCAGTGATGTGTAAACATCCAACCTCTGTAGCAAGCAAATTCATGAGTTCTCATGTCACAAATTACTACTATCATAAATGCGAAAGCGTGTTTGTCTGTATGTCCTTTCGTGCAGCAACGGAGGAACGGATTAACATATTTTTTTGCACATAGATAGTTTATAGGCCGGAGAGTGATATAGACTACATATAATTATGCAATTTCATCCCTAAGGGAGTGAAAAAGGGGTAATTTTAGTTTTATAATAGAAAATCATAGGATGTAGGTCATATAGTCATAGAGTTTGTGTCGTTTCTCTATTTTCACCACATGGTCACATAGGAATAAGGTCTGGAAACTTCCTATCCTTCTTGGCGAATCCCATCCGCTTAGTGAAGCTCGCGGTTGATAGCGAACTAAAGGCACTAATAACAGTTTAGTTTTTTAACTTCGTCAATAGATGGAGCCAAATGCAAAATGCATTTGTTTAAAAAAATTATATTTGAAAGAAAATTCAACTAAATTTAAAAAGATGTCATCAGTTGGATACGATATAATCATAAGCTTACGTTAATACAGATTTGACTACCTGACCTTTAAAGAAAAGGACGTAATTTTCGTGTATATTCAACTCCGTAGGATGCGATCGACTATTTACGTTAGGATATAATGCCTCAAACAGTCTTTTGACTCGATCAGTCATTTGACTCCAGCAGTCATTGGCCACAACAGTCTTTTGGCTCCAACAGTTTCGGCTCCAAAAGCCAATGGCTCCAAAAAGTCTTAGGCCTAGCTGCTATTTAGCTACTAGACTAGGAGGCTACGAATCTACGAGACTACAGGACACAAGACTACAAGTCTACGAGGCCACATGGCTCTTAACTGTCTTTGGCTCCATTCAGGGGCGAGAATTAATTTATCTCATGCAAAAGAACTTGTTGCAAGTAGTCCCGATTCTTGCCAACAGATGTCATCATGTGTTGTGTTGAGGTAAAAATTATTTATTTATTTTATGTGGGATGCGTGAATCTCACAAACGATCGCAGGAGAAGGGAGGTTTCGCTAGAAACCAAGAAGGAAGTTCATCCTTTATGATAATGCTATTCAGCTGTCTCAAAGCATATTATTTGACTGAGAAATTCATGTTTCTTTTTTGATTTGCAGCTGATAGAAATACATTTAGCAGATAATAATTTGATAGCAGAAATTCACAATTTAAATGTAATTAAAAATAAAATTTCGTGACTAATTAAGTTTAAAACATTTTCGTGCAGTGATCAATATATCAGAAATAACCAGAAGTTTTCACAGAATATTTGCTAAAGTTCCGACAGGAATAATAAAGACCACGCGTAGAATACCATGAAACTATTTGCAGTAATAATCAGGAGCAAGGAGAAAACTAACGCACGTTTTTCTCGACATCAGCAAATCACAACAAAAAATTAAAAAAATTAAATTAAAATAAAAAAAATTATCAAATAAAAATAATAAATAACAAAACAATAATAAATTACAAACACAGCTTCTACTAGCTTGTTAACGTCTCCTTTCCTTTGCAACGTTCTAGTACAAGCCCGAATTTGTATTTTTTTATTTTGTTCTTCTTAATAATTTTATTTTTTTAATTTTTTAATTATTATTGTTATTTAATTTAATTGTTTTTTTTTATTTATTTTGTGATTTGCTGGTGAGAAACACGTGCGTAGTTTTCTCCGTGTGCTCCTGATTATTACTGTAAATATTTTGATGGTATTCTTCCTGTGCTCATTATTTCTGTCGAGACTTCTGCAGATAGTCTGTGATGAACCTTCTGGTTATTTCTGATAAATCGATCACTGCACGAAATTTTTTTTTACTTAATGAGTCACGTAAATTTTTTAGTTACATTTAGATTGTGAATTTTTCCTACTTAATTATTACTAAAAATATTTTTATCAGGTGGAATTCAAACAAAAAAACCATCTATTACTCAGTCAAATAATATGTTTTGAGACAGCTAAAAAGCATTATCATGAAGGATGAACTTTTTCTCCTTGATGTCTAGCGAAACCTTCAATCTCATGCGATCGTTTGTGAGCATCCCGCCTCCCACATAAAATAAATAAATTATTTTTACATCAACACAAACGTGACGACATATGTTGGCAAGAATCAGGACTACTTGCAAAAAGTTATTTTTCACAAAGTAAATTAACTATCGTCGCTGAATTGAGCCAAGACAGTTAAGAGACATGTAGCCTCGTACCTCGTAGACTTGTAGTCTTGTAGTCCTGTAGTCTCGTAGCTTCGTAGTCTCCTAGTCTAGTATCCAAATAGCAGCTCGACATATGACATTTTAGAGTCAAATTCTATTGTAGGCAAAAACTTTTTTGAACCAAAGACTGTTGGAGCCAAAAACTTTTTTTAGAGCCAAATACTTTTTGAGACATTGAATTTGGAGCCAATGACTGTTTTAGCCAATGACTGATGGAGCTATAAGAATGTTGGAGGCATTATATCCTATCGTAAATAGTCAATCGCACCCTACTGAGTTTAATGAACGTAAAAATGTTTGTCCTTTTTTTTAAATGTCGGTTAGTGAAGTCTGTATTAACGTATGCTACTGATGAGATCATATCCAACAAATGAGATCTGTTTACACTAAGTTAAATTTTCGTCCAAATATATTTCATTTTATTCAAATGCGTCTCCTGAGTGTAAGTACTGTGTGTACTGTGTGTGCTGTGTGTCCAGTGTGTGTACTGTGTACTGTGCGTCCAGTGTGTTTACTATGTGTTCTTTTCTTTTCTTGAATGTGTATACATTAAAAACACGTAGTAGCTCTGAATATTTACTAAATCAAAACTTATTGGTCTTGATAAAACATTTTTTAGGGATTCTTGGTGTGTTCTTTTCTTTTCTTGAATGTGTGTTTACGTTAAATGCAAGAAGTCAAATATGTAGTAGCTCTTAATATTTACTAATTTAAAACTTGTTCTTAAGAAAACATTTTTCAGGGATTCTTGGTCAACCTTTTGTAACGTAAAACTTTTTCTGTTGGTTCTAAATGCTTGTAATTGATTTTATCGATACTTTATGTCTCACAGTTCGAAGACTTTCTTTTGACTGCTTGAAATATGTTATATTAGTTATCGACAATAATGGTTTTCTGGTTCGGAGACATCTGGTCTATACGTCTGACTTTGTTAATTTCCTGGTCTCGTGGTCCGAAGATGCTTGGTTTATATACTTATATGTATAGCATTGTACATGAACTGTTTGGAAGGTATTCTAAGTATCGAATTACCTACATATTTGATTTCTATGTTAGGCAGTGCGACAAAGTATTTATTTCGTTGAACAGGTATCTTGTCTAGAGTAGTTTTTTTGTTTAATGATTAATAAACTACAAAAAAATAATTTAAAAATTTATTTTAAGCTTAGTTTCCCTTATCACTGGCCCAGAATCGAACCAAAGACGGATGTCTATCGTGTCAATCGTTCCCATACAGCACACAATGTTTCAGTAACATGTCTGTGATATTGCAGTAACATTACTATGTTTCGAATAGATTACATTTCATCTGTCATGTTTCTGGAATATTTCATAAACATTTCATTGGACACATAGTACTCATGTCTATAAATCAAGATTCAGATACATTTCAGCAAGATTCCTTTGGCAATATTACATTGTGGTTGATTCTGAAATGTATCTGAGACATTATATTGAAACTTCCCATCATGCTTGTTGGCACTGAAGTTTATAAATCTTTGTCTTTGTGTATTATTTTTTGTTTTGGCGCAGTATTTTGGTACTTGGATTTTTATATGTGGTGAATAAATTGTAAGTTTGAACATTATTTATTTCATGCTAGTTTACTATTTTTTGTTTTTACTTTCGCACTTAAGCAAGTACCGGTATAGAAACAATCTTTTATGCGTCTTCGAAATGTGTAAAGCTGTAGGTTAAGGAATGTCGGTATGCGTATTATGCTCAAACATTCCCGTGCCATATTTATATGTGCGCTGTTTTCAGTCTGATTTTTAATTTATGTGATGCATTAACAGGATATTCGCGATTTAATAAAATTGCTAAAGCATCTAACAAGTTTTCTACTTACTGTAGCTATGCCGCTATATGGTCGTTGACTGTAGAACACGAATGCTAATGTATGGGTTAGTCCCTTTAATGTTATCTTTAGTTAAAAATCACAAATATAGGCTTATAGGTTCCTAAATATTTTGGTTTTAATAGCATTTGATTAAACCAATTTATTTTATTCAGTTATCACCTTCGGGCTTTTATAATATACTTAAGTAAATATATTTCATAACCTATAATATGTAGTTAAGGGTAATTTATGTTTATTTAGGTAAATATGTATTGTACGGATTAGCGCCAAAAAAATCGTACAAATATGAAGTAACTTTCATTATATGCTATATTACGTCCTCTTTTCAGAACCGCCTGCGGAGATAAAAAATTCCAATTACTTTTGGAGATATCGAATTTTTTAATATTCATTTTTTGGCAATTTTTTAAAAAAAATTTTAAAAATCCGAAAATACCTTTATTCTGTGTTCTTTAACTTCCTCCTTTCATTTAACCCGGCGGAGATCAGAAATTCCAAATACTTTAGGAGATATGGAATTTTTTATTATTATTATTATTTTTATTATTATTTATTGTTATTGAGATATTATAAAGTTTAACACGTGTTTTAATGTTCAAACAGTTATTGTTAGCGAAGGTTAGCATTACAATTATTACTTAAGTTAGTATTGAATATTGTCGTAATTTATGAAAATTTAAATGTAATTTGAAACTAGCTAAGTTTTGGGTTATTTAAGTAGTTCAATTAAACCTGCTGTGTCAGCAACAGGAAAAACAGAAGTGAGAGTAGGTGAACAAAAATGCCTATGGTGTTACTGTATGTAGTAGTATGTACATGACAGCATTGAGAGTTTATAGTTATTCAAACAAATGCTGGAGCGGCACCATGGAAGCGGGATGTCTTCCGTCTCGCAGCCAGTATGCCTTTTTTCCTGGACGCTGTTCGGGAACCTCATCGCTAAGGCACCCTTCTAATGGAGTCATGTTGCAGTATATTTACCTTTATTTACTGTGCACAACACATAAATTAATTATGTTGTGTTTATATTAATATAAATATTGAAGTGTTTAATTTGAAATAATTTACAATTCTACTGGTTAAGTAATTATTTTTATTATGTTATGTTCTGCACTCTGTAGTACTTACATCGTATGTTGTAGGCCTACGTATTACTATTAACGGAAATTTAATAAAGCCTGCTATTATATCTGGCTTGTCATAAATGTAATTTATTGTAAGTGAATGCACTAGGCCTACACATATAATTAGACAGCGGTTTCATTAATTGCCATTTCGCTTAACAAAGTTATTTCTGCAATCTGGCCTTCATTTTATTGGTGGGCTGGAATTGCAGCGCAAAATAATTGAAATAAATTTTGTCCTTTACCGCAGAGAAGGTACAAGTCTTCGAAATGTGTTGTACTAAGCATAAGCATCATTGGTATTTCTATTTAAATTAGTTTATCTTATGCTAAATTATGGTAGTAACCTAGTATGTTTGATTTGGAGAGTTTGACAAAACCTAATTCCATCCATTATATTGCAATAAAGGAAACACATTTAATGATGATTTATTAGATTACATGTGTATAGTTATGTAGTGGTAGCAATTTAAATAATGAAAATAAACATTAAATGTGCACTACAAAGGATAATATTGAAAATCTGCTCAAAAAATTACTAGAAATTTTAGAGTATTATTGCACAAAAATATGGGCTGAATTGTAATGATGTAACATTTCAGGCACTGTTCACACAGACACTTATTAGGAAATCATTAGGATTTAAATTTAAGTTTTCTTTTAAAACTTTGCTTAAAATGTGTTATTATACAATGTCATGGGCCTCTTTGCATTAACCAGACACCATTAAATTGATTATTAGGAATGTAAATAGCATGTTAAAAAATTCCCAGTGAAGAAGTATTCCTGCTTAATAAGTTTGAAAAAAAATGCATAGGTTGCAATACCAATTTGTCCATTTTAAGATGCTTTCAGTTTTGAAATTTATCATTGGCATCAGAAACTTTTTTTTTCTTTTTGCATAGTAATTTAAAAATAAATAATGTAACAACTTAGTGTCTACATGTTTAAAAATCTCACATACATGTCATAATTGACCTGAAACAAGTTAAAAATAATTGTTTTTTCTTCTCTTTTTTTTCAGCAAAAATCTCCAAGAACATCTGCATAGAGAGTCGGTTAAAAATTTCATGTATTGTATATATAATATATATATGTATAGTTTTTTTTATTAAAGTCTACTTCTCAGACTACGTTGTTATTTGTTATTGAAAATACCCCTTTGCATCTTTGCCTCTATTGTTAAGTATTCAAATGGAAAGAACCTGGTTTGACCTGGTGTGGCTTTCTGATTATGGTTATACATGGTTCTTAACTTACTTCAGGTGCATTCTTGGCTGGTTTCATAACATAGATCATAGAAGTTACAATCCAAAACCCTATTGTCTGTTTGAATAAGTTTCTCTATCTCTAATGACTTCATTGTTGACGAGTTAGGCCAAACTAGCTACCTTCTATTTTGTACAAAGTATAACTCGCCATGCATATTATTTTAAAATTTTGTACTACATATTACAAAATTATTTATATTATTTGTTTACAATAAATTTGTGATCTCATTTGAATATAGTTTGTGTGGAAGTACTGTTGTGTTAATATTATTTTGTGTATTTACTTTGAAAATTTGGATTTTAGAGACCCTATATACTATTGCCATATTGTGTTTGTTGTTTTATCCTTAGGCTATTTAGTCAATTTGGTAGTATTAAAATACAAATATAAAACCTAGCTTAATCCACGAACTTTAGGTAGATTAACATGCTTTCTATAGAAAAAAATTAAGGAAACCAGATTTTTTTATGGACTGCCACTATTGTATCTTCAGCAAGTCACTGGCATCACAATGTTAGGGAAGCTGGATCAATTTGAGCTCTTGTCTGATACAATAAGTCTTTCAATTAGGGAAAGTGACATTGCAATGTTAAAGAGTATTTCTCATTGCACATTTATTTCATTCCCATTTATATTCCACTACTACACCATCTCACTTCATTTAGGCTGGTCAGACAAGTTTTTTGTTTAGTGAGGACAGCCGATTCCAGTCCAGTCTCATTTATGTTGAGCTTGTGTGAAATGGAAAACAATATGTCGATTATAAAGCTATATGATTAATTTGTATTAAGACTGCATTGTTTCATATTTAGACCCTCTGTAAATTAGTATATGTGTGTTTAAGAAGAAAAAGACATTAATTATAACATAAAATTGTTACATGTCTTTTGAGGGTTTTCAAGCACACATTTTTTTCTTGCAAATGTCCAAATCACAAGCACCAGCCATATATACTTACTATAGCATTAAATAAGGAGAAAAGTACATCACAATACGAGCACAGGTCAAGTCTCATGGCTGTTCATTATGTTAATACCGGTTTCCTGTGCAACATACAAGTAGGAATTTTCTATTATAATATGTTAGTGTATTGTATATAGGTATATTAGTGATGTAGATGCATGCCTGCCTGCCACTATATCACATTCCAATTCCCCATTAAAATAAAATGCAATGGACAGGAACCATGGACACCAGTGATGGGCTTCCTATGACATTCATGTAAGTTTCATTCACTTTGCAAGCATACTGAAGACTTATTTAAATTTTACTTTCATGACCATAATTTGTTTTTAGAATAATAAAATAGTTTGTAAAATTAATGTTAGGCAAGTCTGGTACGCTGACCTGGGAACACATCTGATGTCTAATTAGATTAATTAAATTATTTCTTTAACTTGGTTGATATATAGGGGAAGGTGGGCGAATTCTGCGCACTTAACTTGGGACGTATCTAAGATACGTAAATAATGGATTCAGGTGAAATGTTTTTTTAAGGGTGTTTGTTTGTATCATAATCTTCATTCATTGTAATGATTCGAAGCGCTAACATAATAACCAAAAATCATATAAATTTTGAAATGAAATGCTGCACTGCGCAGTATTACCACACCCAGTCAGGTAATTCTGCGCTGTATAATGGGTAATTGTGCGCATCACTAATTATAGACCTAACCAATAAAATATGAAGAAAAAAAACAAATATTAGTGCATAATTAATTATTTTAAACTAAAACACCAAACAGATCAAAGTTAGCTAACATATTGATAGTAATGTTTTAAAATTGGATGATTCAAATAAACGAAAATAAATTCAATTACCACCAAATATTAAACAATAAAATAGACACAAGAAACACACGAGTTGATGATAACAATAAAGTCTCCGAAATGGAATATTTGGGTAAGTATTTTTAATACAAGACATAAAAACATCACTAATAAGTTTGAGTTACCTTATCATTGACGTTAAAAAAAAATTTAAAATAAGGTGACACACATTTTGTTATTCTTTGACACATAAATCGCATTTGTAGTCTGTTGGTGAATCCCAGCCCCTACATTCTTCATGTGTCCACCCACCACACTTCACATACCTGTACCACAATTCATTATCGCGGCCAAATTCGTCACAAATTGAACACACATCTAGATTCAAAGGCTCAATGTTATCATTATTGCAGTCATTACACAAATCCTTATCGTTGATTAATTCGGTCTCAGACTCACTTTCTGATAACGTTAGTTGTCTCTTGCATCTTTTGCGTGTTAGCTTCCTGTTTTTCTTGTCTCCTTTGTTAGGCCTAGACCTACTACGTACTTG
Organism: Bacillus rossius redtenbacheri; assembly: GCF_032445375.1. Taxonomy (NCBI): domain Eukaryota; kingdom Metazoa; phylum Arthropoda; class Insecta; order Phasmatodea; family Bacillidae; genus Bacillus; species Bacillus rossius. Next base: position 277,099,306 of record NC_086330.1, on the reverse strand, counting down.
TTTGGATTTTAGCTTCCTTCTTCCTTTTATTATTTTCTCTTTCTTTCTCAATCTCTTCAAGTTTTTCTTTCATATGTGTTCCAGTTAAGACTTCTGACTTTTGTTTTCTTGATTTAGGCTCTTTTGGTTTATTTGTGCTAAGGGATGCAGCATTCTTTGAGGGATCAGGCAAAGGTGAAATGTCTGCCACCTTCACTTGTTGGACATTTCCTTCCGTAGACCTGCGTTCTTTTCCTGTCTGGCTAGGTGTACAGATAAAAGTTACATGAACACCATCACTTTTATCGGAAGATGACATGTCTGAAATTTTTGCCACTTTTGTAGGTATCTGACTAGGTCCAGCATCCCTTGTTCTTTCGCTTCTGTTTGTGTTATTCTGCTCTTCGTTCTCTTCAGCCTAGCCGACTTCGATTTCAGTTTCTTTACCACAGGCTTCAAACTCCATGTTCAAATGCTTATCAGGGTTAATGGGTGAAATCCCAGCTGCTGAAAATCCAGAAATCCCCTTTTCCATAGTTGCAACTTTTAAATATGCTCGGTTAAACAATTCGGTGAGTTCATACTGGGTTATTTTCCTGCCTGCTTCATTTTGGGAAGTAAGCCTACTTTTTGATTTTAAAAAATGAGAATAATCTCTGTAGAAGGCTGCTTTTAGCGGACTGAAGAACGTTAAATCAAGAGGTTGAAGTCTGTGAGTTGTATGGGGTGGCAGAGATAAAAGGACGATGCCGTTTTCCCTACAAAAGTTTTAGATTATAACTGAAATGTGGCTAGAGTGATTGTCCAGGATCAACAGAATGGGATCAGCGTGTTGTATGAAAGACATGCCATTAAATCACTAAAAAGTACATTTACATTAATTGAAAGCAATATTTAAATGCATTGGGAACCTAAAACACGCACTATTTACCTGAAACAAATAAAACTAAGCCTTATCAATAGAAAACATTGAGGGCAATTCTGCGCACTTGCGCATTATTACACTACATCTCCGCGCAGAATTACCCCAAGCACAAACATATTTAAGGCTCGCAATAATATAAATTTTAAGTGATCAGTTAAAGTTATTATAGTGCTCAACAGGAAGAATATATGGTCAACTATTGTTGCAAATATAATTTACTACTAGAAACACACGACTATTGTACCATACCTTTGTAGTAGTATAGGAAAGTATGTCCGGGCACAGGCCTCAGGCGGTGGAGCCAGAGCCGGTGTCCGCCATCTTGGATTGTGACGTCACGGCGGCCATCTTGGATGGTTGTGAACTTGACCTTTGACCTTGACCTTGAATTTGATCCTCAAAAATCGCCAAAATCCGCCAAAATTAGGCAAAATTTGCCCAAAATTCCTCAAAAATCGCCAAAATTTCCATTTCTGTGGAAAAAAGTTCCGCCAAAAAATCTCAAAAAATTCCACAAATTAAAAATTTCTCTTTTCGAGGGAAAAATTCCCCGTTTCGAGGGAAAAATTCCCGTTTTTAGTCCTTAAAAATCCCAGCGGCTGAAAATTCCTAAAACTGGCTTAAGCATCCTTAACTCAAGCCTCAGTTAAGCCATTTCTAGGAATAAGGATACCATGACCGCCATCTTGGATTATGTCGTCACCGTTGCAATTTTCGTTACGGTCGTCATCTTTAACTTTTTTATTTATTATCCGATTTTAATAAAAAAAATTAAAATTTATTTAAAAAAATTCAAATAATCAAAATTTAATAAAAATATTTAAAAAGCATACTTTTTCGACACGGAGCTCGGAGTCCTCGGTTCGAACCCGACGAGTGCAAAAAAATAAAAATGACGACCGATCCTTCCCTCGTGGTGGGTGCTGGCAGACTGACTCCCACCACTTTTTATCATCATCTAGTATGACGTCATGGCCGCCATCTTGTCTTCGATGCTGGAAGCCATCATCATTGTATCGTCGGCTAGAGTGCGCCGATGACATGTTAGTTTAATTCGTATCCGCTAGAGTGCAGTAATCATTAATTACTGTGACACCCGCCATATTGTCATTTGGCCGCCATCTTGAAAATCCGTAATTATTTAGCTAGAAATTCGGGAAAAGTTCCAAAATTCTTTAAATAAATCACTCATTAATTTACATATTGATTCGATCAATTCCCGTCCTCGGTTCGATACCCAATCGTTGCAATAATGTTTAATCTTATGTAAAAAAAATAATTTAAATAAACCATGTTCAACATTCGTAAAGAGACTCTAAATCCTCTACGACCACCATCCTATCAGACATCAAGACCACCATATTGGAAATGTGTAATTTTAATGCTAGAGATCCGGGAAAAAGTTCAGAAATCATTAAATAAATTTCCGATCAATATACTGATTAATTAGATCGACTAAGGTCCTTGGTACGATCTAGGACGATGCAAAAAAAATTAAATATTACATCAATTTAACATAATAGTAACAGGTTCGAGGAATTAAACACCGCAAGTTCTTTTACAAACATAATATTTATTACATAATTTCTATTCTACTACAGGATCACTTACGAAAGCCAGCAATCTTATAATCATTTAGTTCCGCAGCGGTGTGAAATGACTAATTCTTAGCTCCAATCAGTTTATACTAGACAGAGTCCAGCCAGAACCTTTACAGACATAGTCCACCTCTTCTTGACAGAGTTTCTGGATACCGTTTTTAACAGTTTGCTTCACATCGTTAAAACTGTAAATTACTGCAGCCGATGTCTTGAATGCACACTTCTTCACTTTGTCATCGAACGGATATGGCTTTCCATATATACAGTCCAACCACAAGTTATGTTTCAAAGGTCCGTTTGTTGCTACATCATCAGTAAGCTGATTGATTATATCCTGTCTGATATTGTCAAGAAAATTACAAATGTCCTTCGACTCACCGAACGTATTTAGATAATAGTAGTCTTTCAACGTTCCACGAAATGCAGACTGCGCCAAGTAGAAGCCATTATCGTTCACTTGTAATGCTCCGAACACAGTCTTAGGTTTAGTTCCATGTTCAGACGTCATAACAATCGGTTGCTGGGCATCTGTTTTTTTGGTTGTACGCTTTCGTGTCTCCAATCTAAAGCGAGGAGTTGAAATGTCGGCAGGTAGTTCAGCAGTAGGAGCACAGACTCCACCTTTACATTTTTTCGCATGATGTCACAAACTGTCAATTCGAGTAAACCATTTAAGGCACTCATCACATCGAAACTTCATGCGAAAAGGATTCTTCGTGCATTTGCTCCGCTCATGTCTTCGTGCATCATGGGAAAATGCGAACGACGTATCACAGTAGCTGCAAGGATACCGTGGTGATGAAGACGATCCTTTCAAACCCAATCCAGATACAGGCGATGCAACAGTAGTACCATTTCCAGGCATTCTCTTATGCACATCGATGCATCGTTGTTGCGACGAAACCTTTACTTTCTGCCGCACAGCAGGACCTTTGCATGTCTTCATGTGCGTTTTCATATTATCTTTTCTGGCAAACTGCTTATGACATTTCTCACAAACAAACATTTTACGATATGGGTTCTTGACACATTCGCTCCTCTCGTGTCGCCGAGCATTGCTGTTGTTTGAGAAAATCTTGTCGCAGTAACAGCACCGATGTTCGCTAGTTGTCAAATCAGCATCCATTGAAGTCTCCATCGAGGTCGTATCGTCGATCGTCGTGGTTTCCTGCACATCTAGCTCAGTAGTCATTAAGCTATCTTCTGCTGGTGGTATCACATCTGTTGAAATCTCCTCCAATGTTGACGTCGTCGTCGTTGCCAACGAGATCTGCTCCACCATTGTCGTCGCTGACGTCAAGGTTCCCGTAGACGATGGTACAACGTCCATCGAGTTCGGCGTTAAAGTCGGTAAAGATGCCATCGAGTTCTCAAGAACAGGTAATTACGCGACTTATGTACCAGATGAAATAATCTAGGTGATCCTTACACCGTCGTTGACAGTAACAAACTGAGCGACCTGCTGTCTAGGACTCGCTTATATACATGCACCAGATGGAATAATACGCTAGTCAAATCAAGAATCATTTACAATAACACTAGAGTCAAAACAACATTAAAAATAGAAGGACCATCAACGAAAAGGCAGCACATTTGGAAGCACCGACAACTAAAAGGCAGCACATTTGGAAGCACCGACAACGAAAAGTCAGCACATTTGGAAGCACCAACAACGAAAAGGCAGCACCGACAACGAAAAGGCAGCACATTTGGAAGCACCGACAAAGAAAAGGCAGCACCGCCAACGAAAAGGAAGCACATTTGGAAGCACCGACAAAGAAAAGGCAGCACCGCCAACGAAAAGGAAGCACATTTGGAAGCACCGACAACGAAAAGGCAGCACCGCCAAAGAAAATACAGCACATTTGGAAGCACCGACAACGAAAAGGAAGCATCATCAACGAAAAGGCCGCACCGCCAACGAAAAGGAAGCACATTTGGAAGCACCGACAAAGAAAAGGCAGCACCGCCAACGAAAAGGAAGCACATTTGGAAGCACCGACAAAGAAAAGGCAGCACCGCCAACGAAAAGGAAGCACATTTGGAAGCACCGACAACGAAAAGGCAGCACCATCGACGAAAAGGAAGCACATTAATTTGTCATTGACTCCAATATTCATTGGCTCCAATATTCATTGGCTCCAATATTCATTGGCTCCAATATTCATTGGCTCCAATATTCATTGGCTCCAATATTCATTGACTCCAATATCCATGAGCTCCAATATCAATTGGCTCGAATTGCTCCAAAAGGTTCCATCAGCCTTTTGGCTCCAACAGTCTTTTGGCTCCGATAGTCATTGGCTCCAATAGTCATTGGCTACAATATTCATTGGCTCCAATAATCATTGACTGCAATATTCATTGGCTCCAATATTCATTGGCTCCAATATTCAATGGCTCCAATATTCATTGACTCCAATATTCATTGGCTCCATCAGTCATTGACAACTACAGTCTTTTGGTCCCAAAAGTCTTTTGGCTCCAAATATATTAGGCTAGAATTCTTCGAGTCTAAGAGACTATGAGACCACATGGCTACGAGTCTAAAATGATCTAGCTGGTTACGAGTTATACATGGCTTGCGGGGCTACAGAGCTACGAAGTTTCTAGTACACAGGTTTACATGACTGCGAGAATACAGGACTACAAGTCTGCATGAGTACTTGACTACGAAGGTACTCGTCTACATGACTCCAGTTACTGCATCTGTCTTCGACGGAATTTTCTCTTTTGCTCCAACTGCTCCACCAGCATTATGTTATAAGATTACAAGGCCGCTTGCTTACGTAGCTTCAAGTCTACGAGGATACTTGGATACGTAGCTTCAATTCTACGAGGTCCTAAGACTTCATGACTACGCGACTTCGAGCCATGAGGTTACGAGATTACGTGACTACGAATATTCATGTTTACGAGACTGCGAGGCTACAGAGCTACGAAGCCTCTAGAAAACGAGTTTACGTGACTGCGTGGATACAGGAATACAAGTCTGCATGAGTTCTTGACTACGAAGCTACTCGTCTACAAGGCTCCGATTGACACATCTGTCTTCGATGGAATTTTCTCTTTTGCTACATCTACACCATCAGCATTATGTTATAAGATTACAAAGCTACTTGCTTACATAGCTTCAAGTCTACGAGGCTCCAATACATCATGACTACGAGACTACGAACCATGAGGTTACGAGACTATGCGATTGCAAGTCTTCAAGGTTACGTCATCGCGAGGCTATAGAACTACGAAGCTTCCAGAACGCATGGTTACGAGAATGCATGACTAATTGGCCGCATGGCTACGAAACTTTATGTCTCTAACTGACTACAATAGCACTATTCAGTGGTGAGAGTTAATTTATTTCATGCAAAGGTACTTGCTGCAAGCAGTTCCGCTTTTCAACATCAGATGACGTCACGTTTTGCTTGCAGGTAAAATAATATTTATTTTATGCGGGATGCGGGTTGTTCACTATCGATCGCATAAGAAGAATGGCATCGATAGTCTTCAAGGAGAAGGAAGTTCGTCCTTCCTGCTGGTGCTTCTCAGATTTCTCACGGTCCGCCATCTTGGATTGCGACGTCACGGCTGTCATCTTGGATGGGTGTGACTTTGACCTTTGACCGAAACCGCAGGAATCATCGCAAGCACACGGATTAACCATCAAAATATTAATAAGAATAATCAGGAGCACACGGAGAAAAACGACACATGTTTTCTTTGATATCATAAAATTACAGAAAAAAAATATTTAAAAATAAAAAAAAATTAATAAAAAAATTTAAAATAAAAACAAAAAATACATAAAATTCTGGCTTGTACTAGAACTCTATCTTTGCTCAACAATGATAAGTTTACAAGCTAGCAGAATCTGTTTATTTTTTTTTGACAGAAGATAATCAATCAGCTTACTGATGATGTAGCAACAAACGGACCTTTGAAATATAACTTGTGGTTGGACTGTATATATGGAAAGCCATATCCGTTCGATGACAAAGTGAAGAAGTGTGCATTCAAGACATTGGCTGCAGTAATTTACAGTTCTAACGATGTGAAGCAAACTGTTAAAAACGGTATCCAGAAACTCTGTCAAGAAGAGGTGGACTATGTCTGTAAAGGTTCTGGCTGGACTCTGTCTAGTATAAACCGATTGGAGCTAAGAATTAGTCATTTCACACCGCTGCGGAACTAAATGATTATAAGATTGCTGGCTTTCGTAAGTGATCCTGTAGTAGAATAGAAATTATGTAATAAATATTATGTTTGTAAAAGAACTTGCGGTGTTTAATTCCTCGAACCTGTTACTATTATGTTAAATTGATGTAATATTTAATTTTTTTTGCATCATCCTAGATCGTACCAAGGACCTTAGTCGATCTAATTAATCAGTATATTGATCGGAAATTTATTTAATGATTTCTGAACTTTTTCCCGGATCTCTAGCATTAAAATTACACATTTCCAATATGGTGGTCTTGATGTCTGATAGGATGGTGGTCGTAGAGGATTTAGAGTCTCTTTACGAATGTTGAACATGGTTTATTTAAATTATTTTTTTTACATAAGATTAAACATTATTGCAACGATTGGGTATCGAACCGAGGACGGGAATCGATCGAATCAATATGTAAATTAATGAGTGATTTATTTAAAGAATTTTGGAACTTTTCCCGAATTTCTAGCTAAATAATTACGGATTTTCAAGATGGCGGCCAAATGACAATATGGCGGGTGTCACAGTAATAAATTATTACTGCACTCTAGCGGATACGAATTAAACTAACATGTCATCGGCGCACTCTAGCCGACGATACAATGATGATGGCTTTCAGCATCGAAGACAAGATGGCGGCCATGACGTCATACTAGATGATGATAAAAAGTGATGGGAGTCAGTCTGCCAGCACCCACCACGAGGGAAGGATCGGTCGTCATTTTTATTTTTTTGCACTCGTCGGGTTTGAACCTAGGACTCCGAGCTCCGTGTCGAAAAAGTATGCTTTTTAAATATTTTTATTAAATTTTGATTATTTGAATTTTTTTTAATAAATTTTAAATTTTTATTAAAATCGGATAATAAATAAAAAAGTTAAAGATGACGACCGTAACGAAAATTGCAACGGTGACGACATAATCCAAGATGGCGGTCATGGCATCCTTATTCCTAGAAATGGCTTAACTGAGGCTTGAGTTAAGGATGCTTAAGCCAGTTTTAGGAATTTTCAGCCGCTGGGATTTTTAAGGACTAAAAACGGGAATTTTTCCCTCGAAAAGAGAAATTTTTAATTTGTGGAATTTTTTGAGATTTTTTGGCGGAACTTTTTTCCACAGAAATGGAAATTTTGGCGATTTTTGAGGAATTTTGGGCAAATTTTGCCCGATTTTGGCGGATTTTGGCAATTTTTGAGGATCAAATTCAAGGTCAAGGTCAAAGGTCAAGGTCACAACCATCCAAGATGGCCGCCGTGACGTCACAATCCAAGATGGCGGACACCGGCTCTGGCTCCACCGCCTGAGGCCTGTGCCCGGACATACTTTCCTATACTACTCTTCACCGAAAATAACAACAATTTCGATCTGAACCTACACACTGTTGTCGTAACCCAACTAACTCACACAATGGCGTCTCCTTCCTCGCAGTAAGTCCTCAGTGTCACCGCCGTGTGGCAGCATTATACAGACCGACGCAGTGTACGTCAATTCCGAGAAATCTCACTGCGCAGTAATACCCGCTGCGCAGAATTCGCCCACCTTCCCCTATATATATATATAAATATATATATATATATATATATATATATATATATATATATATATAATTTAGCTCAGTAGGGTGGAGAATATGGTTTCATTAATTTACATGAATTGTTGGATTTTGTCGGCAGGTCTTTTTAATCTTAAATTAGAAAATATAAGTAGATTTTTAATTGGTTTTTCAGCAATTGTACAAGCCTAATTATTAAGTAATATAATCAATTATCATTACATTAAAAACGACAAAAATTTACATTCTATGCCCTACCAGAGCACATCTTTAAAATAATTTCAAACAAAATAATATTACAATATCTATTTTTTTATATAATCAAAAAATGACACATTACTAAGGACAAGCAAAACTTGACGAAAACAAGAAGATACGAACAAGATCATATCAATCCACCGATTAACACTTTCTAAGGGAGTGGTCAAGGGGCATTATGCAAAAAGTGATCAAGAGGAAGTGTACGAGGGCATGCTGTGATGAATTGGAATACAATCACTGCACTTCACTGCAACTAGCTGACCAATGCAGCTGTAACATTATGGTATCTGTTAAAGTGCAATACTCTTTTAAATTATAAATATACCCTCAGTCATCCTAATTTCCAGAGGTATTTTAGGTCACATGCTACATTTTATACGTATTTCAGAACATTTATGGAAATATTTCGGTTAAATGTTTCAGAAATATTGATGGGACATTAGTGGAAACATTTCAGAAACATTACCATTTGATGTTGCAGGGAGGTTTCATTGAAATATTTCACAGGGCGGACATTTTGACGTTTCTGAAATATATCCGAGATGTTTCAGGTAGGTTGCGTAATGTTTCAAACATGTTACAATGTTTCAAAAGTTATATTTCTGAAACATATCTGTAACATTTTGTGCTGTATGGGTTATTTTAAGAAGAGTTTTTTATGAACTTTGGAATTTTTCGAATTTCTAAGTCAATAATTACCAATTTATAAAATGGCGTCCAAATTTCAAGATGTTGGGCGTCACAGTAATAATAAATAATTATTGCATTCAAGTAGGTAAAAATTAGACTATTAGGACAGCAACATACTCTAGCAGATGGAATGTGTAGTATGTGACACTAGCGCTCCAAGTAACAAGAACTGAAAACAAGATAGCGGCGACATCCTCTAACAGACGATGTGTGTTAACTAGCGCTCCTGGTAGCTAGTACTGAATACAAGATGGTGGTTCGGTCCTGGGACTAGTGATGCTATTATTCCTTCGAATTAAAAAAACAGTCTGAATATGTTTGTTCCTTTTATATAACTTATTTTATTCTTGATCTGGTAATTGTCTAAATGGCCATGCGGTTCAAGGTGTATGTTTTCCAACCTAGAGGTCAGAGTTACGATGGTTCTAATCACAGTGCTTCCGATGTTTTTTTCATAAAAAAATTAATTATATATGTCTATAAGGACCATAACAGCCCTGGTAGGTAATGGAACATCGACCTTATGTTTTGAGATAGAGCGACGCTTGCGTTCTCTAGGAACAAACAGCAGAAACAAAGACGTCGGTATCCAAGACGGCGGCCTCCATCGGAACAGAAAAAAAACAAGATGGTGGACGTGGCGTCATCCAATATGGCGGCCTCCAGCGAGACGAAAACAAAATGGTGGACATGATGTCAGAATTAAATATGACGATCATTACGAAAAGTGCAGCAATGGTAAGCAGGGCGCTCAATATAAATATGGCGGATCCAAGATGTCCACTAGGGTCAAGGTCAAGGTCTAAGGTCAAGGTAAACGGTCAATGTCAAAGGTTAAGGTTGTGATCGAAGTCAAATCTCAATTTCAATGTCATGGTAAAGGTCAAGGTCAAGGTCATCTAAGATGCAGCCGTGCCGTCACAATCTACAGACTGAACCCCGGCACCAGCACTACAAGCTGAAGCCAGGACTCGGAGCCCCTATTCTACACTACTGATTCTACCTGGCGCAATCAGCATTCCGTGTAATGTCGTAAGACTTTGATTACATGAACGGCTCTCTTGCGCCAAGAGATGTGTTTACCTTTCTAACTGATGCCAAAAAAGTCTAAGGACGCAGCCACCAGTCATGTTAGCTGAGAGGCGGAGGGAGGATGTAGTGAATTTTCTGGGATGGGTAGCCTCAGCCTCTGGCATAACTGACGTCCTAAGACCTTTCCCGATTGTGTGTACAGCGCAACCATATACATTGCCCATGGGGGCCTCAGGGCAGAAAGGCTTATGTTAAGAGTGCTGGGTTATAAAAGAAAAGTTAGAAGGCTAATAACCCTCGTGAACTCTAACGATTGATGCCAAGAAGGATATAGTTTATTTACTTGGTGTAGTACTGAAACATTATTGACCAGGGAATTAAAATTATTGGCTGGAATTTACATACTGTAAACCTGAGCCTTTTTTAGATGAGACTGGAAAAAGAGCATTCAATACGATAAATACTGCTCTCTACCCATCATCTGACATATAAGAGTCTGTAAATGATGCTATTATAATAATCTGTCGAGAATAGGAAGAATATCAGGGAAAAGGTAGCCGATGGACACTTAGCCAAGTGGATCTATTACAACTGAGAACAAACAAACTATGATCGCTAAAAAAAAATAACATTTAATATTTTTTCCTATCTGCACCCTTGAAAAATAGTAGAATTAATTTAATAATTTGTTTGATTTTTTGTTTTATTTATTTTACCAGGACTTTTTATTAAATTTAAAATATAAATGCGAAAGTAACTCTGTTTGTCTGTCTGTCTGTCTATCTATCTGTCTGTCTGTCGTCTTTCACGCCAAAACTACAGAACCGATTAAAATGAAATTTGGTACTCAGATATTCCAGAACCTGAGAAAGGACATAGGCTACTTTTTAATGCGAAAAAAGTGTTGTAAGAGCTTGAAAAGGGGGGATGAAAAGTTGTTTGGAAGTATCGTCATTTTTAGAGCTAGAAGCTTGAAACTTATTTTTTAGGCTGTTGATTCGATATAAATAAATATAACATTCAAAGTTTGTAAATGTTTTACCCTCAAGGGTGTAAAATAACAATAGGGAATATGGGATGAAAGTTTGTATGGAAATATGTAAGGTTTATGTGAATGTTTTATAAGTTTGCGACAAGAGACAAAATGTTAGAGCTATTCTGATGTAACATTTACGGAGTCATTACAAAATGTAAAACTGAAGTTAACGCGAGTAAGAAACTTGCCAAGCACCGTGCCGTACACAATGAGCGCTGTGCAGCCGCCCGGGAGGGGGGGGGGGCGGATCTTGGTGTGGTACGGCGCGGTGTAGGTGGGGAAATATGCCTAAGTGTGCTTACCCGAACGGGCAGACACGTGAGAGCAGACGATTGTGCCACACGCATGCGAATACTGATTTTTTCCGCTGCAAATTCATTATTATTCACTGCAAATTGATTACATTTAGATTTATTTAAAAAAAAAAATGTTTTTCCCATGGGCAATTCTGTGGCATGCTCACGTGTATCAAATCCGTAAAATCTTTATGTCTTGGCAAAAGATGGGAAAACAAAAAACGTAGTTTATAAAAATATACTTAAATAAAATCATATTAATACTTTATACCTTATGTACGTACTTATATACTTAAATATTTTAATAAGCTCTTTGCAGTGAAAAACTGCAAATAGCTCATAAAAGTATTTATACGTATGTGTCTTATTTGTAAAATAATTAGCATAAATAATTAAAAATGTTACCCAAAGACACAATTCCACGCGGATGAAGTCGCGGGCACAGCTAGTGGTCTATAAAACAAGATGCCTGACATGATATACTACAATATGGCTGAAAGTTCTAGTATTCAAGATGGTGGATGCGAAATGATGGACATGATTTAACTCCGATGGAGCTTTTGAGTATAATTGCCCTTCTCTGAGGAAATTTGCCCCATTTGAATATTTTGAGAGGAAAAATGGGAATTTGTCTCTCTAAGAGAAATTTTTTTTAAGACTATCTGACAGACCCGGCTTCGCACGGCTATACTAATGGAAAAAAAATTAAGCCACATCTCCCATTTACAGTAATTATAATAAAAAATTCAGTGAAAATTTATTACAATGCTGTATAATGTACCGGAGAGAAAATGAATAGCACCGATGGTTTCCCGACTCGTGCACGCAACGTACAACTGGTGTACTCGTACTTCGCTACGGCAGTCTACAGGCAGATCACTCCTGCGCCGCTCATTATACATGCCCCTCCTTGTGGGTACGCCACTGCCGCGCGATGCCCGTTGCCATGGAGACGCAGAAGGCATGAACAATGCAAAATCCTGTTCTCATGCAGACACATTACCCACTGTTGCCTGGTTTTAACCACCCATGGGATCTAATTTTCGGAAAATGTCATCCTGCGTAGCATAAGGAACATTACTGTGAAGTTTCAAGTCTGTAAAATATATATATATATGTACTTGAAAAAAAAAGGGCAATTTAAAAAGGTAGGCCTATATTTAAAGTACCCGCAAAATTTCAACGGTGATGAGGACTGCACTAACAATGAAATAGTCGTTGCCATAGAGACGAATGAAGCATCAACAAAGCAACAGCCGTTGCCATGGTGATTTCCTACCAAAAACTGGAAATTTTTATATATTACGCCCCCGAAACTCCCCTTGGTATCGGATTTCCACAGAATCCGTTCTTAGTTAGCGTCTACATCACAAAATGAGTATGCTAAATTTCAAGTCAATCGGGTATATAGTTTTAGAGATCTTGTGATGAGTGAGTCAGTGAGTGGTATTTCGCTTATATATAGGTGTATATATATATATATATATATATATATATATACACACACACACACACACACACACACTAGTCCTTGTCAGAATTGTAACGGGAGAGAAAAATTATTGATGGTCCGAAAAATGAAAATTAATTAAAAATAATAAAAATAATTATAGTAAAAAAATTAATTAAACACAGAGATAGGAAAAAAAACAATAGTTTAGGTTTGCGATTTAAAGTGATAAAAAGTATTTAAATACTAATTGAATTCTTATGAGGGTACTGATTGCTTCGTTGTTAATATCACACGGGTGGTTTTTACTTGTATGGGAAAAATTAAAAATGATAAGGCATCTAGTGAGTGGCAACAATGTTAATAGGCAATAGGAAATAAACTTCTAGCACCTGCGGCATTGTCAACACACACTTCGTACGTGTACTGCATGTAGTATCTAACCCCCTCCAACGCATTTGATTCTAAATTGGACTTTTAGTAAGGATTCCTAATGTTATTGATAATATTATATAGCCTATAGCCTTCCTCGACAAATGTACTATCAAACACTGAAAGAATATTTCAAATCGGACCAGTGGTTCCTGAGATTAGCGCGTTCAATCAAATAAACTCTTCAGCTTTATAACATTAGTATAGATTTTTTTTTTTTTAGGATTTCGGCCGAATATTTTTTCTAAATTATTAACATTGTGGCAAATTTTGACGATTATTAGACCAATTTCTTCAAAATTCTGTATATTTTTGAAGGTAAATTCAAAGGTCAAGTTCATCCAAGATGCCGCTGTGACTTCACAATTCAAGATGATCGACACCGACACCACACTGCGAAACCTGCGCCAGCTCCGGCTAATTCAAACTACATTTTCACATTCAATATTGTTTACATATTTTGTTTCCAAAGTTATCTTGTTCACGTTATTTATAATTTAGGAATAAGGATGATTGAATGTACTTTGGAACTGAATACTTTTATTCTTAAAAGAAATTATTTTGGTAGTTCAATGAATTTGATAAAATATTTTGCAAAAAACGATTATTAGGCCTATAAATTTTCGAGAGTTTAAAAGCGTGTATAATAATAAAAAATCTTAATGAAGTTTTATCCAATTTGTGAAGTAACAAGCGGCATCGCAAATAACTCCAAACAGTTAGGTTCTATATTCCAATTAATACTTCTTATTTTTACGTCCCAAAAAAGTTAAAAATCCCATTTTGGTAGCTAATCATGCAGAAAGTATGCTAAATGTTGACTATTTCATTTTTTATAGTTTACGCTTCTCAAAGGGGATACAAATGTAACTGTATTTAATGAAAATATAAACTAATGACCTTCAATTGAACAGAAATTAGTTTTAAAAAATTTTATTTACCTGCATTTTGAAGCACTTCGGTTTTAGAATAAGTAAGAAACTCATTGCACAAAAGAACGGGTCGCTTGTCGTTTGCGTGTTCGAAAGTCTAAGTAACAACCTTGTTCAAATGGTGGTGGCGCAACAGAAATGGTGGTGGCGCAACAGATCCGCTCGGGATAACGGCCCATTAAAATTATTAAAATACTCTTTCTTCAAATAAACTTAAAAGCTTATATGTGTTTTACCTTATCAGCAACCTAATTGACCTACCCCTTACTACTGCGTGTTAGGTTGCTCGGTTCCGATGTGGGTAGGCCTATATGCTTAATAGGTTCAGTTAACTGTAGGTATTATAGAACTCAAACTCTTTGGAATTATTTGCGATGTGTTATTTTTACTTTAAGTAGACCCAATTTAATTCAGAATTTTTCAATATTATTATATGTTTTTAATCACTCAACTTTTTGACGATTTTGACAGAAAAGTATAATAAAAAAATTGCATTAAAATTTAGTAATTACATTTATGCATAAATTCCGAGTAGTTGAATCGATTCATTCACGTCGATTTTCGTGCATGAACATGTAGTCTACCCAGATGATTATAAGTGAAAATAACTTAAAGGAACAATGTTAAGTCTTCGTTATTCCGTAATTGCGGAATGTTACACGCATATAACCGGATTAATTGAAGAAAATATTTCGATTAAGTTTGGGATTTAAATAGGTTCGTTATGATCAGAATCGATTCATATTGTTACGAACTTATGTGGGGAGTAATGGGTTCGTAAGGGATAGCCCAATTGAGTTTTATTAATTAGTAATATTTACATTACTAATAAATAATTGTACTTAAAAATGTCTGATCCCCAATAATTTGCACTAAAAAAAATGATTTTTCGCCCCTTACCACGCGTCTGTTCTCACACACAGTCTTGCACCACTCAGTCGCACTCTATTGATCTCGTCGCTCCTCGTTGCGCCGCTGTCGAGGGGGTCTCTCGCCCTCTTCGCCGATGTCGCACTCCCCTTCACTAGCGGAATTCTCCCAACCCTCGAAACTCCCGCGGAGGCCGGTGTCGCTGCTCAAGTACCTGAGGCGCTCTTCTCGAACCGACGAGAGCGACTGTGACATGTCGCGTCATCCCGGGCCAATCCAATGCCCGAAAAGTCCAGAAATGCGGTGTTTATTCTCGTCACTTGCGCGGCGGCTTCGGGAAACCCGCAGGATTCCCAGGCAGCTAAACGTGTCAGTGAAAATAGTCCGAGGCGTCGGTGAGCGGGGAGTGGAGAGGAATGGTTAGCCAGACCCTTGTAATCTGGCCGGGCATGCGTGGCATGTGTGACGTAGCGCCCGTTCGGGGCCACTGGCCAGACTCGCTGGAAGGCCTGCTCAGGTACCTAGCACACGTCGCGGCCTTGCCTCCTAGCACGCATGTAACAACATGTTGTTCAGGTGCCATAAATAACGCCGGTTAATGAATCGTTAAGATATCGTAGCTATTGAATATAAATAACACTGGAGTCTTGGGTGGACATGACATCCACCTCATCGCGTCCATGCAGCGGTGGTTGAGGGTTCGATTCAACCCACAGAATGATTTGAAATTTACGATCACCGAGTTCGGAGCTCACCATAATAATGGAGGTCACGTCGCTTGACGACCATGCGTTGTACGACTGTCAGTATAACTTGGAAAATCATGTGTTACTAGCAAGTAGTTGGCACATTAGTGAGGTTCTTGGGATAGCTAGGCCTCTCATTTTCAATGCGGAAAACGTATGGTAGTTCAAGACAAGAAGGGCCTACATTACAATGTTCTTTATGCCATAAAAGATAGGGTGTGTTGGAATAACAAATGCTTTTCTCCTTAAAACTAAATTTTCAAGCTATCCTGGATCTTAGATTTAGAGTAGGGGGAGCGATCTGGTTCTGGGGCACAGTAAACAATCAAACAGGTGGGTGTGGCACTCCAACAGGTGGGTGTGGCACCACGTGTCCGGGTGGGCGTAGCATCAGGTGGGTGTGGCACCACATGGCTGAGTGGGGCGTGGCCGGGAGCCATGTGGAGGGAATCCTCAGGTGGTTGTTGACATCAAGTGGGGCATCGTCTGCTCGGGCGACGGCATCTTGGTTCTAATTTAGGAAGCTAGGGAGTGCTAGTGTTGTGTGCCGCATTTATTTTTACAAGTACAAAAATGAAAGATATTGTGGTGGCAGGGTTCGATCTGTTAACCTTTGTATTGGTAGTCAGCAATGCTAACCACACAGCCACGAGGTCAGTTGGAAAGAATAATTTAAATATTTTATATATGAATATAAATAATTTTTTTATGTTGTGGAAGTTTAAAAAAACATATGTAGTCCACCATGTTAATTTTTTTTAAAGTACTAGGCGGGAAATTTGAACAAGCCGCATCGGCTGCTAGGCGGCAGCCATGTTAATCTTTTTAAAGTACAAGGTGGGAAATTTAAAATATATTGTCGGCTGCTAGGCGGCTGGCATCTTTTTTTCGTCAATATTTGAAAAAAAAGATAATTTCGGCTGCTAGGAAGTATCCAGAACAGCCAACTTTGAAAAAAAATTAATTGTATATATGACAAATTATTTCTGTAAGCCGCCATATTGTAGAATAGCATACCAGGCCGACATCTTGTAGCAGAGCATACCAGGCCACCATCTTTTTTCCCTATATAGTTAATGGTTTACAAGTTTCAATATAAAAAAAATATTTCTGCAGCCATTACTCTATGACTATAGTAGTAGGCGCCAAATTCAAAACACACACTATAGGGCAGCCATGTTTTTTTTTTATAATACTAGGTGCCAAATTCAAAATTTATTTTTTTGTAGTACTATACCAGTGTAGTCATATTATGCTTAATATGATATGTAGCATGTCTGCCATCTTGTATACCACTATAATGAAGAAACTATAGGCATTACCTATGCTTATATCAATATTTATGACTTAATAAATTACTTTTGGTATATGTAGTACTAGACAGCGAATTCAAACACCATTTTTTTTATGTGTTAAAGATGTATGTTCTTTGTAGTGATACATTTATTTTGTTTTCCAGTAATTAAATATACAGTGGCATTTACTAAAAAAAAAAGTAATATTATTCATAAAATATCATCCATTTTATTAGAAATATTCTTATTACATCACACACAGTTGTCATTATTCATTACTAAAAGAATTTTTTTAAAGGAATGTCTTGTGCATACATAGAGAGTATTATCTCTTATAGTCATTATATTAAATTTTTATATTGCCAATGCTGTGTAGGTTATCCAAGAGAGCTCTCGCTGTGTCGCGAGCCTTGCATACACGTGGCGGCGGCGGCCCCTCCTGTTTAAATAATAACTCAGACGGCCTGCCGCGTAGGGACCGCCAGTCAGCAGCGCTCGGAGCCTGTTAGCAAAGCCTTCAATTAATATTATTTAGATTAACCTCAAGTTCAAATACTTTTTCCACACTTAAAATATTACGTGTACCTGTATACAAATGTAATTTCTCCCAAGTTAAAATATTTATTCACCCGTTTAAATATTACGTGTGTATGCATTATTTCAGTTAATTTTAAAATAGTATTTCAATTTAAAAATAAAATATTATGTGTAACAAAGTTTTTTTTCACTCCATTTTAGTGGCAGGAAGTTGTGTGTGTGTTTTATTAACAGAGTTACCTGTACCGGCCATTTGTTTATTACCAGGCAAAAGTAACTTGTAATAATAATTTATTCTTTTGCGATAGTCTCGTTTACATAATGTTTCTTTTAAAAATAAAATAATGTACATATGTTTATTTCTCACATCAGTTTTTATATCTCTTACGAGTAGCGCATTATTACAAATTAGATTAAATAGTATGTGTGTTTTCCAGACAAATGTAACTTACACCAGATTTGTATCATCTAATAATCTTGTCAACACATCGATATTAGATTGTTAAAACATGCAAGACTGTTTAAAAAAAGAACAGACATGTATCCATAATGCTGCCGCCATGCTGTTTTAATTTTAAAAACAGACTTCCGTCTGCTGCCTGTCTCCGCATCTTTCGGCAACACCACCCCACCACAACGACTATGTTCTAAAAAAACCCTAAGGGTGTCTGTGGGGACCCGCGCAGCCCCTTCACACACATGAACATCTGCATTGTAGGATCTACCACATGTCACACCCAATTCCAAGGGTGTCCAGACAGCCACTTTAGAGTTTGTTAAGGCTGGTTCACTCCAAAACCACTCTATCAGTCTTCCACATCGGTTATAGATATCCATGTTTTTATTGATTCTGGGAATCCCTTCCAGCTGACTAGAAGACGTGTAGGAAGTCGCTTGTGGATTTTATTAATTAAATAAGTGTCTATATACTTCATCACTTGAATTTCTTGAGAATAATAACCACCCTTAACTTTGCAGTGTGGTGGTTATGAGATGCACCACCTTACAAACTTGCGCACGAAGACACAAAATTAAATTGAATGATTCCAGCTGGATGGAACACACAGTAGCTTCTGAGGTTGAGTTGAATCAGATCATAGGCACATTTAACACAATTATTATAGATATTTATTTCTTTAAATAAGTTAGGTAGAGTGACTTTAACGTCTTTTTAATGGCAATCACAAAACAAACAGCAGGTACATAAGTGTCCTGAAACACGCATTGCGAACTCCAAGTATTTCATTAGTATACATGTATATATACACAATTACGCTTGCTAGCTTTGTTACTCCAAAAATTATACATTAGTTTCATAGGTAAGTTACAAGCACACGCAGGTGCTGCAAATATAAAATGGCCTATTAAAACAAGTTAATTAATACAGAAAACATACAGAAAGGCGTTTCATTAAACACGACGTCGTGAGTCTACGCATTCACACATGCCTGGTCGGTTGGGCTTTGGCATATGAGACGGTGATACAAGAGCAAACATAGTTAAACTAGAAAAAATTACTTTAGAACGTCTCATACTTGCAAGACGACAAACAACAGGGATAGTACAGGGGCCGTTGCACTCTTGCAAGTTTAACTTGGCACGTTGCAAAAGGAAATCATAAGCATAGAGATTATTCAAACATGGCTAATCTCAACAAGAAAAACGCCAAGCCACGGGAAGGCAATCCCGCAGGGCCACATTGAAAAACTAATATCAGCAAATTTTATAGTCGGCAAGGTATTGGGTAGTTCCCAACGCAAGACAATGTAAAAGGTTAATCGTTAGCTCTAGAAATGGACGCACCTACAAAAATACCAAATTTACTGGGAACAGAGCCCGTTACGTTAAGTTCGCCATGCACGGCTACAACATGCAAAAATCAACGATATTTCAAATACTGACCATGACGGAGCCCAGGCGACCAGCACCCGCAGGCAGGGCAGGCGAAAGCAAAGCGACAGACCCAAGGCCTAGTGCCTCGCACCCTTATATAAAAAACATAGATGGCGCTTCAGTCGCGGCTCTGTGAAATCAGGTGGGAGAGCGCCGACATCACACAACCTGGGGGAGGGTAAATCCGAGGGGGAAGTGGGAAATCGGTGCACACGACCTAAAGAAGATGGCGCAGCCTCTTCAACTTCATTACCAGCAGATCAGACAAGTAGTATGTTCTAGGGTTAGTGTTGCATATTTTTATCACCTTAAAAATATCGTGGAACCAATTTACAGAATAACCTTTTGCAAATAAATTCTTATTTCTTGAGACCCGTACATCATCACCTACACGAGCTTTAAGTCGCCTGTGAACTATCTTTTTCACAACATTGTAAACTGTTATAAGAAGAGAATTATCTTTCACCTCGTAGGGGCTCATGCCGATAAGTAGATATATAAAGTATGTATGAGGACAGGGGAGGAGGGAGGGGGATTCGGGGATTATGTCACTTCCTTCGACCATGCACACACGAAAAAGTGTCCCGTTACGTTCATCAGCCATGTACGCACGAAAAAATGTCCCGTTACAGTAGTAGGAAAATACCGGTTCTGAGACAGGCGCAGGATCCAGGAGCCGACCTTGAAATTCGACCTTGACCTTTAACTATGACCTTGAACATTTACCTTGACCTTGAAATTATACCTTGACCTTGAAATTTGACCTTGACCTTGAAAATTGACCCTGACATTGAAATTCGACCCTGACCTTTAACCTTGCGACCCTCGATGTTGCCAACCTGATGACGTCATCTAATCCGTATGCTAATCCATATGCTAACCTAACCTAACCTAACCTAACCTAATCCATATGCTAATCTATGCTAACCTAACCTAACCTAACCTAACCTAATCCATATGCTAATCTATGCTAACCTAACCTAACCTAACCTAACCTAATCCATATGCTAATCTATGCTAACCTAACCTAACCTAACCTAATCCATATGCTAATCTATGCTAACCTAACCTAACCTAACCTAACCGTCATGTCCGCCATCTTGAAAATCAATAATTTTTATGTTAGAAAAACGGGAAAAAAATTAAAAATCATAAAAAAATAACTAATCGAATTAAATAATAAAAATTAAATAAATTATTATTTAAAACCACTGTTGAACATATCGTTATGGTCGCCATCTTGGATTATATTTAATTGTTGCTTGTTTCGTTATGCCCACCATCTCGGTTGAGTACGATGTTATCGTTACACTTTACATTATGACCGCCATATTGGATCCTATTAATGTTGCATGTTTCGTTATGGCAGCCATCTTGGAATCGTGTAATTATTTAGCTAGAAATTCGGGAAAAAATCCATAATGAATTAAATAAATCACTCATTAATTTACATATTGATTCGATCAGTTCCTGTCCTTGGTTCGATACTCGATCGATGCAATAATGTTTAATTTTATGTAAAAAATAATTTCAATAAACCATGTTCAAAATTCTTAAAGAGGCTTAAAATCCTCTACTACCATCATCTTATAAGCCATCATGTACGCCATCTTGGAAATTCGTAATTCCAATGCTAGAAATTCGTAATTTCAATGCTATAAATTCAGGAAAAAGTTCAAAACTCATTAAATAAATTTTGCAACCAATAAAATGATTAATTAGATCGACTTAGGTCCTTGGTACGATTCTGGATGCTGAAGAAAAAATAAATATAACAACAATTTAACATAATAGTGACAGGTTCGTAAATAAAACATCACAAATTCTTTCACAAAATAAATTTTATTACAAAATCTATATTTTACTACAGGATCACTTACGAAAGCCCTGCATAGGCGTGAAATGGCTAATTCTTAGCTCCAATCGGTTTATACTAGACAGAGACCAACCAGAACCTTTACAGACATAGTCCTCCTCTTCTTGACAGAGTTTCTGGATACCGTTTTTAACAGTTTGCTTCACATCGTCAGAACTGTAAATTACTGCAGCCGATGTCTTGAATGCACACTTCCTCACTTCGTCTTCGAATGGATACGGCTTTCCATATATACAGTCCAACCACAAGTTATATTTTGATGGACCGTTTGTTGCTACATCATCAGTAAGCTGATTGATTATGTCCTCTCTGATATCATCAAGAAAATTACAAATGTCTTTTGACTCACCTAACGTATTTTAGATAATAGTAATCTTTCAATTTTCCACGAAATGCAGACTGCGCCAAGTAGAACCCATTATCATTCACTTGTAATGCACCCAACACAGTATTAGGTTTATTTTCATGTCCAGACGTTATAGCAATCGGTTGCTGCACATTGGTTTTCTTGCTTGTACGCTTACGAGTCTCCAATCTAAAGCGAGGAGTCGAAATTTCTACAGGTAGTTCTTCAGTAGACACACGGACTTTACCGTTGCATTTTTTCACATGCCGTCGCAAACTATCAATACGTGTAAACCATTCATGACACTCATCACAGCGGAACTTCATGCGAGATGGATTCTTCTTGCATTTACTCCTCTCATGTCTTCGTGCTACATGAGAAAAGTGAACGACATATCGCAGTAGCTGCAAGGATACCTTGCTGATGAAGACGAGCCTTTCAGACCCGATCCAGATACTGACGTTGCCGCAGTTGCGACATCTCCAGGCATACTCTTATGAACATCGATGCATCACTGTTGCACCGAAACCTTTACTTTCTGCCGAACAGCAGGACCTTTGCATGTCTTCATGTGCGTTTTCATATTATCTTTTCTGGCAAACTGCTTATGACATTTCTCACAAACAATCATTTTACGATATAGGTTTTTGGCACATTCTCTCTTCTCATGCCGTCGAGCATTGCTGCTGTTTGAGAAAATCTTGTCACAGTAACAGCACCGATGTTCGTTAGTTGTTGTCGATTCGGCATCCATTGAAGTCTCCATTGAGGCTGAAACGAAGTTCGTCGAGTTTTCCTGCACAGCCAACACTACCGGCATTAAAGTCTCTTCTGCTGGTGGTATCGAGCCTGATGAAGTCTCCTCCAGTGTTGTCGCCGTGGTTGTCAACGGAATCTGCTCCTTCTCCGTCGTAGCTGTCGTCAAGGTTCCCGTAGACGATGGTACAACCTCCATCGAGTTCGTCGTTAAAGTCGGTAAAGATGCCATCGAGTTCGCAATAACAGGTAATTACATGATGAATGCACCAGAAGAAACAAACTAGGTGATCCTTACACCGATAACGTCAGTAAAAAACTGAGCGACCCGCTGTATAGGACTCGCTTATATACATGCACCGTATGGAATAATACGCTAGTCAAATCAAGAACCAATTACTATAATACTCGAGTCAAAACTACATTAAAAAAAGAAGCCCACTCAACGAAAAAGGCAGCACATTTGGAAGCAAATTCGACATATGAAATAGACACGCAATGCACGCACTTGCAGATTTCATCACAAAGTTAACATTTAAATTTCATTCAAGCGAAGTAGCAAGCCAATGTCACACCATCATATTAACATCCTATTGGTCATACTATCCTCAAAATTTCTCAGTATTATAAATCACACCAGTTATAGACGGACTTATGGTTTCTAACACACACAACATTTTAGTCATTTTTCTTTAATAAATTCATATTTTAAAATGCAAAATATACATGGTAAACGAAGAACCAGGTACGTAAATATTTTATATATTTATGTACACTGTAGACGTCAAGAGCTTGAAAGTACATATGTAAGAAAGATATTTAATAAAACTCATATTAAAATGTATATTTATTCCCATTAATACACATCAAATCAAAAAAGTAGGTTTTAATATATAAACCTAGAATTTCTTAGTTCATGTTTCTTTGAGGACGTATAAATTTTCAGCATTTCGCGAACCAAGTAGAAGTTTTAGTCTATTCTTCAATCATTTGGATTGTCTCTCGATGAACAATTGGCCTCATGTGCTACGGCTTCCATCTTCTTTACATATTTGTTATTATTAGTCTTAAAATCCACGCATCTGTGTCACTATCACAGACGCAAAGTTATCATCATCATCATCGTAGCTGTCATCAATATTATCATGAGCTGCATCAATATCACTCATTTTATGATATCGTTTCCGCATTTCAGTTGTCAGAGATTTACCACCATCTATGATCTTGTGAGCTTCACATTATTCTCTATTGTTTTGTAGACATGGTTAGTTCCATTCTCGTTTTCTTTATATGCCTGTGTGTCCAGTTTTATTATTTTATCCTTCAACCCATCATCTCAAACACAATTAAATCATCGTAGTATACAGAAAAAAAAAATCAACAAAGTTCCTTTCATTTAATCTTAGGAACCGCATCATCCTTTCCACCTATAGTATATATAGTTTCTTGAGCCCAAGAGTCTTTCATTATATACCATGCAGTGTTCTTCAAGAGATGTGGTATACTTCTAGTTCTACATACAAATCCATCCTATCATTGATTTGTTGACACATTAGAAAAAAAAAACCTTAAAGTTAATTTTTACGTGTTTTATTAAATTATCAATTCGGCTAAAAATAATTACCACACATAGTATGTTATTACATTTCCTTCTTCATCTGCAATGCTAAGTTCCTTGATAATAAATCCATACTGACTAGAGAAGCCTTGGAGGTTTACACATTTAGTCATGGTGTTCGAGACGAGACTAAGCCGGTAATGTACTGTCAGGTCTTAGATAATAGACGACACAATCTACCTTGTTGCAGGATGTCTCGATGATGTCCGGAGCCTCCTCGTCACAATCATTAGTGCAGTGATGACCGAAGTTGCAGACCTCTAGTTGGAAGTAACCATCCTCGGTGACGTAGTGCACACGGCGGAATCCGGGCGTTACTTCCGCGTACTTTGCAGTTGGAACGAACAGCATTTGCTTGAATTTGTAGCAGCAGCTCTATACCCACACGACTATGTGTTGACTGCTGTGTCTAGGGTGTTGACCTCAATTTATTCCGCTAGGACCACCCTCCAGTCCAGTCACATGTACCGCTGCTTCCGTTGTTGTCCCCCGCCTTGCTGGCGACCTCCAACATCCCAACACGGTGATCAACCATCCAAGCCCTAAGCATGCTAGCATTGTGTCTTGAGATCGGACCTGGACATCCAAGTTACAAAGAGTATAATATACTCTGAAATACATAATAAAGCGAAAATTGATATAAATAACATTATACTTTGCTTAATAGTTCCAGATGTAATGAACGCACTGCTTGACAAGTGACAGGTGTAACTAAATATTTAATATATTTAATATTTTATTTTCCATTACCTTTCGTGGTATTTATTAATCATTCACTCTACGAAAAACAACTCAAGACTATAAACCTGACCAACGAATTAAATACAGAACCGCTATGCCTTACATGAAAGTATAATTTTTCGATAATCTGAATAACCTATAAATCGTTCATGTACAAAGCCACACATACAGGCCAATTGTCTATGGACCATGAGACCAAGTCATGACAATATCAGACGTATAGGCTAGTCATTTCAGGACCGCAGGACCTTCTTCGTCTTTAGATAATAACAGTCATTTAGACCATCATGAAATTTTTATACATACTAAAGGACCAAGTGACCTTGAAATATATTTTAGTAACACCAAGAGGTTTTCAACTAGTAAATATTCAGTCACTACATATTTTACTACGCGAAATCAACAAAAAGGAAGCACCATCAACGAAAATGCAGCACAATCAAAAAAGGCAGCACGTTTGGAAACACCATCAACAAAATGGAAGCACATTTTGGAAGCACCATCAACGTAAAGGCAGCACATTTTGGAAGCACAATCAATAAAGGCAGCACATTTGGAAGCACCATCAACAAAAAGGAAGCACATTTGGAAACACCATCAACAAAAAGGAAGCACATTTTGAAAGCACCATCAACGTAAAGGCAGCACATTTTGGAAGCACAATCAATAAAGGCAGCACATTTGGAAGCACCATCAACAAAAAGGAAGCACATTTTGGAAGCACCATCAAACAGGCAGCACATTTGGAAACACAAGTTACGAGAACTAAGTCTTAGTTAGAAATCAGAATGCAAGAAATAAAAACATTAAATTTTTACTTTTAATATTTAATTTATTTCTTAACATTATACAAATAGAAGTAAAATAAGTCATTATTGTATGTAGCCAGCTTTCCTCAGTTCTTCGAGTATGAAGGATATTTATTTTATGCACGAAAATTTTCCTGCACAAAGCGAGCCATGTAGAAGTCTTAGCCGGTCAACCAATAAGTTTGGATCTTTCCACGATGTGTAATCAATCTCTTCTACCACCATCTCACTTGCTTGTTTATTATAAATACTTTTAATATCACAATCGTCCCAGTGATCATAATAAGCGTTTCCAGATTTATTTATTATAACACGTCGTTTCCATCGTTTTGCGGTCTCGGGTCACCGTAACATTCTTCGATCTTGTCAGCTTTAGGTGCTTCATCACAGTCTATGCTTTTGTCAACAGCCTCAGAGTCACTGTAACAATCACTGTAGAAGACATCCTCTTCACCCAGATTACCATATGAATTCGATATCGATGATGTCGAAGTGCCATTATCTTCTTCATGCTTCATTTTTAGGAGTCCATCATTTTTACAAAGTAAGAAAGATCTACTTGAATTCGGCTGGAATGTATTCTCACTTTTCACGTTAATGATTCTTTCATTGTCTTCATTCTTCCATAAATCATCATCATCCTTCAATTTAAGTTCTTCGTCGAGATCGGAAGAGCCACGAACATAACCTCTCTCAAGACAAGGAAAATTATTGTCGTAATACAGATCACTATTCCTT
The DNA here is from genome assembly GCF_032445375.1 of Bacillus rossius redtenbacheri. Classification (NCBI taxonomy): domain Eukaryota; kingdom Metazoa; phylum Arthropoda; class Insecta; order Phasmatodea; family Bacillidae; genus Bacillus; species Bacillus rossius. The sequence goes on along the minus strand of NC_086330.1, from coordinate 277,072,683 downwards.
AGTCTAGTAGATCCATCGTTGTCCTCTGGCTTGTACGCAGGCTTAACGTTACAAGTTCAGTCATGTCTTTTTAAGCTCTCTCTCCGCGTAAACGACTTGCTACATCGAACGCAAATTATCATATTGCGTAGTGGATTTTTAACACAGTCATTCTTCTGGTGTTGTCTCCCATTCTTTCTCAAGATAAATTCTTTGCTGCAAAACTTACACCTGTGTCCTTTCGATACAGCAACAGACACCGAATCAGGATTCATATTAGTTACTGTGACTAATGTTAGATACAAACAGACAGTTTTCCAATTGGAACCATTACTTAAATATAATTTTTTTAAATATTTCTTAAGCGAGAGTTAAGTTATCTCATGCAAAGGTACTTGTTGTAAGTAGTTCTGCTTTTCAACAACAGATGACACCACATATTGCTTGCAGGTAAATATTATTTCTTTTTTTCATGCGGGATGCAGGATTCTCACTAACGATCGCAATAGAGGGATGGCATCGCTTGACTCCAAGGAGAAGGTAGTTTGTTCTTCCAGTTAGTGTTTCTCAGGGTATATATTATTATTTGACTGAATAATGATTTTTTTTTTTAAATTCCACCTAATAAAAATAAAATAGAAGCACTCAGAGAAAACCATTAGGGATGATGTCGTTTATAAACATCATAAATTACCAATTTTTTTTTAAAAATTCCAAATTTAATCCTACTTAAGCAAAGAGTTCTAGTACAAGCCCCGCTTGTGAACTCTTTGCTTAAGCAACATGAGAGTTCTAGCACAAGCCCGCTTGTGAACTCTTTGCTTAAGCAACATGAGAGTTCTAGCACAAGCCCGCTTGTGAACTCTTTGCTGAAGCAACATGAGAGTTCTAGCACAAGCCCGCTTGTGAACTCTTTGCTTAAGCAACATGAGAGTTCTAGCACAAAATATATATATATACATATATATATATAATATATACAATACATGAAACTTTTAACTGACTCTCTATGCAGATGTTCTTGGAGATTTTTGCTGGAAAAAAAAGAAGAAAAAACAATTATTTTTAACTTGTTTCAGGTCAATTATGACATGTATGTGAGATTTTTAAACATGTAGACACTAACTTGTTACATTATTTATTTTTAAATTACCATGCAAACAGAAAAAAAAAGTTGGTAAATATTTACAATCGCGGTAGATGCCAAAAAAAAAGCTAAAAATCCGAAAATACTTTTATTCTATGCTCTTTCACTTCCTCTTTTTAAATCAACCGGCGGAGATAAGAAATTCCAAATACTTTAGGAGATATGGAATTTTTAAATTTTGAACATGTAGAGTAGCGGTATTTGCGAAAAATAATTCTAAAAATCTTAAATTACTTTTATTATATGCTCTTTCACTTCCTCTTTACATTAAAACCGGCGGAGATAAGAAATTCCAAATACTTTAGGAGATATCGAATTTTTAGATTTTCATCACAATACCTGTGAATTCAGGCGGCCACCATTGTTTCTTGTTTGTCATGTTTCTGGAATATTTCATCAACATTTCATTGGACACATTGTACTCATGTCTATAAATGAAGTTTCAGATACATTTCAGCAAGATTCGTTTGGCAATATTACATTGTGGTTGATTCTGAAATGTATCTGAGACATTATATTGAAACTTCCCATCATGCTTGTTGGCACTGAAGTTTAGACATCTTTGTCTTTGTGTATTATTTCTTGTTTTGGCGCAGTATTTTGGTACTTGGATTTTTATATGTGGTGAATAAATTGTAAGTTTTAACATTATTTATTTCATGTTAGTTTACTTTTTTTTTTGTTTTTACTTTCGCACTTAAGCAAGTACTGGTATAGAAACATTCTTTTATGCGTCTTCGAAATGTGTAAAGCTGTAGGTTAAGGAATGTCTTTTTTTTGTCTGTATGCTTAACATTCCCGTGCCATATTTATATGTGCGCTGTTTTCAGTCTGATTTTTTAATTTATGTGATGCATTAACAGGATATTCGCGATTTAATAAAATTGCTAAAGCATCTAACAAGTTTTCTACTTACTGTAGCTATATATGGTCGTTGACTGTAGAACACGAATGCTAATGTGTGGGTTATTTATTATCTTTAGTTAAAAATCACACAAATATATGCTTATAGGTTCCTAAATATTTTGGTTTATATAGCATTTGATTAAACCAATTTATTTTATTCAGTTATCACCTTCGGGCTTTTATAATATACTTAAGTAAATATATTTCATAACTTATAATATGTAGTTAAGGGTAATTAATGTTTATTTACTGTGCACAACACATAAATTAATTATGTTGTGTTTATATTAATATAAATATTGAAGTGTTTAATTTGAAATAATTTACAATTCTACTGGTTAAGTAATTATTTTTATTATGTTCCACACTCTGTAGTACTTACATCGTATGTTGTAGGCCTACGTATTACTATTAACGGAAATTTAATAAAGCCTGCTATTATATCTGGCTTGTCATAAATGTAATTTATTGTAAGTGAATGCACTAGGCCTACACATATAATTAGACAGCGGTTTCATTAATTGCCATTTCGCTTAACAAAGTTATTTCTGCAATCTGGCCTTCATTTTATTGGTGGGCTGGAATTGCAGCGCAAAATAATTGAAATAAATCTTGTCCTTTACCGCAGAGAAGGTACAAGTCTTCGAGTTGTGTTGTACTAAGCATAAGTATCATTGGTTTTTCTATTTAAATTAGTTTATCTTATGCTAAATTATGGTAGTAACCAAGTATGTTTGATTTGGAGAGTTTGACATAACCTAATTCCATCCATTATATGACAATAAAGGAAACACATTAAATGATGATTTATTAGATTACATGTGTATAGTTATGTAGTGGTAGCAATTTAAATAATGAAAATAAACATTAAATGTGCACTACAAAGGATAATATTGAAAATCTGCTCAAAAAATTACAAGAAATTTTAGAGTATTATTGCACAAAAATATGGGCTGAATTGTAATGATGTAACATCACAGGCACTGTTCACACAGACACTTATTAGGAAATCATTAGGATTTAAATTTAAGTTTTCTTTTAAAACTTTGCTTAAAATGTGTTATTATACAATGTCATGGGCCTCTTTGCATTAACCAGACACCATTAAATTGATTATTAGGAATGTAAATAGCATGTTAAGAAATTCCCAGTGAAGAAGTATTCCTGCTTAATAAGTTTGAAAATAAAAAATGCATAGGTTGCAATACCAATTTGTCCATTTTAAGATGCTTTCAGTTTTGAAATTTATCATTGGCATCAGAAACTTTTTTTTTCTGTTTGCATGGTAATTTAAAAATAAATAATGTAACAACTTAGTGTCTACATGTATAAAAATCTCACATACATGTCATAATTGACCTGAAACAAGTTAAAAATAATTGTTTTTTCTTCTTTTTTTTCCAGCAAAAATCTCCAAGAACATCTGCATAGAGAGTCGGTTAAAAATTTCATGTATTGTATATATATAAATATATATATAGTTTTTTTTATTAAAGTCTACTTCTCAGACTATGTTGTTATTTGTTATTGAAAATACCCCTTTGCATCTTTGCCTCTATTGTTAAGTATTCAAATGGAAAGAACCTGGTTTGACCTGGTGTGGCTTTCTGATTATGGTTATACATGGTTCTTAACTTACTTCAGGTGCATTCTTGGCTGGTTTCATAACATAGATCATAGAAGTTACAATCCAAAACCCTATTGTCTGTTTGAATAAGTTTCTCTATCTCTAATGACTTCATTGTTGACGAGTTAGGCCAAACTAGCTACCTTCTATTTTTTACAAAGTATAACTCGCCATGCATATTATTTTAAAATTTTGTACTGCATATTACAAAATTATTTATATTATTTGTTTACAATAAATTTGTGATCTCATTTGAATATAGTTTGTGTGGAAGTACTGTTGTGTTAATATTATTTTGTGTATTTACTTTGAAAATTTGGATTTTAGACCCCCTATATACTATTGCCATATTGTATTTGTTGTTTTATCCTTAGGCTATTTAGTCAATTTGGTAGTATTAAAATACAAATATAAAACCTAGCTTAATCCACAAACTTTAGGTAGATTAACATGCTATCTATAGAAAAAATTAAGGAAACCAGATTATTTATGGACTGCCACTATTGTATCTTCAGCAAGTCACTGGCCACTCAATGTTAGTGAAGCTGGATCAATTTGAGCTCTTGTCTGATACAATAAGTCTTTCAATTAGGGAAAGTGACATTGCAATGTTAAAGAGTATTTCTCAATGCACATTTGTTTTATTCCCATTTATATTCCACTACTACACCACCATCTCACTTCATTTAGGCTGGTCAGACAAGTTTTTTGTTTAGTGAGGACAGCCGATTCTAGTCCAGTCTCATTTATGTTGAGCTTGTGTGAAATGGAAAACAATATGTCGATTATAAAGCTATATGATGAAATTGTATTAAGACTGCATTGTTTCATATTTAGACCCTCTGTAAATTAGTATATGTGTGTTTAAGAAGAAAAAGACATTAATTATAACATAAAATTGTTACATGTCTTTTGAGGGTTTTCAAGCGCACATTTTTTTCTTGCAAATGTCCAAAAAATAAGCACCAGCCATATATACTTACTATAGCATTAAATAAGGAGAAAAGTACATCACAATACGAGCACAGGTCAAGTCTCATGGCTGTTCATTATGTTAATAACGGTTTCCTGTGCAACATACAAGTAGGAATTTTCTATTATAATATGTTAGTGTATTGTATATAGGTATATTATTTTTTTATTTCTATAACATTTGTTTGAGGTTGAATGCGATTTTTTTTCTTGTGTGTATCAAGTATTTTAAGTTAATGTAATACCACATGATTATCTAGACCACTGATACCGTACACAATAATAGTGTCGTGATTTTTGAGAATGTCAACATCTCAAATGCAATAGAAAACAATACCCAAATTCTCAAGACATTGTTCAAATACAGATAAAGACATCGATGGACAAGTGCTCATTTATGATAGGTACTCAAAAACAAACTTGAAGTGGCCATAACACATTGGGTTGTGAAAATTATATTTTAAAATGCTCAGTAATCATGTCTCCTATGCAAGTGGGGTTTGGTTGTTATGGATTAAGTAAATATTAGCATACTTTCTGTGCTGAGCATAAGGAGATCACATCCAGATAGCTTGGGGAGCCTCAATTTAATTTATTCATTACAAGATGACATTGTCATTGTATTTAATAATGGAACCTTTGTGCATTAGCTTGTCCCTTTTTCCCCATGTACTGATGTAGATGCATGCCTGCCTGCCACTATATCACATTCAAATTCCCCATTAAAATAAAATGCAATGGACAGGAACCATGGACACCAATGCTGGGCTACCTATTACATTCATGTAAGTTTCATTCACTTTGCAAGCATACTGAAGACTTATTTAAATTTTACTTTTATAACCATAATTTGTTTTTAGAATAATAAAATAGTTTGTAAAATTAATGTTAGGCAAGTCTGGTACGCTGACCTGGGAAAACATCTGATGTCTTTATTAATTAAATTATTTCTTTAACTTGGTTCATATATATATATAAATTATAAATTAAGCTCAGTAGGGTGGAGAATATGGTTTCATTAATTTACCTGAATTGTTGGATTTTGTCGGCAGGCCTTTTTAATCTTACATTAGAAATTATAAGTAAATTTTTAATTATTGTACAAGCCAAATTATTAAGTAATATAATCAATTATCATTACATTAAAAACGACAAAAATTTACATTCTATGCCCTACCAGAGCACATCTTTAAAATAATTTCAAACAAAATAATATAACAATATCTATTTTTTTATATAATCAAAAAATGACACATTACTATGGACAAGCAAAACTTGACGAAAACAAGAAGATACGAACAAGATCATATCAATCCACCGATTAACACTTTCTAAGGGTGTGGTCAAGGTGCATTATGCAAAAAGTGATCAAGAGGAAGTGTACGAGGGAATGCTGTGATGAATTGGAACACAGTCACTGCACTTTACTGCAACTAGCTGACCAATGCAGCTGTAACATTATGGTATCTGTTAAAGTGCAATACTCTTTTAAATTATAAATATACCCTCAGTCATCCTAATTTCCAGAGGTATTTTGGGTCACATGATACATTTTATATGTATTTCAGAACATTTATGGAAATATTTCGGTTAAATGTTTCAGAAATATTGATGGGACATTAGTGGAAACATTTCAGAAACATTACCATTTGATGTTGCAGGGAGGTTTCATTGAAACATTTCAGAAACATTACCATTTGATGTTGCAGGGAGGTTTCATTGAAATATTTCACAGGACGGACATTTTCACGTTTCTGAAATATATCCGAGATGTTTCAGGTAGGTTGCGAAATGTTTCAAACATGTTACAATGTTTCAAAAGTTATATTTCTGAAACATATCTGTAACATTTTGTGCTGTATGGGTGCCTTTTCGTTGATGGTGCTTCCATTTTGTTGATTTCGCGTAGTAAAATATGTAGTGACTGAATATTTACTAGTTGAAAACCTCTTGGTGTTACTAAAATATATTTCAAGGTCACTTGGTCCTTTAGTATGTATAAAAATTTCATGATGGTCTAAATGACTGTTATTATCTAAAGACGAAGAAGGTCCTGCGGTCCTGAAATGACTAGCCTATACGTCTGATATTGTCATGACTCGGTCTCATGGTCCATAGACAATTGGCCTGTATGTGTGGCTTTGTACATGAACGATTTATAGGTTATTCAGATTATCGAAAAATTATACTTTCATGTAAGGCATAGCGGTTCTGTATTTAATTCTTTGGTCAGGTTTATTGTCTTGAGTTGTTTTCGTAGAGTGAATGATTAATAAATACCACGAAAGGTAATGGAAAATAAAATATTAAATATATTTAATATTTAGTTACACCGATCACTGGTCAAGCAGTGCGTTCATTACATCTGGAACTATTAAGCAAAGTATAATGTTTTTTATATCAATTTTCTCTTTATTATGTATTTCAGAGTATATTATACTCTTTGTAACTTGGATGTCTAGGTCCGATCTCATGACACAATGCTAGCATGCTAAGGGCTTGAATGGTTGATCACCGTGTTGGGATGTTGGAGGTCGCCAGCAAGGCGGGGGACAACAATGGAAGCAGCGGTACATGTGACTGGACTGGAGGGTGGTCCTAGCGGAATAAATTGAGGTCAACACCCTAGACACAGCAGTCAACACATAGTCGTGTGGGTATAGAGCTGCTGCTACAAATTCAAGCAAATGCTGTTCGTTCCAACTGCAAAGTACGCGGAAGTAACGCCCGGATTCCGCCGTGTGCACTACGTCACCGAGGATGGTTACTTCCAACTAGAGGTCTGCAACTTCGGTCATCACTGCACTAGTGATTGTGACGAGGAGGCTCCGGACATCATCGAGACATCCTGCAACAAGGTAGATTGTGTCGTCTATTATCTAAGACCTGACAGTACATTACCGGCTTAGTCTCGTCTCGAACACCATGACTAAATGTGTAAACCTCCAAGGCTTCTCTAGTCAGTATGGATTTATTATCAAGGAACTTAGCATTGCAGATGAAGAAGGAAATGTAATAACACACTATGTGTGGTAATTATTTTTAGCCGAATTGATAATTTAATAAAACACGTAAAAATTAACTTTAAGGTTTTTTTTTTCTAATGTGTCAACAAATCAATGATAGGATGGATTTGTATGTAGAACTAGAAGTATACCACATCTCTTGAAGAACACTGCATGGTATATAATAAAAGACTCTTGGGCTCAAGAAACTATATATACTATAGGTGGAAAGGATGATGCGGTTCCTAAGATTAAATGAAAGGAACTTTGTTGATTTTTTTTTTCTGTATACTACGATGATTTAATTGTGTTTGAGATGATGGGTTGAAGGATTAAATAATAAAACTGGAAACACAGGCATTTAAAGAAAACGAGAATGGAACTAACCATGTCTACAAAACAATAGAGAATAATGTGAAGCTCACAAGATCATAGATTGTGGTAAATCTCTGACAACTGAAATGCGGAAACGATATCATAAAATGAGTGATATTGATGCAGCTCATGATAATATTGATGACAGCTACGATGATGATGATGATAACTTTGCGTCTGTGATAGTGACACAGATGCGTGGATTTTAAGACTAATAATAACAAATATGTAAAGAAGATGGAAGCCGTAGCACATGAGGCCAATTGTTCATCGAGAGACAATCCAAATGATTGAAGAATAGACTAAAACTTCTACTTGGTTCGCGAAATGCTGAAAATTTATACGTCCTCAAAGAAACATGAACTAAGAAATTCTAGGTTTATATATTAAAACCTACTTTTTTTGATCTGATGTGTATTAATGGGAATAAATATACAATTTAATATGAGTTTTATTAAATATCTTTCTTACATATGTACTTTCAAGCTCTTGACGTCTACAGTGTACATAAAGTATATAAAATATTTACGTACCTGGTTCTTCGTTTACCATGTATATTTTGCATTTTAAAATATGAATTTATTAAAGAAAAATGACTGAAATGTTGTGTGTGTTAGAAACCATAAGTCCGTCTATAACTGGTGTGATTTATAATACTGAGAAATTTTGAGGATAGTATGACCAATAGGATGTTAATATGATGGTGTGACATTGGCTTGCTACTTCGCTTGAATGAAATTTAAATGTTAACTTTGTGATGAAATCTGCAAGTGCGTGCATTGCGTGTCTATTTCATATGTCGAATTTGCTTCCAAATGTGTTGCCTTTTTCGTTGAGTGGGCTTCTTTTTTTAATGTAGTTTTGACTCGAGTATTATAGTAATTGGTTCTTGATTTGACTAGCGTATTATTCCATACGGTGCATGTATATAAGCGAGTCCTATACAGCGGGTCGCTCAGTTTGTTACTGACGTTATCGGTGTAAGGATCACCTAGTTTGTTTCTTCTGGTGCATTCATCATGTAATTACCTGTTATTGCGAACTCGATGGCATCTTTACCGACTTTAACGACGAACTCGATGGAGGTTGTACCATCGTCTACGGGAACCTTGACGACAGCTACGACGGAGAAGGAGCAGATTCCGTTGACAACCACGGCGACAACACTGGAGGAGACTTCATCAGGCTCGATACCACCAGCAGAAGAGACTTTAATGCCGGTAGTGTTGGCTGTGCAGGAAAACTCGACGAACTTCGTTTCAGCCTCAATGGAGACTTCAATGGATGCCGAATCGACAACAACTAACGAACATCGGTGCTGTTACTGTGACAAGATTTTCTCAAACAGCAGCAATGCTCGACGGCATGAGAAGAGAGAATGTGCCAAAAACCTATATCGTAAAATGATTGTTTGTGAGAAATGTCATAAGCAGTTTGCCAGAAAAGATAATATGAAAACGCACATGAAGACATGCAAAGGTCCTGCTGTTCGGCAGAAAGTAAAGGTTTCGGTGCAACAGTGATGCATCGATGTTCATAAGAGTATGCCTGGAGATGTCGCAACTGCGGCAACGTCAGTATCTGGATCGGGTCTGAAAGGCTCGTCTTCATCAGCAAGGTATCCTTGTAGCTACTGCGATATGTCGTTCACTTTTCTCATGTAGCACGAAGACATGAGAGGAGTAAATGCAAGAAGAATCCATCTCGCATGAAGTTCCGCTGTGATGAGTGTCATGAATGGTTTACACGTATTGATAGTTTGCGACGGCATGTGAAAAAATGCAACGGTAAAGTCCGTGTGTCTACTGAAGAACTACCTGTAGAAATTTCGACTCCTCGCTTAAGATTGGAGACTCGTAAGCGTACAAGCAAGAAAACCAATGTGCAGCAACCGATTGCTATAACGTCTGGACATGAAAATAAACCTAATACTGTGTTCGGTGCATTACAAGTGAATGATAATGGGTTCTACTTGGCGCAGTCTGCATTTCGTGGAAAATTGAAAGATTACTATAATCTAAAATACGTTAGGTGAGTTAAAAGACATTTGTAATTTTCTTGATGATATCAGAGAGGACATAATCAATCAGCTTACTGATGATGTAGCAACAAACGGTCCATCAAAATATAACTTGTGGTTGGACTGTATATATGGAAAGCCGTATCCATTCGAAGACGAAGTGAGGAAGTGTGCATTCAAGACATCGGCTGCAGTAATTTACAGTTCTGACGATGTGAAGCAAACTGTTAAAAACGGTATCCAGAAACTCTGTCAAGAAGAGGAGGACTATGTCTGTAAAGGTTCTGGTTGGTCTCTGTCTAGTATAAACCGATTGGAGCTAAGAATTAGCCATTTCACGCCTATGCAGGGCTTTCGTAAGTGATCCTGTAGTAAAATATAGATTTTGTAATAAAATTTATTTTGTGAAAGAATTTGTGATGTTTTATTTACGAACCTGTCACTATTATGTTAAATTGTTGTTATATTTATTTTTTCTTCAGCATCCAGAATCGTACCAAGGACCTAAGTCGATCTAATTAATCATTTTATTGGTTGCAAAATTTATTTAATGAGTTTTGAACTTTTTCCTGAATTTATAGCATTGAAATTACGAATTTCTAGCATTGGAATTACGAATTTCCAAGATGGCGTACATGATGGCTTATAAGATGATGGTAGTAGAGGATTTTAAGCCTCTTTAAGAATTTTGAACATGGTTTATTGAAATTATTTTTTACATAAAATTAAACATTATTGCATCGATCGAGTATCGAACCAAGGACAGGAACTGATCGAATCAATATGTAAATTAATGAGTGATTTATTTAATTAGTTATGGATTTTTCCCGAATTTCTAGCTAAATAATTACACGATTCCAAGATGGCGGCCATAACGAAACATGCAACATTAATAGGATACAATATGGCGGTCATAATGTAAAGTGTAACGATAACATCGTACTCAACCGAGATGGTGGGCATAACGAAACAAGCAACAATTAAATGTAATCCAAGATGGCGACCATAACGATATGTTCAACAGTGATTTTAAATAATAATTTATTTAATTTTTATTATTTAATTCGATTAGTTATTTTTTTATGATTTTTAATTTTTTTCCCGTTTTTCTAACATAAAAATTATTGATTTTCAAGATGGCGGACATGATGGTTAGGTTAGGTTAGGTTAGGTTAGGTTAGCATAGATTAGCATATGGATTAGGTTAGGTTAGGTTAGGTTAGGTTAGCATAGATTAGCATATGGATTAGGTTAGGTTAGGTTAGGTTAGGTTAGCATAGATTAGCATATGGATTAGGTTAGGTTAGGTTAGGTTAGGTTAGCATATGGATTAGCATACGGATTAGATGACGTCATCAGGTTGGTAACATCGAGGGTCGCAAGGTTAAAGGTCAGGGTCGAATTTCAATGTCAGGGTCAATTTTCAAGGTCAAGGTCAAATTTCAAGGTCAAGGTATAATTTCAAGGTCAAGGTCAATGTTCAAGGTCATAGTTAAAGGTCAAGGTCGAATTTCAAGGTCGGCTCCTGGATCCTGCGCCTGTTTTAGAACCGTTATTTTCCTACTACTGTAACGGGACATTTTTTCGTGCGTACATGGCTGATGAACGTAACGGGACACTTTTTCGTGTGTGCATGGTCGAAGGAAGTGACATAATCCCCGAATCCCCCTCCCTCCTCCCCTGTCCTCATACATAATTTATATATCTACTCCGATAGTCCTATGAAATCTGCCATTGTATATTGCCATAACTTTTTGTAAGAGCAGTAGCCATTTGTATTTTCCCTAAGCGGACATTTCCATAAACAAAAGCAATTTTAAACTTCTAATGAAGCGTTCAACGATTGAGGCCTTCAGCTCGCTGTTGGTTAAATAATGGTTAATTCCATGTTCTTTCATCAATGTCTGAAATATTCTGTTATAAAATTCGGTACCGCGGTCTGAGTTCACTTGAGTGAAACCTCCAGAGACCTTTAGAATAAGTTTCATAGCTAAAGCCACAAGATCCGTAGTTTTCTTCAATACCGGAGCCGTGTAAGCCCGCTTGGAGTAAACGTCAATCGCAACCAATATATATCTTAATCCTTTATTCGCACGGTGATAAGGCTGCATTTCCACCAAATCAATTTGTAAAAGATCGCTGAGTGATTACATGTCTCTGAGGAAAAACTTTGCGTGTGCTTTTGTGTAGTTCAAGCGCAATACCGCATCGGGCTGTCATTTTTTAATTTTTTCTTTACTTATTTTGAATGTTGCCAGATTCTAAGAGTTTTTCTAGTATGGCCAATTCTTCATTTGATAGTCTCATGTTCCCGGATTGTTGCGATGTAAGTAATAATCTAAGCCGATCACATAATTCATTTACCGAGTTCCAGTAGACATATTCTTTCGACGATTTAAATCTAGTTTTTCAACTAAACCATTGCCTTCATGGGACATGGCAGGACAAAGATCCTTAATAAAACCCGAACTTTTCATGATCAGTGTTTTTATAACGTTTGGATGACGCATCGTTTCTTTTAAAACATGCGCTAGTAGACTGCAGCAAGCGTGTGTATTGATGCAATGCAGCTTCTGAATACACCTTAGGTTCTTTCAAAAACAATAGCTCATATAATCCAGGCGAAGGTTGTATTAGTTAATCTATGCGAAGTCAATTATTAGGTAGGAAATAAACTTCCTTATTTCCCAAGAACCAGCGATCGTTTCTTTTGTAAATTCCGTAGGTTATATCATTTATCTTAGAATTGAATTCGGTTAGGTAGGACCGGGCCTCCTCGCTCAATGGCTCACGTGACGCAGCCGAGCGTTTACCGGAACGAGCAATCAGTGGTAAATCATCTTCTTCACCTTTGCTAGAGAAAGCCTTAATCTGAGGTTAAGCGATAGGTGTAGTGGATTATTTTTTCACCTCAACTGATAAATTATCTGCGGTAGCAGAAGTACCCTCGAGACGCGACATGATCGGTTTGAATACCTGTTCATTAAATGCATCCCACGCCAGGCTCTCGCGTTTGGAGAGCAAATTTTTTCACGAATGTTTTGTATGAAGTGATTGAGCTTTCTTGCTTCTGAAGCCATGACTGACTCATGCGAGCATAAATAGAGGCTTTTATACATTAAGAGTGCCTTTTAAGCGCAGTAGTGGTACTGGGTATAACGGGAAGCTGCACCGGTACGGTAATGCTCGGGAGCGGAGCTGCAGGTGGCCTTACACCCAACAAATTCACTGATGGACCTCTTAAAACCGGAAGCGATACAGATGGTGACTGTGCTGGCTGGTTCTCAGGTCTGGCCGCTAGCTTCGTTCCCAACAGGTTATACAATAGGTCTAGACGATTTCTCATTCCATTCAAGCTTTTATTAATGGTATGTGTTAACTGAGAACATGAAGTAGCTCCACCAACGAGACTAGCATTATCTTAGCGTAGAGAACTCGTCAAAGTATTAAGCTGAAATTCCATACCGGACACTATTTCCTTACTTACAAGCTTCGGTTGCTCGCCCATGAGTGTTAAAAGCTCTGTAAATGTCACACGATCCGTGGCATCAACCTGCCTTAGATATGCAGTCGTATCAGAGTGTTTGTTTGCTTCCAAGTGTTGTTTGTGTATATATAAAGTCTCGTTGTGTTTAGTCAGAAAAATATTCTTTAGCTCGCTAAAGTTCCTATTGCAACTGCCAGTTGACAGAGATTTTAACAGCTCTAGAATCTTGGTCAATGACTCGTGCGTATCACTATCCGCCTTACGCAAGTAACTTCCCAAACTCTGTTGCAAGTCGCGTGACAAGCTAACGAGATCCTTCACATCCATAAAAATCACTTTCAGCTCAACACTACTGACAGATACCAGATTTTTCAACTCATGTAAAACTTCCTTCTCGGGTAAATTGTCCCGAAATTTATCGAAAACATCTATATTATTCTTGTCAAAATGACGTAGATATGTTACCAAATTGTTATAAAGATCCTGTACGTAGGAGAGGCTGTTTTTTAGTAGACCCAAGTCTTTTTCTAAATTATTCGCCATTGTACTAATTGCATTGCGGAGGCACCGGAATCTACATATACGTAATTCTTTTTGGCAGCATCCGCCGCGTCACGAGAAGCACCTACACTGCGCAAACAATTCCCGCCAACCTGACAGTGTCCATCTTCCATTAGAGTAAGACATGACTGTTGCTGATGTTTACTCCCGCCGCTCCCAAATTTGGAGATGCCCAAGTTCATTCTTCACGGAGGTAACACTATGAAGTTATCGAAGCCACAGCAATAACGACCTTTTTGTAGAGGAAAATCCTTACCTATTACTAGGAAGCTGTAACCATCATTGCTATTCCAACTGTGAGCACAAACATCTTTAAATTTATCGAATGACATGTCGGTTGTGACGTGCTCGTTGTAAACACTTTAAAGATTTAGAAGATCAATTTTAAATAAAATTATCAAATTAGCATTATCCCGAACCAACTGTTTTCGGGTTTGACTATATGTTTGAATTAAATAAAAACAGTCACACGAGACATGCCGCCCCATGGAAAAATACTGTTGAACTATTGCCTGTTTTTCACATCTGATGTCATCGAAAATTATAATCGAATTTGTAGCACTTTACTCGGTGTAATCACATCGTCATTGTCGCGAAATTGAAAAATTTTAATACCTTGCACATGAGACAACACCTGCACCAAACATTTATATTTTGGTTGTTCTAGGCTCTTGCTATACAAATAAATATTCTCGAAACGCACTCTGTTAGGATGTTGTATAAGCTAAAGTAAAATACATGTTTTCCCGCTATTTGAAGGTCTGGCAATTACACATCTTATGGTATTCGACAACAGATGTCCGTGGCGTTGTTCTCGTTTGCTTATAAAATCATCATGAATAATTTATTTCGGAAGACTGGCATGTTGAGGGATTACTTCCATCATTACAACTGAAGCGCAAAAAATATAAAACCGTCTTATTTATACCCCCCAAAGTGATTATGCTGATATGCATCGTGCTGGAAGGAGGGTGAAGGGTAAAGGACTTATTAACTCTGCCATAAAAATTTACCTTTCGAGCGACATTTGCCAACTTATCAGTACTGTGGGCCCAGTACAAAACTTGATAAACATTTAGCACATGGAGACCCAGGCAAAAATCAATTAGATAGAGTGTGCAAAGAGCACGATATTTCATACACAAAGAGTAACGATTTGGAGAACAGACATCAAGCAGACCACATTTTGCAACTTAAAGCTAAACAAATTGCACAGAGCCCTCAAACTAAGCTAGGTAAAACGATCGCGGCTTGGAGTGTAAGTAAAATAATGGGTGTTAAGCTTAAACAAGGGGCCGGCATGAGATTCACAAAGAAAAAAAAATTAGAAAAATAAACGTGATAAAAAGGGCGGTGTTCTACCATTTCTATTTCCAGCTCTGGCAGCACTCGGTTCTCTGATCGGAGGCGCAGCCGGAATCGCAAAGAGCGTGACAACTGCTAATAATCAGACAAAGCTTTTGCAACAAAATGCACAGCATCATAAACTTATTTATGATGCTGTGCATTTTGTTGCAAAAGCCTTAGAAAACCATTCAAAAAACGGGCAGGGACTATTTTAAAGGCCCTACAAAGCCATGGGAGGGGTTCTCCTACGACGAAGAAAGGAGGTGAGGAGAAGGAGGGGACGCTCTTAACCCTGCCACACAGACCGCTAATGACAACGGATTTAGAAAGCACTGCATTCGATTTGAAAATCAATAATTTCGAGGCATTTTCATGGGAGATAACTTACCTTTAAAACCAAAACTTTGCGATTGCGGGATCATTAATCTAGACGTATCTACAGTAAAAGGAACGCACTGGGTTGCATATAAAAAGTCTGGAAGCACTGTGCTATATTATGACAGCTATGGTGACCTCCGTCCACCTCCTGAAGTAAGAAAATACCTGAAAGGCACAAGTTTAAGTTACAATTACGATAGACAACAGACAATCAAATCGAGGAATTGTGGTCATCTATGTTTAAGATTTCTAGTGTCCGTGTATAAGAAGCAAAATATATAATTTTAAACATCACAGATACACTAGCCATTAATGCGTCCAGTCTATACCAGAGTGCAACCTACGCTGGTGGTCCATACTGTAGTGCAAGCTAACCTGAAATGTCAATTTCACTTGAGCAGGTGAGTTGCAAAACTGCCCTTTTCCAGAAATTGAATAAATCCAGATTCCATTGAATTTGTAAACTATGAGTTCCCCTTCATGTATAGACAGAATTGTTGTGTGTCTAAAGTCTTCTTTTCCTTTGATATTTGTGAGTTGAAAAATTGTGTTCGTTGCAAAACTCTCCTTTTCCAAGTGCCAGTAAGTTACAGAACTGTCCTTTTCCAGTGTGTTACAATTTGTTTCAAATCTGTCTTTATCCTACATGTTTTACCATGAATTATTAAAACCATCTGTAACACTGCCTATATGTTTATATGACAAATATTATGCATAAATTTATTAGTCTTTCTTTTTACTATTTTTAATCTTGCAGTAATTATAATGTTTGTTTTAATATGATGCAGTTGGTTACCCTTTATGTCCATATCTCTGGAAATAATCACTTACTTTGATGTTTACATTGTAACCATTTTTTTTTTTGTTTTGTGGGAATAACTAAACGAATCATTGTTATTGCCTGTGATAGATAACACAGAAAATTTTAGTAATGTGACTGAAGTTACTACAGAAAGTGGCAGGAAACGAACACGGCGAAAGGGAACATGGACTCGAGAAAAATCGAAACGAGAAAGGTAACAGCAATATAACCTCTCCTATTAATGAAATATATAGGTTGTGAAATTAGAATGTAAAATATTTTTATACTGTGATAATGAACAAACTACTCATGCTATTTTGTTAGTTCTGGTTTCCATTGTGACATACTGTCCTTAACAAAATTTTCATAATTTTAAATTAATTACCGTATGACTTTGTGGCAAGCAAATCTTTCTACATGCAGTAGGACTCCTGCATTTTTGCAATAATAATGTGTTGCATACATGCAATAATACCAAGATTACTCAAACCAGTAACTTATAATTTTTTTATGATTTCGTATTGTTTCAGGTATACATCAAAATCACTGCCAAGAAAGCCGCAGTGCGGACATGATACGAATACCTTTAAATGTGCAACTCTAGCCATGCAAGATATTAGACTTTTCCATCAGGCCTTTTATGCTACCTCTCGTAAAGTGTCTCAGGATAGCTTTATTTTGAAGTATGCTTCCTAGATGGCTCCAAAGAGGACTTCTCGGGCAAAGGTAGCAAACAGTTCCAGGAGAATACAATGACATTTTCAAGTTATTCGGAACAGTCAAGAGACTTGGAAAGGAAGTACCTGTTTTTGACTGGAAAACTTCTGTGCAAATTGTACTCAAGCCTACATCACAGTGGCACTTTCGGTTATCTATGTGCAAGAGGATAATTCTAACAAGAATTAAAAATGGTGCAGTCCGTGTTAGAGGCGAAATCAACTATGAAGTAGATTGTGCAACTGTTTCATCTATCATCAGAAGGGGCATGGCTGTGGCCAATATTAATCCAGAACCATTGTTACACTCAGTTCCTGTAAAAAAAGGCAAAACTGAAGGATGTCAATAATCTTCTTTCTAAACATTTTGCTAAGAACTGGCGAGACTTGGAACATCTAGAATACTACCGAAATGTTATTGATGCTCAAAAAGAAGTCGAGCATACAGGTGGAAACACATTCGAAGAGTGCATCAATGTGGATGAAGCATATGATCCAGTGGTGTAGACTTTTATTCTTTCCAGATGAAAATTTCCGCTTTATGTGTAAAATTATGTACATAGTGCTAAAGTTTGTAAAGCTAAAAAAAAAAAAGCTCAACTACCCCATTACAACGTGTTTTTTTAATACCAAAACTGTCGTTTTTCGCTAGTTTGCTGCAAAACTGTCCTTTTCAATATTACAATCTCAAATAACTCAGGGCGTTTTTTTTTATAAAAAGCTCAACTACCGCATTGAAACGTGTGTTTTTAATACCAAAACTGTCGTTTTTCGCTAGTTTGCTGCAAAACTGTCCTTTTCCATATTACAATCTCGAATAACTCAGGGCGGTTTATCTGGATTTTTAAAATATTTCATTAATCATCTAATATTATTGTACTCTTACTCCAGAAAAATGAAGTTGCATAGAATATGAAAAATTACTTAAGTTATGAGTTTTTCCTATTTCCTGAAAAATCACTTCTGGTGGATAAGGATAGTTCTGCAACTCACCTGCTCACTTATATTAATGTGAAAAAATATCCGAATTGCGTTCCATATAATTCCCACCCCTGGACCTTACAAATGGAGAGTGGCAGATAGGGCTCATCGACTTTCAGACATACCATTCCATTCCGAACGTTGACGAAGAGAACAACAAATTCCGTTTTTCAAAACACAACGGTCCAGTGTCTCAAATTATTCTTCCTGTCGGAAGGTATGGAATTTCAGATTGGGAAAGTTACATCGGATAACTGTTGCCACACAATGCGACATTTATTTTGAGAGTTAACCCTAATACCTTGCAATGTAATATGCATTGTAATTACGATATCAATTTTACAGAAAGCAATACGATCAGAAAAATGCTCGGTTTTGAACTTAAAATTTACGTGACAGGTCGAATGCATGAGTCATACAACCGGTCAATATTTTCCCTGTATCGGTCATACGAATTGATACAAATATCGTAGGCTCCAGCTATTTAAACAGACAACCTAGCTTGAGTATACACGAGTTTTATCCCAGTGTCCCGCCTGGTTATAAGGTCATCAAAATACAACATCTGTCATATACATTCCGGTGTTCGTTAAACGAATACAAGAGTTGTCTGTGAGGATAGTCGACCAAAATGGGAAGCTCATAGAATTTAGAGGCGAAGAAATAATGTTACATCTGCATTTAAAAATAATATGGGAGTGAAATACTTTGGCATTCATAAAGTTTCCGGCAGTGTCGAAGGCAGGCCCAGTAGTCAGCGAGACGCCAAGAGGTTAACACGTAAAAATATACGTTTTCTCAAGAAACTAGGATTCAAGGAATTCCAAAATCTATTTCAGCATTCTTCAAGTCTACCAGCCAATTCAGTTTGAAAATGATATCACGAATACGGAAATCCATAGCTACCACCTATGAATTTCGGGTCCTTATGATTTAAATTCCGAGATACGTATTGCAATCCAGAATTCTGATATTTATTGTCTGACCTGCGAAAGTCTGTTAAGAATCCGCGTACATTCGTTAAACCAGATGGTCAGGCAGCTACATATGCAAAAATTGTTAGAAAATGAATTTTACACATGTTTAACAGAATTGCATATGAGGTAAATAATTTACAGATAGATGAATGTCGCGATATTGGATTAGTGAATACAATTAAAAACTATCTTTCACTAACGCCCAGTGAAAAGTCTGTTTCCAAGCAGGCCGGCTGGGGCTTGTCTGCCGACTATAGTGTACCCATTAATGCAAACGGCGAGTTTGAAATGTGTGTTTCTTTGAGTCATCTCATGGAATTTTTTGAAGACTATAAAAATGTTTTAGTTAATGTTCGACAAGAATTAGTTTTACTGGTATCAAACTCTCAAAACAATGGGGTGTTAGACACGGCAGCGCAACCATTGCCTGTGAAACTAACACTCATGAGCATCGACTAGCTAATGCCTCATGTAACCGTTTCCACCCCACAGAGGATTCGCTTGCTTAAAATGGTTGAGAAAGGAAAAAACATAGACGTTGCTTTCCGATCCTGGAGCCTTTAAACATATCCGGCCCTGCCACAATCTCAATCGGTGAATTGGTCCGTGAAAACGTCCTTTAATAGATATATAATAGTCGCATTTCATACAGGTAGGCAGAACGGGTACCAGTCACAAGACCGAAAGTCATAAGACCGAAATTTCGGTCTTATGCCTTTCGGTCTTGTGCCTTTCGGTCTTGTGCCTTTCGGTCTAGTGCCTTTCGGTCTAGTGCCTGACGCCAGATTTAAGACATATTCTTAGCGAGAGAAATTATACATTTTTCGGTCTTGTGCCTTTCGGTCTTGTGCCTTTCGGTCTTGTGCCTTTCGGTCTTGTGCCTTTCGGTCTAGTGCATTTCGGTCTAGTGCCTAACGCCAGAGTTAAGACATATTCCTAGCGAGAGAAATATTCTATTTTTCGGTCTTGTGCCTTTCGGTCTTGTGCCTTTCGGTCTTGTGCCTTTCGGTCTTGTGCCTTTCGGTCTTGTGCCTTTCGGTATAGTGCCTTTCGGTCTTGTGCCTTTCGGTCTTGTGCCTTTCGGTCTTGTGCCTTTCGGTATAGTGCCTTTCGGTCTAGTGCTTGTCGCCAGAGTTAAGACATTTTTTCAACGAGATATTTTACAAGTGTTCGATATAATTCCTGTTGGGTGCTTGGAATTTAAACACAGGCAATCGAGTTTGGTTGCCTTGTTCGTTTTTTCACACACAGATGGTGCTCGTGAAGCTTTTAGGTGATATAATACTTGTTCAGAAAACATTGCTTATTGAGATCACTTCAAAATAAGTCCTTAGAAATAATTTAATATTTAAGTAATTATTGTTATAATGTAATATTATAATATTTATTTATTTTTATTTGTTGCTGGTGATTTTCAGTAGTTAGTTACAGTTTAACTGTGTTTAAATAAATATAATAGACACATCTATTAATAACTAGCTAATAACCCGTGACTTCGCTCGCGCATTTTCTGACTATTAATAAAATCTTGCCTTTAAAAAACTTACATCTAACATTATTTGCTATAGAGATATAACGTTTTATGATGAAAAACAACTTTTTTTTCTAACGCTTAAAAGACGAACCATAAAATAAATTAAATAAATTTTGTAATTCTATGTGCTTGTTTTCATTCTTAACTTTTTTTTCTTAAATCCAGAAGATTATAAATTATACATATTTTTACACTAAACCTTAGGTCAAATATTTTTTAGGGATGAATCTTAAAATAAACTGAAATAAAAAAATTTAGTTTATTATTTCTATAAATTTAAATCTTATTTAGGTCGTTTCAGAGATAAATTTTTTAAAAAATAAAAGCATTAACTGCCCCATTTGAAACCAATTAAAAGGATAATTTTAAAATATCTAAAATAAGCTTAATCTAAATTTAAATGCAAGTTTTTTATTATCTTTCTTCTAGTTCAAATTAATTTGGAATTGTAACAATTCGAAATTAAAAATATTTATTTTTAAACTTGGTTCAACAGTTATTCACGCCTTTGGTCTGAAATATCACGAAATAATGCAATCAAAGTTGGTAGTATATGTGTGTCTATTTTTTTCTCCAATAATATTTTAAAATGTTGGGTTTCTTTCTGAAATGCAACTAAAAACATTTAAACCACAATTATCTTACTTTTCGCCCTTTGTATTTGATCTTTACATAATATAAAATTTTTGTCGATAATTTTGTATTTTTTTATAGCTTCAAACAACTGTCATACTGTTTAATTAAATTCACATATATTATCTATACTAATATTTAAAACAAACAAAACAGTTTTAATCTTAGAGGTAAAGTTTCACAACAAAATAATAATTGATGAATTAAGATTTTGTATGTTTATTGTTGATACCAAAAAATCATTCAAAACTCTTAATTTTATTTGCAGATATAATTATTCAAACAGCATAATTTGATATGTCTTTAAACAACACAACCTTTTTTCCATTTATGTGTTGAATTTCGCAAAACATTAAAATTATTTATGTTCTTTCCATATGATTATTATTGTTAACCGAATTCATTTTTTGCTCTGCATTTAATCCATACATATAATTATGAATATTTATAACTAACTTGCCCCTTTTTCACCCATTAGGAGATGCAATTCGCAAAAAATAAATATTTTTGTTCATAGATTTAATAGTTGCATTATTGTTACAAAAATCAATCAAAACATTGAAATTAATTCGGATATAATATTTTTTTAAATCATTCTTATACTCTTTTCACCCCTTAGCGTTTTAACTTTGCAAAATATAAAAACTGCGGTTCATAATTTTGGTATGTTTTTATAGCTACTTAATATATTTTCCTATACTTAATTGGTTTCAGATATATAATTATCTTAAAACCATATACCTCTTTCTTCACTCCTTAGGGGTGGAACATTATAAAGGTATATTTTTTTTTGCTTTAAAACATACTTACCCCTTTTCATCCCTTAAAGTTTTAAAATCGCAACAAAAAAAAGGAGTTTATTGGTATCCATATGTTTATTATTTGTACCAAAATTCATTAATTTCGCTTCATACAATTTAGGAATATAAATATTAATACTTAAAACATAAGTAACCTCTTTCCCACCCCTTAGGGGATAAAACTCGCAAAAATATTATAACTGTTGTTTGCTTTATAATATAAATTATTGTTACAAAAATTAATTCAAAATATTTAATATATTCGGAGTCATAATATTTTTTTTATATCATACTTACCCAATTTCCACCTATAATGGGTTGAACTTCGCAAAATATAAAATTTGTGATTGCTAGTTTTAATATTTTTACTATTGCTACTTGATATCTTTTACAATTCTTGATAAGTTTGAGAAAAATTATCATTTTAACTCCATTTTACCCCTTTTTCGCGTCTCAGGGATTGAACTTCAAGAAAAAAATTAAAAAATTTGTTGTTGGTATACATATGATTATTATTGGTACCAAAATTCGTTTACTGCACTCAGTAAAAAAAAAAAAAAGATATATAATTATTAAAATTTAGTACATACTTATACCTTTAACACCCCTTAGGGGATGAAATTTGCAAAAAAATAAAAATTGTTGTTCGATTTAATATGTTCAACATTGTTTCCCAAAATTATTCAAAACACTTTATTTAATTCAGAGATATAATTATTTGTCTTTAAAACATACTTACCCCCTTTTCACACCTTAGGGGGTTGATCTTCTCAAAAATAATTAATTTTTGTTGTTCGTATACATAAGTTTATTATTGGTACTACCATTCGTTCACTGCGCTTGTTAAAATTCATAGATATAATTATTCATGTTAACAACCCTTAGGGGATGAAATTCGCAAAAAATAAAATAAAAATTGTTGTTAGATTTAATATGTTAGACATTGTTCCCCCAAATCATTCAAAACACTTTATTTAATTCGGAGATATAATTAATTATTTGTCTTTAAACATACTTACCCCCTTTTAACCCCTTTTTTTGATAGAATTTTATAAAATCATGTCTTCCTTACTTGATTCTTGGTTATAATATATCTGTGGGCCAAATTTTATTCAAATCCGTTTGGTAGTTTTTTCTGGAAAGAGTAACAAACATCCATACATACATCCATCCATCCATCCATCCTCAAAAACATTCGCGTTTATATATTAGTAAAAATATAAAACCCCTGACTTTTATGTGGCAGTTGTGTTTAATTAGTATGGGACCAAAGTAGTAGAAAGAACATTACTTTTATACTATTTTTTACTAATTATTATTTTTCTAAAAATCATTTGTACAAAGGTTTGGTTTATTCGAAATTTCAAAAATGTATTCAACATTGTATTTTTTCCTTATCAATTGAGGATTTTCCACTGATATGAATATATTCATATATTAGTTGTAATTGTGGCGTAGTATTTAATTTTTTATATAGGTTTATTCAACTTGAATACATGTACAGTGTTTCAGTTCCAACTTCAAAACATTTGCACAGCACTTTGACAATTAGTCATATGAATATTTTCAATTATTTCTTGGTTGTAAACTGGCAGCCAAGGTTTGGGAGTCAAATTAAAACATAATCTTTATAAAACGTTTAATTTACTTTATCTAACGCTGTCAGTCTAGTTTAATTGGTCAACTGGATAGTTGTAGAATAACATTTTGTATAGTAAAATTATTACAGTGTTAAAATTTTAATTAACATATAATGATATTTAGAAATAAACTCCAATTTAGAATATTTTCTTTTTATAAATACATATTTTTTTAGTGAGAGATCTATAGCTTGCAAGTTATTGCGGTTTTTTTTATTTAATGGGCTAAGTGGACGACGTGTGGATAGTGTTTGTAAACTACCTTCAACCAAATATACAAAAGACAAATGTGAAAACTTAAAACGTCTTGTTATAAATTTCCACTAGACTACAAAAAACGGAAGATAGGTTAATTGGGAGAAAGACACATACACGCTTAATGAAGCTTAGGTGCCTATTCTAGGTGTTTGTCTTCAGCCATGGTTCCATGGGCGAAACAGACACAACCAGAAAGACAGTTCCAAGGAACGCTACTTAAGACAATCCAATCAAAGAGCATATCAAACCAAAAGCGCCATGGTGACTAAATGAAATGCCGTTGGAATCAAGGCAGTTTTCAGAGTGAGCAGGTCTGGTTTCGAGTCCCGAGTAAGGCTTGGGTGTGAATTTGTAATTTTCGTCGTAATAAATCACCAGCATTTATTTTGAAGAGTTGGTTCGTTGGTGATGAAAACTTACGAATCATTTTATTCAAACGTTTTTTATAATTACACTAATAATAACCTATGTTAACCAAACTTACGTGCCATCGTTTACTAGGTCATAACAAAGATAAACCCATTGTAAATATCCGACTGCATTCAGAAATATCGCAAGAAAATGTGTGTGTGATATTTTTAGTACTTGATACAAATGTTACATTTTGTACCACTTTAAAAGTGCCAAGCTAAAGTTTGGAACGCTGTGGAAATAGTTTGTTAGTAAATTATTAGGCAACATCATTTCACTGGGAACTATGATAACACTTTATTTTACTGACTGAAAACAGCAATAGGGATGCAAAACCAAATTTTGATCCCCTACAACCATTCTCGACTGTAATGCCTGTACTTCGTCCACCAGAAAGAAATGTTGGTACTTTAGCTCCTTAACAATGTAATACATATGTTTATAAAAATTAGTTTAATAATGTAATGTGTGTTACCCAGCTGTAGAAAAACAGACAATAAACATTTGAGTGCCAACAACGCAATTAGTTATGAAAATTATTTGATTACAAACATTTGCCTTGAATTATATATCATTGATTTCTATACTAAGCTCCGAAAAGGCGATTAACCATAATTAAATAAAGTGTATTAACTTTGCAGGTTTAGACTTTACCAAAAATTCAATCAAATGTGTTTTAGTGAGACTCGAGGAATTAGTTTGAGTAATTCAGTACTGTAAATCTCTCAAGGTAAGTTTTTTAGATATGGATTAATGTGAAAACAGTTCCATGTAATTTTACAGTGTTCATTACAGCGTCAAGGAGGAGATGAGCTGACATGGTCATCGAAGTCAGTCAAATGCACGACGAGCTACTTCACGTGCAAATCGTACATATGATCAGCGATCGAAGGATACTGAAAATAGTCGTACTGGCTTGTCCAAATTAAGTTCGGGAGTGACTCAAAATGTACGACAAAAAATATATTCAGAATGCAACGAGCTCTTGCTCATCAAACACAACGCCAGCAAGCACGACACAATGAACATGGCCAATTGCGCCGACGTGGTGCTCCTGTGAACCTGAAACAATCGGAATTCCGTTACTATCCGGAACTCAATTACAGTGCGGACAGATCAGTTACGATTGTAGACATTTCAGTCGTTTGTCCGTTTTGTAAGGCGTTTAAATTCAGCGGTGAACCTCCTGGATTGTGTTGTGTGGGTGTTAAAGCGAAATTGCCAGGATTTGTTCCGCCACCAGAGCTATTAAACTTAGTTTCTGGAACTGGAAATGATTAAACTCATTTCCTGGCCAACATCCAAAAATACAACAGTTATTTCGAAATGACGTTGTTTGGCAAAACCTATACTGTACGGGACAAATTCATGCCCACTTTAGAATTTAAGGGCAAGTATGTTATTTAGTAGGGGCGCTGTTACCACCACTGGATGCGAACCATCAATTCTTACAAATTTATTTGAATAGACAATTCGGATACGGAAGTTAATCACCATTGGGCTCACAATGCGATAACGAAGCTATCCATTATCAGATAATTGCAAACTGTTCTTCATCAGAACAATGAATTAAACTGTTCAAAATTGCTTTGAATCGGATGCCATCCGACATTCATTATATCGTCACCAGAGCTAACCAAACTCCTGCTGGTAAGGATGCAAAAAGGTTAAATTTGCCGATAATCGACGAAGTGGCTGTTTTTATTATCAGAGAAAATTTGCAGTCTTCAGGTATTGCGCTTCATCGTTGGAACAATGAACTTACCCAGGCCCGAAATGCACAGGAGCTACGATGCGAGTAGTATAGGATAGCCGGTCCGAGGACTGGCGCTGGCGCGTGGAGCCGGAGCAGGTGTCCGCCATATTGGATTGTGACGTCACGGCGGCCATCTTGGATGGTTGTGACCTTGACCTTTGACCTTGACCTTGACCCCGGCGGCCATTTTGGATCCGCCATCTTGGATCCGCCATTTAGGATGACGTCATTGTGTTCTCGAAAATTCCGGCGGTGTGTTTTCCGCCATTTTGGATGACGTCACCGTTGCAATTTGGACGCCATCTTTAACTTTTTTATTTATTATCCGATTTTAATGAATTTTTTTTTAAAAATTATAAAAAAAATTCAAATAATAAAATTATAATAAAATACTTATAAAAAATATACTTTTACGACACGGAGTTTGGAGTCCTCGGTTCGAACCCGGTGAGGGCAAAAAATTAAAAATGGCGACCGATCCTTCCCCCTAGGTGACTGCAGGCAGACTGACTCCCACCACTTTTTTTCAAAGCATATATATCGTCACCTAGTATGACGTCATGTCCGCCATCTTGTCTTCGATGCTGGAGACCACCATCTTGTTTTCGGCCGCTAGAGTACGCTGACGCCATGTTAGTTTAACTCTTACCCGCTAGAGTGCAGTAATCATTTATTATTGCTGTGACACCCGCCATCTTGTCATTCGGCCGCCATCTTGAAAATCCGTAATTATTTAGCTAGAAATTCGGGAAAAGTTCCAAAATTCATTAAATAAATCACTCATTAATTTACATATTGATTCGATGGATTCCTGTCCTCGGTTCGATACCCGATCGATGCAATAATGTTTAATTTTATGAAAAAAAAACAATAACTTCAATAAACCATGTTCAACATTCTTAAAGAGACTTTAAATCCTCTACTACCATCATCCTATAAGCCATCAAGACCAACATATTGGAAATTCGTTATTTTAATGCTAGAGATTCGGGAAAAAGTTCAAAATTCATTAAATAAATTTGTAATCTATATACTGACTGATTAGATCGACTAAGCTCCTTGGTTCGATCCCTGGATGACACAAAACAACTTTAATTTTAAAAAAGTACCACTAATGTGTAAGGTTTGAGAAAATAAAAAACACTGCAAGTTCTTTTAAAAAAAAACTTTTATTACATACATACTACACTACTACAAGTACAAAAAAATACACAGACAAATTACTTAAGCCTTGTGGATTTCTCGACGTCTGCATCAGCCACCCACGAATTGAAGCGAGGTGGAAAGCCCCACCACTTGACGTAGGACAGTCCATTTCTTCGTTTTATAATCTTCTCCACCAAGTACGTATCGGGATACAACGTAGGCTGAATCTCTTCGGCATAGAAGCCGCCATGTATAGGTTTGTGGTCCAAATCTTCGAGGTAGTAGGTCCTAGGCTCTGATTCACGAACATGTGTCACACGGAAAAGTTCGGGACTCCAGTTCGCAGTGAAACCTTTCTCGAAGATACCTTTCTGCTTGGAGATTCGCATAATGTCGCCGACGTTAGCTTTACGCTTTCGTGGATCTTTCTTCTTCGTGTTGGGAAAAACTGTTTGAAGCAGGCGATTATCCTTTACGTCCTTTGGCTTCATTTTCGTGGTAGAA
Source organism: Bacillus rossius redtenbacheri (assembly GCF_032445375.1). Lineage (NCBI taxonomy): Eukaryota > Metazoa > Arthropoda > Insecta > Phasmatodea > Bacillidae > Bacillus > Bacillus rossius. The sequence continues at coordinate 277,044,721 of NC_086330.1, read as the reverse complement.
TGCACAGTGGAATTATACTCGCTTATTAGTTCGGCAAGATGTCAAGCCACTTGTAATTTCCGTTAGCCGTGAACTGCCGCCACATCTTGGAACGCAAAGTTCTGTTAAACCTTTCGACAACGGAGGCTTTGACGTTACTAAATGTAGAGTAGTGTTTGATGCCATACTTCTTCATCAAAGCCTTGAAGGTCGCATTGTAGAATTCTTTCCCGAGGTCCGTTTGCAGGTGCGACGGTACACGTCCATCACGCAAAATATTGTTCATGGCCTTGGCTACGTCAGTTGCAGTCTTTGATTTGACAGGTCTAGCCCAAGCGAACTTGCTATAAACATCGATGACTGTCAACATGTACTTGAAACCTTTATTCAATCGGGAATACGGTATCATCTCAACAAGGTCCGCCTGGAATAAATCATCAATTCCACGAACTATGACTTTGCGACGAAGGTATTTCCGTCTAGCAGGAGCATGAAGTTCGCGAGCGATTCCGGTTCGGCTCATTGTATGTAGCCGGCTTCCTTCAGTTCTTCAAGTATGGAGACTATTTCGTTGATGTGCGAATAGTTTCCTACACTAAGCGATGCATGTAGAATTCTAAGGCGATCAACTAATTCATTAGGGTCGTCCCAATATACATAGTCAAATGTCTGACCACTTTCTAGCTTTTTTAAACCTTCGCCATGTATTGTTAGTTCACTGAAGAGATTAGCGAGAATGTCGATTTTTTCATGATCTACGTCTTTATATACACCACTATCTGGATCGTTATCGCGAAAATGTGCATTGGTTAGCTCTAGCAGTTTTTTGTGCTCTTGTAAGTCGTTGTGAGAATATCCTTTAGGCTCCCTGCGAAACAGCAATTCGTACAGACCCGGAGTCCCGCGCGTTTTGAACTCTGCTACGCGCACGATATTTCCTGGTAGAAAGTCTATTTCTTTAGCACCGAGGAACCATTTATTATGTTTTCTGTACACTCCGTAGGTCGTGTCATTATTCCGGCTCGTAAACGATATCAGGTATGGTCGGACCATTGCATTAACTTGATGTCCCTTTTTCGGTATTTTTTTCTTGTGCATGGACTCTGTACTTGTTAAGTCCTCTTCTTCTCGATCTGGTTCATACTTTCTCTTCTTTACAGTCGGCATTTCATCTTCAACTTCTGTCTTCACAATGAAGGCTGGTTCTTCCTTGTTTTTAAGTTCGTCGAGGCGACTAGTGATTGGTTTAAATATCTCCTCATTTTCCATCTCACGTGCAAGTCTGGTTCGTCTAGCAAGTAAATATTTTTCGCGAACAGACTGTATAGCTCGATGAAGGTCACTGGCCAGGTCCGACATTGTACTGGCTGAAAACTTATTGCAAGACCTCCTTTTATACTTTTCTATTCGTTCGCAGAAACTTCTTTCTTGTGTTTGGCCAAATCTGAATTTGTTGACGATTGAGATAGTGATGCTTTCAGACTACTTTGAAAAGTCCTCAGATCGTCCCGTCTTTGTGCATTCGAAACTTCGATCATGTCGCGAATGCGAGAATCCGAAGCTTCCACGCGCTGGTCTATGGCTACGAGGTACTCAAGTAATTCCTTTTTCACCCCGTCTATTTTTTGAGCCAGTAGCGAAATGTATTTGCGGATAACGTCGTCATGAGACTTGAGAGCAGTACGTAAGTCTCGACTGCTACGACCGAATTTCGAAATGCTATGACTCATGTTTGGTGATAAACTGATCGAAACCTCGTCTGTACCTGCCCTTATATAGAGGCCAGTCTTTGACTATGACTAGGAATCCGTGTTCTTCTTTCCAACACAAGGAGCACATATCTTTGAATTCCTGGAATGTCATGTCGGTGTTTACGTGATCATCATAAGCGTGGCGTAAATTAAGTTCGTCCATGCGAAACAAAACTATGACATTTGCGTTGTCTCGTAGGAGATGTTTTGGAATACGACTGTACGTCTGACACAGGTAAACGCAGTCTACCTTGGCGTGTCTGCCCATGGAAAAGTACTCTTGTATTATGCCTTGTTTCTCGCACATTACATCGTCGAAAACAAACACGGAATTGGCTTTTGCTTCGCTTGGAGGTACAACATCGGTATTATCGCTAAACGGAAAATACTCCAGACCATCCACAGATCGTAGAACAGTTGCTAGGCGCTGGTACTTTGGCTGTTGCAACGACTTGGAATACAAGTAAACGTTCTCGAACCGAAGACCGTTTGGCTCCTCCAGTAAACTCAGTAAAACACACGTTTTACCGCAGTTGGACGGACCCGCCATTATGCAACGTACGGCAGAAGGCAACAGTAAGCCATGTCGTGATTCACGCGCACTAAATACATCGTCTTGCGTAATGCGCACGGGCAAACAAACATCTTGCTTGACGACCTGCATTGTACTAAAGTAATTGTATAAAATCAAACACATTTATACTTTCTGGTCAGTTGTGCGTAATGACTCGAAGAGGTAAGAACAAAAAACACATCGGCGCAGGACTCGTGAACTCTCTGATAAACAATCTACCATTCGAGCTACACATTCCCGGCTACAGATTTTGCGGCCCCGGCACGAAACTAGCGAAAAGGTTAGCTCGTGGTGACGTGGGCATTAATTCTCTCGACGAAAAGTGCAAGCAGCACGATATCGCATATTCATTAAGCAAGGATCTGGAATCCAGGCACCGGGCCGACGAGATATTGGCACAGGAAGCCGAAGATATAAGTAAATCGCCGAACGCGGGACTAGGAGAGAAAATCGCAGCGTGGGGCGTATCTAAGATCATGAAGGCAAAGACGAAATTAGGACTGGGTGCTCGTCGAACCAGCTACATCAAGTCAAAGACTAACTCACGCAAGACCAAGAAGCGCAAGATCGGTGCAGGCGTGCAAAAAGCCAAGCAAAAACTACAGACTCTCGACAAGAAGATTATAGGAGGATTTCTTCCTTTGCTTTTGCCTGCATTGGGTGCTCTCGGAGGCCTTATCGGTGCAACGAGCGGTATAGTGCGGGCAGTCAACACTTCGAAGAATGAGCGCAAGCAGTTAAAAGAAGCACAGCGACACAATGCCAGCATGGAAGCCATTGCCATCGGTAAAAAAAACGGCGCAGGACTGTACTTGCATCCTCACAAGACAGGACGAGGCATGAGAAAGAAACGTGTAAAGAGAAAATCCTAAGTTCCCTACCGAAACGACCGCTCACCAACGTAGATTTAATAAAGTACGCACGCAAACTGAAAATACCAAATTTCCGCGGCGTGTTTATGCGAGACACTTTGCCCAGCAAGCCAAAGACACGTGAGTGCGCCATAATTAATTTAGACACGTCGGCGGGTCGCGGCACGCACTGGGTGGCGTACATAATGTCTGGAAAAAAAGCTACTTACTACGACAGTTTCGGTAATTTACGCCCTCCGCCCGAACTGCGACAGTACCTGGGCCGGTCCACTACGTTGTTTTACAATTACGAAACGGAACAGAAGCCTAATCAAACAAACTGCGGACACTTGTGTCTTCGCTTTTTAACAAACAAAAATTAGCTGACAAATAAAAATTGCTACTTAAAGGTTGTGCAGTGATGTTAATTTATTAGTCATGTCGATAACACTTACCCTGACAGGTCACGCATCTGAGCTGCGGGCGGTTCATTTCCCGCCTCTGGATTTAGACGGAGAATGGTGTATCGGACTCGTAGATTTTCAAACGTATAATGCCATACCTAATATCGACGAAGAAAATTGCAAGATCTGCTTCCTGAAAAGTGATGGGACCGCTCATGAAATACGGTTACCTGTTGGCTCTTACGAAATTGACGACATTGCAAATTACATCAGGGATATGTTACCACAGGATGTAGACTTTCAACTGCGTGGAAATCCAAACACTCAAAAAAGCATTCTAACATGCAGTGAAAATGTCGACTTTACGAAACCTGGCACCATAGGTACGATGCTCGGATTCGAATCAAAGGTTTATGATACGGGAAGAACGTACGAATCTACACGCGCAGTAAACATTTTGCCTGTGAATGTCATAAGAATAAACTGTAATTTGGCAAGTGGAACGTATCTCAACGGAAGACTAAGCAACATGCTGCACGAGTTTTCGCCGATGGTCCCGCCAGGATATAAACTGGTCGAAGTACCGCAAAGTATCATTTACGTTCCAGTCGTCGTGAAGTGCGCACACGAAGTCGTCGTCCGAATCGTTGACCAGCGAGGACGATTGGTGAATTTTCAAGACGAAGAAATTACATTACGTCTGCACTTGAAGCGATGGGCATAAAGTTCGTAACACCGAACAGTTATAAAAGAAATCGTATTGGCGTGAACAAGAACAGTTCTCTACCAGACATCGGTGCATTAACACCTGACAACATAAAGTATCTTCTCAGTATTGGACAAGTGCCGAATAAATATGGAAGACGAAATCCTCAATGTGGAAGATCCAGTCATTTTTGATGACAGCATTACGAAAATGGAATTGCACGAGTACCAGCCTTTCCTGCTCGGACCGTAGGCCTACGCACTACCATCGGAAGTACGCATTGCTGTACAGCACCAAGATATTTGTACTTTACCTTCGCAGTCATTTCTACGTATAAGAGGCACGCTTACAAAAGCGGATGGTACGCATCCGACAACGACGTCAATATCCTGCAATGGTATTCTTCACCTAATCGAGCGCATTACTTATGTACTCAATGGTGTCGAGGTAGACCAGACGAGAGATGTAGGCATAACATCTGCTATGAAAAATTACCTTTCGCTCACGCCAAATGAACTGTCTGCTGCAAAGATGGCCGGTTGGGCTCTCGAGGATGAATATAAGCTTCCGGTTTATGCCGAAGGGAAGTTCGAAGTTTGTGTTCCTCTGTCCATGCTTCTTGGATTCGCTGAGGACTACAAGCATATAATCATTAATTCGAAACAAGAGCTCGTACTGCTTCTAGCCAACACGCACATTAATGCAATTGTCGCCGCTGCAGAAAACCCTCAAGATGTCTCGCTAACACTACAGTCTATCGAGTGGATGCTGCCCCACATCCAAGTGAGCACCGTTGAACGAGTCAAGATGTTGAAGAACATAGAAAATGGCAAGAATTTCGATGTGCCATTCCGATCCTGGAGCCTGGAAACTTATCCTGGCTTGCCTCATAGTCAGCGTATCAATTGGATAGTAAATTCCAGCTTCGCTACGGAAAAACCAAGATACATCATCGTCGGGCTTCAGACCGGAAGACAGCTCAATGCAGGAGTAAGTCGCTCCGTATTCGATAACTGTCAAATACGCAATGTAAAAAAATTTTTAAACAGCGAAAGTTATCCGTACGTTGACATGAACATGGACTTTGAAAGTGGAAGATTTCTTCTAGCATATCAAATGTATGCCAAGTTTCAGCAAGCTTACTATGGGCAGAGACAGTCACCGATACTGAGTCCTGACAGTTTCAAGAACAAGGCACCGTTAATGGTGTTTGACGTTTCCAAACAGGATGATCGAATAAATTCAAACATCATCGACTGTAGGATCGAGATAACGACTAGCGGAAATATTCCGCCAAACACCTATGCTTTTTGTCTGATACTTCACGATCGGCTTGCATCGTACAATTGTCGAGACAAACTTGTGAAAATTCTGACATAAATACTGTTTCGTTTTCGATGATAATTTAGTTACGACCGAGCATTGCTAGCGACAAGATGTACTGCAACCTGCAAGGTTTCCAGAGTCAAAATGGATTCGTGCTCAAGGAAATTAGCGTCACCTCTGGAGACAAGACTCGAACCCGCAGCTTCCGACCTCCGTATCCGTGGAAACTACTAGACGAAAAAAGTAAACGGTCGAACGAATGGCTATGTAAATATTATCACGGACTAGAGTGGGACGAAGGAAAAATTCCGTACCACCAAGTGAAAAACACACTTCAAGATTTACTAGTTCAAAACGAAATAATCTACGTTGCCGGACCCGAACAGAAGAAATGGCTACGAGAACTGTGCGACGTTGGAGCAGCTGAAATCGTAGATATACAGACCGACTACGGCTGTCCTTCCCTGCACAAGCTTAGTGCAATATACGACATGCAGCCATTTGACAAGTTTGAACGTGTCTCTGCCTGTACAAACTCGCAGCTAATGCAGAAATGGCACACACAATGTTAGTAGGAGCCTGCATATATAAATGGCGTACATACGTACGTGCCTTCAGTTGACGTTCGACCTGCAAGAAGATGTTTACGTTTCATCCTGCTAACGTGTACGTGAGCGCAAGACCTAGCTTCAGCAGTGTCGAGTACAGCTACTGGGATTCCGGATATCTGCGTACATATACAGAAACCTGTGATGGAGGTGCTCAGCATTGGCGGTTTGCGCACTTTCCTGTGTCCTACGAACCGACTCAGCAGCTGGTAGCTTGTTGCGAACCTGGAAACTGTGCCGTCTATCACATGAGACCACACACAATCCTTCCTGCTAGCATCGCTGAGGTAGTCGCCTCGTCTGCATGTGCAACACCAAACATGAGCATGTTGCAACCTGTTGCGACCTGTGATGCTTCTACGCAGACGCCCAAACAGTGTGTGTCTCGTCGTCGCAGTTCAGGCAGTGAATCTGTCCCAACTAGCACTGAGCCAAAGCCCAGGCGTAGACGTGGTCACAGACGTCATCGACCATGTCTTGTCGGAGTTGTCAACGTCACAGAAGATGACCAGCTGGAAACCTGTGTTCCTGATCCTGTGGCCTGCGAACCAGTTGGAACCGGAGTCAACGAACCAGTTGGGACCGGAGTCGACGTGTCAGTTCGTGCGGCATTAAAGACTTTGCTTGTGAAAATGCTTGATTCCTTAACCTAATATGTATTTGTGTAATTTTTATAAATAAATGTGTAAAACTTGAACTCGTATGCTTTTTATTTCTACAATTTTTAGGTACCTAATAGGAAAAAAACATAATTTTAAATACAGACATTATTTTGACTCATGAGGCATACCAGTAGACCACGGGTATATAAGCGAGGTTCAGACGACTGGACCCGCAGTTCACCTCTGGTCGCGGTGCAGTACGGACGTGCTCTCTCCATTAAGTTTCGTGAGATTTAGTTATGTCGACCGGAATAGAATGTTTACCGACAGCAGCCGGGGCCTCGATGGCAGCAACGATGATGGAGTCGGAGATCCCGATACCGACTGCAGAGGAGACCACGGCGGCGGTGGAGATTCCGAAACCTGCTGCAGAGGAGACAACGATACGTGCTGTTCCATCATCAGCTGAAGTTTCACCATCTGCATTCCAGACTTCAATTCATGAAGAGCATACATCGCATCAATGCAAATATTGTGACGCATCATTTACTTTCACTTCAAATGCGCGCAGACATGAAAGAAGCAGCTGTCAGAATAATGCTCAAAGAATACTGTTTCAGTGCAAAAAGTGCAATAAACTAATTTCACGTCTCGATAGCTTACATCGTCATTATAAAAAATGCTCCGAGACGTATAATGAACATGGTTATTGATTTGACTCATGTGTTGTACCAGCTAATGAGACTATATAAGTGAGACCCCAGGTGATATGGACTTCAGTCCGTCTCTGGCTGCGGTGATGAACGGCTCGGATAGTTAGACTTGTATAACATAATGGACCAGTATCTATCTATTCTTGAGAACTCGATGGCATCATTACCAGTATCAACACCAACCTGGATCGAAGGTCTACCATCATCAGTGCAGAGCACGATGAGAACGACGTCTACAGCTACACCTACTCTCTCAGCACAGCAGGAGATTTCGACGCGTGCAACATCTTCCGCAGAGCAGACCTCAACGGCTTCAGAAGTTAACATGCCAGCAGTGTTACAATGGTTGTCAACAGTTCCAGTGGCATTGATGAAGGAAGGTGCATCCAACGGTGTTCCATCATCCGGCTGCACGTACTGCGAGAAGATCAAAAACTTGAAATTACGTGATTATGTAATACACAATTGTAGTGATAACTCTGAACGCATTAAATATCAGTGCAACAGTTGTTTAAGCAAGTTTGTACAATATGGAAGATTAAAACGGCACCTCAGGAATTGTGATAGACTGGCTGTACATTCATCGGAATCAAGCTGTATATTTTGTAACAAAACATTGGCAAATATTCAAAGTGCACAACGACACGAAATATATCACTGTCCTTTTAATGAAGTGGATAATTCTGCTTTGTGTGCAAATTGTGGTGTACCATTATGTCGACCTGATAAACTGAATAGACATTCAAAGTCATGTAAAAGGCTTAGTCCGTACAATAAGAAGACTGTTTCAATCGAGAAATCCACAAGGCTTTAGTAATTTGTCTGTGTATTTTTTTGTACTTGTAGTAGTGTAGTATGTATGTAATAAAAGTTTTTTTTTAAAAGAACTTGCAGTGTTTTTTATTTTCTCAAACCTTACACATTAGTGGTACTTTTTTAAAATTAAAGTTGTTTTGTGTCATCCAGGGATCGAACCAAGGAGCTTAGTCGATCTAATCAGTCAGTATATAGATTACAAATTTATTTAATGAATTTTGAACTTTTTCCCGAATCTCTAGCATTAAAATAACGAATTTCCAATATGTTGGTCTTGATGGCTTATAGGATGATGGTAGTAGAGGATTTAAAGTCTCTTTAAGAATGTTGAACATGGTTTATTGAAGTTATTGTTTTTTTTTTCATAAAATTAAACATTATTGCATCGATCGGGTATCGAACCGAGGACAGGAATCCATCGAATCAATATGTAAATTAATGAGTGATTTATTTAATGAATTTTGGAACTTTTCCCGAATTTCTAGCTAAATAATTACGGATTTTCAAGATGGCGGCCGAATGACAAGATGGCGGGTGTCACAGCAATAATAAATGATTACTGCACTCTAGCGGGTAAGAGTTAAACTAACATGGCGTCAGCGTACTCTAGCGGCCGAAAACAAGATGGTGGTCTCCAGCATCGAAGACAAGATGGCGGACATGACGTCATACTAGGTGACGATATATATGCTTTGAAAAAAAGTGGTGGGAGTCAGTCTGCCTGCAGTCACCTAGGGGGAAGGATCGGTCGCCATTTTTAATTTTTTGCCCTCACCGGGTTCGAACCGAGGACTCCAAACTCCGTGTCGTAAAAGTATATTTTTTATAAGTATTTTATTATAATTTTATTATTTGAATTTTTTTTATAATTTTTAAAAAAAATTTCATTAAAATCGGATAATAAATAAAAAAGTTAAAGATGGCGTCCAAATTGCAACGGTGACGTCATCCAAAATGGCGGAAAACACATCGCCGGAATTTTCGAGAACACAATGACGTCATCCAAAATGGCGGATCCAAGATGGCGGATCCAAAATGGCCGCCGGGGTCAAGGTCAAGGTCAAAGGTCAAGGTCACAACCATCCAAGATGGCCGCCGTGACGTCACAATCCAATATGGCGGACACCTGCTCCGGCTCCACGCGCCAGCGCCAGTCCTCGGACCGGCTATCCTATACTACTGATGCGCTACAATATCCATTGATATTTTGGCAGTACGAGGACGGATACCATTTCAACATCAAAATGGTTAGTCAAAATGTGATAAAACCAATAATAAAGTAAGTGCTATTAATTTTTATTTATGAAAACTTACGATCAAGAAGTATCGCTCTCTTTTCCATTAGTTCGTGGTTGACATGGATGCCAACATTGAGACTGAGCGATTGACATATATTGTTTGACCCAAAAGTAGCTCCGATCTGAAAAATAAATTCCTTTACGCGATTTTGTTAAGAGTGGTATATACCCCTTTGTAAAACCAGTTATACATGCGTCCACTACTAGCCTATTTTCTCGAGAATTATGATGGCTACAGCTTCCAGATTATTAATCTGACGAGAAAAGTAATGCAGTTTTTCCAATATAGTTTTATATTTTGGAAATCGTGACGCAAAATATATTTTAAAAAATGGTGAAAACAAGCAATTCGTTGACGAATTTCTAGTTATTCGATGAGAAAAATGAAAATTTGAATCTATATTGGTAAAGATTATATTTTTCTGAACAAAGTGGTATATTAAAAGTATAAGGTCACAGCATTAAATATCAGTGTATTTGGTTAGGATAACTGGCTAATTTGGCATATTTTTAGTGTCTGCCTTATGCTGCTCGACGTGAAAGTTGACGCCAAGCTCCGGGAAGACGAGCAGGGTGGGGATAGCAGTGACATGCCTCAACGTCGCCCGCTGTAGGGGAAGTGCTGATCTGTAACGGTGATAAACCTCCCTCCTCCCTCCTCCCACAACCCTCCTCCCACAACACAGCAACACCGTTTCTCTGAAGGATTCATGGGACAGACGATTTCCTTGGCGAGTAGCTTGATAGTCCAGGCATTTTATGAGAAAAAGGGGTCGATTTATGGACAAATTGCAAGAAAAGGTTTTATTATATCAAAATTTGCAGAAAAATCCGTAGAATAACATATCCAAAATCCACCGAAATCCACTTTATTTTGGCAACGTTTTATTCCGGGAATTTTCCCGGAAAAATGCGGAATAAATTAATAACTGAAAAACGGTGCTTTCTACGAAGAAAGGTATATGCACTAAAATTAAAGAGAGCCAAATTTACCATAACATATCAAAAATGTACAAAAATCCACCAATAACTACTATTTTGTTTTTTGGAATTCGTCCCGGAAAAACCTAAAATAATGAAATAAATTGAAAATGGCGCATTTTATAGCAAAATGTTTCAGGGCAAAGTTAAAGTACACCACGATTTTCATAATATATTACAAATTCACAAAAATCAACACTAAATAGGTTTTTGGTTTTTCAGAAAATTTCCTGAAAAAAAAAAAAGACAAAACGAAAACGTTGTATCGTACGTCAAAGAAAGTCGTGACTTAAATTAATGACTTTTTTGTATTAAATATAATTTCAATTCACCAAAATCTGCTCATATATATATATATATATATATATATATATATATATATATATATATTTACATATGTATATAGTTTTTTTTGTGACTCGTACTGGAAAATCTTTAAAAATTCAATAAAACGAAAACGGAACATCGTATTGAAAAAGTTTCGGTGGGACAAACAGAAGCACGCAAGATTTATTATAGTAGATCCTAAATTCACTGAAATCTGGTCAATAGATTTTATTTTGTGATCGGCCACGGAAAAAGTATTGAATATGTAGACTAAATAACAGAAAGCATTTTATCCCATGTCAAATTATGTCAGATCCGAGCTATATTCATTTTCCATCATATATTTTAAAGTAACTTAACTTATATTAATTTTTCAGTTAGTGACGTGTTAAAACGTTTTTGAAATTTACCAAAATTATTTTCCAGAAAAAAAAATCACTCATTTCAACTGCTTATCGTTTGAAAGAAAAATTCGACACGTCCATTCTCACAAAACATACCTACATACAATTAAATTTACACAAGATTTCCAGTGACCTGTTTCGAGAAGAAATAGAAAAATATACACATATTGGGATGCACTCTGCAACAAACAATACTGAATAAACATGCATGGATATGTAGGAACACCCTACCTTAAAAGCCATGACAGTAATTGCAGTCGTCGGGAGGTAATTCACGCCGGTTTTACAGGTTGATCCATGACAGTTTCCACAAGCTGAAGAACATGAGATGCCATGTTTCCTACAACTGCAGTTGGATGCACCGCAACCATCTTCCTTGCAAGTGCACCTGATTACCTTCAAAAGGCATTCCGGAGCTGTTGGTTTGTCTGTCGAAATTGCCAAGAGAAGGTGGCCACATTTTCTCCATCCCCATTCTTATGGATTCATTTTAATTCCCTTCCATTCTTGTATCTGATAGGAAACCCTTAAGAAATGGAAACGAGCTGAAGCACTAGTTGGAGGTAACTGTTCTGGTTGTACACATTTGAAACTAGTAGCTGCTTTCTCACTAAACACTTTAAAACTAAAAGTATCAAGTGTGTCACTTCTCGACCCACTGTACAGGCGTACTAGCAGCTGTTCTCCCGATTTTACAATGTCTTATTTTGACACACTGGGAATACTATCTGAAAAAACTTTCGCAAGTTGCCTGAAGGCACAGTCATTCTGGATCAGATCAAATACTCCCCCCTATCCTATACCATAGATGTGTGATGTTGTGTCACATCCCATGAATGCATGGCAGAAAAGCATATTACTACAAATTTCATCACCGAGCTTGCAGAGTTATAACACATGGATACATAAAATCACTCAGTACAAGGGAATGGGAATTCAATCGTTTTAATAGTAACTATACCAGGACAATAGTACATAAATTTTAAGCAAATTTTGATAAAGGTCAATTATATAATGAAATTTTTTTGCCCTTAATTTAATTCACGATTGATTTTGAAGTACGGTGCACAGTTTCCTTTATTTATAATTTTTTTCCGGGACATTTCCTGGAAAACAAAAAAAATATATAAGTTGATTTGTGTGAAATTCAAATATATTATGAAAAACATTGTTTACTTTATATTTTTCCTAAACCATTCTGCTGTAAAGTGCATAATTTTCCATTTATTTCATTTTAAATATTTTCCGGGACTAATCCCAGAAGAGAAGCAGAAGTTATAAGCGGATTTTCTTGAACTTTGAATATGTTATGGAAAAGTTAATGTTCTTTAATTTTGGTCTCTACAGGTTTTGTCGTGAGATGCACTGTTTTTGAGGTATTTTTTCTCGAATTTTTTCGGGTCAAAACCCGGAAAAAAGTTACCAAAAGAAAGTGGATTTCGATGGATTTTGGATATGTATTGTACGAATTTTTCTGCTAATTTTGATGTAAAAAAAACTTTTTCTTGCAATTTTTCCATGTTTTTTTCATATCTTTCCTGGACTATGAAAAGAATCTTCACTCGGTAGCAACCTACATTGTACAAGATTTTTAAGTTCGTTGAATGGTTCGTTAATGCTGTTTGTGAGCTTTCGCATAATATAAAAGACGCAATTGTCTGTTATTCGGTACGCATGTAAAAAAAAAGCAAGACAAATGAATCGGTAAGTTATGGCGACTTTATTTAAGTGCGAAACGGAAGAAAAGAAGTGCAACGGCTCTGATTGAGTACCAGAAACCAAGGTAAGATATAGCGATACCGATATTAATTTTTCTTTTATTAATGTAAAAGAACACCGGAGAATTCCAAACCCGGCTAAAAACTATTTTAAGAAACATATTTACAACTTAGTTTGTACAATGCATTTAATTTTTTAGAAAAATCCGAAGAGTTGAAGAATATGGTGCAGTTCAAGAGGAAGTCAACAGCACAGTAACTGATCCCCAAACGGCTAACTTGACAGCTCATTTTTCTTTACCAGGATCAAGCAACGCAGGGAATGAAAATATGGTTCTGAATCCTGATGAGTAAGTAGCCAGTGCTTTATATTACACAAACTGCGAACTGTATTTAACGATAACATTTAGAATTAGCATTTTATTACGTTCGGAGTCTAATGAAAGGCTTAAAATTTTCATATAAATAATTTTCAGTCCAGTAATTGAACTTCTATGGGTTTGTTCTTGGAAAAATATATTTAGTGTTACGGACAGATTAAAGAAAAGTTAGATACTCGTTATTACTGTTGTATGTAAGTCATAGGAAGTTATTATGGCTTGAAGACCATACATACGTCATCGATTATCAATTTCAATTAGTAATTTTAAAAAGTGAACTAATAGCACATTAAATTAGTCCTAGAAGAGTCCATGTGATGTGAAAAATACTAGTGTTATTATAAAACAAGCCAAAAGATAGTTACATAAATCAGTATGGGCGAAGTTATGAGGGTGGGGGAATAATTGCGAGAATGGAAGGCAAGCTAGTGATGACTCACTGTGTTCTGTTCCAAAATACAGTTTCTTCATCCCCCACCTCATTTCCCTTGTTTGAGCGTGTCTTAGTTTACAAATGCGTTCGACTATCAACAAATTATTGTGTTACTTGTGGTAGCCGCTTGGCTGGAAAAACGCCAGGAATCCTTACTGCTGTATGTTGTAATATTCAAGTGCGTCATTGGGTGTTTGTCCATGATTTCTTATAATAAATATTGAGTGCGAAAAAGGAAGGTGAAATTAATTATGTCCCAGAACTTTCAAAAAGTGGTCTGTATTCTCAAATCAAAAATGCTGCTGTCTACTTGTCTACACAGGCACGTAGCTTGATATTTGATGTTGATAATAATGCTGCAGAACACTTCAATTCGGTCATTGCTAAGTTTTCTGGTGGTAAGCGTATAAACTATACCACCAGAAGGTCATACCAGGGAAGATGTGCTGCTGCTGTGGTAGCACACAATACGAGAATGCCACATTACATTCTTCACAAGACAATGCAGGATGGCATCAGCCCTAACAAAGTTGCAAAAAAATTGTAACTTAAGCGCAAAGCTAGAATTAAGAAAATACGAAATAATAAAAAGTGCAGAAGAATCGATTTTAGGAAATCTCTAGCCCAAGCAATCAGTGACAAAGATTATGGGCCTCAGTGCCAGAAACCAGACATGCCAGTGGATGTATACCAACAAGAAGAAACCAGAATATTACAGTCCATCCAGAAAACTGATGAAGAACGCCGTCAAATAGAAAGAGAAAAGATACTACAAGCAGGAAGTGGAGAATGGCTGGAAATGAGACGGAAACTATTGACAGCTTCAAAATTCGGGAGGGTGATATGTATGAAGCCAACAACAAGCTGCAAGAACCTAGTAAGAGCCATAATATACTCTCATGACATACTTAATGTTCCAGCAGTACAACATGGCAGGCAGTCCGAAGAAATAGCCATCAAACAGCTAGAAGACCAGGAAAAAATTAATTTAAGTAAAGCTGGTCTTTTTATTGACCAAAATCACCCATTTCTTGCCGCAACATCCGATGGCCTTGTTGGCGAAGACCTTTTCGTAGAAATAAAGTGTCCTGCTTCGGCATATGGAATGGACATAAATGAAGCCATGCGAGAAGGCAAAATAAAGTATTTGAAATATTCTGAAGAAAGTCCTACTGTCATTTCGTTAAAAAAAAGATCATGAATATTTCTACCAAGTCCAGGGTCAGCTTCACATAACCAGAAGAGATATTTGCTTGTTTGGCATCTGGACTTCGATCCAAAAGAAAGTAAAAGTACGGTATTGGAAATTTTCAGAGACGACACATTCTGGAAAGAAAAAATGAAGCCAAAACTCGTTTCATTTTACACAAAATGCGTTCTTCCTGAATTAGTTGATCCTAGACATACAAGAAATATGGAAATTCGGGATCCATCGCACATAACAGAGGCTATCAGAAGCCATAAGATAAAATGCATGGGAAAACGAAGATCGTCCAAAACAAAACCGAATATTACATCCTGATTACATTAAACGTGAACATTTTTCAAGCTTTTGCAGAAATTTCAAGAAAATGTTGGTCTTGGATAATCATTCAAACAAATTTTTATAGTGACCTGTGATTTATCAGTCTACGTCGCCTGCTCACTTAGCTTCATAGACTATCACCTTTCATACTGGAAATTATTCTTGCTCATTGTTTCCAGAACGTTTAACCATAACAAGCATTTTCATGAACCTTCATTTTAAGTATGCCAGCACCTACATGTACATAAGAAAGTATAGCCCGTGTGGTCACGTTCAGTGCCTAGGTACCTAGAGAATCATTACCGTAATTATTTTGGATATGTAAAAAAAAAAAATGTCTTACCTATAATGTAAATTTTAAAGCTGAGTTAACCTTTCCAGAATGGTTCAATGCTAAAGTGAGCAATGGTGCTTTAAAATTATAGAAGTAATTGCTTGTTTAGGTGAATAAATACTGAGGTGGTCTTAACTGTTACTTAGTTTGAAAGAAATTAATTCATTTGGCAGCCAATTGAGAAATTTTGTAAAATTTGTAAATGAGAAAAAAGAGAATTTCCTAAAAAGAGTGTTCGGTGTGCATAAACTTCTTGTCTTGTATGTCCTAACAAAAAGGAACGAAATAAATTTCGTTAAATAATGTATAATAGCGACCATAAAAATATTTTGCTTCAGTGGTAAGCTGAACTAAATTCAGTGCTTTGTTGTTTTGAAATTGTGTGTGCATTAAATCAAATAGTATACATGCCTGTCTAGTTAAAAATATAAAGCTTATGTACATTTTTTGTGCGTCACAGGTAAAACCAATTTGAGTGTTATTCTACTAAACTTGTTTAAATAATCTGTTGTCTTTTCCTGTATCGGATTTGTAAAACTATTTCTATTAAAGCATTTGTTTCTCTTAAATAACTCTCTAAAGGCCATCTACATACTTTTAAGATTGTTGGACTTTTCAGCAAACTGTTTTGAAAAAGGATTTTGTTATGTAAAAATATTTATGTTTGAAATGTCTATTATACCGTACAGTTTTTTTTTTAATTTGACTTTCTTGGAAGTAACTCGTGCGCACGTTGGTTTAATTTATAGTGCTATTTTTAAAATTCTTTGTCTTTTATAAAGTAATGAACATTGTCTATTGGTGTGAAACAAAATGTATGAACTACATGTGAAATAAATACATGTTTTTAATGTGGAATTATGTAACGATTTTTTGTACAGTACATTTTTCTACCACGTCCAAATAAAATATATGCTACTTGCATGATAACTCATTGCCATGACACAAGTTAAACAATTACAAAGGAAATTATTCCATCTTATAAAAACTCGAACACTTTTTTTTTTAAACATAATACATAATATTTATGTATTTCGAAACGCTTTTACAATTATCATTGACAGATGCGAGTTACATAAAATACATAACATCGATTCGGAAAATATATTTAACTTCGGCAAGATTTGTTTTCAGAATAAGGTAATTTCATGTTCCTTGGAGAAAATGTAACGTTTAATATCCACATGACTTCGAAAATTATGATGTAATGTCACTTTTCCCATTTCATGTAAAAGTTTGTGTTTTTAGCAAAAACATAGTAATACATTTATCTTTTTTTTACTTATGAACTACTACACACGCGTAAAAAAATGCTACCATTACGATAAACATACTTTTCGCGTTATTTGACATTTGAGTTGAATGAAACGTTGTGTGTAGCCACTGTTAGCTCGCGCGGCGCTCCGCTCGTACGGGGAAGGCAGGCAGGCAGGCAGGTAGCAATGCTGTCGAGACATCCCGACCCGTACCGCGCCGTCATGAGGAGGGAATGACCATGGAGTGAGGGAGGGTAAACCGAGTCTATCCCCTCCACCGACATCATTTCGCCAGGACGCGCTCCTAGTAGGCCACTCCTCCAAGGCTAAACTCCGCCCAAGCTTGAAGTATTTTGTGCTGCTCGCGCCGGATTCTGAGTAGCCGCTTCCCTATATACCACTCTGCAAACAACGTGGGACAATTTTGTCGGCCATTTACATTCGATGCCTGTGTTACATGCACGAGTGCATGCTAGATGCGATGTTGTAAGTTAGACTATATGGTCATCCATACTTATTCATAACATTGTCATATTGGTGGTGAGAAGCAAAGATGTCGATAATCCCAATGTTCCATTCAAAATTTCATTCCGGGAAGGTTGTTTTCCTTAAACTCAATGGACACAGTTATCAACTAGGATAAGGTAGTCAACTATCTCACAGGATTTTTTAATTCGCTGAAATTGGCTGGATTACCACCTCAAAATTTGCACTGGAACGAGACTGGTAATGAAAAAGATTATGAACAACGTCATTCAGGTGGTGATGATCTAGGTAAAGTACACAGGATAGGATGTTTTGATTCCACGCATACCGATGATTCCAACAAACTTGCCATTTGATTTTAAAACCCTGCAATTCCCCGTGCGTCTGGTCTTCGCGATGACTACCAACAAATCACAAGGCCAGTCATTGGAAGTTTGTAAAAGTGAATTGAAGTTGCCGTGTTTCGCACATGGACAAATGTATGTCGAGTGTTCGCGTATCAGAAGGGCCATCATCTTTGTATATTTACGCGCCGGAAATAAAACTAAAAACATAGTTTACCAGAAAGCATTGCACTGAATTTTTACTGCATTTATCTTTCATGTAAATAAAAGACTTTGAATTAATTTCAATTACAAACGAGTTTAATCTAATAACTCACTAAAACTCAGACCGTACCCGATGCTGTGAATATAATAGATTTTAATGAATTGGGGTTATAAGGTTGTTAAGGGTAGATAATTGCTTATGGAGAGTAACAATAAAATCAATTTTATGTGTTATGAAGTTCACCGGGTCATCTAGTACATAAATAGAAATGGCACGTTGACTTACACCGCTCCTTATCGTAAGAGGTTGTAGTTTGTTTTTGTAATTCATAAATTTTGCTTTGTTATCACTTTTACTTACTACATAATCCAGTGAAACCGTAATAATGAAAGCTCAGCCAACAGCCTTGTTAAACAAATTATCCAAGTAATAGTGGAACACATTGGTGATGAATTATAACCTAAAACATGTATATATCTTATGTATGGGCATTTCTCCACTAAATGGAAAATCGCTATCCCAAGCTAATTTTATGTAAAAAATCTTAAAATTTCTCAATTTTTTGTATCGATACCGACATAGTATTAGGTATTCTTGGCATGTAACAGCTTATACAGTAATTTAATAATGTAATATTCGAATAAATGAACCTCAAACGTCTTAAAACACAATCCGCTGGTACGTCCCTTTTCCAGAATTACACATCTTGTTAAAAATATTTTTTTTGCCGTTGATAATTGAATAAAAAATGTCCAAATACATTAACCAAAACGATACGCATCTGTATACATCACAGTTACATTTTTACAATAGAATTTTAATCAATATATATAGGGTAAAACAGGGTTAGTTGGCGCACATTTCGTAGTAAATGCTATAGAAATTTTATTTTTGATAATACGCTGTATGTTAATGGATATATATTAACTCTAACTCTTAATTTTTGCTTCAAAACCTCGATACTAATAAAATATATTTTTTTTTATAAAAAATGGCCCCATTTTTCTAAGTGTTGCTTTGCGCCATCTCTCCTTGAACATCAAGGTGAGATGGCGCAGGAGTATGGGACAGTTGACGCAGTGCGGGACAGATGGCGCAGACATTAAAAGTAGTAACAAAAGTATCCAAATAATTTTATTTAGACAAAGTACTATTTAAAACACATCCCTTAACAACACTTACTAACATTATTAATGCTGCAAAAATTATCCACTTTAAAATGACATAACATGCAAGTCAAGTTTCCTATAATTTGTAGTGGTAGTTAAGTAGACCTATGCTAATAATTTTGAAAGAATATATTCCTTATATACCTTTAAACTTATTCTCAGGCATTCATTTATGTAAAATTAAAGATATTGAATTCAAAAAAATAAGTGATCAGTTCGTTTTGAAGTTATCACTTCTTTTGAAATTGAAGCACAGAATTCTTATCTATCTACTTCTGTTTCTTGAGATTTGTCTTCCTTGCCGAAGCCCTTCCACAATCGTTGCACAAATTTTTGTAAACTGAGCATGTTTCATGCAACCAATTCCCGCACTTACAGCATTTGATCCAGTCTACATTTTTTTGAGTAACAAAATAGTTTTCCCAACACTCCGCACAACGATTTGTATCATATGAAACAGGATCATCAACTTCGCTTGATTCGTCGCTGTAGGTAGGAACATTGTCTCTTGGTTTAGGAATACTCTTACGGTTGACTGATTTTTTTCTTTTTTGATCCACAGATTCATTCTTCATTTTCTGTCTTGTTGCCTTCTTCTTCTTTTCAATGTTTTTCCGAGCGGTGAGCTCCACAGCAGATTGTTTTCTTCTAATTTGTTTTGGCTTTACCATCTGGGGTAATGGACTGATATCATTCAAAATTTTAGTGGGTGTAGAGTGGTTACTTAAAGCTTTGTCACATTTTGAAAGAGGGCATGAGACACATGGAAGAGAAGAGGGGCCTGGCTGAGCTGGCGCAACATTGTCTGATGTTAATTGAGTCGAAGTCGTAGGAAGGGAATCAGGCAGATTTGTCTTGGGAAGCTCTACAGTTTGAGCAGCATCTGAAATGGAAAACATGTAGTCTGGTATTGCATTTGGGTTAAATGGATATATGCCACATGCCTTAAATCCACTAACTGCATTTTCTACCGATGCTGCTTTTTTCCATGCTGTTCCTAGTAAATGGCCTACTCTTGATTTGGTGAGACCCTCTTTACCTTTTGACTTCATAGCAGCCTGTGTTTCTCGGTTATAATATTTTTTAAGTGGGCCAAAAAAAGACCTGTCAAGTGGCTGCAAGGCATGTGTAGTATGACTTGGCAGACATAGCAACACTACATTATTTTCATCAGCCAGCTCTAACAGTTCTACTGAATTACAGTGTGAGGCATGCCCATCCAAAATCAACAAATTAGTGCCAGGAGGTTTCTTGGAACAAAACATTTCTCTGAACCATTTCAAGAACAACTCCGAATTCATATAGGCTTTTTTTGAATTCATATAAACCTCTGAACCTGGAGGAAGCCCATCACTAAATTCTCTCTTCTTGTAAACCCCTTTGACAATGATTGTAGGCGGCAAAAACCTACCTTCTGCATTAACGCAAGCAACCACTGTGATAGTCTCCCCCTTCTCACCAGACGTCAGACTAAAAACATCTTTTGAACCTTTAGCAGCCAAAACTTTGCCCGGTTTATTGATCAGTTGAATGCCTGATTCATCTACGTTGAAGATGTTACCTGGCTTGTCAAATAAACTGTGCGTTATCGTTATTTCCTCCAACAATGCAAAATACTCGTCAACTTCCTCCCGGCACAACCCGTGCGCCCGTGCTACAGACAAGCCCTGTGATTGCCTTAAACTGATGTCTGGGTTTCGCTCCATAAATGATTGGAACCAATCATAACCAGCTTCTGCTTTTACCTTGTTGAAACGGTGGTTAACGTTAAGCCTTTCAGCAAAGTTAAATGCTAACTGACGGACTGTACGTTGGGTAGGTCCAAAACCCAATGAGGCAAGTCGTTTAATGTGTGATACCAAACGCCTTTCATTTTCAGCTCCCAAACTAGCTTGTGGACCGAGAGAAAGTTTTTTTACGTTACCAGAACTTTTTCTTCGACGTAAAGTGCTCTCTGGGATGTTGTAGTACCTCGCCGCTTCTCTTATTCTAATGTCTCCAGCCTTGATACGAGCCACTGCTTCGCAGAGATTTTCTTCTGACCACTGCCCTCTAGAATGTGTTCCAACTTTTCTTATGTATATTCTGCCCATTTCATTCCTGAAAGAACAAATATGCCATTTTGTTAAAAACTACAGCACATGAATGTGCACACTACTCTCTAAAATTTTAACTAAAGAATGGCGTGAACACGAAAACTTTGGTTTTAATATACACTTTCTTAAATGTTGACTATCACAACTTTATGCCACTTTTTTATCTGGGAAAATTTATTTACAAGAATTTTTCATGCTAAACATGTAACAATTAAACATTCGAATATATTTTTATGAGTTTTTTTACATACAATATACGAATATATGTATAATATTTAAGCCAATTTTACGATGAATGGTCAACTCGTCAAACAACAAAGCATGCGTGCTCAAATAAACAAAAAGAAAATGTTCATGGTTTAATACAATATGCGCCATCTCACCCGCAAACTGAGTGAGCCATCTGTACCAAAACTCAAGGTGAGATGGCGCAGTGAGGCACTTAGAGAACCAGGAAACCAATATGTCTGAAAACGTACATAACTATCCACTGAGGTATAAATGAACATATACGGTTGCGTTTAAGAACAAATATTAAAACCATTTCATCAATTATGATTTTAATCTCACATGACACGAAAATTCAACGCTAAAACTAAGTACTCACCAAGAAAATCCTTAGATTTCAACGAAATCGAACAGTCTGCCGCAGCTTAAACAAGCGCACATTACAACTGCGTTACGCAAGAACAATCCAAGGTACCTAGAGCTGCGATCTAGCGAGCACCGTGCCAACTACAGCCACTGCGCCGTCTCCCCCGGTGCGCCATCACACCCGGTTTTACCCTATATATATATATATATATAGGTATATGTGTAAATACTGTCCTCAAATTATTAAAACAGTCCCCTGTTAACATTTTAAAACGGCGCTGAAGTCAAATTTAATTTTGGCGCGAAGCATTTAGATCGTGAAACGGAACGCAATCGGTGTGAAGTTCGTTTGGTTGTGTAGCTAAGCGGGCAACCGCCATTTTGTTTATTGCTACTACTGCGTCAACTGGTGAACCACGCGTCTCGGCCGTTATTGAAAAAAGTCCACTGGTAAGCAATTTTTGTTTTACTATTTTAAGAGTTTTAATAACGACAATTTGTTTAAAATAATTGATCATCTAGTTTGTAGCCACATCTGTTTCGTTTATCTGAATGTTTTTAAATGATATTGTTTTATTAAGTATTCATGTAAATATGACAGTCACCTGGCCAACAGTCCCCGGTCATTTAATAGCATAGGGGACTGTTCATAGCACAGGGGACTGTTTTCTTAGGTTTTGACTATTAAACGTATCGTCTCCTTCGCAGGTATTATCTCAAAATGCCACCGAAAAAGAAGCCACCAAAACAAAAGAAGAAATACTAGAACAAAAACGTATAGCTGAGCGTTTGAGATACAAGAACTGCACAAGGAATTGGATGCGTATTATAATCACGAAAGAAACCTATTGCATCAGTACAAAGCCTTTAGGGAGTTAAAAGAAAATCTTAATAACGACACTGCAATACTTATGAACTTTTCAGAGAATTACTGTACCAAGTATAATGAAGAAATACAGGCATGTCATTTTGGAGTGTCTAGGCTTCAGCTCAGTCTTTACAGTGTAGTAGTTCACACGAAATCCTATTGTACTGTTTCGCAAAACACCGCACTTTCACCAGGTTCTAAATGGGAACAATTGGAAGCCAATTTTCAAAACTTTATCGACGCATATTACCTGCATCCATTTTATAAGCGACGGACCCGTAAACAGTATCGGAACAAAACCATGTTCCATATATTGGCTACAAGGCTTCATAGAGAGGTTCCAAATATATAAAGGATTTCCTGAACTTTTCTGAGAGTGGCCATGGAAAGGTTGCCGCAGATGGTGTTGGAGCTACGTGCAAGAGGACCGCAGATGCCATCGTTGCTGCAGGAGGTGACATTGACAGTTTGGAATCTTTTATTGAATCTGTGCAACAAATATGTCCTGCAATTACAATGTTTGCGACTGACTATGATGCAAATAATAATATGTCTAACGGTATTCAGAAAGACGCTAATAATTTGAAAAGTTTCAATGGTACCCTCAAAATACATCAGATTATAGGCCCTTTGGGATTACCGAAAGGTGCTGAGAAGCTTATAATAAAAAGTTTAAGCTGCTCTTGTGAAGAAAGGTGTCACATTTTAATCTAGGGGTTATGAACTACCAAGTGACGAAACTTCACTTAAGGACGTTTATATAGACTCACAATCCGAAAGCGAAACCAGGCTAGCCCATAACCCGCCGGATAGTAACATTATTACAGAAACTGAAATTTCACGACCCTGTGACAGTATAAATACTGATTTTGAGAATAGTGCAGGGCCCAGTACATTCAACCAACAGCAGTACAACAGTTGTGATTACGTTCTAGTCAAGTTTAACGTTAGAAACACAGAATATTGTTGTGCTGCTGTTATCACTCAAGTTCATAATGAGGAAGGCGAACTTACATTATCTTTTATGAAAATTTGTGATAATAAGGGTCGCAAGTTAAGAATGGACGAAAATGATATTTCTGATGTCAGTTTTGACCAAATTTTTCAGAAGTTACCAGATCTAGATCTACGTCTGAAAGGGAGAACATTATTTTATTATGTTCCTGTATCTGTACCAGTCTTAGAGAAAAATAAGTAGATTTAGATATTTTTCACTAAAGTACAACGTTAAGACTGATTTGTTTGTAAGGGGCTGTACAAGGAATGTTAAGAATCTTAGTTACTTCAAAAGTACAAATGTTTCAAATTATTATGTCAACATAAAATATCGGTTTTGATAATTAATTAGCAGTAGTAATGTTTTTTTCTGTTCGCAGGACACTATATTTTCATTATTATAAAGACTGACTTTAGTGTCATACAATTTAGTCTTAAAAATACTGTTAAACTAAGAAATTGATTTTGTTAAGTTCAATGAAACTGTTATTAGGCATAAGAAAAGTCACTATAATAAGCTCAATTTGTTTTAATACTCTTGATTTGTTTCAAAAAGTTAAATATTTTAAGAATGGTAAAGAAAATTAGATACTTAAAATACATTAAATATTTACAATTAAATAATTAAAATTAAATACTTAAGTACTTAAAAGTACTAATTGTTTTTGTACATAAAACATTCCCTTGGATGGATACAACAGTCCCCTGTCACGGCTATGCAAATAAACAACAGTTTAAAAAAATTAAAAACACGCTTTTTATAGAAATCCGAACTAAAAAAGAAAATAAATTTAATAAATTTTAATTCAGAATAAGGTTTAAAATTTTGATAAATATAAATTAATAATAACGTAAATAAGAAAATATATCTATTTTATTTTTAAAAAAGCGCGGGGTGCATGGTGTCAATAGTTATATACATTACACACCTAGGACAGTAAAGTAAGAAATGTCTCAAATCACAGGTAATTGTTGGCCGAGGTGAAACCGAGGTCAACAAACATGTGATCTGTGGCTTTCTTATTTGCTGCCCATGGTGGGTATACTATTTTTCTCCTCGACGCAGACGGAAAGCGGCAACATCGTTTAGCGCAGCGGGGATAAAGTTGACGCTTTACGCCCGGAGGGGAGAAAAATATTTTATTGACAGATATGAGTAGGATTATCATTTGGATAATATCTTAAAAAGCACCCCACACTTTTTTAAATAAGATATATTTTTTCTTAATTACACTATTTTAATTCATATTTATCAAAAATTTTAACACTATTCTTAATTTAAATTTATGGAAATTTACTTTCTATTTTTATTTCGGTTTTCTATAAAAAGCGTGCTTTTAAGTTTTTTAAACTATTATTTATTTTCTATTTTTTAGTTCGGCTAGCTACAAATGCGTCTTTTTATTTATTTTAAACTATTATTTATTATACTATGATTTATTTGTTAAAGGTTTCTTAGGCTCTCTCTCCGGACTTTTGAGACCATGGAGTATAGTCTCTATACTCGGGACTAAAAAAAGTCGATACATTCGTAATATATATTACCAGTCTTCATGTTTTGCTATCCTGCCGATCCTGACCAGTATCCTGCACGGATTTATGAAATTATTGCATTGTCATCGGTTATTGATAAGTCTACAAAATTTCTAATTAATCCGACGTTTTAAAGTGAATAAAAAGGATATGTAAGAAAATCATTAATTCTGACGATCCTAATTAAGATAATGAGATGATCTTATCAAATTATTTTAATTGTCATCGGTCCTCCACAAGTCTAAAAAGTTAAAGTGAAATCTGACCGTTTGAAGTGGGTCAAAATCAAGTCCAAGTATCTGTGAGAAAATCATTAATCCTGACGATCCTTATTAGGATAATGAGATTATCTTATTAAAATATTGTATTGGCAACGGTCCTCGATAAGTTTACTAAGTTTAAATTAAATCTGACCGTTTGAAGTGAGTTAATATCTAGTCCAAGGATTTGTGAGAAAATCATTAATCCTGACGATCATAATTCGGAAAAAGAGATAATATTATCAAATTAGTGTATTGTCATCAGTCCTCGATCAATCTACAAAGTTTGAACAAAATCTGGCCGTTTAAAGTGGTTCAAAATCGCGCTCAAAGGAGTCGGTTACAAACATACAAACATACAAACAAACAAACAAACAGACAGGTGAAGCTAATAAAAAGCGTGTAAAAAAAAGCAACCCACCCTTTTTTAATTAAATTTTTTTTAATATATTTACACTATTGTTAATTTATATTTATTAAAATTTTTACACAATTCTTAATTCAAATTTATTATTTTTTTCTATTTTTTAGTTTGGTTTTCTTTAAAAGCATTTTTTTTTTAATTATTGCATGTTATGTTGATTTAAAATGCTCTTGGTATTGAAAAATTTGTTAATATAAGATAAACAGGTTTAAGACAATGATTAGAAATTATTATTAGAATCGATTCCTGCCTTATCGACTATAGATGAAATTTATATAAAATAATAAATTTCATTTCGAAAATTGAAAAATGGAATAATCTTTCCACTACACACTTATCGCTGCCTAGCAGCCACGGTACGTCTTATCTCTGCGAGAATCTCAACATGACTGCCAATTTGTCCGGTCTCAAGCGTGTAAAAAAGCATACAGGTGAAGCTTATAATAATATAAAAAGCATGTATAAAATCATTATTCTTGACGATCCTTTTCAGGATAATGACTTTTTTCCAATCATTTTCAATTGATCATTCTCTAAAAGTTAATAACTAAGACATGCAAAATATACACAAAACTTTGTAACTTAAAAGTGTAAGTATAAATATTTTTATCATAGTGACATAAATGCATAAACGTTTTCTAAAGAGATACCAATATTTTCAAATATGTTTTATAAAAATTGCGGTGTCAAACTGAACCTTGAGAAATCATTCATCACTTATAACAAGAAATAAACTGCACAATGTTATTGACTTGGTTATAGTAGCTCGAGAAAACACGGCTGCCATCTCTCGGTAAATAAAATTAACAATTCTCAATATCGATTTTTCAGTCGACTGCCTGTTTCCAGAGAGAGGAGATATTCCATTCGAGATAATTTTTCGGTCTAGTGCCTTTCGGTCTTGTGCCTTTCGGTCTTGTGCCTTTCGGTCTTGTGCCTTTCGGTCTTGTGCCTTTCGGTGTTGTGCCTTTTCGGTCTAGTGCCTTTCGGTGTAGTGCCTGACGCCAGAGTTAAGATATATTCCTAGCTAGAGAAATATTCCATTTTTCGGTCTTGTGCCTTTCGGTCTTGTGCCTTTCGGTCTTGTGCCTTTCGGTCTTGTGACTTTCGGTCTTGTGCCTTTCGGTCTAGTAATTTTCGGTCTACTGCCGCGTCCCCATCTGCTAGCGTATAATATGTACGCGGAATTTCAAGAATCATATTACAGCCGTCAATCATCACCACTTCTCGATCCGGAGAAATTTCAAGCTATGGCTCCTCTCTTTGTGTTTGATGTGTCTAAACGGAATGATAAGATTATTGGAGGAGTCTTGAATTGTAGAATAGAAATTACCACAATGAGAAATATTCCCATTGGCACTCAAGCATTCTCACTAATTCTGCACGATCGATTGGTTTCTTATAACCCAAGAGAAAAATATATTAAAATTTTAATGTAATGTAAGTGATAGTGCAGTCTTCCCTGTGATGTCATGCTGTATGCCAACCTCCAGGACTGCTACTCTCAACACGGTTTCGCCTTAAAAGAGATAAGCCTTGATAATGACGAAGGAGAGATAATTAAGAGAACATTTCAGCCACCATAATCGTGGAAATACCTCCACAGAAATTACCAGAAAACAAATTCTTGGGCAATTCCACGGCATCCATTGGGATGATGGTCTGTTTTCGTGTACTTCGTTGTAAAACATCCTGACAGGACATATTAGCAGAACTGTAATTGTGGCAGGCGTATAGCATAAAAGTTGGCTTGCAAAGTTGTGGAAAAAAACATGTTAATATTAAGGATGCGCAGACTGAGCTCGGATGTCCATCACTGATAGAATTGAATACAATGTATACGCAAGATAATAGCCATGCACCGCCCGTTTCCTCACGTCATAATGCCGCTCAGGGCTTGGGCGTTGGAGCATTGCCAAGCGACGCCAGACCCTGGTGGGTCCTCCGGTGTTATAAATGGAAAGTGTCGCTCATAGGGAGCATAGTCACTCTCCAAGCCACTCTTCAAGCCAGATGCAGTTTAATCTGGCCAAGCTGTATCGGGATGTGTTGCCGGCTACGGTAGAGTAAGTTTCGAGACGGCGCATAGTCGCCAGTGATTGCATGTGTGCACATTGTTGGGACACCTGGTTCGCGACGATGCAGGAGAATATCACCTAGAGCTGCCTTGCACTCAGCAAAACTGTAGTGTAGGCCTCCTACGGCCGGACACACACCTCCCATGCTCCCCAGCAGCTCTGCTCATCGAGGCCGCAGCAGAGGTCGTACAGGTGTTGCCCGGTCAGGAGAACGGTTTTGTTGAGTGCCAGCTGTGTCGTCCCAATGGCATGGTGCTTGCCTAAAGTGAATCATGCGACTCATTCACTCATGCAATATTCCCCGATGGGGGCAACCACTCGTGGAGTGTACCATGTAACACAACCATCTGCGACTTGCATACCGTGGACGACTCCGATGAGGACTCCGACGAGGAGGACCCCGAGGATGCCGATGAGGATGCCGACGAGGTTGCCCACCTGTGGTGCCGCCGTCGCGGCTAAACATCAACCGCCAGCCGCCAGCCGCCAGCAGCCAGCTGCCACCCGCCAGCTGCCACCCGCCAGCCTTCGCGGTAACAGCTCCGGTGAGTGACGTCCGCCATGTTTCCACCCATCTGGGGTATCCCGCAGGCTTAAGACTTGCTTCCGGTGAACATCTGGACATTCCCATGCCACTGTTCGAGGATGTTCGTTATTTAGATACTAACCCAGAACATTTTTCAGATTATGGTTTTAGTGATAATCAAAGCATCCGGAACTTCTATGATATTCCTATTTCTTTAGCTTCGCGCCGATGGCGAGAAAAAGCGAAGAAACACAGAATATCAGATTCTAGGTTAACTGACACTTTACCACAGATAATGAACGACTTTCAAGAAACTAGATACCTTTACGTGCATTCTATCCTGCACTGTGTCAAAAACCGTGTTTGATTTTATGACATTGAGAAGGATTGCGAACATCTGCCTGTATACTTTTAATCGTGACATGATAATATCCATTATCGCATGTGCTGGGATAAATCATTCCCATATACTAGCATGAGACTGTTAACATCATTTCACTGTGAAGATAAGAACTGTTACATGCACTTATGCCATCCGCTGGCTAAACATCCAACAACTATTGATGAACTCAGGATATCTAGGGTTAAAAATGATGAAACATTTAGAGCGCTGTACCGGAACCGATCATTGTCGGAAGAATTCTTGCGATGTTTTGTTGGGAGATGATGACAACCTGGACACGCCATGTGTAGGTCACCTATGTCCGATTTACTGTGCAAAATTAATAAAAGAGTCAAACTTTTCAGTGTACAAAGCATTACCTCTTGTGACATATGTCTGCTTCAAGCTATCGACGAAACGTAAACTATTCTAAAAAAGCATTAACTGTTGTAAGTCAGCGTGTGAGTCAGCATGTTGTAACACTCTTATGTGTTGTCACACCCTCTGTGAATACATGGCAAGTTTATTTATTGAATTCATACATATAATTGCTAAAAGACATTCAGAGTCTCAGCTTAGTGTGGACTGAGCCTCGGTCGAGTAAACATGTCGTCTAATTCAGGTAACCAGTATGAAAACCTGTCTCATGTTTTATCTATTGTGGTTTATTCAATCTGGAATAATGGTATCCTGAAGAACTATGTTGAGAGTTGTAACGGTCACTTTCACACTGCTCAGATTATAAACCCGGACACTAATGATCTACCCCTGGAAGTTATTCAGTGCAATTTGTACGGGCGATGTGCAGTTAATTACATGCGAAAAGTCACCCCATTACCTTGCAGTATCGTCGAAGTATACAATCACGCCTTGAAATTGCAAGAACTGCATTCACCCGACTGTGCATCAGCAATCATCGAGCCTGCGAAACCAGTACGCATGAAATGTCAGCAGAGAGACCCCGAAACATATGCACCGCGCAAGACTCGAGCCCGATACCTCAGCCATCTGGTACCCGTCAGTCAAGATGGTGATCACAATGTTCAGCAGAACCAGTACGAAAGAGACCTAAACAATGCCAAAATAGCCCTACATACTGTATTCATCGAAATGTTAAACAAACTGTAAGTCTTATTATACTTGTGTTAATTCCACGTAACTTTTTTTATTTAATATGTCGTTTGTGAAAAAAATCTTCATATATAATATTTATTTCTTATTTAAAACACATGTAAGTTTGGTCTAGTATCACAGTATTCTATGGAAATATAAATGTGTAATTATTTTTTTTGTGTGTATTTGATTTTTGTGGATACTGAGTAAAGAGTAAGATTTTTTTTTCATTAGTGTTTAACATAAATGTGTGTTATATCTTATTACTTGTGTTAATTTCATGTAACTTTTTTTCATTTAATATGTCATTTGTGAAAAAAGTGTTCATTAATAATATTTATTTCTAATTTAAAACATACATAAGTGTGGTCTAGTATCACAGCATTCTATGTAAATATATATGTGTAATTATTTTTTGTGTGTATTTGATTTCTTTATTAACTAATTTTTGTATGAGGGGTGGTTTGAAGAGTGACTGTCAAATAAAACTGTATATAATCGATTTTTTATATATTATTTGAAAACTAACCTGATCACTGAGTTTGTATTAAAACTGTAAAGTGCTGAGATGCACGTTCTGGGGTAACATCCATCTGGAGGGGTGGTAAGTTGTAAAAATAACCAGACGCGATGCGCTGCAGTGAGAATGCCTTCAGTGTACAAATAAAAATAATACACTGGCAGACATTTTTAAAATGTGTTTTGATATATACGGGGCACAAACTGTGAACCAACACAGTCTCTGATCAGTCGCCTGGCTGCTTCCACCTGATCTGCCTACACTGCCTGCGCCTGACGTGTTTTCCAGCTAAGGTAAGATAATGTAACTGTAAATATATTTACTAATCTATTTGTAATGTTAGGATATTATTATTATTTTGAATGGAAATATACGTTTTTTTCTTTTAATATGAAAATAATATTATACTTAACCTTTATAAAACTTTTTTCACATCTTAGTAACAAAGTGTTTCGTGTCAACTCTTATTAATTTCTTATGTATTTACCATCTATAATTTATTATTTTATTAACGTCTCCTATTCATTACATAAATATTTTTTTTAGAAAATATTGCGATCTAGAGATATTCTCGTTTACTTTTTTTTTAATATCTTCGAAACAGATGGGAGAGAGCAATAATTCAGTGTTGGCGCAGGGGTCCGACGTCTTGCCTCGCCATGGGGGTGTTACCTTGAGCACTGCATTTGCTAACAAGATAGTGGACTTTCGAATTGGAAATGACATTGACAATGTGGATCTGGACTTGGACCGGTTTCTACAGATATGTAGGGTTCCCTTTCTGAACTTAACTAACGACTTAAATCACCCCTTTAAAGTTTACGTATCTCTCTCGGCTTCATTTGTTAAGGAATCTGCGGAGGGAAACGAGAGTAAAACTTTTCATTTCACGACTCACTCAACTGCGGTACTGCACTCTGATTAGGTAGGGGAAATCTACGATTCAACATTCATTCCGGAAATCAATAAACGCGTTAGTGATTTCGCAGCGTGTGGCAGTGGCTGGGCTCTAAAAAGATTGATTAACATGGATGTACATATTTCAAGCTGTAGAGTTTCCACGGTTGGTGCAGTGCACACGAAATTGCCGGCGTTTTTGTCTAATAGGAAATCTTGTGTTAACATTGAGTGTCCCGAGCAGCATTGTTTCCTGTATGCCATCATGGCAGGTGTGTCGACGGTGGAAGGAAAAGTTACTCGAGCCACTTTGTATCCAAATCCACTCGTGTATTTTAATACGAATGGCTTGACGTTTCCCTCCACTCTGCATCAGATTAAAACATTTGAGAGGAACAATGATATTTCCATGAATGTTTATGCTATAGTAGATTCTAAGGGGAATATCGTTGACGAATGTTTTAGTGGCAAATCTGAATCCTCGATCCAGCCTGTTCGCGTATCCTCTGAGCGAAGAGAGAGACATGTTAATATTTTGGCGATTCGTTCGAGTGGTGCGAAAAAGCACCTACATTTTGTTTACATAAAATCAATGTCCAGATTATTGCATTCTCAACTGTCCCAGACACATCATAAGAAATTGATTTGCGAGCGCTGTCTTCAGTATTTTACAAGCGAAGACAGATTAAATTCACACACTGTTCTCTGCAGCCAGCATCAAGCAGTGCGGTCATGTTTCCCTACAGAAGAGAACAAGTATTTAAATTTACAAACATTGCAAAACAGGACCGCCTCGGCTTTATTGCATACTGTGACACTGAGTGTTACCTTAAGCCTTTCTCCACCTGTTTGCCCAGTGACGAGTATTCTAGCACCACACGGGTAAACAAACACATGCCTTATGCATGTAGCATTTTGTTAGTGTGTGGGTACGATAGCTCTTTGACCAAGTATGTGCAATTCGAGGGTGATAATTGTATTGCTGAAATGGTCGCACAATTTGTTTCAATGTCAAAGTGGGTTTGCGATATTTATTCAAAGACCATAGCTGTTAAGACACCGACTCCGGCCGTCTCTGCAAGGCTTGCGAGTCAAACACATTGCCATATCTGTCAGAAGATTCTGGCTGGGAAGATGGTGCTTGATCACTGTCGCCTGTCAGGTGAAATACATGGTTATGCCCATTCTAAATGCAACCTGGCTTTCAGGATGCAAAAGAATCAACTCGTCGTGGTTTTTCATTATTTGCAAAATTACGATGCCCACTTTTTAATGAAACATTTAGTTTCGAGGCGGATTGCACAGCCAGACGGTTCCTTTGTTGTGGAGAACCCCGGCGAGGTTAAAGTCCTTAGAGTTACAATGGAGAGATATAAATGTATTACCAAATACATACCCATTTCAGGTAATGTTCAAGGAGGCATGTGCACTGTGTGTCTTAGGTTCATAGATTCACTTAACTTTTTTAATTCATCTCTGGAAACTCTCGCTGGCAATCTTGCGCCAGATAAATTAAAAGTCACCTGTTCAATATTTTCAGACGATGCACAGTTTCACTTAGCTACACCTAAAAGTGTCTTCCCTTATGGTTTTGTTAAATCTAGTGAAGACCTGCAGACCATATCGCTACCTGGAAGAGAAGAGTTCCATAATGTAATGAGTGGCATGGACATGAGTGATCTGGACTATGCTCACTCTCAAACGGCTTGGGACATCATCCATTGTGCCACATTGAAAGAGTACACGCTTAGTTATTTTAAGGTGGATACTTGTTTGCTGGCCGACATATTTGAGACATTTCGTTTGGTTTGTTTGCAGTATTATTCATTAGATCCTGCCCATTAATTACCGCTCCCTCGCTCGCATGGGATGCACTTCTCATTAAAACTGGTGCGAGTCTTGAGCTGATAACTGACCCGGATATATACCTTTTTCTAGAGTCAGCCGTTCATGGAGGTATAACCAACATAAGTCTATGTCACGCGAAAGCCAATAATTTTTACATGTCCACTCATGACCCGAACCTTCCATCTTATTACATCTGCTATTTCGATGTAAACACTTTGTATGCTCACACAATGTTAGATAAACTTCCTGTGGGTAAATTTGAGTTGGTTCCCAGAGATGAGTATGCGAGTTGGGATTTCAATGTCATTGACATAGATGGCAATACGTCATATTTCATGGAAGTGGATTTGACCTTTCCCGATGATTGTCACGACCGCCTATCAGATCTGCCTCTGGCCCCTGTGAATGGCGTACCGCCAAACGGGCATATGAGTAAATTATTGTTAACTCTCGTGCCACATAATAATTATGTTGTCCATGCTAAAACACTGCAGCACTACGTTCAGTATGGGGCGGTCATCGGCCATGTTTACCGCGTGCTGTGGTTTAGCAGGCAGCCTGTATGAAGGAATACATATCCTTTAATGCTGAGCATCGTGCCCAAGCTGCGAACCCCTTGGAGAAAAGGTTTTTTAATTACTTTCGAACTCTGTGTATGGTAAGTGTTTACAGACTACACGAAAATATAGAGATATACGCATCGCTTCATGGTACAATTCTGTTAATGGGGCAGCTGAGCTGATTTGTCGTCCGACATTGAAGACTCGGCAAATCATCGATGAAAATTTAGTGTTCATAGAGTTGCAGAAAGGTTCAATTACCTTCGATAAACCTTTGTACACGGGCAATTTTAGATTTGTCAAAATTGGTTTAATACAATTTTCATTATAACTATATACAAAAAAAAAATCCCTCCACAGTCTCTGCATATCTTGAACTCGGACACTGATCCGTTGATTTAACACATTCAGTGTGATAACATTTATGATTCAATTCGCCCCGACTTAGCTTCACATTTCGACACATCAAATAATGTGCCAGATAAGCTAGGAAGCACAATAAAGAGATGTCTTGAGTAACACAACATAATGATCAACACTTCCCCTTAGTCAACAAGGGCGTAACAGGGGTGATGAAAGATGAAGCCAGTGGCAAGATCATCAAGGAATACGTGGGTCTTCGCCCGAAACTCTACACATACAAGATAGAGGATGGTTCTTGTATGCGTAAAGCGAAAGGAGTTAAGGCCAACATAATCCAATCACTTCTGTTCCCTCAATTCCTGGATTGCTTGCTTAAAAATTCCCGGATTCTAGGCAGTCAATTCCATTTCTGTTCGTGAGGCCACACCATGTTTACGGAGCGAGTGAACAAGGTAGCACTGACTTCAGGAGATGATAAGTGTTGGCTTTCTTAGGATGGTGTCAGCACATTACCTTGGGGGCATAAAGATCTGTGTCCTTCTCAAACTCGTGCCTCACCCGATCCCCCCTAATAATTGTACATACTTCCATTTTCCTCTGATTACGTTCACCAGTGAGACAAACACTGCTGAGGTAACCTCCGAGCAGTGGTTGAAGGAACACAACAGCGCTCACCACTCCTCCCCTGCTCGGAGGGCTTCAAGTGTATCTGTGTGAGTGGGGGGGGGGAGGGGTTGAAGGCACACAACAGCGCTTCTTCCGCCTCCCCCACAAAAAAAAATCCCGAGGGGTGTGTTCACCTCCCCTGTGCCGCGCCATGTCATGCAAACTGACCATTTCCATTATGCATGTGGAAAGAAAAACCACCGGTATGTTAAAGAAAAGGTGTAGAGATGTTTGCAAAAGATTCCGTTACCATGATAGCTTGCATCTCCAATTATATTCATTTACATGCTATCCTGATTTAAAGTAACATAAAAATTACTAGCTTGTTTCAAGTTGCCTTGATAGCATCTCAAAGTATATTAATTTACATGCTATCCTGATTTAAAGTAACGTAAAAAATTACTAACTTGTTTCTTTTTTATATAATATATAAATTGTCCTCTTAATAGGATGCCTGGAAATTGTGTGACGTTCTACAGGTCTCCCCGCCCTTATGGAGAGGGTCCCATCCGCATTGGCAACTTCTTTCTTTGAGGAGAGGACGGGGAGGGGGAGAGTATTCCACCCGAAATTGCGGCGGCCTTCTTCGACGAAGAACTACAGGAGGGGCCGTCGTCTCCCCCTCCTCCGCCGGCCTCTGCTTTGCCGCTGCTGTTAGTTGCCAGCCCCTCTGGGACATGTCCCTGGGGTTGGACCGCTAACGGCTGACGAATCCAGGGGGTACTGGTTACCTGCTTCGCAGCAGCAGGTGCCAACTCTGCCTAGCAGCAAGGTTGTGGCCCTGCTGATTAAAATGGACACCCAGAGGGGTGGGAATAATTTATGTAAAAAAAATTAAAAATCTTTTTTTTAACTAATATTGATGTGTTGACTACATTATTTGATGATCCAAATCTGGTGTAAGTTATGTTTGTCTGGAAAAAACACATAATATTTAATCTGATTTGTAGCAATACGCTACTTGTAAGATATATTAAAACTGACATGAGAAATATACATACATTATTTTTATTATTTTTAAAAGAAACATTACGTAAACGAGACTATCGCAAAAGAAGAAAATATTATTACAAGTTACTTTTGCCTGGTAATAATCAAATGACAGGTACAGGTAACTCTATTAATAACACACACACACAACTTCCTACCACTTAAATAGAGTAAAAAAAAATTTGTTACACATAATATTTTATTTTTAAATTGAAATATTATTTTATAATGCAAATACACGTAATATTTAAACGGGTTAATAAATATTTTAACTTAGGAGAAATTACATTTGTATACAGGTACACATAATATTGTAAGTGTGGAAAAAGTATTTTAACGTGAGGTAAATCTAAATAATATTAATTGAAGGCTTTGCTAACGGGCTCCGAGCGCTGCTGGCTAGCGGTCCCTACGCAGGAGGCCATCTGGGTTATTATTAAAACAGGAGGGGCCGCTATCACCACGTGTGTGCAAGGCTCGCGACACAGCGAGAGCTCTCTTGGATAACCTACACAGCATTGGCAATATAAAAATTTAATATAATGACTATAAGAGAGAATACTCTCTATATATGCACAATACATTCCTTTATAAAAATTCTTTTAGTAATGAATAATGACAACTGTGTGTGATGTAATAAGAATATTTCTAATAAAATGGGTGATATATTATAAATAATATTACTTTTTTAGTAATTGCCACTGTATCTTTAAATACTGGAATAACAATAGAAATATATCACTACAAGAGAACATATGTCTTTAACACATAAAAAAATGATGTATGAATTCGCTGTCTAGTACTACATATACCAAAATTAATTTATTAAGACATAAATATTGCTATAAACATAGGTAAAGCCTATAGCATTTTTTCATTATAGTGGTATCCAAGATGGCAGACATGATACATAACAAATTAAGCATAATATGACTATACTGGTCTAGTACTATAAAAATAAACATGGCTGCCCTCTTGTGTGTATTTTGAATTTGGCACCTAGTACTAAAAAAATTAATATGGCTGCCCTCTAATGTGTGTTTTGAATTTGGTGCCTACTACTATAGTCATAGAATAGTTCCTGCCGAAATATTTTATTTATATTTAAACTTGAAAAACAATGTCTATAGCCTGGTATGCTCTGCTACAATATGGTGGTCTGGTATGCTGTGCTACAAGATGGCGGCTTACAGCAATCGATTGTCATATATAAAATCAATTTATTTTCAAAGTTGGCTGTTCTGGATACTTCCTAGCAGCAGAAATTTATTTTTTTTTCCCCAGATTTGTCGAAAAAAGATGCCGGCCGCCTAGCAGCAGACAATATATTTTAATTTCGCACCTAGTACTTTGAAAAAAATTAACTTGGTGGCCGCCTAGCAGCCGACACTATATTTTTAATTTCCCGCCTAGAAGCCAATGCGGCTTGTTTAAATTTCCCAACTAGTACTTTAAAAAAAATTAAGATGGCGGCCACCTAGCAGCCGACACTAAATTTTAAATTTCCCGCCTAGCACTTTTAAAAAAATTAACATGGGGACTACATATGTTTTTATAACTTCCACAACACAAAAAAAAATTATAAGGATATTTGCATCTTAAATTATTATTTCCAACTGGTCTTGTGGTCGTGTGTTTAGCAGTGCTGACTACCAATCCAAAGGTTGACGGATAGAATCCCTGCCGCTGTGGTACCTCCTATTTTTACTTGTAAAAGTAAATGCAGCGCTAGACACTAGTGCTCCCTAGCTTCCTAAATTAGAACCAAGATGCCGTTGCCCGAGCATACAACGTTCCACGTGATGTCAACAACCACCTGAGGATTCCCAACACGTGGCTCCGGGCCACGCCCCACCTGGCCACATGATGCCACACCTACCTGCTGCCTCACCCACCCAGGCAAGTGGTGCAGTGGCGTAGCCAGGATTTGTATATGGGGGGTGTTAAGAAGCATGGCCCCACGGTATTAAAGCGGGGGGTCCGGGGGTCCTCCCCCAGGAAAATTTGGATTTTAAGGTGTAAAATAGTGCTATTTTAGCAGTTTTCGGTTCTTAAAAATTTAAATATTGTAATGGTAAAATGTTTACTAATTTTAATATGAAATTTGTTTGAGTGTTGAATAAGAAATTAATTAAAGATTTGGAGCTAAGGGGGGGGGGTTTGAACCCCTAACCCCCACCCCCTGGCTATGCCCCTGACGTGGTGCCACGCCCACCTGTTGGAGTGCCACACACACCTGTTTGATTGTTTACTGTGCCCCAGAACCAGCTCGCTCCCCGTACTATTTAGATTATGGTTTTGTTAAATTATCTTTAGAATTTTTAACTGAGGGGAATAGTTTGGTACGTGGTGGGGACACCGGTAGAGGAGAAGGCGGCAGGGGAGAGGTAGAAATGACGCAGCATATTTGCAGACTGGCATGCTTGCACATTTGCATACTTGACACTTGCATGCATTCACATGTACATACCTGCGCAATAACATAATTTAGCGCTCGCATACTTGTATATTTTTTTATCTGCTATGTCAGCCAAAGAGAATCATGATTTCTATACCTAATAATATAATAGTAAAAAGTTTCACTTATGTCGCGCATGGACTCCACGCATAACACTTTTATATATAGGTACTTAATAAAATTCGAATAAATTATGTTTACATTATAAAATAAGTAGGAGACTACAAATTTATTGTAAAATATGTTACGTGTTGCATGTGTGTCGGTAAGAAAGGGCTGGTGCAGGGCCCTGCTGGGCTCAGGCACTGGGTCACCCCTATTTCCCATCCCTATTTCATTGCCTAGTCACTTTCAACTTGTTGCTTGGTGTATTAGCATAGTGCTAAATACATTTCATAGTCTTTAGCTTAGCATGTTTAATATTTTCCTAAAAGTTGTTGTGGTGGTTGTTTCACTTTATCATCACAACTGCGGAAAAAGTTCATTCTCTTCATGACTTTGGGATACTCAAGTCATTTTATATAGATTTCAAAGTAATACTACCTACCTATTGTAGCCGTTGCCATGGTGCGACTTCCGAAAAACGTTTAGTTTTTCGTTTCATGGTCCATAGACCCAAACCATCGTCAATTAAAAAGTTATATATATATATATATATATATATATATATATATATATATATATATTAATCTCACAATTTTGTATACATGATAACTGCCGCAAATTTTTCACAAATCACTTCCAAACTGATACATAAAATCTAGTAGTGAAAAAATATCGGTCCAGTTCGTTAATAGGCAATATCCGACCAAAGGGGTAGAAAGAGGGAAGGGTTTTTGAGAAACAGAAAAATCGTTGTAACTCCCATAATATGGAAATATCCGTTTGAACGTATTATAATCCGTAGGAGTAATACCAAAAACTTTTGTCTGAATAAATTTGATTACGATCATCCATAACTCCAAGGGGTTGAAAAAAAAAGGGTTGGAAGGCAAAAAAAAAATTATATTTCCCTTCGTAGGTACAAAATCGAATGCGTACAAATTGTGTGTTAATTTTATAATTTTTATCTAAAACTTATATCTGAAACAATGTTTGATTAGACGAACCATTACTGCAATCATTTGAAAAAATGAGGGGTAGAATTTAAAAAAATCATAACGCCCTTAGTAGGTACACTATCAAATCTGTTCAAATTGTTTTGTAAATCTTATAATTTTTATCTAAAAACTTTTGTCGGAAACAAAAAATTTTATAAGATGAACCATTATTGCAGGGGGTTGAATATAAAGTGGTAGTATTTAAAAATATATATTTTTTAAGTACCTTGCACACTAATTAATTAAATCAGTTCTATTTTATTGTAAAACTTTAAATTATTATCTATAACAATCGCCCGAAATATTTTTTATACGAGCAACCATTACTGCAAGGGCTGGAATAAACAGGAGTCCAATGACAAAAAAATATATAACTTCTCTTGTATAGGCACACCATAAAATTCGTTCTAATTGTTTGTAAATATTTTTTTTATCTAAAACTTTGATCTGAAACAGTTTTTAATTAGACCAAACATTATTTCAGAAGTTGAAAAAAATGAGAGGTAGAATTAAAAAATCTCAAATTTACATTGATGTTAAAAGAGTGGTAGGCTTTCAATATTTGGTCTTGACAGTGATGATGTAGATGGAACCACATATTTAAATATTCTGCTTTCAACTACCTTGTGGCTATAATTTACAATAAGTTATTTTATTACCCATTGAAGAAAACTGTTGGAGAATGAATTATCGTCTATTTGACCTATGAGAAAACATAGCGGTTTTATTGTTATGTTATTGACTAGACTGGCGACCATCTTTTTTTTTTTTTTTTTTGTGGGACAGTAAACGTGTTTTGTAAGCTCTGCCGACTTTTATTTATCCGATATTCTAACAAAGGTTATGGGCCCAAATACGAATTGAAATGAAAAATAGTCGATATAGCTGTATACTTGTTCTAGTGTGTCGGAAGGTCGTGAGCGCAACCAATTAGAAAAAATGTACAAGTGTTAGGGCACGGGAATTGGCCAACACAATGGCTGCATCGTTTATTTCATCCATCGAAAAGTTAAAGGGTCGTGAAAACTATGCAACATGGAAGTTTCAAGTGCGTGCATTATTGATATTAAGTGATGAATGGGATGTTGTTACAGGCGACACTAAGATAGAAGATGCTCCGGATAAGGATAGAAATGCATTATCCAAGATTTCGTTGTTAGTAGAAGCTAACCTTATCCACCATGTTGAAAAATGTTTCACTGCGAAATCGGCGTGGGATACTATTCAAACACTATTTTTTGAAGACTCCGGACTAACAAGAAAAGTTGGATTTTTAAGACAGTTGATCCTGACCCGTTTGGACGATTGTAAAAACGTAGAAGAATATGTGGATAAAATCCTTTCCACTTAACAGCGTTTACGTGAAATCAATTTCGAAGTGACTGAAGAATGGATCGGCACATTACTTTTGGCGGGGCTCCCAGACGAATATAGGTCGATGATGATGGGATTAGAAGCTTCAGGAATAAAAATCACTGCAGATGCGATCAATATAAAATTGTTGCAGGATGTACAAACAAAACCAGATCACAAGATGTCGGACAAGGACACAGCACTGTATAGTGGAAGCTACAAAAACCATGGAGTTAGACAAATTCCCGAATCGTCAAACGCGAACACAGCGATGTACCGTCGTGGCTACAGTAATGTCAGAGGTAAACCAAGCACAGCCAAGAAATTCCTGAGGTGTTTTAATTGTAACCAACCTGGACATTTTGCCTCAAATTTTCCAGCTGAGGTGTCAACAGGCGACATATGTGATAAGAGGGAACCCCGCACTACATGTTACGATAGTCGAAATACCAATGCTTTCTTGGCATGTGCGTCCTCAGATAAAAATCTTGAATACGAGTCTGACTGGTACCTAGACTCTTGTTTATCTGTTCACCTAACAAATGAAAAATTACTTGGCCCAGATGCAGTACCTGAAACTATCAGAATTGTCACAGCAAACAATAAGGTTATCTCCACCAAATCAATGGGAGATGTGAATATTGAGCTTTCAGTGGGTGATGCTGCACATAGTGTGATGGCATTTGATG
This sequence comes from Bacillus rossius redtenbacheri, assembly GCF_032445375.1. Classification (NCBI taxonomy): domain Eukaryota; kingdom Metazoa; phylum Arthropoda; class Insecta; order Phasmatodea; family Bacillidae; genus Bacillus; species Bacillus rossius. Next base: position 277,003,217 of record NC_086330.1, on the reverse strand, counting down.
TACATTATACACCAGATTTAGCAGTGAATCTTTTGTCAGAAAGCAAAATTGCAAATAAAGGTAACACCGTTGTCTTCGACGAAAAAAGTGGAAGAATTTTCAATGCTGGTGGCGAACTCGTGGCTTCAGCAACCCAACACAATGGTATTTACAAACTGGACACTGTGAAAACTGATGTGCAACCTGCATATAGCGTGACTGTTGTTGATGACCTGTGGCACCGTAGACTAGGCCATCTAAATCGAAGAGACATGAAATTGCTGATAAACGTGTCAACAGGTGCAGAGTCTTTACAAGTAAGTAGTAATCCTTGTGAAGTATGCCTTAAGGGAAAACAGACTCGCATGCCGTTTAAATCAAGCGATTACAGAACAAAATCGCACTTGGAACTAGTGCACACTGACCTTTGTGGACCTATGGAAACTACTTCTATTGGAGGCAGAAAATATTTCCTTATTTTCATTGATGATTTCTCACGTTATGTATTTGTGTATTTTCTGCAAACCAAAGATCAAGTGTATGACACATTCAAAGAATTTTGTATGCTTGTTGAAAATCAAGCAGGAAAGAGAATTAAAGATTTACGCTCTGACAATGGTACAGAATATGTAAACAAACAGTTAACCAGTTTCTTCATTTCGAAGGGCATAAGACATCAGCGAACGGTTAGTTTTTCACCATCACAAAATGGAGTCAGCGAACGTGCTAACAGAAAAATTGTCGAAAAGGCAAAATGCATGCTTCAAGATGCAAGCTTGCCAAAATCTTATGGGCGGAGGCAGTCTCACAGCTGTGTACCTAAACAATAGGAGTCCGACGAAAGCAAATGAAGGCAAGACCCCATACGAAATTTTGTATTCAAGGGAACCCAAATTAAAACACCTAAGGATTTTCGGATGTGAAGCTATGGTTCAAAGTCCGAAAGAGAATCCAAGAAAGTGGGATGCTCGATCAGAGAAACTATTGTTCATAGGCTACTGTGAAGACATTAAAGGTTATTGTTTGATCAATACATGTACAAAGAAAATTACTGTCAGTAGGGATGTAGTTTTTCTGGAACACAAAATCAGTCTTCCGAAGAAAAGGTGAAAGAGCATCTACCAGTTTCTGCATTGGCGGATGATATTGCTAGTCATGGAGAGAGAATAATTTCCACAGTTAATGTTCAGGATGAACATTTAACATCTTCCGACAGTGACATCAACTATGGAAACGATAATGTCTCTCAAGACAGCATAGAGGAGGAAGATTTTTATGGTTTTTCTGAAAGGGATGAAAATTGTGTGGACAGGAAAGGAATAATTGAAGAAATAGAGCAATCAGAACCAATACAGTGAAGAAAGTCTGAACGTAAAAAAAACTAAGTAAGATCCCGATCTTCCGAAGAAAAGGTGAAAGAGCATCTACCAGTTTCTGCATTGGCGGATGATATTGCTAGTCATGGAGAGAGAATAATTTCCACAGTTAATGTTCAGGATGAACATTTAACATCTTCCGACAGTGACATCAACTATGGAAACGATAATGTCTCTCAAGACAGCATAGAGGAGGAAGATTTTTATGGTTTTTCTGAAAGGGATGAAAATTGTGTGGACAGGAAAGGAATAATTGAAGAAATAGAGCAATCAGAACCAATACAGTGAAGAAAGTCTGAACGTAAAAAAAACTAAGTAAGATCCCGAACTTATATCATACTAGCTGCCCGACCCGGCTTCGCACGGCTATACTAATGGAAAAAGAATTATGCCACATCTCCCATTTACAGTAATGGTAAATAATAAAAAATTCCGTGAAAATTTATTACAATGCTGTATAATGTACCGATGGTTTCCCGACTCGTGCACGCAACATAAAACTGATGTACCCGTACTTCGCTACGGCAGTCTACAGGCAGATCACTCTTGCGCCGCTCATTATACATGCCCCTCCTTGTGGGTATGCCACTGCCGCGCGATGCCCGTTGCCATGGAGACGCAGAAGGCATGAACAATTGAAAATCCTGTTCTCATGCAGACAAAGTACCCACTGTTTCCTGGTTTTAACCACCTATGCTATGGGATCTAATTTTCGGAAAATGTCATCCTGCGTAACATAAGGAACATTACTGTGAAGTTTCAAGTCTGTAAAATATATATACTTGAAAAAAAAAGGGCAATTTTTGATATTTAAAGTACCCGCAAAATTTCAACGGTGATGAGGACTGCACTAACAATGAAATAGCCGTTGCCATGGAGACGAATGAAGCATCAACAATGCTACAGCCGTTGCCATGGTGATTTCCTACCAAAAACTGGAAATAAAAAAAAATTTAGGGGTGGACTACCCCTAACATTTAGGGGAATGAAAAATAGATGTTGGCCGATTCTCATAGATACCAGATAAGCACAAAAAATTTCATCAAAATCGGTCAAGCCGTTTCGGAGGAGTATGGCAACGAAAACTGTGACACGAGAATTTTATATATAAGATTTCATTGAAGAAAACAATGAACCACTTACCCCAGGGGAAGCACTCAGTGGCCCGAATGCCTCCAAATGTAAAGATGCCATGAATGAAGAAATACCGTCCTTTATGGACAATAAAGTATACGAATGGGCGGAGGTACCGAAGAGCAAAGGCGTGCTGAGGACTAAGTGGGTATATAAAGTGAAAGATACGGAAAAAGGTCCCCCAAGCTTCAAGTCCAGACTGGTTGTTAAAGGATGTGCACAAAAACCAGGCATTGACTACGAAGAGACTTTCTCTCCAGTTTTTAAATACTCATCACTGCGATTTCTGTTATCACTAAGTGTTAAGGATAATTTAAAAATATCACACATGGACGTAAAAACAGCTTACATTCATGGTAGTCTGGAAGAAGAAATTTATGTGCAGCCACCAGAAGCATTAGGCGTCACACCACCAGGTAAAGTCTGGCGCCTGAGGAAAGCTATGTATAGCTTAAAACAAGGTGGGAGATGCTGGAATCGTTGTGTCCACCAAACATTTACTGGAATGGGTCTTGAGCATTCGAGTGCAGATCCATGCATCTACTTCAAGCATACAAGGCGAGGCATGATCATTGTGGCAATATATGTAGATGACTTCCTCATCCTGAGTAATGATTCACTTCTCAAAAGACTTGTCCAAAGGAAAATGGAGTCACAGTTCCATATGAAGGATTTGGGTGAAGTGATATCTTGCCTAGGCATGAAAATTACGAGAGACAACAAAAGGGGAAATCGCTTTGTGGATCAAAAGCACTTCATAGAGAGAATGTTCTCGAAGTTCGGGATGTCACTGTAATCCTGTATCAACCCCTATGGAAGCTAGGTTAAATCTACAAGTTGAAAGTGATGCCCTCGAGTGTGGTGAATCGGTACCTTACTGGCAGGCAATAGGTAGTATATTATATGTTTCACAGATTTCCAGACCTGATATCTCTTTTGCTGTGAATTGTTTCAGTCAGTACAATAATTGCCCCAAAAGAGTACAATGGACTGCTGTCAAAAGAATCTTCAGATATCTAAAGGGAACCCTAGAATTTAAACTAGGATTTAACAAGGAAGGAAACACTGTATTGCTTAGTTACAGTGATGCTGACTGGGGTAATGAGATAAATGACAGACATTCAGTCACGGGGAGTAGTGTCAAGCTTATGGGTGTGTAGCGATTTGAACTGTGCGCGCCGCATCGGCTTCCGGCACTCCGCTCCCCTGCTCCTTCTCCCTCCTTTCTCCCCCTCCCTAGTGTTTCTATGTCTACTCGTTCACCCCCTCCTCTCGTTGATTGGCGCATGCGCGCGCTTCGGCGCGATGTTATAAAAGCTGTGTTTGTTGGTCAGGAGGCCTCACTGGCGATATTCAACGCTATACTAACACATAAAACATATCCTGACTCCTGGAAACTAGCAAAAATAATCACGATACCCAAACCAGGGAAAAACCCAGCCATCCCAGAAAACAGGCGACCTATAAGTCTTCTAAACAGTATGAGTAAAATTTTTGAAAAAGCCTTACTCTCGCGCCTTCAAACACACGCAGAGGAACACGACGTGATTCCAGACATTCAGTTTGGTTTCAGGAAAGGTCACTCAACAATCCTCCCCTTAATTAAAATCGTTGAAGATGCTACCGACGGATTTAATAACCCATCTAAAGCCTACACAGTAATGACAATGCTCGACGCAGAAAAAGCATTCGACAAAGTCTGGATTCCGGGTCTTATTCAAAAATTAATAAACTTCAATTTTCCAGACACATATATATACCTGGTGGCCCACTATCTATGGCGTCGTAACTTTTATGTTGCTCTGGACGGGGCTAAATCGACTACTCGCGAACTTACAGCTGGTGTGCCACAAGGCTCCCCACTCTCTCCTTTCTTCTATAATATTTACACAGCCGACATACCGCATGCAAACGCCTACGTACAAATGTATGCGGACGATACAGCCATAATTAAACAATCTGGTAACCTAAAATATGCCATGGTATGCGTCCAAAGGCAGCTAACTGCACTTGAGCAATACTACACTCGGTGGCGAATTAAAATTAATGCAGCTAAATCAACCACGCTTGTAATTTCAAAACGTAGAGGCAGACCAGACAGGGAACTAGAAATTTTTCACCAACCTATTCCTAATGTTTCACAGGCAAAATATCTAGGACTCACGCTAGACAGGACATTACTATGGAGCAAACACATTACTCGAGCAACAAACATTGCAACAGGATCCTTAAGAAGCCTGTACCCAATGTTAAAAGCACCTAATTTACCACGCAGGAAAAAAACTCCAACTTTACACTCAAATTGTACGCCCGCAGTTGCTATATGGATGCGAGGTCTGGGGCTATGCTGCAAATCACCATATAAATCGGCTAAAAGTTAAACAGAATAATTTCCTAAGGGCCATTTTAGACTGTAATAGATTTACGAGTAACGAAACTATTCATAACGCACTTAAAATTCCGTACATCCGCGAAATAATATCAAAGAATAATAATAAAATGTACCTAGATTTACCACAGCACGAAAACGCACTGATAAATTCAATAGCGATTTACGACCCGTCCGAGCAACGTAAACATAAAAAACCTCGTTTAAATTAAAACTATAAATATTAAAAACGAAAGCGACATGGATTCAGTTTTTAAAAGATCTTCAATAACTTTAAAATTACATATAATAGCTCTCCGAACACCTCGTGCGGGGGCCTGCGGGGCCCCGGCTAATCACAGGCCCAGAAGCTCTCTGATTGGTCGGGGCGCTGAGGGCCTCCAAACAAAACTGTTTTTCCGCCCGACCCCAACATTCCTGCCCTAGCATTTGGAGCGAGCGGACCTGTCCCTCTGTTACCATGCCTCGACGAACAAGTTTCCAGGATCGCTACGAGAGCGGAATCTCCTCCGACTTCAAGGGCCCGATTTTCGCCGCGGAATTACACGCACCAAGTGGATTCCCGGCAGACCTAGGCGAGCAGCTCTCGCAGCATCCATCACTGTGCAAGGCCCACTTCTCGCCCTACCTGGAGGACAGCAATAGGGCGAGAATCTACATGTGGAACTCACAGCAAATGTACAGTCTGCAGAATCTTGTGACGTACTCGCAACCTCCGCTGCAAATCGACATCGAGGAGCAGGCGGTGCGCGTGTGCTCAGGTCCCACCAAGTATGTCTCGTGGCTCACATACCAGACCATGCTGGTGGTCGAGCTGGACACGGCGCCGCGCGGCAAATACAGCCCCCTAGTAGCAACACCGAAAGCGAAGATTGAAGTCTCGACGCAGTGCTCGCTAGCCCAGCCTGCCCCAGAGCTGCGCCACAGCAGCTGCCAGACGGACCCAGCTGTGAGGAGTCGGCACCAGTGGTGCCAGACGCCCGCCCCAGGAAAATGCCAGGAAACTGGCACTCAAGTAGCAGTTGCAACAGCTCAGAAGAGCACCACTGCAGCTCTTCACGTGGCACCAGAGTTCTCTCCGCTGCTGCCGCCGCCGGTAGCTTCTGCGGCTACACAGACCGCCCCCAAGGCGGCCTCAGCTGCGGGGAAATCGGCGCGGCAGCCCGCAAAGGAGCAGCCCAGACAACCGCCACAAGAACACCGCGCGCCCTGGCACTTTGTCGTCCTCAGGGGCGGCAGAGGGGCTGGGGTGCCTGCAGCAGAAATAGAAGCAGCCTTGCGCTCGGCCGACCACATGCCGACCAGGTGCTGGAGAATCTGCAGCAGAGCAACAGGGCGCCTCACCGGCCTCTACAGAGTGGCCTTCGCCACTGTTCAGGAGGCCACTCGCCTGCTAGAGGCCGGCCTCACCATCAGAGGCGCCCACTACGCAGCAGAGGCTGCACATACCAAGCCGCAGCTCCCCAGGGCCTGGGGCCAAGACGAGCTGCAACCATTCTCTCGCGGCGCAGTGCTGCAGTTGGCAGAAATGCTAACTGCGGTGCTGAGCCGTCACAGGTACACCACGAGCCAGCCGTGGGCAGAGGGGACTCGTCCCCTCCGCCGGCCTAGCCCTTTCTCCCGTTAAAGGGAGGGGGTCAGCAGCCCACGGTCTAGGAATCTCGCCACACAGACAACACACTTAGTTAACACAGTAAATTAGTCCAGCCTTTGCCCACACGCAAATAAATAAATCAACACGTTTTTAAATAACAAAATAATAATCAAAACAAACTGAGCAGCCAAGGCCAACTGCTCAGCTTAAATTAATATTCACCCCCCCCCTTCCACCCCCCTTTGAATTTAAATTTTAAACTTAAAGAGAGGGCTGGACAACACACGAGTTTAAAGTAGAGTCACCACACGAAATTAAAGTAGATTATACCAGGCCACTTGCACCAAAACACAGCTTCGCAGCTTAATTAGAAAGTCATTTATAAAAGTCAAAACTGAACTCACATAGGTCAAAACAGGAGGTTAGGGGTGGCAGAAAGCGACCTGGTACTCCTAAAGGGTCACGGGGTTCGATGCCAAGTTGCGGCATTCGGGCCCCGCGGCCCTCACTGGCGATGATGTTATCCCTTTATCAGTCAGACGAGAGTCTGCTGGGGGGGGGGGGGGGGTGCTTCATTAAGCACTGATACTGAGCCCGACCCCAAGGCAGTCGCACTCCAGCTCCGGGTGTGTTCACACCGCGCGGAGCCTACAGTTTAGAGTTTAAAGTTTACACGGCCTATTCAATTCAAAATGGTCCGAAGCACGCAGGTACATGTACAATCCCCTCGGGTTCACTGCCTGTGTTGTTAGGGCTGACTCCCTATGCCTGAAGGGCGAGACCCGCCTGGCAGGCTTCACCTCCAGTGCCGGCCGCGTTTCGGAAAGGCATGGGATTTTGAATTGTGAAACAATTAAAATTTCTATATATAATAATAACTAAAAAAGTAATAAATAAATACAAGCTACAAAATAACTTCAGCATCATTAACTCCACTTCTTTCAATTCAAAATGGTCCAAAGCACACAGGCATGTGCGGCCCCCTCGGGTTCACTGCCTGTGTTGTTAGGGCTGACTCCTTATGTCTGAAGGGCGCGATCCGCCTGGTAGGTTTCACCTCCAATGCCGGCCGCGTTTCGGAAAGGCATGGGATTTTGAATCATAATAATAAAATACACTTCTAGCTCACCACTTAATAATAGCCAATTAATTTTCTTACATTCTCTGCATTTCTCTCTCCTAGCTAATTCAAAATGGTCCGAAGCACGCAGGTGTACAAGGGCGTATATAAGGGGGGGCCCAGGGGGCCCGCCCCCCCCCCCCCCCCCCCGAAATCAGAAGAAAAAAATAAAAATTAATAGACCTTGCATGTAAGGCTGATAACTAAAGTTTATAGTGCAGGATAACATTAATTAAGCACTACACAAATATTTTTTTAAGAAAATGAAACTATTGGAACTACATATTTTTTTAGACCCTTATAATGTTTCGTGGTTTCGTGGTTGTGCATAAGTTTTTTCAGGCAAAGTGGAACTTTGTTAGACAGGTGATACTCTTACCATTTAGGATTCCAAATGCTATAATTAAAGTTACATTGAACCCCGAATTTACGTATGCTTAGGTTTTACGAGGGGTGGCAAGGGGAGAATATTATCCAGGGGATGGAGAGGTAAGCCATGTCATGATACCGCCTGCCGCCGTCGCGCCAGCCAGCCGGACTAGTGTCGCGCGCCCACTTACTTTGTAGAAGCTATGTACCGTCGCCACATTTCTAAACGCAATGTCAGATTTATTTTACTCCTCTTATAGGAACATAATTTAGAGTATTAAAGACCATACAAAATAAATGTTGTGCGTTAACGAATGCTTGTGAGTAGGTGCGGCAAAAATAAACCAATGAAAACATTAGCATTCACTTGTGCCTTTCTTGCGCGGGCTGTCTAAGCGTTACTTCACTGCGCTTCCGCTTTGAGTGCTGAAACTTGTCCTCAATTGTTTACATTGGACTCTCCGTTCTGTGCCCTCCCTTTTCTATAGTTCATTCTTATGTTGTTGGCACGTGTGTTATAATTCTTTATATGCTTGTCTGTCAAGTTGGTTTATCTGTATATCTGTAGCTGTGTTTATTGAGTTGGTGAATGTATCTGCGATCATCTGGATGTTCCTGTTCTGGAATCTTTAATTTTTATTTAAGTAAACTGCATTAATAATGAAGAGACAAGCTTCTATTCAAAACTTTTTTTACGAAAAAACAGAGTGTAAATAGACCTGTTAGTGACAGTGCTGACGTTGACTGTGCCAGTAACAATGTTTCTTCTGGTGTCGCAAGTACTAGTGCCGTTGATCCAGCACCAGCTGCGGAAGACTTTAAGCAAGTAAGAAAAAATATATATGATATTGGAAACTATTGTCAAAGCAATTCCGTTCGTTCGTTAACGAATGAAGAAAAAATTACACTTGTAGAAAATATTTGGAAACCTCATCCTGTATACAAATTTCCTTCTACTTCTAGTAGTTATTCTAGTTCAAATCATACTAGATCTTTTCAAATGAAATGGCTAGAAGAATTTGAGTGGTTAGCTTTCTCTGAAGAAAAATCAGGGTGTTTTTGTAAATATTGCGTAATATTTTCACACTCCAAAAGTGTAGGAAAAGGAGATCACCAAGAAACAGGAGCATTAATAACAAGGGCTTTTAGTAATTTGAAAAAAGCCAAGGAAATTTTTCGTAAATATTAAAATTGCACGTACCATAAAACATCAGTTTCGATTGCTGAAAACACAAAATCAATTGTTACAAAAAAAAATCTGAGTGTGTTATAAATCAAGTCAATGCTCAAAGGAGATTGAATATTGAAAAAAAAAAAACAGGGAAAGACTGATCCCTATCATACAAACAATAAGATTTTGTGGAAGACAGCAAATCGCACTAAGAGGTCATCATGACAGTGGACGTATAAGCCTAGAAGAGCCAGAAAATAATGACGGAAATTTTCGATCACAGCTGAGATACAGAGCAAACAGTGGCGATAATGACTTAAAGACCAGTTAATGAACAGTGGAGGGAGGAGCATGTACACTAGTTCTTTTATTCAAAACGAGCTCATTAACACGTTTGGTCATTTAATCCAATTACAAATTGTGAAAAATGTCAGGAATTCTATTTTTTATTCCGTTTTAGCAGATGAAACAACTGACATTGGCCAAATAGAACAGTTTTCTCTTTGTGTACGGTATTTTGAAGACCAGTCATACAATATTAGAGAAGATTTCCTAACTTTTGTCCCCGTTTATGACGTAACTGGTGCAGGCTTAGCTAACACAGTGTTAGAGACCTTGTCAAATTTAGGGCTTGACTTAAAGAAAATGAGAGGTCAAGGATACGATGGCGCTGCCACGATGAAAGGGCAATTCAGAGGGGTACAAGCTGCTATCAAAGGAAAACTACCACTAGCTTTGTACTCACATTGTTCTTCACATAGTCTAAATTTGTGTTTGTCAGATTCAAGTAAAATTTCTTCTATAAGAAATTGTATGGGCGTTATCAAAGAAGTCTGCGGATTCTTCCATATGTCAGCCAAAAGAACTGAAATATTGAAATCAACGATATCTGACTGTTGTCCTGAACAGAAAAAAAAGAAACTTATCTCAATATGTGAAACACGATGGGTGGAAAGGCATGACTCAGTGATTTTATTTAAAGAGATTTTAGAACCAATTCTCCTCTCTCTTTTGAAAATAGAAGAAGAATTAAGTGACTCAGCACCTAAGGCACATGCTCTTAGTAGTTCTATCAGTCAATTTCAATTTCTTGTTAATATTTTTTTTTGAGCCAGATGCTGTCAACTACACATAACTTATCTGTGAACCTTCAAAGAAAAAACATAGATCTTTCTCAAGCCATTGCAAATGTTACAAGTGTCTTAGATCTGCTATCTAAACAAAGGGAAAATGCCAATGACAACTTCAAATCCCTGTATGCTCAAGTAAAGGAATTTTCTACAAAACTCGACATTAAAGAAGAGATTCCTAGAGTTTGTCGCCTTTAAACAGCCCGCAGCAACGTTCCTTACAGCACAGAAGAAGAATACTACCGACGAGCTGTTTATGCACCTTACCTTGATGATTTTTGTAATTCACTGAAAGAACGCTTTTAATCTCACAAGGATACAGTTGCATCCTTACAACAAATCCTTCCAGGATTTTGTATCAAAACAGATTTATGTTCATTGGAAGCTGCTTTCAATTTCTACGAAGATGATTTGTCACATAGAGAGGTCGTGCAAAGTGAGTTTATGTTGTGGAAAGAAAAGTGGAGTCAGGAAAAATCAGAAAATCTTCCCAAAATAGCCATTAGTTCTCTAGAAAAGTGTGACAAGACTTTCTTCCCTAACATTATTATAATCTCTTGAAACTGTTAGCAGTTCTGCCTGTTTCTGTCGCAACCGTAGAAAGAAGCTTCTCAAGCTTAAGAAGATTGAAGACTTACATAAGAAATACCACATCAGAAACTAGGCTTAATGGATTAGCATTACTTTCGATCCATAGAGACATTAAAATAAGCGATGAAGAAGTACTTGATAAATTTGCTAGTAAACCAAGAAATCTGGACTTCGTTTTGTAAACGTTACATAAAAAACGAATTTTTAAAATGTATTTACATCATTACACTTTTTTATAGCTCAAAAAAATAAACCAACATTATTTTCCATTGTACAAAATTTACTTTTGTTGGGTTGTTGGGACAAGAGGGAAAACAAATCTTTACTAAAAAAAGGTAACACATTAAGTAAAAAAGAAAAAAGTAAAGGGAAAAGGGAAATTAATATAAACGTGAATACAATTAAATTTTAAATACACACGTTTTTCAAAACAACGTGTTATTATATTATAAAAAATCAATGCAGTTCTGTTATAAAAATAACCGAAAACATAAATAAATAGAAATAATAAATATATTGTTTAGTCCTAAAACTTTCCTAAAAACCCTTTGTAAACTTACATAATCATTAAATGATGTTGATTAAAAAAAAGCACGCATAAATGATGGTAAGCTCGGTCATATTGGGCCCCCCCCCAAAATTATAACCTATATTCGCCACTGCAGGTGTATGTACTAATTGACCTCTGGGTTCACTTCCAGTGTTGTTAGGGCTGACTCCCTATGTCTGAAAGGCGAGACCCGCCTGGCAGGCTTCGACTCCTTGCCGGCCGCGTTTCGGAAAGGCATGGGATTTTGAATTAACAAAGCTAGTTCCGTAAATCTATCATCACAGTAGTATACAATAGTATTTCCGAGATCAGGGTTCAGGGTGTGGTGCCGGTGCCGGTGTCCGCCATCTTGGATTGTGACGTCACAGCGGCCATCTTGGATTGTGACGTCACGGCGGCCATCTTGGATAAGCGTAACGGGACACAGCGTAACGGGACACATCGTAACGGGACACATCGTAACGGGACATAACGTAACGGCGGCCATTTTGGATCCGCCATTTTGGATGACGTCATTGTGTGTTCTCGAAAATTCCGGTGATGTGTTTTCCGCCATTTTGAATGATGACGTCACCGTTGCAATTTTTGTTATGGTCGCCATCTTGAAATTTGGACGCCATCTTGAAAATCTTTAATTATTATCCGATTTTAATGAAAAAAATTCCAAAATTCATCAAAAAATTAACGTATTTGAATTCTGTTTGATTATATCGATTCCCGTCCTTGGTTCGATTCCCGGCGAGAGTAAACATCAGATCCTTCCTACATGAAAGCTACCTAGACTGATCTACCACCAGTACCAAGGTATATATCATCAACTGGTATGACATCATGTCCGCCATCTTGTCTTCATCCGCTGGAGACCACCATCTTGTTTTCGTCTGCTAGAGTGTGCCGATACCATGTAGTATAATTATCTGGTCACAATACTTTTGTCCTCAACTGTTGACATTGAAAATTGACCTTGGCCCTTGACCTTGGCCTTTGACCTTGACCTTGGCCTTTGACCTTTGACCTTGACCTTGAAATTTGACCTTGACCTTGCAATTTGACCTTGACCTTGAAATTTGACCTTGACCTTGAACTTTGACTTTGACCTTGAAATTTGACCTTGACCGTGAAATTTGATTCTGACCTTGAAATTTGACCTTGACCTTGAAATTTGACCCTGACCTTGAAATTTGACTTTTACCTTGAAATTTGACCTTGACCTTGAAATTTGACTTTGTCCTTGTCAACCATCATGGATCCGACATTTTATGTTCAGTACATGCTACCAGGAGCTACCACCTGCTGGAGTACGCCATCTTGTGTGTGTACTCGTATTATAGAGTACATTTTTACAGTGCAGTAATCATTTATTATGGAGGTTCCCCCTGCCATCTTGAAATTCGGCCGCCATCTTTAAATCATGTAATAATGTAGCTAGAAAAGCGGGAAAAAATCAAAAATTCATTAAATAAATTAGTAATCCATATAATGATTGATTGGATCGACTAAGGTCGTTGGTTCGATCCCTGGCCAATACAAAACAACTTTAATTAAAAAATACTAAAAAAGTGTTAGGTTTGAGAAAATAAAAACACCACAAGTTATTTAAAAAAAGTTTTATTATATAAATTCAATACACTACTACAAGTACAAAAAAAACACTGACAAATTACCAAAGCCTTTTGGATTCCTCGATTCAAACAGTCTTCTTATTGTACGGACTAAGCCTTTTTACATGACTTTAAATGTCTATCCGATCCGTTCATCACCACAGCCAGAGACGGACTGAAGTTCATAGCACTTATATATAGTCTCATTAGCTGGTACAACACATGGGTCAAATCAATAACCATGTTCATTATACGTCTCGGAGCATTTTTTATAATGACGATGTAAGCTATCGAGACGTGAAATTAGTTTATTACACTTATTGCACTGAAATTGTATTCTTTGAACATTATTAGAACAACCGCTTCTTTCATGTCTGCGAGCATTTGAGGTGATAGTAAATGATGCACCACAGTATTTGCACTGATGCGAAGTACGCTCTTCATTAATTGAAGTATTCAATGCTGATAAAACTTCAGCTGATGGTGGAACAGCACATATCGAAGTCTCCTCCAGTGTTATCAGAGGCGTTGCCAACGGGATCTGCTCCAACATCGTCGGCGCCGACGTCATGGTTCCCGTAGTCGATGGTACATCCTCCATCGAGTACGACGTTAAAGTCGGTAAAGATGCCATCGAAGTCTCAAGAACAGGCAATTACGCGACTTATGCACCAGAAGAAATAAACTAGGTGATCCGTACACCGTCGACGGCAGTAACAAACTAAGCGTCCTGCTGTCTAGAACTCGTTTATATACATTAACCGGTTTGAATAATACGCTAGTCAAATCAAGAACAATTTACTAAAATACTAGAGTCAAAACAACATTAAAAAAATAGAAGCACCATCAACAAAAAAGGAAGCACATTTGGAAGCACCGTCATCGAAAAGGCAGCACATTTGTAAGCACCAACTACGAAAAGGCAGCACATTTGGAAGCACCGACAACGAAAAGGCAGAACATTTGGAAGCACCGACAACGAAAAGGCAGCACATTTGGAAGCACCGACTACGAAAAGGCAGCACATTTGACAGCACCCACAACGAAAAGGCAGCACATTTGGAAGCACCGACAACGAAAAGGCAGCACATTTGGAAGCACCGACTACGAAAAGGCAGCACATTTGACAGCACCCACAACGAAAAGGCAGCACATTTGGAAGCACCGATACGAAAAGGCAGCACCGCCAACGAAAAGGAAGCACATTTGGAAGCACCGACAACGAAAAGACAGCACATTTGGAAGCACCGACAACGAAAAGGCAGCACATTTGGAAGCACCGACTACGAAAAGGCAGCACATTTGGAAGCACCGACAACGAAAAGGCAGCATATTTGGAAGCACCATCATCGAAAAGGCAGCACATTTGGAAGCTCCATCAACAAAAAGGCAGCACATTTGGAAGCACCAACTACGAAAAGGCAGCACATTTGGAAGCACCGGCAACGAAAAGGCAGCACATTTGGAAGCACCGACAACGAAAAGGCAGCACATTTGGAAGCACCGACAACGAAAAGGCAGCACATTTGGAAGCACAGACAACGAAAAGGCAGCACATTTAGAAGCACCGACTACGAAAAGGCAGGACATATCGCAGCACCGACAACGAAAAGGAAGCACATTTGGAAGCACCGACTACGAAAAGACAGCACATTTGGAAGCACCGACAACGAAAAGGCAGCACATTTGGAAGCACCGACTACGAAAAGGCAGCACATTTGGAAGCACCGACAACGAAAAGGCAGCATATTTGGAAGCACCATCATCGAAAAGGCAGCACATTTGGAAGCTCCATCAACAAAAAAAAAGGCAAAAAGGAAGCACTAGTTACGAGATCTAGGTCTTAGTTAGAAATCAGAATACAAGAAATAAAAACATTATATTCTTATAATTTAAATTATTTATTTTATTGCTTTACATTATACAAATGCAAGTAAAACAAGCCATTATTGTATGTAGCCAGCATTTCTCAGTTCCTTGAGTAGGAAGGATATTTCTTTGATGCACGAATAGTTTACTTTACAAAGCGAACCATGTAGAAGTCTTAGCCGGTCAACCAATATGTTTGGATCTTTCCATGATGTGTAATCATTCTCTTCTACTACCATCTTCCTTGCACCTTTATAATAAATATTATGATCTCTGGTGTCTTCCGTTTTACCACCAACCTCAGGGTAACTTTCATGTTTGAGACGGTGATCATCACAAGCTTGAACAGATTTATTTAATATATCACATCGTTTCCACCGTTTCGGTCTCAGGACACCGCCACATTCTTCGATAATGGCAGCTTTAGGTGCTTCATCATAGTGTATGTCTTTGTCAACCGCCTCAGAGTCACTGTAACAATCACCGTAGAAGGAATCGTCTTCACCCAATTTATCGTAATAATTCGATGTTGATGATGTTGAAGTGTCTTCATCGTCTTCATGCTTCCTTTTTAGGAGTCCATCATTTTTACAAAGTAGGAAAGATCTACTTGAATTCGGCTGGAATATATTCTCACTTTTCACGTTAAGGATTCTTCCATTGTCTTCATTCTTCCGTAAATCATCAACCTCCTTCAATTTAAGTTCTTTGTCGAGATCGGAAGAGCCAAGAAAATTATTGTCGTAATGCAGATCACTCTTCCTTAGGCTAGTAGATTCATCGTTGTCCTCTAGCTTGTACGCAGGCTTGGCGCTACAAGTTCTACCATGTCTTTTTAGGCTCTCTCTCCGCGTAAACGACTTGCTACATCGAACACAACTTATCATATTGCGCAGTGGATTTTTAACACAGTCATTCTTCTCGTGTTGTCTTTTATTCTTTCTCAAGATAAACTCTTTACTGCAAAACTTACACCTATGTTCTTTCGATACAGCGTCAGATCCCAAATCGGAATTCATATTAGTTACTGAGACTAATGCCAGATACCAATTGAGTGTTTTAAATTAGATCCAATACTTTAATAGAAATTTTTTCATATTTCATCAGCGAGAATTAATATATCTCATGCAAAAGTACTTTATGCATGTAGTTCTGCTTTTTAACAACAGATGTCGCCACATGTTGCTTGCAGATAAAAAATATTTAGTCCTTTTATGCGGGATGCGGGATGCTCACTAACGATCGCAAAAGAAGGATGGCTTCGCTAGACTCCAAGGAAAAGGAAGTTCGTCTTGCATGTTGGTGCTCCACAGATGTCTCATGGCGTAATATTAATTTGACTGAGTAATGATATTTGTTAATTCCACCTGATAAAAATATTGCAAGTTTTGATTTAGTGGCAGAAATTATCGAATTAAATGTAACTCCAAATAAAATGACATGTCTCAATAGACCAAAAAAAAAATCCATGCAGAGAGCGGTTTCTCAGAATAGTCAGAAACACTTGAAGAAACCACAGGAATGATTGCAAGCACACGGAAAAAACCACCAAAATATTGACAAGAATAATCAGGAGCACACGGAGAAAACCATCATAATATTGACAAGAATAATCAGGAGCACACGGAGAAAACCATCATAATATTGACCAGATTAATCAGACGTACTCGGAGAAAACCACCACATGTTTTCTTTGATATCATAAAATTACAGGAAAAATATTTTAAAATAAAAATAAATTAATAAAAAAATAAAAATAAATAAAAATAATTAATAAAAAATAAAAATAAATAAAAATAATAAATAAATAAATAAAAAATAATAAATAAATGCATAAACAGTTTCTGCTAGCTTGTAAACTTATCATTGTTGAGCAAAGATAGAGTTCTTGTACAAGCCAGAAATTTATGCATTTTTTTAATTTTTTTAATTTTTTTATTTATTTTTATTTTTCTATTAATTATTTTCATTTATTTTTATTTTTTTATTAATTTATTTTTATTTTAAAATATTTTTCCTGTAATTTTATGATATCAAAGAAAACATGTGGTGGTTTTCTCCGAGTACGTCTGATTAATCTGGTCAATATTATGATGGTTTTCTCCGTGTGCTCCTGATTATTCTTGTCAATATTATGATGGTTTTCTCCGTGTGCTCCTGGTTATTCTTGTCAATATTTTGGTGGTTTTTTCCGTGTGCTTGCAATCATTCCTGTGGTTTCTTCAAGTGTTTCTGACTATTCTGAGAAACCGCTCTCTGCATGGATTTTTTTTTTTTTTGGTCTATTGAGACATGTCATTTTATTTGGAGTTACATTTAATTCGATAATTTCTGCTACTAAATCAAAACTTGCAATATTTTTATCAGGTGGAATTAACAAATATCATTACTCAGTCAAATTAATATTACGCCATGAGACATCTGTGGAGCACCAACATGCAAGACGAACTTCCTTTTCCTTGGAGTCTAGCGAAGCCATCCTTCTTTTGCGATCGTTAGTGAGCATCCCGCATCCCGCATAAAAGGACTAAAATATTTTTTATCTGCAAGCAACATGTGGCGACATCTGTTGTTAAAAAGCAGAACTACATGCATAAAGTACTTTTGCATGAGATATATTAATTCTCGCTGATGAAATATGAAAAAATTTCTATTAAAGTATTGGATCTAATTTAAAACACTCAATTGGTATCTGGCATTAGTCTCGGTAACTAATATGAATTCCGATTTGGGATCTGACGCTGTATCGAAAGAACATAGGTGTAAGTTTTGCAGTAAAGAGTTTATCTTGAGAAAGAATAAAAGACAACACGAGAAGAATGACTGTGTTAAAAATCCACTGCGCAATATGATAAGTTGTGTTCGATGTAGCAAGTCGTTTACGCGATGAGAGAGCCTAAAAAGACATGGTAGAACTTGTAGCGCCAAGCCTGCGTACAAGCTAGAGGACAACGATGAATCTACTAGCCTAAGGAAGAGTGATCTGCGTTACGACAATAATTTTCTTGGCTCTTCCGATCTCGACAAAGAACTTAAATTGAAGGAGGTTGATGATTTACGGAAGAATGAAGACAATGGAAGAATCCTTAACGTGAAAAGTGAGAATATATTCCAGCCGAATTCAAGTAGATCTTTCCTACTTTGTAAAAATGATGGACTCCTAAAAAGGAAGCATGAAGACGATGAAGACACTTCAACATCATCAACATCGAATTATTACGATAAATTGGGTGAAGACGATTCCTTCTACGGTGATTGTTACAGTGACTCTGAGGCGGTTGACAAAGACATACACTATGATGAAGCACCTAAAGCTGCCATTATCGAAGAATGTGGCGGTGTCCTGAGACCGAAACGGTGGAAACGATGTGATATATTAAATAAATCTGTTCAAGCTTGTGATGATCACCGTCTCAAACATGAAAGTTACTCTGAGGTTGGTGGTAAAACGGAAGACACCAGAGATCATAATATTTATTATAAAGGTGCAAGGAAGATGGTGGTAGAAGAGAATGATTACACATCATGGAAAGATCCAAACATATTGGTTGACCGGCTAAGACTTCTACATGGTTCGCTTTGTAAAGTAAACTATTCGTGCATCAAAGAAATATCCTTCCTACTCAAGGAACTGAGAAATGCTGGCTACATACAATAATGGCTTGTTTTACTTGCATTTGTATAATGTAAAGCAATAAAATAAATAATTTAAATTATAAGAATATAATGTTTTTATTTCTTGTATTCTGATTTCTAACTAAGACTTAGATCTCGTAACTAGTGCTTCCTTTTTGCCTTTTTTTTTGTTGATGGAGCTTCCAAATGTGCTGCCTTTTCGATGATGGTGCTTCCAAATATGCTGCCTTTTCGTTGTCGGTGCTTCCAAATGTGCTGTCTTTTCGTAGTCGGTGCTTCCAAATGTGCTGTCTTTTCGTTGTCGGTGCTGCGATATGTGCTGCCTTTTTGTAGTCGGTGCTTCCAAATGTGCTGCCTTTTCGTTGTCTGTGCTTCCAAATGTGCTGCCTTTTCGTTGTCGGTGCTTCCAAATGTGCTGCCTTTTCGTTGTCGGTGCTTCCAAATGTGCTGCCTTTTCGTTGCCGGTGCTTCCAAATGTGCTGCCTTTTCGTAGTTGGTGCTTCCAAATGTGCTGCCTTTTTGTTGATGGAGCTTCCAAATGTGCTGCCTTTTCGATGATGGTGCTTCCAAATATGCTGCCTTTTCGTTGTCGGTGCTTCCAAATGTGCTGCCAGTAGTATAGGAATGATGGAACTGGCCCTGGCGCCGGCGCGTGGATTGTGATTGTCGGTCCGCCATATTGGATTTGTGACGTCACGGCGGCAAAAATTCCTCAAAATTCCTCAAAATTGACTCAAAATGACTCAAAATTTCCCGTTTTAAGAAAAAATTCCCCGTTTTCGAGGGAAAAATTCCCGTTTCGAGGGAAAATTTCCCGTTTTATTCCTTAAAAATCCCAGCGGCTGAAAATTCCTAAAACTGGCTTAAGCATCCTTAACTCAAGCCAATGTTAAGCCATTTATAGGATTATGACGTCACCGCTGCAGTTTCCGTTACGCCCGCCATCTTTAAATTTACTATCCAATTTTTATGAAATAGAAATTTTTTTAAAATTTATTAAAAAAATTCAATTAATAAAATTTTAATAAAAAATATTTAAAAAACATACGTTAACGACACGGAGCTCGGAGTCCTCGGTTCGAACCCGACGAATGCAAAAAAATAAAAATGACGACCGATCCTTCCCTCGTGGTGGGTGCTGGCAGACTGACTCCCACCACTTTTTATCATGATCTAGTATGACGTCATGGCCGCCATCTTGTCTTCGATGCTGGAAGCCATCATCATTGTATCGTCGGCTAGAGTGCGCCGATGACATGTTAGTTTAATTCCTATCCGCTAGAGTACAGTAATAATTTATTACTGTGACACCCGCCATCTTGTCATTTAGCCGCCATTTGAAAATCCGTAATTAATTAGCTAGAAATTCGGGAAAAGTTCCAAAATTCATTAAATAAATCACTCATTAATTAATATATTGATTCGATCGATTCCCGTCCTCGGTTCGATACCCGATCGTTGCAATAATGTTTAATCTTATGTAAAAAAAATAATTTAAATAAACCATGTTCAACATTCGTAAAGAGACTCTAAATCCTCTACGACCACCATCCTATCAGACATCAAGACTACCATATTGGAAATGTGTAATTTTAATGCTAGAGATCCGGGAAATAGTTCAGAAATCATTAAATAAATTTTTAATCCATATAATGATTGATTGGATCGACTAAGGTCCTTGGTTCGATCCCTGGCCGATACAAAACAACTTTAATTTAAAAAATACTAAAAAAGTGTTAGGTTTGAGAAAATAAAAACACCACAAGTTCTTTTAAAAAAAATTTATTACATACTACACTACTACAAGTACAAAAAAATACACAGACAAATTACTAAAGTTTTGTGGATTTCTCGATTCAAACAGTCTTCTTATTGTATGGACTAAGTCCTTTACATGCCTTGAAATGTCTATTCAGTCTATCAGGTCGACATATTGGTACACCACAATTTTCACACAAAGACGAATTATCGACTTCATTAAAAGGACAGTGATATATTTCATGTTGTTTTGCACTTCGAATAGTTGCTAATGTTTTGTTACAAAATATACAGCTTGATTCTGATGAATGTACACCTAGTCTATTACAATTCCTGAGGTGTCGTTTTAATCTTCCATAGTGTATAAACTTGCTTAAACACCTGTTGCACTGATATTTAATGCGTTCAGAGTTACCACTACAATTGTGTATTACATAATCACGTAATTTCAAGTTTTTGATTTTCTCGCAGTATGTGCAGTCGGGTGATGGAACACCGTTGGATGCTCCTTCCTTCATCAATGCCACTGGAACTGTTGACAACCATTGTAACACTGCTGACATGTTAACTTCTGAAGCCGTTGAGGTCTGCTCTGCGGAAGATGTTGCACGCGTCGAAATCTCCTGCTGTGCTGAGAGAGCAGGTGTAGCTGTAGACGTCGATGTCATCGTGCTCTGCACTGATGATGGTAGACCTTCGATCCAGGTTGGTGTTGATACTGGTAATGATGCCATCGAGTTCTCAAGAATAGCTAGATACTGGTCTATTATGTTATACAAGTCTAACTATCCGAGCCGTTCATCACCGCAGTCAGAGACATACTGAAGTATATATCACCTGGGGTCTCACTTATATAGTCTCATTTGCTTGTTCAACACATGAGTCAAATCAACAACCATGTTCATTATACTTCTCGGAGCATTTTTTATAATGTAGATGTAAGCTATCAAGACGTGAAATTAGTTTTTTGCACTTATTGCACTGAAACAGTATTCTTTGAGCATTATTCTGACAGCTGCTTCTTTCATGTCTGCGCGCATTTGAATTTCTAGTAAATGATGCACCACAATATTTGCATTGATGCGATGTATGCTCTTCATTAATTGATGTCTGGAATGCAGATGGTGAAACTTCAGCTGATGGTGGAACAGCACGTATCGTTGTCTCCTCTGCAGCAGGTATCGGGATCTTCACAGCTGTCGTCACCTCAGCCATTGAGCCCTCCGCTGCCATGGTCTCCTCTGCTAATGGTATCGGGATCTCCGTCTCCATCATCGTTGCTGCCATCGAGGTCCCCGCTGCTGACGGTAAACTTTCTATTCCGGTCGACATAACTAAATCTCACGAAACTTAATGGAGAGAGCACGTCCGTACAGCACCGCGGCCAGAGGTGAACTGCGGGTCCAGTCGTCCGAACCTCGCTTATATACCCACGGTCTACTGGTATGCTACATGAGTCAAAATAATGTCTGTATTTAAAATTATTTTTTTATTAGGTACCTAAAAATTATAGAAATAAAAAACACACGAGTTCAAGTTTTACACATTTATTTATAAAAAGTACACAAATACACATTAGGTTAAGGAATCAAGCATTTTCACAAGCAAAGTCTTTAATGCCGCACGAACTGACTCGTCGACTCCGGTTCCAACTGGTTCGCAGGCCACGGGATCAGGAACACAGGTTTCCAGCTGGTCATCTTCTGCGATGTCGACAACTCCGACAAGACATGGTCGATGACGTCTGTGACCACGTCTACACCTGAGCTTTGGCTCAGTGCTAGTTGGGACAGATTCACTGCCTTAACTGCGACGACGAGACGCACACCGTTTGGACGTCTGCGTAGAAGCATCACAGGCCGCAACAGTTTGCAACACGTCCATGTTTGGTGTTGCACGTGCAGACGAGGCGACTACCACAGCGATGCTAGCAGGAAGGATTGTGTACGGTCTCATGTGATAGACGGCACAGTTTCCAGGTTCGCAACAATCTACCAGCTGCTGGGTCGGTTCGTAGGACACAGGAAAGTGCGCAAACCGCCAATGCTGAGCGCCTCCATCACAGGTTTCTGTATATGTACGTAGATACCCGGAATCCCAGTAGCTGTACTCGACACTGCTGAAGATAGGTCTTGCGCTCACGTACACGTTAGCAGGATGAAACGTAAACATCTTCTTGCAGGTCGAACGACAACTGAAGGCACGTACGTAGGTGCGCCATTTATATATATGCAGGCTCCTACTAACACTGTGTGTGCCATTTCTGCATTAACTGCGAGTTTGTACAGGCACAGACACATTCAAACTTGTCACGTAGCTGCACGGCGTATATTGCACTAAGCTTGCGCAGGGAAGGACAACCGTAGTCGGTCTGTATATCCACAATTTCAGCTGCTCCGACGTCACACAGTTCTCGTAGCCATTTCTTCTGTTCAGGTCCGGCGACATAGATTATTTCGTTTTGCAGTAGTAAATCTTCAATAGTGTTTTTCACTTGGTGGTACGGAATTTTTCCTTCGTCCCACTCTAGTCCATGATAATATTTACATAGCCATTCATTCGACCGTTTACTTTTTTCGTCTAGTAGTTTCCACGGATACGGAGGTCGGAAAGTGCATGTTCGAGTCCGGCCGTCGTGAGTGACGTCAATTTCCTTGAGCACGAATCCGTTTTGGCTCTGGAAACCTTGCAGGTTGCAGTACATCTTGTCGCTAGCAATGCTCGGTCGTAACTAAATTATCATAGAAAACGAAACGGTATTTATGTCAGAATTTTCACAAGTTTGTCTCGACAATTGTACGATGCAAGCCGATCGTGAAGTATCAGACAAAAAGCATAGGTGTTTGGCGGAATATTTCCGCTAGTCGTTATCTCGATCCTACAGTCGATGATGTTTGAATTTATACGATCATACTGTTTGGAAACGTCAAACACCATTAACGGTGCCTTGTTCTTGAAACTGTCGGGACTCAGTATCGGTGACTGTATCCGCCCGTAGTAAGCTTGCTGAAACTTGGCATACATTTGATATGCTAGAAGAAATCTTCCACTTTCAAAATCCATGTTCATGTCAACGTACGGATAACTTTCGCTGTTTAAAAATATTTTTACATTACGTATTTGACAGTTATCGAATACGGAGCGACTTACTCCTGCATTAAGCTGTCTTCCGGTCTGAAGTCCGACGATGATGTATCTTGGTTTTTCCGTAGCGAAGCTGGACTTTACTATCCAATTGATACGCTGACTATGAGGCAAGCCAGGATAAGTTTCCAGGCTCCAGGATCGGAATGGCACATCGAAGTTCTTGTCATTTTCTATGTTCTTCAACATCTTGACTCGCTCAATTGTGTTCACTTGGATTTGGGGCAGCATCCACTCGATAGACTGAAGTGTTAGCGAAACATCTTGAGGGTTTTCAGCAGCGGCGACAATTGCATTAATGTGCGTGTTGGCTAGAAGCAGTACGAGCTCTTGTTTCGAATTAATGATTATATGCTTGTAGTCCTAAGCGAATCCGAGAAGCATGGACAGAGGAACACAAACTTCGAACTTCCCTTCGGCATAAACCGGAAGCTTATATTCATCCTCGAGAGCCCAACCGGCCATCTTTGCAGCAGACAGTTCATTTGGCGTGAGCGAAAGGTAATTTTTCATGGCAGATGTTATGCCTACATCTCTCGTCTGGTCTACCTCGGCACCATTGAGTACATAAGTAATGCGCTCGATTAGGTGAAGAATACCATTGCAGGATATTGATGTCGTTGTCGGGTGCGTACCATCCGCTTTTGTAAGCGTGCCTCTTATACGTAGAAATGACTGCGAAGGTAAAGTACAAATATCTTGGTGCTGTACAGCAATGCGTACTTCCGATGGTAGTGCGTACGGTCCGAGCAGGAAAGGCTGGTACTCGTGCAATTCCATTTTTGTAATGCTGTCATCAAAAATGACCGGATCTTCCACGTTGAGGATTTCGTCTTCCATATTTATTCGGCACTTGTCCAATACTGAGAAGATACTTTATGTTGTCAGGTATTAATGCACCGATGTCTGGTAGAGAACTGTTCTTATTCACGACAATACGATTTCTTTTATAACTGTTCGGTGTTACGAACTTTATGCCCATCGCTTCAAGTGCAGACGTAATGTAATTTCTTCGTCTTGAAAATTCACCAATCGTCCTCGCTGGTCAACGATTCGGACGACGACTTCGTGTGCGCACTTCACGACGACTGGAACGTAAATGATACTTTGCGGTACTTCTACCAGTTTATATCCTGGCGGGACCATCGGCGAAAACTCGTGCAGCATGTTGCTTAGTCTTCCGTTGAGATACGTTCCACTTGCCAAATTACAGTTTATTCTTATGACATTCACAGGCAAAATGTTTACTGCGCGCGTAGATTCGTACGTTCTTCCTGTACCATACACCTTTGATTCAAATCCGAGCATCGTACCTATGGTCCCAGGTTTCGTAAAGTCGACATTTTCACTGCATGTTAGAATGCTTTTTTGAGTGTTTGGATTTCCACGCAGTTGAAAGTCTACATCCTGTGGTAACATATCCCTGATGTAATTTGCAATGTCATCTATTTCGTAAGAGCCAACAGGTAACCGTATTTCATGAGCGGTCCCATCGCTTTTCAGGAAGCATATCTTGCAGTTTGCCTCGTCGATGTTCGGTATGGCATTATACGTTTGAAAATCTACGAGTCCGATACACCATTCTCCGTCTAAATCCAGAGGCGGGAAATGAACCGCCCGCAGCTCAGATGCGTGACCTGTCAAGGTAAGTGTTATCGACATGACTAATAAATAATCGTCACTGCACAACCTTTAAGTAGCAATTTTTATTGGTCAGCTAATTTTTGTTTGTTAAAAAGCGAAGACACAAGTGTCCGCAGTTTGTTTGATTTGGCCTCTGTTCCGTTTCGTAATTGTAAAACAACGTAGTGGTCCGACCCAGGTACTGTCGCAGTTCAGGCGGAGGCCGTAAATTTCCAAAACTATCGTAGTACTCGGCCTTTTTTCCAGTCTTTACATAGGCCACCCAGTGCGTGCCGCGACCCGCCGACGTGTCTAAATTAATGATGGCACGTTCGTGCGTTTTTGGCTTGCTGGGCAAAGTGTCTCGCATAAACACGCCACGGAAGTTTGGTATTTTAAGTTTGCGTGCGTACTTTATTAAATCTACGTTGGTGAGCGGTCGTTTCGGTAGGGAACTTAGGATTTTCTCTTTACTCGTTTCTTTTTCATGCCTCGGCCTGATTTGTGCGGCCGTAAGTACAGTCCTGCGCCGTTTTTTTTACCGATGGCAATGGCTTCCATGCTGGCATTATGTCGCTGTGCTTCTTTTAACTGCTTGCGTTCATTCTTCGAAGTGTTGACTGCCCGCACTATACCGCTCGTTGCACCGATGAGGCCGCCGAGAACACCCAATGCAGGCAAAAGCAAAGGAAGAAATCCTCCTATAATCTTCTTGTCGAGAGTCTGTAATTTTTGCTTGGCTTTTTGCACGCCTGCACCAGTCTTGCGTTTGGTCTTGCGCGAGTTAGTCTTTGACTTGATGGAGCCGGCTCGACGAGCGCCCAGTCCTAATTTCGTCTTTGCCTTCATGATTTTGGAAACGCCCCACGCTGCGATTTTCTCTCCAAGTCCCGCGTTCGACGATTTACTTATATCTTCGGCTTCCTGTGCCAATGTCTCGTCGGCCCGGTGCCTGGATTCCAGATCCTTGCTTAATGAATATGCGATATCGTGCTGCTTGCACTGTTCGTCCAGAGAATTAATGCCCACGTCACCGCGAGCTAACCTTTTCGCTAGTTTAGTCCCGGGGCCGCAAAATCTGTAGCCGGGAATGTGTAACTCGAATGGAAGATTGTTTATCAGCGAGTTTACGAGTCCTGCACCGATGTGTTTTTTGTTCTTACCTCTTCGAGTCATTACGCACAACTGACCAGAAAGTATAAATACGCTTCTTTTATACAATTACTTTAGTACAATGCAGGTCGTCAAGCAAGACGTGTGTTTGCCCGTGCGCATTACGCAAGACGATGTATTTAGTGCGCGTGAATCACGACATGGCTTACTGTTGCCTTCTGCTGTACGATGCATAATGGCGGGTCCATCAAACTGAGGCAAGACGTGTGTTTTACTGAGTTTACTGGAGGAGCCAAATGGTCTTCGGTTCGAGAACGTCTACTTGTATTCCAAGTCGTTGCAACAGCCAAAGTACCGGCGCCTAGCTACTGTTCTACGCTCGGTGGATGGTCTGGAGTATTTTCCGTTTAGCGATAATACCGATGTTGTACCCCCAAGCGAAGCAAAAGCCAATTCCGTGTTTGTTTTCGACGATGTAATGTGCGAGAAACAAGGCATAATACAAGAGTACTTTTCCATGGGCAGACACGCCAAGGTAGACTGTGTTTACCTGTGTCAGACGTACAGTCGTATTCCAAAACATCTCCTACGAGACAACGCAAATGTCATAGTTTTGTTTCGCATGGACGAACTTAATTTACGCCACGCTTATGATGATCACGTAAACACCGACATGACATTCCAGGAATTCAAAGACATGTGCTCCTTGTGTTGGAAAGAAGAACACGGATTCCTAGTTATAGTCAAAGACTGGCCTCTATATAAGGGCAGGTACAGACGAGGTTTCGATCAGTTTATCGCCAAACATGAGTCATAGCATTTCGAAATTCGGCCGTAGCAGTCGAGACTTGGGTACTGCTCTCAAGTCTCATGACGACGTTATCCGCAAATACATTTCGCTACTGGCTCAAAAAGTAGACGGGGTGAAAAAGGAATTTTTTGAGTACCTCGTAGCCATAGACCAGCGCGTGGAAGCTTCGGATTCTCGCATTCGCGACATGATCGAAGTATCGAATGCACAAAGACGTGACGATCTGAGGACTTTTCAAAGTAGTCTGAAAGCATCACTATCTCAATCGTCAACAAATTCAGATTTGGCCAAACACAAGAAAGAAGTTTCTGCGAACGAATAAAAAAGTATATAAGGAGGTCTTGCAATAAGTTTTCAGCCAGTACAATGTCGGACCTGGCCAGTGACCTTCATCGAGCTATACAGTCTGTTCGCGAAAAATATTTACTTGCTAGACGAACCAGACTTGCACGTGAGATGGAAAATGAGGAGATATTTAAACCAATCACTAGTCGCCTCGACGAACTTAAAAACAAGGAAGAACCAGCCTTCATTGTGAAGACAGAAGTTGAAGATGAATTGCCGACTGTAAAGAAGAGAAAGTATGAACCAGATCGAGAAGAAGAGGACTTAACAAGTACAGAGTCCATGCACAAGAAAAAAATACCGAAAAAGGGACATCAAGTTAATGCAATGGTCCGACCATACCTGACATCGTTTACGAGCCGGAATAATGACACGACCTACGGAGTGTACAGAAAACATAATAAGTGGTTCCTCGGTGCTAAAGAAATAGACTTTCTACCAGGAAACATCGTGCGCGTAGCAGAGTTCAAAACGCGCGGGACTCCGGGTCTGTACGAATTGCTGTTTCGCAGGGAACCTAAAGGATATTCTCACAACGACTTACAAGAGTACAAAAAACTGCTAGAGCTAACCAATGCACATTTTCGCGATAACGATCCAGATAGTGGTGTATATAAAGATGTAGATCATGAAAAAATCGACATTCTCGCTAATCTCTTCAGTGAACTAACAATACACGGAGAAGGTTTAAAAAGGCTAGAAAGTGGTCAGACATTTGACTATGTATATTGGGACGACCCTAATGAATTAGTTGATCGCCTTAGAATTCTACATGCTTCGCTTAGTGTAGGAAACTATTCGCACATCAACGAAATAGTCTCCATACTTGAAGAACTGAAGGAAGCCGGCTACATACAATGAGTCGAACCGGAATCGCTCGCGAACTTCATGCTCCTGCTAGACGAAAATACCTTCGTCGCACAGTCATAGTTCGTGGAATTGATGATTTATTCCAGGCGGACCTTGTTGAGATGATACCGTATTCCCGATTGAATAAAGGTTTCAAGTACATGTTGACAGTCATCGATGTTTATAGCAAGTTCGCTTGGGCTAGACCTGTAAAATCAAAGACTGCAACTGACATAACCAAGGCCATGAAGAATATTTTGCGTGATGGACGTGTACTGTCGCACCTGCAAACGGACCTCGGGAAAGAATTCTACAATGCAACCTTCAAGGCTTTGATGAAGAAGTATGGCATCAAACACTACTCTACATTTAGTAACGTCAAGGCCTCCGTTATCGAAAGGTTTAACAGAACTTTGCGTTCCAAGATGTGGCGACAGTTCACGGCTAACGGAAATTACAAGTGGCTTGACATCTTGTCGAAACTAATAAGCGAGTATAATTCCACGGTGCATTCTACCACGAAAATGAAGCCAAAGGACGTAACGGACAATCGCCTGCTTCAAACAGTGTTTTCCAACACGAAGAAGAAAGATCCACGAAAGCGTAAAGCTAACGTCGGTGACATTGTGCGAATCTCCAAGCAGAAAGGTATCTTCGAGAAAGGTTTCACTGCAAACTGGAGTCCCGAACTTTTCCGTGTGACACATGTTCGTGAATCAGAGCCTAGGACCTACTACCTCGAAGATTTGGACCACAAACCTATCCATGGAGGCTTCTATGCCGAAGAGATTTAGCCTACGTTGTATCCCGATACGTACTTGGTGGAGAAGATTATAAAACGAAGAAATGGACGGTCCTACGTCAAGTGGTGGGGCTTTCCACCTCGCTTTAATTCGTGGGTGGCAGATGCAGATGTCGAGAAATCCACAAAACTTAAGTAATTTGTCTGTGCATTTTTTTGTACTTGTAGTAGTGTAGTATGTAATAAATTTTTTTTAAAAGAACTTGTGGTGTTTTTATTTTCTCAAACCTAACACTTTTTTAGTATTTTTTAAATTAAAGTTGTTTTGTATCGGCCAGGGATCGAACCAAGGACCTTAGTCGATCCAATCAATCATTATATGGATTAAAAATTTATTTAATAATTTCTGAACTATTTCCCGGATCTCTAGCATTAAAATTACACATTTCCAATATGGTGGTCTTGATGTCTGATAGGATGGTGGTCGTAGAGGATTTAGAGTCTCTTTACGAATGTTGAACATGGTTTATTTAAATTATTTTTTTTACATAAGATTAAACATTATTGCAACGATCGGGTATCGAACCGAGGACGGGAATCGATCGAATCAATATGTTAATTAATGAGTGATTTATTTAATGAATTTTGGAACTTTTCCCGAATTTCTAGCTAAATAATTACGGATTTTCAAGATGGCGGCTAAATGACAAGATGGCGGGTGTCACAGTAATAAATTATTACTGTACTCTAGCGGATACGAATTAAACTAACATGTCATCGGCGCACTCTAGCCGACGATACAATGATGATGGCTTCCAGCATCGAAGACAAGATGGCGGCCATGACATCATACTAGATGATGATAAAAAGTGGTGGGAGTCAGTCTGCCAGCACCCACCACGAGGGAAGGATCGGTCGTCATTTTTATTTTTTTGCATTCGTCGGGTTCGAACCGAGGACTCCGAGCTCCGTGTCGTTAACGTATGTTTTTTAAATATTTTTTATTAAAATTTTATTAATTGAAATTTTTTAATAAATTTTAAAAAAAATTATATTTCATTAAAATTGGATAGTAAATTTAAAGATGGCGGGCGTAACGGAAACTGCAGCGGTGATGTCATAATCCTATAAATGGCTTAACATTGGCTTGAGTTAAGGATGCTTAAGCCAGTTTTAGGAATTTTCAGCCGCTGGGATTTTTAAGGAATAAAACGGGAAATTTTCCCTCGAAACGGGAATTTTTCCCTCGAAAACGGGGAATTTTTTCTTAAAACGGGAAATTTTGAGTCATTTTGAGTCAATTTTGAGGAATTTTGAGGAATTTTTGCCGCCGTGACGTCACAAATCCAATATGGCGGACCGACAATCACAATCCACGCGCCGGCGCCAGGGCCAGTTCCGTCATTCCTATACTACTGCTGCCTTTTCGTAGTCGGTGCTTCCAAATGTGCTGCCTTTTCGTTGTCGGTGCTTCCAAATGTGCTGTCTTTTCGTAGTCGGTGCTTCCAAATGTGCTGCCTTTTCGTTGTCGGTGCTTCCAAATGTGCTGCCTTTTCGTTGTCGGTGCTTCCAAATGTGCTGCCTTTTCGTTGTCGGTGCTTCCAAATGTGCTGCCTTTTCGTAGTTGGTGCTTCCAAATGTGCTGCCTTTTCGTTGTCGGTGCTGTCAAATGTGCTGCCTTTTCGTAGTCGGTGCTTCCAAATGTGCTGTCTTTTCGTTGTCGGTGCTTCCAAATGTGCTGCCTTTTCGTTGCCGGTGCTTCCAAATGTGCTGCCTTTTCGTTGGCGGTGCTGCCTTTTCGTATCGGTGCTTCCAAATGTGCTGCCTTTTCGTTGTGGGTGCTGTCAAATGTGCTGCCTTTTCGTAGTCGGTGCTTCCAAATGTGCTGCCTTTTCGTTGTCGGTGCTTCCAAATGTGCTGCCTTTTCGTTGTGGGTGCTGTCAAATGTGCTGCCTTTTCGTAGTCGGTGCTTCCAAATGTGCTGCCTTTTCGTTGTCGGTGCTTCCAAATGTGCTGCCTTTTCGTTGTCGGTGCTTCCAAATGTGCTGCCTTTTCGTAGTTGGTGCTTACAAATGTGCTGCCTTTTCGATGACGGTGCTTCCAAATGTGCTTCCTTTTTTGTTGATGGTGCTTCTATTTTTTTAATGTTGTTTTGACTCTAGTATTTTAGTAAATTGTTCTTGATTTGACTAGCGTATTATTCAAACCGGTTAATGTATATAAACGAGTTCTAGACAGCAGGACGCTTAGTTTGTTACTGCCGTCGACGGTGTACGGATCACCTAGTTTATTTCTTCTGGTGCATAAGTCGCGTAATTGCCTGTTCTTGAGACTTCGATGGCATCTTTACCGACTTTAACGTCGTACTCGATGGAGGATGTACCATCGACTACGGGAACCATGACGTCGGCGCCAACGATGTTGGAGCAGATCCCGTTGGCAACGCCTCTGATAACACTGGAGGAGACTTCGATATGTGCTGTTCCACCATCAGCTGAAGTTTCATCAGCATTGAATACTTCAATTAATGAAGAGCGTACTCCGCATCAGTGCAAATACTGTGGTGCATCATTTACTATCACCTCAAATGCTCGCAGACATGAAAGAAGCGGTTGTTCTAATAATGTTCAAAGAATACAATTTCAGTGCAATCAGTGTAATAAACTAATTTCACGTCTCGATAGCTTACATCGTCATTATAAAAAATGCTCCGAGACGTATAATGAACATGGTTATTGATTTGACTCATGTGTTGTACCGGCTAATGAGACTATATATAAGTGCTATGAACTTCAGTCCGTCTCTGGCTGTGGTGATGAACGGATCGGATAGACATTTAAAGTCATGTAAAAAGGCCTAGTCCGTACAATAAGAAGACTGTTTGAATCGAGGAATCCAAAAGGCTTTGGTAATTTGTCAGTGTTTTTTTTTGTACTTGTAGTAGTGTATTGAATTTATGTAATAAAACTTTTTTAAAATAACTTGTGGTGTTTTTATTTTCTCAAACCTAACACTTTTTTAGTATTTTTTAATTAAAGTTGTTTTGTATTGGCCAGGGATCGATCCAAGGACCTTAGTCGATCCAATCAATCATTATATGGATTACTAATTTATTTCATGAATTTTGGATTTTTTCCCGCTTTTCTAGCTACATTATTACATGATTTCAAGATGGCGGCCGAATTTCAAGATGGCGGGGCGAACCTCCATAATAAATGATTACTGCACTGTAAAAATGTACTCTATAATACGAGTACACACACAAGATGGCGTACTCCAGCAGGTGGTAGCTCCTGGTAGCATGTACTGAACATAAAATGTCGGATCCATGATGGTTGACAAGGACAAAGTCAAATTTCAAGGTCAAGGTCAAATTTCAAGGTCAAAGTCAAATTTCAAGGTCAGGGTCAAATTTCAAGCTCAAGGTCAAATTTCAATGTCAGGATCAAATTTCAAGGTCAAGGTCAAATTTCAAGGTCAAGGTCAAATTTCAAGGTCAAGGTCAAATTTCAAGATCAAGATCAAATTTCAAGGTCAAGGTCAAAGGCCAAGGTCAAGGTCAAAGGCCAAGGTCAAGGGCCAAGGTCAATTTTCAATGTCAACAGTTGAGGACAAAAGTATTGTGACCAGATAATTATACTACATGGTATCGGCACACTCTAGCAGACGAAAACAAGATGGTGGTCTCCAGCGGATGAAGACAAGATGGCGGACATGATGTCATACCAGTTGATGATATATACCTTGGTACTGGTGGTAGATCAGTCTAGGTAGCTTTCATGTAGGAAGGATCTGATGTTTACTCTCGCCGGGAATCGAACCAAGGACGGGAATCGATATAATCAAACAGAATTCAAATACGTTAATTTTTTGATGAATTTTGGAATTTTTTTCATTAAAATCGGATAATAATTAAAGATTTTCAAGATGGCGTCCAAATTTCAAGATGGCGACCATAAAAAAAATTGCAACGGTGACGTCATCATTCAAAATGGCGGAAAACACATCACCGGAATTTTCGAGAACACACAATGACGTCATCCAAAATGGCGGATCCAAAATGGCCGCCGTTACGTTATGTCCCGTTACGGCGTGTCCCGTTACGATGTGTCCCGTTACGCTGTGTCCCGTTACGCTTATCCAAGATGGCCGCCGTGACGTCACAATCCAAGATGGCCACTGTGACGTCACAATCCAAGTTGGCGGACACCGGCACCGGCACCACACCCTGAACCCTGATCTCGGAAATACTATTGTATACTACTCATCACCTAATTAAATTTCCCTTCCCCGGGGTACGTAACATTTTACAGTCACACCACTACAACACGCGCGACAATCCACACACATGTCGTAGCACCTTGTCAAGGCAGAATCATGCAGGTGAACTGGTAGAGGGAGCTACCCCAGCCCTCGCTGGGGATCCGGGCCGAGAGGCATGCATGCCTGTCAGGGCAGGGCTCTGGGGGCTTGTATAGTAGCTTTAAGTCTAGATTAAATAAAAAATAATAATAATTAAAATAATAATAATAATAATAAAAACTGGACGAGGGCATCTCTCTGCTCGAACAATAATAGAATAGGACGACATTCATTTACTAATTTCACTTTCTATTTTTCAGGTTTAGATGACAACAGCCTGGGGGCTAGCTACAGCAATACTGGTTTAGCCTAACTTTGACCGAACTATATTGGAACGCAATAGTTCGGTCCTTAAGGCGGCCAGGTGTTTACTAATCTATGTAATTTCTTTTACCGTATCACCAACACGACCACACGATGATATGCCTGTGTAAAGTGACGGCCTGAACTACCTTGTTACATGCAATAATGGGCTAACTACCCTAGCATGTTTCTGTGTTCCCAGGGGTCGTAGGAGCGGCTTGCACAGCTTTACACTACACGCCACACCCGAATTTAACTAGGTCACTTGAAATTACAGCACACCGACAAGCCTCTATTGCACACCAACACGACACTACATCACGCCAGCTAGCCGATCTAGCTGATGGGGAGCTTCTCTCCCCCGCCGAATTAGGTACACGTAACTTTTCTAGCATTACACAACATACCAGCGCACACACAGGCCCGTGTGCCAAACTTATCCCACAAGACACGCGCCCCGCCCGTTGATCCAAGTGATTCTACAAAAGTGTGGGGTGCACCTGATTTACTATGCACTAAGCGAGTTATAGAAACTTCGGTTTCTGGTCTCGCACACACTAACTGCCCCGGATGGCAATATGATGGATCGGCGGCAGGAGGCCTCTTTCTTCCTTGATTTTTGTCAGGCTCGGTTGTCAGCGGTTGTAGTCTACGAGTATGTAGTCGTTTAGGTCAACTTAGACCTACGTGTGTGTGCGACCTCAGGGGAAACATGTAAGTTGGAATTGAGTTATGTGTGAGGCGGTGGCCCTTGCTTTAATGTAGTCATATATTTGTAATTTGTTTGTTTAAATTCCCTTTTCGGTCGCCACCTGGAAAATTATAAGTTTGGATTAATGTTTTAACGTGACTTAACGTAATTTCACTTGGAAACTTAGTTTTGTTTTTTTGGTGATTTTCTTCCCCTGAGTCGTCGTCGCATCTGTTTTGATTTTTTATTTAATTATGTAAATCTTTAAATGTAACTGCGCTTTGCAGTAGCTTTGTCATCGTAACGCTTTTAACTGCACTTTGCAGTAGTTTGAAAAATGTAAAATGTTTGAATTGTAATACTAGACACTGCTCTTACTTCACGTCATCTGCGTTGTTTAATGGGATCGTTACACGGTGTAGACAGCTTACCATTGAAGCCCGTTTTTTCCTATATCATTGTTCTTTGATTATTGTATTTAAACTTTGCCTAAAATTGTATCGACTTAACAACATCAGTAATTTATTGTTTTGATTTAATTGTTTGAATAAAAATGTCTGTGTACCTGAAACCTTTTACCTTGCTTACCTAACTGCTCCAAACACGTAATCCGCAGTCCTAGCCAGGCTCTGGTCTTCCTTCAATCCCTAATAGGCCCCCAACCTATTTCAACTGCGCAACTCTGCTGCAGGACTGTGTGTACTTACGTGTTTCTGTTCTATTTTTCATGCACTATGGGGACTCCGGCAACTGGGTGGATTTACCGTTTGCGGAGAGACGACCTCATCCAGGTTTTGACGGAGGAAGCCGTTCCTTTCGAGGAGGACGCAAATGTGGCGACCCTTCGTGGATTCCTGGTCAGGCACGTGCGCGGCGCCGCCTGGGAGTCGTCAGACGAGGTACCGTCTCGGCAAGTCCCCACCCCCGCTAATCCAGTTCAGAATAATTCCAGGTTTAATGAAAAGATATTTTTTTTATAATTTGAAACTTCTCCCACGTCTTGATAGTAGTGAACCACGTGCGGTTCTTGATTTTCTGAGTGCCGCGGCACGTTTAGCTGGTTTAAAGTTAGTCAGTGAGGCGGAGTTTTTGAAAGCTCTCCTGAGCCTGTGTGGGCCAGCATTTTTGCCACTGCTCACTGACGTCATGAATCAGAATCAGACCTTCGCACAGTTCAAGACTGCTGTGCTACAGTTTGCCTGTCCGCCTCGTGTGTTAGAAACGTGTAAACGTGAACTTGTATTCAGGTTTCAGAGGCCTGAGGAGCCTTTGTTGCAATTCATTAATTCTGTTGCGGCCTATGCTGAGGTACTGGAGTTGAACCTCCCTGAAAAGGAATTACCGCAATCTATTGTTAGCAACGTGTCTCCGCTAGTGTTACAGCATAGCGCCATGCTTAGCCCTCCCTCTAGTCTGAGTGCTCTCCGTAAGTGGAGCGCAGAAGTGGAAAATAGATTGCTAACTGTCAAACAATATCACGAGAATTTTCACTCCAAGGCCTCTCCAGGTAGTTCTGTTCATGTTTCCAATTCTAATTCTAATTCTAATTCTAATTCTAAATTCAATTCTCCTAATGTTCAGTTTACGTCTCAAGTCAACACCGTACCTGCTCGCGCGGTGCGCGGATCGCGGCCCGTTGAGTGTGCGGCTAGTGTAAGTGATCCTTCTGTCGGGGCGAGTTTTGCCGCCGGCAGACGTTATGAGTCGGCTAAATGCGCCCGGCCCGTCCTCCAACCGTCCCAGGTGTGCCAACTGCTGTACTTACGGCCACGCGGTGTCTGAGTGCACGCAGCCCGCTGTGAGCCGTGAGCAGCGAACACGCTTTCGTTGTAAGTGCACTGGGCATTACAGAAATCAATGTCCGGGAAACGGGCCTTGACCGGGCGTGCGAGTGGTCGCCACGGTCGTCGCTTGAGGAAAGCCGCTCATTAATCGTACAATAATTTTGTACGCGTTCGTCTGTTCGGAAATAATATTCCGGCCTTAATTGATTCCGGTGCTACCCGTTCCTTGATTAGTTCCGAATTGTTCGATGCGTGTTGCATCAAACATCCGTATTTGTTAAGCCGTGTTTGTACCGGCTCTGACGTGAAAATTTGTGTCGCCAACGGCGTAATTGTTACGTCAGACATAGAAGTTGAAATGCACATTAAGATCGCGGGTTTCTCTTGGAACTGGCACTTTAATGTTGTTCCCGGGTTATGTCACCCGCTTATTCTAGGTTTAGATTACCTGGGAAATACGCGATTTTTGTTAGACGTCGCGAACCAGGAACTGGTTTTTGGTTTTCATCCTGAACGTAAAATTAAACTTATTCATCATGACTCCGCTCCTATCGTCATGTCGTGCGCCGAAAAGTCTGACGTCATTAGTAGGGACGCGGTCATTGCTGACGTCATGAACAGGTATTCTGACGTAATAACCAACCGGATAGGCAGGTGTGACGTCATGCCTTATAAATTTTATTTAAAGGACACGACTCCTGTTAGGGCTAAAGGACATAAAATTTCTCCTCCCAAATTGCAAAAGTTAAAAAACATTATCGATAGACTCCTAGAAGCAGGAGTTATTGCTCCGTCTGTTTCCGATTTCTGTTAGCCTTCTTTTTTAGTCCCTAAAAAGGAAGCTGGGGAATTCCGGCTGGTACACAATTACAAGGAATTGAATGACAAAATTAAGGAGGACAGCTACGAGTTGCCGACCGTAGAGAGCGCCCTTCAACATTTAGGGAAAGCCACAATATTTTCCGTCATTGATCTAAATGCTAGTTTCCACCAATGTTTGTTGCATCCTGATTGTCGTAAATATACTGCATTTTCTACCCCGTGGGGGCAATTTCAATTTAATCGTGTGCCTATGGGTGTGTCTTTTGGTAGCCAGGCTATGAGCCGAGTGCTAGATCATATTCTAGGCGACTTAAAATTTAAATCAGTCTTCAATTACATTGACGATATTATCGTCTACAGTGATAACCTGGAACAGCACAAACAACATTTGTGTCAGGTGTTTGATCGTCTCAGAGCCACTAACTTGACAGTTAATCCCGACAAAATTCATCTGGGAAAAGATTACGTAAAATTTTTAGGCTACATTATTTCACAAGGCAAACTCATAATGGATCCCGATAAAGTTTCTCCCATCGTAAACTTTCCTCCTCCTAGGAATGTCAGAGGAGTTCAGAGATTTCTCGGTATAACGGGATATTATTCTCGTTTCATCCCCGATTACGCCGCAGTATGTGGTCCGCTTAATAATTTACGTAAAAAGAATGTTGTTTTTGAGTGGGGCGACGCTCAACAGAAGGCCTTTGACAGTCTTAAGGCCTTGATCTCTTCTCCCCCTGTCTTAGTTCTACCTGATTTTCAACACAGGTTCGCCCTCCAGGTAGATGCGTCAAGCATCGCGGTAGGTGCTGTATTTGGGCATATTGAAAATGATAGGCTGCGCCCTATTGCATATGCCAGTAAAACACTTACTGACGGGGAACGACGTCTGGGTACCTATGAAAAGGAGGCCTTAGCATGTCTGTTTGGCGTCGAGAAATTCGCGTCATATCTCGATTGTCACGAGTTCGATCTTTTTACGGACAATCAAGCGCTCAGTTGGCTGTTTAACCATCCGAACCAGCTCGGTAAACTAGGGCGCTGTGTGTTAAGACTGTCCCGCTTCAAATTCAAACTGCATCATATTAAGGGTAGTGACAACGTTGTGGCAGATGCGCTTTCGCGAATGTTTTCGCCCGATGAATTTGCGACTTGTGTTTCGTCCGCGGATGAAACACAGCCGATATGTGCAGCTGTTTGCAAAATATTTCCGGAATCATTCCTTAGCATTCGTCAGTGTCAGCAGGAGGATCCTTTGTGTGTTCAAATCAAGAAGGATTTGAGTGCCGGTAAAGCCGTGCCATATGTTGAGGAACAGGGTGTTGTTTATTATACCGGGAAAACTGGTAGACAAAGGAAGGCTGTTGTCCCTGCATCCCTACGCCCTATGGTTCTAAAGTATTTTCACGATTCCTTATTGGGTGCACATTTGGGCATCGACAAAACGTTCCGTCGAATTAGTGCACATTTAGCTTGGCCTGAATTGCGAGCTGATGTACAAAAACACGTGCGAACTTGTCGAGATTGTCAAGTCTCGAAACCGCCGCAGTGTGCCAAAGTCGGCTTGTATTGTGCTGATGCTCCTGTTGCCCCCTGGCATGTGCTTCACATTGACATTTTTGGTCCCTTAACACGTTCTAAAAAAGGTAACAATTGTATTTTGGTTATTCTGGACATTTTTTCGAAATTTGTGTTGCTAATCCCCTTAAAGAACATGAAAGCAAACAGTATTGTTAAAGCCTTAAGAGATCAGGTATGGAAATTTTTTGGTGCTCCAGCCATGATCACGTGTGATAACGCACGTTATTTCCGCTCTGTACTGTTCAAAGTCATGTGTTTTCAATGGGCCATTAAGCCTTTTTACAGTAGTCCTTACTGTACCCAGGGAAACCAATCAGAGCGTGTTAATAAAGTGCTTAAGAGCATTCTCACTGCTTTCTACAGGGAAGATCAGTCGCTATGGGACAGCGATCTTGATTTTATAAACGTGGGCCTTAATTCAGCTGTGTATTCCGCTACCCGGTTCCCACCTTCAATTCAGTTTCTAGGTAGGGAGCTTACCCACCCTCTCCTTAACCTGTGGGGACTGCCGCCCCTGGAGGCTGCCTCGGATGACGAGTCACTGGAGGCCGTCCTGGATAGTGTGGCATGCAATCTCACGAAGGCTCGTCAAGCTGTTGCAAATTCATATAATGCTTCCCGGAGGCCTCATGGCTTTGTTGTTGGACAGTTGGTCCTAGTAAAGAATTTTGTGCTGCCTAATTTAGCTGAAAAGGTTAATGTTAAATTAATCCCACCTTGCGTGGGACCTTTCATTATAAATAGGTTTCTTAGTGAGAATACGGTGTTGTTGCACAGTACGTCTGGTTCAAAAAAATTTCGAAAAGCCCACCTTTGGCAATTGAAAATATTTAATACTTAATTAAAGGATTTGCTGTTGTTTTGGCGTGCGCGTCTGGTTGTGTTCTTTTTTTTTTTCAGTTTGGTTTAGTTATCGTTCCTCCCCCCTCCTTCCACGTCGCGGATGCCGGTGCCCTCAAGAGGATCTGCGCAGCTACGGACCTGAGGCTCCTCCGCCTGCCCGCTCCGTCTTGGTCACTGGTGCCCGCCCGCTATGCGCTGCGTCTACGAGGCCGCCCGCCTCTTTCGCTGTTCGAGTCCGTGGATGCGTCCATGCGACTCCGTCATTCGGAGTTCCGCATCAGCATGCTGCTGTGCGGCTCCGCCCTGGCTCGCCCTGAGACGCCTACTTGAGTCGCCGCGGTTGATGGATGCTGTCCCTGGGTGAGCGAGCGACCGGCTGCTTTGACGTGCTGGCGTGCCGGCGTGCTGGCGTGAGATTCCGTTCCACCAGTTGCGAGCTGTGATGCACGCCTCATGCGAGCCTGCAAGATGCACGCATTGGCATCTGAAAGCCCTCGTCCCCTGTGAGCATGCTACCCGCTCGACAGGGGTGCGAGGTGAAGAGTCGATCCTGCCAGGCGCCATCGGCGTCAGCGGTTGTGGGGACGCCTGCAGCGGCTACGTCCGAACTTGTGTCTGTGTGTCGACATACGAGCTTTGGAGCTCGTTGCTACAAATTGTAAAAATGAACTTTCCTGGGACGTCCCTCAAGATCAAGAAAAGTCTTCAGCGCTGAGGATGCTCCTATTGGTCTTTGTATTTGACCTTTGTAATCTTTCAAGAAACTTTGGCCATTATATACGGCGTATAAACCTTGTATGTTAATAACTTTAAACTGACAGTTGACATAAGAGTTCGTCATGAGAATAAACAGTAATGTTATGAAGATAGAGAAGATGGAGAAGGCGGCGGGTACCGTGGCTTAAGGGCAGGGGAGTTGTAGCGATTTGAACTGTGCGCGCCGCATCGGCTTCCAGCACTCCGCTCCCCTGCTCCTTCTCCCTCCTTTCTCCCCCTCCCTAGTGCTTCTATGTCTACTCGTTCACCCCCTCCTCTCGTTGATTGGCGCATGCGCGCGCTGCGGCGCGATGTTATAAATTATAAAAGCTGTGTTTGTTGGTCAGGAGGCCTCTTTCTTGCTTGATTTTTTTCAGGCTCGGTTGTCAGCGGTTGTAGTC
This sequence comes from Bacillus rossius redtenbacheri, assembly GCF_032445375.1. Lineage (NCBI taxonomy): Eukaryota > Metazoa > Arthropoda > Insecta > Phasmatodea > Bacillidae > Bacillus > Bacillus rossius. The sequence goes on along the minus strand of NC_086330.1, from coordinate 276,962,783 downwards.
TACGAGTATGTAGTCGTTTAGGTCAACTTAGACCTACGTGTGTGTGCGACCTCAGGGGAAACATGTAAGTTGGAATTGAGTTATGTGTGAGGCGGTGGCCCTTGCTTTAATGTAGTCATATATTTGTAATTTGTATTTAAACTTTGCCTAAAATTGTATCGACTTAACAACATCAGTAATTTATTGTTTTGATTTAATTGTTTGAATAAAAATGTCTGTGTACCTGAAACCTTTTACCTTGCTTACCTAACTGCTCCAAACACGTAATCCGCAGTCCTAGCCAGGCTCTGGTCTTCCTTCAATCCCTAATAGGCCCCAACCTATTTCAGGTGGATGAATATCCTGGTTCAGTAAAAAGCAAAGGACAGTGGCCCTGAGCACTGTTGAAGCTGAATATATGGCATTAAGTTTCACAGCTCAAGAAACTTTGTGGCTGAGAAATTTATTCAGCGAACTGCAGCCCAACACCAGTCTCAAACCATCTGTAATTTACTGCGACAACAAGGGAACTATACATTTGGCAAAAAATGACGTAACCAGTCAATCATCCAAGCATATTGACATCAGACACCACTTCATCAGAAAGCAGATCAAAAGCAAAGGCATTTTAATCGAATATTTGCCAACAGACAAAATGATTTCAGATGGACTGACTAAACCACTGTAAAAAGTAAAACATAATATTTTTGTGAAAATGCTGGGTCTTGTAGAGTAATAATTGACCTCGATCTATTGTTTTTTTTTTGCAAACTTATTCATCATTGTTATTACAAGGTTTGTCATGTAATGTCAGTAATGTAAGAAAGATGTCAGTGTTATGTTAACTGAAATATAAATGCAAGGGTTATGTTTGTTGTAAGGAGAAAACGATAATTCAAGGGGAAGTGTTTGAGAATGAATTATCGTCTGTTTGACCTATGAGAAAACATTGTGGTTTTATTATGTTATTGGCTAGACTGGCGACCGGCTTATGTTCTTTTTTGTGTGGGACAGTAAACGTGTTTTATAAGCTCTGCCGACTTTTATTTATATATCCGATATTTGATTACCCATTGAAGAAAACCTTAACTAAAAAGTGTGCATTACAAACCTGCATGAAATGTATAACAAAGAATACCCAAAAACTCAGATTCAATGTGACTGGAAGGTCAAGATTATCATAGATCGAATATTAATGAAGAACAATTAGAGAATGAACAATTGTCATATTCCGCTGTACCTAATAAATGAAATTTTCACCCCATATAGGGTAATGGTGGGTAAGAGTACGCACCTAGTGGATTTTCAGTTACATCGGCAGAAGGAGAGAAGATACAAGTTTCAAAAATTTACACAATATTCTTTATTTCTTTGCAAATCATTGTAGAAAGTATTAATTATTTGTTAATTATTATACACGAATAAAAAATAAAAATTAAAAACATGTCAATTGCGTACTCTTGGCCTACTGGGAGGGTAAGAGTACGCGAGTAGGGGGTTAAGAGTACGCACTAGCATTAATCGTAAACAAATGACCCACAGTCTTCGTAAGCGGAGCAGTCCTCGTGCCACCAGTCCTTGCAGATACCACATTGAATCCAGTTCTCAGAATAAGAATTTCCACATCCTGGGCAATTAACGGAATCTTCATTATCTTCTTTGGAAAGGATCGCATGCGCCGAACTCGTAGATGCGAATCGGTAATCATTTTCAAATTGCACTTCTTTAGGCCTACTTACATTCGATTTCTTCTTTGTGGGATTCATATTCTTCTCACTTGCCTTTTCTGCCTTTTTGAGTGCTCTTTCTGCATTTGCCATCTCTTATTCCTTTTTCTGTCTATCTTTTTCTTCCAAGGCATTTTTGAAAGGTGAATTGGTTATTATTTCGGACTTCTGTGGTGGTCTTTTCCTTTTATGATTTTCAGTTTCTTTTTCTCTTATTCGTGGAAGCGGAAGAATTGAATGAATGCTCATAGTAATTTTGTTTTCATTGTAACTTTCTGAAGGCATAAGATCATCATTTGGTAGGCCTGATGAGTTGCCATTCAGAACACCTGGATTAGCAGGTATAGCTGGTAGACCTTCTGCATTGGGGGGTTGTTTAGCACATGGGTTATCATATTCAGTTGGTAGTCCTTCATTTAGTGGTTGTTCATCATGTCGATTAGCAGACTCAGTTGGTAGTCCTTAGTTTAGTGGTTCTTCACCACGTCGATTAGCAGAATCAGTTGGCTGTTCTTCAATTAGTGGTGTATCAGCACTTGTATTAGAAGATTCCGTTGAAACTTCGTTCAGTGGTCGATCTGTCACTAATGAAGGTGCAATTGGTTCATCAGTTATTACATCGGGATTAAATGGTTCCATTCCCGTAACTTCAAAAGCTTTTTCTGCAAGCTTAACTCTTGCAGTAGCAGTGTAGGCTTCTTATTACTTCTCCTAGATGTTGAACAAGCCATTTCTCGGATCAGTTGCATACGCTTTGAGAGGCGAAAAAAATACTTTATCTAAAGGCTGAATGGCATGGCTTGAGTGAGGAGGAAGAGTCAAAAATGTGATGTGGTTATTTCGGCAGAACAAAACTGCAGAAAGTGAACAATGTGTTGAGTGATTATCTGCTATGAGCAAGATTGGATCTTCTGCTGATGGTTTCACATGATGCACAAAATGTTTCAGCCAGTCGAGAAATAGTTCATATAACCTGTCTCAGTCACGAGACTCAAAGTTCCTTTTCCATATGGTGCCATCCCGTACAAACGATTTACTGGAAACAAAAAATTGGTTGTCTGTAAAGTCGGTTTACGGACGATAGTTTAACGTGACAACGTATTAACAAAACATTGATGAAATGATTGCATACTTTTATGAATAAAATTGAATCATTTTTATTGAATAATCATTATTTTGTATGGATACAAAGAAGGAATGAAATTAAATCTACAATTTAATTGATAAATTTACTTTTTTGCACTCATTAATTCAAATATGTTTATTACTTTAACGAAGAGATTATTTTAACTATAACTTTTATACGTGTTTGCTATTTAACTTCTTCCAATCTGTGTTATTCTGTTAAGGATAGGACGATGATAGGAAAAGTAGGAAACGAATGGGAGTGTTTCAAGTTTAATATGCCTCGAAAAAGTCAAATTGATGGTTGTTCCAATCGAGTGGAAGAGAGATAGATGCGGCGCAAGCGTACAATGAGCGTAACGGGACACAATGTAACGGGACAATTGCGTAACGTGACACTTTTTCGTGCGTGCAGCCGGCGTTCATGATTTATTAGACGTTGTCACGTCAAAAAGAACAAAATATTGCATTTCACTAATGTTATACGAAAAGAAACGTTCTTTAATATGACTGTGCTCTTATTAATTTATGCTACTATTAAATCAAATATAAGATTTACCTACAAAATTGGTGAGGCATAAATCAAAGCCATTTGTATTATACAACATGCAAAAGTTTAAACCTAACTCGCTACATTAATGCTTTTCCTGTTATTCAAAGATAAGCTAGAACTCGCTAGGACAAGAGTACGCACAGGGAGGGTGAGAGTACTATACGCAGTGATCAGATGTTGCGTACTCTTGGCCTCCCGAGCAATGTTTCACAAAACCGTCAACAGAAGCCAGCACTTTAAACAAACAGAAGCTTTGAACACTGCTTGTTGCAAACGAAATGTACTTTACTTTGACATAGGTCTAAACAATAGTTGTGCAACTTAACTTACTTAAAAACCTTACATTAGACATTCTAAAAATTACATACAATAATAGAAAAACTGTAATTTACCTTGTAGTTCGGTAACAAAGAAGAGCACATTGATGACAATACGGTGTCTTCTTCTGCAGTTGTAGACGCACTAAATCGTCATAACGAGAAAAGATTTCAGTGTTGCCAACAGCACGAAATTTCAATGCGTAGGGCAAGTGTACCGAATATGAGACCCATTTTTTAAAATATTTATATTTTGTTATTAAAACCAATATTGGTAGATTTATTTATCTTATGTGATATATTATGTAATGCACTTTTACTTCAAAACAGGATTGAGCACTTGTATTAATACAGAAAATAATTAAACTAAGAAATAAAAAAAAATGCGAAATTTTGTGAAAACAAAAATGTGTTCCTAATATGAGACATCCCCTACATTATGTTACAAATTCCATATTTGTTATCATTTAGTCACTTTTTGCACTTTTGTTTGTTACACATAGGACACACAAAACATGGATCAGCTCCGCAATCTTCATGAGTCCACCCATACACTTGAGGGACTGCCGCCATTTCTCGCCATGTTTGTCCTCTGAGAAAAGGCAGCCGCATAACAAACACTCTGTATCCATCACTTTCAGATCCATCACTTTCATTTGAACTGTCATGCAGCGAAATATTTTCGTCACTGAAGTCCTCAGAATCTACAGCAATGAATGATTTGGTAGTAATCCTTAATTTGTCCGTGTTGCGAGATCTGGTTTGTGTAGGTCTAGCTTCGTTTCCTTTCTGTTTCCCAAGAACCAATTTCTTACGAGCTTCAGCCTTTTTCTTTCTTGCGACATTTTCATCCAAGCTTGTTTTGTATGGGGATGATGTGATAACATTAGCACTGCCACATCTACTGGATGTTTCTTTTGAAGGAAAATTTGGTAGTGGTGAAATATCCACAGGTCTGATAAAGGGCCTAACTACACTGCTGCAACATGGCTGATCTGTCTGCATCGAAGTTTCTCTTGGGTGGCTCTGGTCTTCTCTACAAATGGCTGTATCTGAATTCTCTTGAGCTCCATTTTCTTCTCTAGTTTCTTGGCCATTTAATGATTTAGAGAAAGCACCAAATTCATAATCACGAAATATGTTTCGGTTAAATGGAAACAGGCCTGTTTTATTAAAAGAATTAACAGATTATTCCATTGTTGCTGCTCTTTGGTATGCAGCACTGAAAAGTTTAGCCACTGAAAAGTTTAGCCACTGTAAAGTTTGTAACCACATGATTTGGGTTTCGGCACAGCCAGTCTTCTACTTCTTGAGCATAAGATGTCTTGAGAGGTAACATAAAACCTACGTCCAACGGCTGCATTTTATGAGATGAGTGTGGAGGTAAGCAGATGATCGAAACGTGGTTTTCCCTGGCCTTCTCAGCAGGGCCTACATATCTAACTATATTCTATCAAAAAATTTTAAGATATTTTATATATAATTAAACTTATTAGTTACTGTTCTTACAGCGACAGTATTATTTTTAATCTAAATCACCTAATATGAGACCCTTACTCCTAATATGAGACCCTATCTCAAATTAGGACACGTAAGTGGTCTCATATTAGGCACCTTGTCATGGCCGCTACAAAACACATCAACAAGGCTGAAATTTTAAACTGCCATAGTTCCTTATTTATACACATGGAAGCTTACTTCACGGCTCATAAGAAAGTATGAATGGATAATTAATATAAACGTACCTCTATGTTGATAATAAAGCTGCAAGATGCCACTCACGAAAACTCAAAATGATGAAAATCGTATAAACTGTTATTCTGGATCTCGCGCGCATCAGATAAATGTCTCACTCTATCCGTGGTCGGGAAATGGAGGATTCTAGTAGTTCCAAGAGCGGCTGATAGGTAGCAGCTCTTACTTGTCAAGATAACCAAGGGTCTCATATTAAGGCCGGGTCTCATATTTGGGTCACCTACCCTACTCTTAGCCACCCACGTACTCTTACCCACCGGTACCCTACGACCTCTAGGAAACAAAAAATATATTTTAAACATTAAAAAAAATTGGTTGCTTGTAAAGTCGGTTTACGGACGATAGTTTAACGTGACGTCATAACAAAACATTAATTAAATTATTGATCCAGAAGAAAAGGAAATATCATATTTGGCCTGAGACTGAGACGTAATAGGCTTTTGCAACCAAACCTTTAGGCATTAAAAATATTATATTCTTTGAGGAAGAATTTTTTTTTTTTAATTTGAAACATTTTTATTGAATTATCACTATTGTGTATGGATACAAAGGAGTGAAATGAAATGTACAATTTAATTAATAAATTTACTTTCATTTGCATTCATTAATTCAAATATATTTATTACTATTGAAATGTTGCGTGCGCCGTATTTATTTTTACAAGTACAAAAAAAAAATTTACACTTGCCAGGATTCTAACCGACATCTTTTGGATTGAAAATTTGCGACGCTGACCGCGCGGCCACAAGGCCATACATGTGACGTAATAGTTTCAAATGGTATATATATAGGCTATTTATAAACTTTTTTTTTCAGGGAAGGGGAATAATATTATTTCGTTTTTATAACACGATTTGATAACAAATACGCATCTCAAATACACCAAACTTATTTATAATGTGTTACAATAGTTTTTAAAACATTGTGCAAAAGATCCCGGGTGTAAGTAATTGAATTATTATGTGTAGCCTAAATGTTAAACACCAATGTTGGTTAAAAACGTATTTGAATATTCAACATTACTTTTAAATAACCGTACCGATTGTGCTGAAAATCGGTGGGCGAACGTTAAATTAAGTACATAATATTAATAATTCAAACGACAAAAATATGATTGAAAAGTCAAATCGATGGTTGTTCCAATCGAGTGGAAGAGAGATGCCACGCATGCGTACAATGAGCAAACAGGACACATCCGTAGTGGCAGGGCCGCTGAGAGAATTTGTGGGCCCCTGGGCAGCTGGGGTAGTAGGCCCCCTTCCTTTTTTTTTTTTTGCATACCACTACTACGTACTACGTATACCATAAATATATATGGCATTGTAAAATTGCATCCTTTTTTGAACATACTTAACGATTTCCTAGTTACGCAATAAAAAGAGAGCATTTACATGTATTATCTCAGTGCACTTTTACATTGTTAATCCCATCAAAATACAAATAATAATTAATTTTGATGTATGTATTGCTAAAAAAAACAAAAAAAATCTTAAATGGTAATTAGAAATTGCATTATTATATGAGTGTTTAAAATACGGTAAGTATAATAATTTATTCTGAATATAAATATTATTAAAATAATTTAAAGTAATAATAAATTTTATTACTTCGAAAACATCAAACACACTGAACCACGTTCATTACATTGAAAAATTTGCAATACATATTAATAATTTATACAAATTAATTTAATACCCTTAGTTCGATGCAAAATCATAAATGACATGTATTTTAAATAACAATGATATATATTTTACATCCTACTAAAACACAACAATTCAAATGTCATATACTATATAAAAATGTCTAAATTTAATAACACTTCAAAATGTTTTACAATAGAACAGTCATTACTTCATATTGAATCACTACATTCAGAATAATCATGCACTGTAGTATATTATTTAAAATTTCAAACATATATAATGCATTTAAAAGGATTATGCTACTCAATAATATTGATTTACAATCAATCAAATAGTTCAGAAGTATTCACAACAAATCCGTTTTCCGTGCCTTTTTCAAAGCAAAATCGTTAATTACATCGTCGTAGTTCAATGACCGTGCGAGATCAGACTCTAAGGCAAGCAAGGTGAGCCCACTAATCCTTTCCTGAGACATGGTTGAGTGATGTACATTTTTTATTTCCTTCCTTTTGCTGATCGACCTTTCGGCTTCGGCAACTGTCATGGAAATTGTGCAGAACACTCAAACAGCGATACACACATTTGGAAATAAACTATCCAATTTTAATCTCGGTAGTGTGTTTAAAAGCTGGATTAGTTTCAACTGGTTTGGACCAATATTTGAAACATAAATTGATTTCATATGTTTCATTTCATCAGATATCTCCATGACACCCCCCCCCCCCCTCCCCTCTAGACGGGGCCCATCACAGCATTCTTTACTTCAGAAGGGCGAGTCTAAATGGCATTGACCCCAAGTGGAGGGGTGCATGGGACCAAGCAAACCTATTGTGCTCGTACCTGGCGTTCCCATTTCTGCTACCTACTACGCAAGCATTTTGGTGTGAACTGAATGTTACAAGTACTGACGTCGACCCAGAGGCCACCCTAGCTCCTACAGGCCGTTATGGCGCGTCACCGCCTTCTTCTGTGCGCGGGCGTGTGCGGGAGCCAGTGGTGCCACCTTCATTAAATCAGTGTCCCTCCGACGTAGTTTTTTTTATGTATATTTTCTTTTCTTTCAGCAGGACATAATTTTTATTGTAAAAACTATAATATCATCCATCATGTATAATTTAAATTAGAAGGGTAAATAACATGTATTTTAATATGCACGGGGTGAACAAGTCGCGGGTTCCCGTCCACGAGGACGTGAGATGCTGCACGAGACGCGCGCGGGGAGGGGGTCGGCGCGAGCAGAGGGCAGTCGCGTCTGGAGAACCGCGGAGGAGTGACGTGTCGGCCGCGAGCTCTCGCCAAGACGAGTGAAACGGGTGAGCATAGAGGCCTCCGGGCTTAACGTCAGTGACGCGGGGAATAGATCAGCAACAGTCTTCGAGTCGTGTCAGGCAGTTCGAAACTATGGAGATTAGTATGTAAACTATTGCCAAGGGGTCGCCTTATTGTAAATAGTTTAGTTTTCTTTTTATTAGTGTTTCATAATTTTTTCCTTTCCTCTCGTATGTATGTATATATATATATATCTTTATTCGCTTGTATAGTCATGCATTGCCTAGGATAAAATAGTACCATTGTGTCATGGACGAGACCTCGCCATTTTAATGGGACATTTCAGAAACTGTGTCCGCAGGTAGTGCTTGCCTGAATTCGCTATAGGACAGGAAATCAAAGCCCTGCCGGTTTGGGACAAACGCCATCGGTTAGCGCCGCGACGCCGGCGCCTACTACTTCCCATAGGCGGCCGTGTAAGGGGAAATTCTCGTGTAGTCAGGCCTCACCTAAGAACGGTCGTAGGCGGGAACTGCGATAGCCCCGTGCCAGTGCAAATAGTGGCCAATAAAAAGAGTGAGTGCCACGAAACCCTATGTAGTTTCATTATTAGCAGGCTAGATCCTCTTAACTGCCACGCGGCCCGAAACCCACCCCCAACTGAGCTAGCCCAAGAACCTACACAACCAATAAGGGGATCAGCCCGCTCGACGACAAGTGGCCCCCAACTAGGTGGCAACGCATTCTCAAACTTTCAAATTTTCAAAACTTTCAATTTTTTTTAAAAACTTTCAAACTTTCGAAATTTTGTCTCAAAGGGCGTAATTTGGCAAAGTGCGGGTTGCCAAGAACACGGACAAAGTGGGCGGAAAGGACATCACGGACATTATATGGACTGGAGTAGCGTGCGACGTAGCGCGAGTTGCGTCACGCGAACGGCGCGGGAGCTGCCTGGCGCGGCGGAGCGGCGGAAGCAGGCGGAAGGAGCGGCGCGGGAAAGAGATAAGGAGACGCATCCACGCCGGGATCAGGTTCACGCGGGAGAGAGATAAGGCGGCGCGACCCACGCCGGGCTCGAATTCGCGCGGTATCGCGCTGCGGCTTATCGCGCGCCGAGAGGCGAGTTCGCCGACCGAGCCGAGAAGGATCGGATTACCAAGTGAAGCCGGGTGACGACCGGAAAAATGGAGGGACCGGATGAGACAAAGGCGAGGGTGATGGACACGTGTGTGGGGTGTGGACTTCCGTTCAGGGGGAGACACGGACAGGACCTTTCGTGCGAATGCCCATGGGGACTAGCGGACGTGAAGAGTAGCGGGGAGAGTAATGACAGACAATCGGGGAGTCATTTACCGGGTCACCGCGACGAGGGCGTTAGAGAGCCCATAGGTCATGGTCATCCGAGTATAGTGATGCGAGTGGTCGAGGTGGCTAGCCCATTACCGGAGTTTGCGGGAGAACCGCACGAAGATCCGAGTGCGTTTGTAGCCGCGTGTGTGGACAGGCTTAGGGGAGTGCCACGAAGGGACTGGGTGACGAGAGTGTGTGGCCAGTTACGGGGCCGGGCGGCGAAATGGTGGACGGACACGGGGGACTATCTATCCGAGTGGGGAGAATTCGAGCGAGCACTAGAGAGGCGGTTCAACGGACCACTGGCACGAGCCGAGTGTCAGCGACAACTTTACAGTGTACCACAGGCCGCAGGGGAGAGCGCCGAATCATTTATCTATAGGAAGGTGCGGTTGCACCGGCGAGTGGGGCCGGAGAGAACAGTGAGCGAGGTCATGCCCGTAATATGCGAACAGTTGTTGCCGTCGCTACGCCCTTTTCTGCGACGGGCCGTGGACCTAGAGGTATCCGAGTTCGTGGAGCTGGCCCGGGAGACTGAAATGGACTTGGCAGCAAGTAGGAGGGAACTCTGGGCAAGAGAGTCACGACGGGAGCCTAGGATGACACCAGTGATGTCACAAGAGACTGTGACACCCGAGGACGCAATGACATTGGTCCGATACAGGGGCGGGGCCACACCACAAGGGCAGAGGACGACAGGGGGACCCACACGGGAGACCAGAACACGGTCAGAGGAGCGGAGTACGAATCAGCGGACGAGTGACAACCGTCCACCCAGGTGTCAGTATTGCCGCAGCCCGGAGTATCACTGGCACGCGGAGTGTCCAACCAAGGCGGAGTTGTGGAGGAAGATGGAAAGGGAAGGACGCCATCCGGGAAACGGACAATAGGGGGCAGGGACAGAGTCGGCCACTGCCTCCTAGATACGAACCCGGACAACATGACAGAAAAGACCTCACCGAGCCCGAGAACGAGTCAGCCCAACGACGCCCGCCATGACACCAGCCACAGGGACGAGAGGAACACAGGGACGTCGCCCGCCAAAAGTGACAGCCCCACTGGGCAGCTCGGAAGAGACACGAGGGACCACGGGAACCGCAGCATGGACGCCACAGCAGACGGGGGAGCCAGTAGCAGTCCAACAGCAGGGGACAGGTCACCACCAGAGGAGCAGGGGGCTCCTCCAGCACAGCTGGGACAGCTGGGCACGGACCAGGCGGCGCTGCTCCGGGTGCCAGTGCTCCTGAACGGCCGTCCCGTCCACGCGTTGGTGGACACGGCGGCGACCCACTCTTTTGTCTCCGCCCACCTGGTGCCGGACGAGGACTTGGAGCCACACGAGGACGAGGTGCAACTGGCAACGGAGGGGACAAGCGCGTCCACGTCTGGACGCGCACAGGTAACCATCGGTGTTCGTGACTTATTCAGTCGGACTAGCGCCCTGGTGATGCGTGGACTGCGGGAGGAGTTGATCCTGGGCCTGCCTTGGCTGGTCCAGGAGGACGCCGCCATTGACATCAAGGACAGTAAGTTGCACGTGGGCCGTCAGGGGCGCCGAACGCTGTACGGCATGGGCCGGGCGGGCCCTGTTCCTCCCTCACCACAGATCCAGCTGGCAGACCTCACTCATGACGTGCCACCAAATTACACAGGGTTGTTCGAGGGCGTGTTGTCGCAGCAACCGTTAGTGTTCGCGGCCACAGACATGCTGCGGCGGACAACGGTGACGGAACATGCCATCCCTACAAAGCCACACAGTCCCATATACGTAAAGCCGCGGGAGTTTGGACTCAAAGACCGTCAGGTAGTGCAGGAACAGATAACCGAAATGCTCCAGAACGGAGTAATAGAAGCTAGTGAATCTCCGTACAATAGCCAAATCGTCATGGCTAAGAAGAAGGACGGGACCTTGAGGTTCTGTGTGAACTTCAAACCCGTGAACTCTGTCACCATACCCGCCCCACCACCACTGATAAACATTGCAGACGCGTTGGCAGGCTTGGGGGACGCCCGTATATTTACGTCACTTGATCTAAGGTCCGGGTATTGGCAAGTCCCCGTCAGGCAGGAAGACCGTCCTAAGACCGCGTTTACGGCCCCGGACGGACGCAGGTTTCAGTTCCGAGCCATGCCGTTCGGGCTGATGGACGCCCCCTCGACATTCCAGGCCATGATGGTCCGCGTCCTGGATGGGTTCGTGGGCGACTTCGTCACGGCCTATCTGGACGACGTGATCGTCTGGTCACGGACGTGGGAGGACCATGCGCATCACCTGGCATTGGTCCTCGAACGGCTGGCCAGACACGGGCTGACCTGCGCCCCGCACAAGTGCCATATCGGGGCAACGGAGATCAGATTCCTGGGGCATGTCGTCAGTGAGAAGGGGTGCCGCCCTCTCCCGGAGCACCTGGACCTGATCGCGTCCAAGGCGGCTCCACAGACGAGAAAACAGCTGCAAAGACTCATGGGGCTCCTGAACTGGCTGCGGTCCTTCATACCGGACTTCGCAGCGGTGACGGCCCCCATGACGGACTTGCTATCCCCCAAAACAAAATACAGGTGGACCGCGGAGGCCGACCGCGCCCTGGCTACTGTCAAGCGCTTGTTCAAGGACAGTCACACCCTCGCACGGCTGGTGCCGGGCGAACCCCTGTACCTACAAACGGACGCGAGTCAAGTAGGTATGGGGGCCGTGTTGTACCAGGTCGGACCCAATGGCGAGCGACGCGTGATGGAGTATTCCAGTGCCAAATTCGGGCCGGCCGCCCGGAACTACGATGTGAATGAACAGGAGTGCTTGGCAGTGGTGTGGGCTGTCAAGCGGTACCAACACCATCTGGAAGGGCGGGAGTTTACTCTTAGGACGGACAATCAGTGTTTAAAATGGTTGAACTCGATGCAAGGGAGGAAGAGTAAATTTACCCGGTGGGCTGTGACCCTCCAAAACTTTGCATTCACAGTGGAACACGTGCCAGGGAGGACTAACCAACTTGCCGATGAATTGTCACGACATCCTAACCCAGAGGACATCTTTGAGGACGAGGGCACGTGGGACGATCTGCTTCCTCCGTCAGGGCGCGCACCCGTCACGGGAGACCAGATGGGGCCCGCGGCATTGTACGCGGTAACACAGGAGGAACCAGTCACTGAACCCGAGGCAGTGGACACTCTCTCCCAGCTGATTAGCGCCGTGCAGCGGGTTCAGCGGGGGGACGACGTCTCGAAGGCCGCCGTGGAGGCGTGCGGGAACCAGGTGGTACCGGATCAGCGCTGCGTGGACGGGGTCCTGCAGACGCGGGTGCCGGGAGGTGGGGATGCTTGGCGAACTCACGCCCCGAAGGGGGCCCGCGCGGCCATACTGGGTTATTTCCATGACCACCAGCTAGCAGGCCACCCCGGGGCCGAACAAACCGCGGAGGCAATCAGGGTCTCCTTCCACTGGCCCGGCATGGGACACGATGTCCGGGAATACGTCCGACGCTGCCACACTTGCCAGCAGCGCAAGGCCCGGAGGACAGACGGCGAGGAGCAACAGCGACCTCGCCGCCCGCAACACCCATTCCACACACTAGCTCTAGATATCATGGGGCCCTATCCCCGCAGCAGCAAAGGCAAGCGCTTCCTTGTAGTACTAACAGACCTGTTTACCAGATGGGTCGAGGCCTATCCGGTCTCCAACGTCCGGTCGGGAACGTTGATAGCGCTGATCGACGGAGAGGTAGCCCCTCGCTTCGGGTACCCAGCGGTGCTCCTATCGGACAACGGATGTCAGTTCACGGGAGCCCGCTGGAAACAGGCCTGCAGAAGGTGGGGGGTGAGCCACCACACGACGCCGACGTATCACCCGAGGGCCAACCCAACCGAGAGACGGAACCAAGAGATAAAGGCTCAGCTCCGTCTCCGGTTGGGAGAGGACCATTCAAAATGGGATACCCATTTGCCGAACCTCTTATACTGTCTGAGGCGTCGTACGAGTGCCGCCACGGGTTACTCGCCGGCAGAGCTGGTCATGGGGCGGAACCTGGCGCTGCCAGGAGAATGCCGGGTAGAGGCGGCAGCCACAGAAGCCGGATGGGGCGAATGTCTCAATACCGAGCTGACCAGAATGCAGGAGAGGGCTAGGCGGAGACAGGAGGCCTATCTACAGCAGACGACACCACAGTCCACTAGACCCCCCCCTACTCTGAACCCCGGGGACCAAGTGTACGTCCGACAGCATCCTCTGTCGTCAAGGGCAAAGAACTTTTGTGCAGGTCTAGCCCCGAAATGGGCGGGCCCCAGGACCGTTCTGCGACAGGCGGGGGCCACATCGTACTTAATACGTACACCAAGCGGGAGGCCCGCAAAAATTCACAGAGACCAACTGCGCCTAGCCGCGGGGGAGAGACAAGCTCCAAGGGACACGGACAGGGGAGAGGGGTCTGCCTCTACACCAGTCACCGACGCAAACCAAGCCAGCCGTGACATGGACGGAAGGTGGGACGAGGACATGGCGGGACAGAAAGAACAAGGAGACGTGACAGAGACGCGACCGGCAGCCGACACAGGGGCAGCCATGAAAGGAACGGAGACAGGAGGGGCAGAAGAGAGCGTAATGGAACCAGCCAGGACATTTGGGGAACCAGACGAAACGACCGCCGACACAAACGTGATCCAGTTCATCACGGAACCGGACACGGACGGGGAGGACGAGGAGGGGAAAGACCCAGACACCCCTCTCTGGCCCCTCAATACGAGTCTGGCGGACTCGTCGTTCATTATGACCGTCACCGAACCAGACTCAGATACAGAACGGGGGGACACAGAGGGGATGGAGGAAGAACTGATGGGGGTCCTGACAGGTGAACCAGGATCTTCGGGGTGGTCTGCCATCCCAACCACGAGGATGGGGGGAAAGGGCAGGACATTAGACCCCAACTGTTCGCTCAGCCCCTCAATTTCCAGAAGCGAATCTGGGGAAAACTCCCGACCTAGGAGGATACGGCGGGTACCCACCTACTTACGGGAATTTCAGTGCAATAACCTACCAAAGGCAAGCCACCACACTAACACAGGATCCCGACTCAGTGTCATGAGTTTACTGCCACCCTTCGCGAGACACCCGCACACGATACACACCAGAGGCCAAGACACTTCCTACCCTCTCGTTTCTACGATCAACGAGTGCAACGGCAGATGCGATTAAGAGACGTTGACGCGCATAATGGCCTTGTGGGAGGGGGGGGCATTTGACGTCGACCCAGAGGCCACCCTAGCTCCTACAGGCCGTTATGGCGCGTCACCGCCTTCTTCTGTGCGCGGGCGTGTGCGGGAGCCAGTGGTGCCACCTTCATTAAATCAGTGTCCCTCCGACGTAGTTTTTTTTATGTATATTTTCTTTTCTTTCAGCAGGACATAATTTTTATTGTAAAAACTATAATATCATCCATCATGTATAATTTAAATTAGAAGGGTAAATAACATGTATTTTAATATGCACGGGGTGAACAAGTCGCGGGTTCCCGTCCACGAGGACGTGAGATGCTGCACGAGACGCGCGCGGGGAGGGGGTCGGCGCGAGCAGAGGGCAGTCGCGTCTGGAGAACCGCGGAGGAGTGACGTGTCGGCCGCGAGCTCTCGCCAAGACGAGTGAAACGGGTGAGCATAGAGGCCTCCGGGCTTAACGTCAGTGACGCGGGGAATAGATCAGCAACAGTCTTCGAGTCGTGTCAGGCAGTTCGAAACTATGGAGATTAGTATGTAAACTATTGCCAAGGGGTCGCCTTATTGTAAATAGTTTAGTTTTCTTTTTATTAGTGTTTCATAATTTTTTCCTTTCCTCTCGTATGTATGTATATATATATATATCTTTATTCGCTTGTATAGTCATGCATTGCCTAGGATAAAATAGTACCATTGTGTCATGGACGAGACCTCGCCATTTTAATGGGACATTTCAGAAACTGTGTCCGCAGGTAGTGCTTGCCTGAATTCGCTATAGGACAGGAAATCAAAGCCCTGCCGGTTTGGGACAAACGCCATCGGTTAGCGCCGCGACGCCGGCGCCTACTACTTCCCATAGGCGGCCGTGTAAGGGGAAATTCTCGTGTAGTCAGGCCTCACCTAAGAACGGTCGTAGGCGGGAACTGAGATAGCCCCGTGCCAGTGCAAATAGTGGCCAATAAAAAGAGTGAGTGCCACGAAACCCTATGTAGTTTCATTATTAGCAGGCTAGATCCTCTTAACTGCCACGCGGCCCGAAACCCACCCCCAACTGAGCTAGCCCAAGAACCTACACAACCAATAAGGGGATCAGCCCGCTCGACGACAGTACTGCTCGATTAGGTTATTGGTTATCGACTGTAGTTTTAGGAACACACAAAACATATATATGTGTGTGTGTGTGTGTATATATGTGTGTGTGTGTGTATATATATATATATATATATATATATAGAGAGAGAGAGAGAGAGAGAGTGTACAAGATGTTGTAATAGCAGGGGGAAAATGTTTTTCCAGCCATTTATTTTCCACTTCCCAGACGGGCGCCCGGGCCCCTAAGGCTACCGGGCCCCTGGGCATTTGCCCCTTTTGCCCCCCCCCCCCCCTCTCTCTCGGGGGCCCTGCGTAGTGGGACACTTTTTCGTGCGTGCAGCCGGTGTTCATCGATTTATTAGACGTTGTCACGTCAGAAAATCCTTTTTGAATATATTCAAGGACAAATCAGAATTTTTGGTGACCTTGAATAGTCACAAAACTTTGTGAGTACAGAATTATTTTACTTAACTCCTTTCATGTCGGTTTCGAGGCACCCAGTGTCGATGCCTGCTCAGAATGCGCTAGTCGTCAGTCAAAAAATCGAAGCTGTAACGGCTGAAGAAGAAAGAGCGTGTCTGAGACTTCAGCTAATGGTGCACAAGAAGAGAACAGATGGCTTTACGAAAGATTGAAAGAAGATACAGAAGCTGCGAATTACTTTCAGCTACGATTGCCAAATAAAATAATAATAATTTTGCTACCAAAACGCCCGAATCAAGCTGTGTATTACCTACGTCAAATGTACCTCTACAACTTCACAGCGAGGTAAAGAAATTCGCACTTAGCCCGTCTTCTCGTCACCACTTGGGCTCTGGTTCCGCACGCCACTTTATCGAATCCGTATAACGCCTACGTAATTTATTTTGCGCTATCAGTGCGGACTGCGCTATCAACGCAGGTGCTGTTGCCCCGACGCGACGTGTGCGATGCTGACGCACGCAAGACGCTATACGCACCACATAAACATAAACACACTGCACGTGCACACTGCACGATCAGTTGCCTGCGATTTTTTTCTGTCTGCGCAGAACTTAACATTCACACAGCCACAGAGGATGTACCAATAACAATAACAATAATAAAAGTGGTGAGCTGGTGACTGGACACAGACGGTATCTAGTTGGGTGGAACGCTTGCTCACGAGCTCTCAGATCAAGCATCAAGGCAAGTTTATGAAAATCTAGCATATTTATTTTAAATTTATATTGCTGAACACTTATATTGGACGAATTGTTTTGTTTTTTATTCCAGTGTTATTAATTTATGTCTATGTGTGTAGGCTATGATTGTTTTCTGTTCTCATCCCGAAATTTTACGTGGTAAAATATTAAACTTAAGTTGGAAAAATATTTTCGAGTTAAAATGTATTGAGGGTACGAGATGTTACAGTAAAAATTAAATAATGTGGGCTATTAAATTAACGCTGTGACTTTTGGATTTGTACATAACCGGAAAAACCACTCGAAACAAAATAATGTTAAATTTGTCTGTAAATTTGTCAGATAATTACTTTTTATCTGTTATTTGTAGTTGTACGAAAATATTTCAGAATGCATATACTTATCCAAATCCATTAAACGTTAAATGGGGACCTACATTTGGCCATCTTGGCTTGTTAAAAATAAATTTTAAAAAATCTGTAATTTATTATTTAAAATTTTGATCTAGTTTATTTTTAGTTTTTTGTTTTATTGTATTTATTATAGTGTGTATTATTTGCCTTATTTCCAAGTAGGGCAAATAATAATTAAATTAAATTTGGTTAGGTGAGTTACATTAAAAATATGTATTATAAAGTTAATTGTACATTATATGAATTAAAAATGTAGCCGACATAACCTTTCACTTTAAAGGTTATTCGTCAGATTTCGTATAAGTTGCAATTCTGCAGAATTAATGCATTTCTAACATACATAATATGCTATTACTCAAATAAATTAATGCTAGGTTTTAATTTAAAGAACTCTTATGTGAGAGTACTCTTTCTTATATTTTGCGAAGAACGATTATGTGCTCCTTATGTTTTGTGGATAGCTATTTTGTGCTATTTCATGCTATAACACATGCTCTCATAAGCTCATTCTTTCGAGACCACCCAATGCGCTTTCATTAGTAAAAAAACCAACCCTTTGAAAATTTTATTAAAGGCTAATGTTATATATCTCCAAGAACATAACACCTAACATAACATTCCAGATTCCACATTCCACATTGTCTTTTTTCAATTTTTAAGTAGGCCTTGGAGGTCAACATTCATGTATGTAAACTCTTTAGTAACATGTGTATTTATACTCGTAATAGTATAAATTTTTGAATCATCCTTGTTTAGAATATTAATTCAACAAATTTGTATTTTATGTTATTTTAAACCTTACATTTATTTGCACTAGCCTACCATAAGTACTTTCACATTGTGCAAGCAGAGTTTGCGGCATAAATGTTACACCCACCTATCTTCAGGATTTTATCACTTATTTAAATTAATAAATAAGAAAATCCAGGAGTGGTACAGGTATGCTCTCTGCATTTAGTTTGCTCGT
The DNA here is from genome assembly GCF_032445375.1 of Bacillus rossius redtenbacheri. NCBI lineage: Eukaryota > Metazoa > Arthropoda > Insecta > Phasmatodea > Bacillidae > Bacillus > Bacillus rossius. The sequence continues at coordinate 276,944,225 of NC_086330.1, read as the reverse complement.
TATTTTGAAAATAGGGTGACTCAGATTTTTCAATGACAAAAAACTGTGGAAAGGAGAGATTTTTCTGTAATTTTAAAACAAGCGTGTGCGGAAATCTTAAGAAATGTTAGCATCACCAGATCTCAATTTTAATTATTAGTTTTTTTTTATAATAATATCAAAATATTTTAGAAATGCTTGAAAAGCTTTGTTTTTAGTCCTGTGAAAAATTTCACTTTTAGTTATTATTTGTCTTATTTTACAGAAGCCCTGATTCTACATACATAGGTACCTATTGTTGTTTGTGATCTCATGGTTAACTGAGATAACAGAGGCGTCTAAACTATAGTATGACTCATCCTCAGATTGCAGTTTGCATGTTAATGGGATTTTATTCTGCCGACCTCCGTAGCATAGTTGTAAGCAAACCGGCTTACATTGTGAGGGGTCCTGGGTTCGATTCCCAGGTAGGGCATGGTTGTACCATATGCATGCTGATTATTGATTATGATATGACAACAATATTTGAACAAGAACAAATTGATCCTGTTGGTGTAAGCTGTAGGCCTCATAGCAAAAAAAATATATATATCTCTTTTCCTATGTATAATAGCTGCTATTAAGTAGTGCTGTCCTTGTTTCAGGGAGTTCTGTTGCCAGATATACCCAAAGAGCACAAACGTTTTAGACACAACTTTATAATGTAATAACAATTTATAAAAATGTACCTACAAAAATATTTTTGAAAGAAAGATTTGGAATAAGAATTTTTAAAATACATTTTCTTGCTGTATTTCAGTAAGGAAATCATCTTATTACAAAAACATTATTTTAAGATTTTTTAAAAAATTGCATTTTGATTTGAAATGTACAGTACGTACAATTATCAAATTTATTATCTAGCATATTAGTTGATTCTTAGTTGTGCTTAGTATTACTTAAACAACATTTCTAAATTTTTCACCTTTTCTCCTCTTTTCCCACAGCGATACCTATGTGAAAAATCAGAACTACAGATTTATAAAATATGGCAATATCCGTTAACCAAATAAAACCACATTCATTCTTTTTTTTTACCGCGAATGTGAATTCAAAAATATTTATAATAAACTTATGTTTATATTGAGTTTAAATTTATCTTGCCAATACTAATATAAGGGTTCCATTGCTTTTTAATTTTTAGAATAAAATCCACCCCTTTGTACAAATCAAGGTGTATTGTAAGAATAAGAGAAAGTAGTTTAAGGTATCTATTAACTGTTTTCAATATCATAAATTATGTTTTATTTGATCAGAAAATATTATTTATTAATTTTAATACCACATTTACAATTATTCACTCCTTATGAAGAAGAATTTTAGAAAGTAGTTATAGATAGTTGGAAGATTATCCATGTTTTTAAATCATACTGCATACCTAACTGATATGCTACTTGATTAGTTTCAGAGGAATTTCTTTTATAGTAAAACCAAATTGACCTGTTTGGTTAATTTTTATTATTCTAACCAAATAATGTACGTCTTACTTAATTTGTTTCAAAGTATGAATTTTTTTTTTTTTTTAATAAATTAAAACTTACCCCCATTTCATCCCCTAGAAAAATTAATTTTGATAAATAAAAAATAATACAATATGAAACTCTACATGCAAGTTGTTCTTTCTTAGTTTCCAACCCCTAGTTCTAGCAGAATCGGAAGTGTTCATTTTTCATTTTAAACCCATACTTAACCTTTTTACCCACTTATGAGTTGAATTTCACATACGGTAATGGTAAAATTGTGGTTGGTTGTTTTGGTCATTTTTATTATTGGTACTCAATATCGTTTATAATGCTTGATTAAATTCTGAGATGTAATTTTATGTCTTAAAACCTATTTGCCCCTTTGTCACTCCTTAGGTGTTTAATTTTGCAAAATGGTAACATTTTGGTTGTAATTTTTCATATGTTTTTTATTGTTACCCAATATCTTTTCTTATTCTTGATTAGATTTGGAGAAATAATTGATTATCTTAAAACCATATTTATGCCTTTTTCACCCTCTTAGGGCTGGAATTTCTTTAATTATATATAGCTTAGTTTTTAAGTCAGCCAAAGACAGTGCAAATAAAAAAAAATCATCCAAATCCTTAAGTAGTTTTTAGTTGATGTTCGAACAGACAAAAATTTTAAAAATATTTTTGACTTCTAAATAATGTAAATAGGCTTTTCCAATAATAATTTCATTCAATGTACAGACTTTTCACTTCCAACAGTTTTTTTATTATTGTAGATAATATCAAATATTGTAATAGGATAATATGGGAAACGGACAAAAAAAATGTGAGACATGTTGTTCAGCGAACCTGGCGGCGTGGACTGAACCTACGCTTTGGAAACGGCGGTAAAAGGCATTGAAGTGTGTTTGGTGCTATAAGATGATCAGGGATGTAGCTAGGAAAATGTGAGTGTGGGTTGCCTGCAAAAAAATGGCGACACAGCAAATTAAATACCACAACTTTAACGTCAATTGTTTTAGGAAAAACAACACCCCCGTTTAAATTTAACCAAATTTTCTCAACCATCGTTAACGTTCACTTCTATTTCAAGCGAATTCTTCTGTTCTTCTGTGCTGCCCAATGCTGAACTGCAGTTTTAAATGGGTTGTCTTGGACATCTGGACCTTCCAGCGAAATGCGAAGCAGGGAATCAAGCGTGAACTCACTCAGTCTGTTTCTCAAGTCAGTTTTTATGAGCTTCATTTGAGAGAAATCTCTCTCACAGTCAGCTGTGTGAAGTGGAATGACTCTGTACACTTGTGCGAGTTTGGCTATATTTGGAACCAAACTGCCAATTGTTTTGTCAGTGCAAAGAAAGTGGACCACTTCTGTACAAGTCTTTTTCCTGTGGTTATCAGCCATGTATTGCTTGATTTCACACCATTCTTGTAGGCAAAGTCTTGATTCTAATCCAAATCTTGCAGACAACAGTTTTATAGCTTCTGTTCCATACACATCAAAGCGATGGTCATGAGGAGATGGAAGATGTGTAGGGTTAAAAATGGAAAAACATGTTAGAATGTCACAATCGGTAAATCTGACTTGAATGTTTTCAATTAGTGTTTGGAGGTACTGTAATTTAATGTTCTTGAAATGAGCAGCATTTGTTGGCTTGGTGTGAACTGAGACACCTTTACTTGCACACATTTCCAAATATGATGCAATTTCCCTCTCATTTAATCCTTCAAAATCTTTCAGTCTCTGAAGTTTGTTGATGGTTGAATCTACAAAAGACCTATCCACTCTGACACTCATACAACAGATTAATGTTTTAGTATAGGCCTACATGTCACTTTTGATGCTGCAATAGAGTGGTTTGCTTGTCACTTAACACGGAAGATAGGAAGGTCCTTTGTTGACGCCTGGCGGCACTGTTATCTCTAAATCATCAGACGCGCGGCGGCAAACGAGCCAGGCTAGGCGGCACGGAGTGTTTGACCTTGTCTTTGTCCCTCCAACGTAAGGAAAGAGGGGGAGGAATGGTTGCCTAGCAACGTAGAGACTTGGGGTGGGAAGGAAGTAGCAGAGAGCTTCTCTGCAGCGGCACATCACACGCAGCAAGACTGTCTAAAAATAGCTCATCCCCCTTCCATATTCACTCCTCCAGCTCCGGCCAGGCGGCAAAAACTGCTTAGCGCAACAAGGAGATAACATTCCTTGCCATACATCCAGGAATAGAGATATGGTTTTTAGATAAAATTAGTGTGGGTCGGCGATTTCCGAGTGTGGGTTTCACCGCCCCATGCCGCCCCATGTGGCTACATCCCTGGATGATGGTTCTATTTGCGAATAAATAAACACATTATTATGTGAACAGTAATTCAGAATGGCCGGAAATATTTGTGCGGTGTTTGGCTGCAAAAATTACAACGTTACTAACTGCTCAAAGTCTTTTTTCAGATTTCCAGCGGACCCAACGCAGTAAGTGTTTCGCGTTTCGTGCATTCACAATTTTAACCCCTTTGTTTTATATTTTTGTCTCTTATTATAAAGTAATTATTTATTATAATTCCTTACCATTCTTGTAACATGATTTGTTTGCAGCAGTTTCTTTCGGTTTAATTAAGGATTTTTATTTAAAATGCAGTCACATTTTCAGGTGAGAAATTAATTTCATACATACAATTTACTTCCGTTACTAAAACTAGTTGTTCTTGTTTTCTTAAAAATAAAACAGCTGGAAAACCAATTAGATACTACATACTACTTGTTCAGTTAATTTGATAGATTATATTTTGCACATAATTACATATCTATCTTTGACACATACCTTTAAATAAAGCCTGAGAACATCTCTGTATGAATAATAGCATTAAATTTGTTTGAATTTCTAGTTTTGGTAAAAACAGCACTTAATTGTGTAAACATGTTGCCTTTAATATGCACGTAAAATTGAATTACGCGGGGCTTTCTTCAGTCCACGCCGCTAGAATGCGCTGCAGTCTGGTGTCTCGCGCTTCGCCAATGCTAATTGGCCGGAGTTTCCCATATTATCCTATTACAATATTTGATAATATTTAATTTTTTGGCTCTGTTTGACCATGCTACATAATGAATGGGATGTCATTATTAATAGTGACCGACTGCTACTTAATAGTTTCTCCAGTAAAATATTAATTTTGGTGTTTTGATATGATTTTTTTTTAATTCAAAGATCTATAAAAATATTGTCAAAAGACCTTTTCATAGTCTTAGAAAAATCAATAAATTAGTAAAATTGAAAAATTATTAAAACTTATAACTATTCATCTTATACAAAATAAGAATTTTAATGTTAACAAGTGGTATCAATCTGACTACAGTGGACACATGAGACAGACTACAGTCCATCAAACATGTCAACAGTAAACCAAAAACTCTTCGGCAGAGAGGTTTGCAAGTGTGGAGTTGTAGTTATTCATCCAAATAGGACTGCAGTTTGCCGGTCCAGCGGGTCAGCATACAGACAGACAGGTCACCTCCAATGCCATAGCTTCAGATACATGGAGTTAGGAATTGTGACAGCATGCTGTGACATAGTTGAAGTCATTTTTTTCCATTGCCATATTGTTCCGCCCAAAACATTTCAAAAATGATTCTTGACCATGTTGATTATTTGGCAAGTAAGTATTAATTAAAATATCCGTAGTTAAAAACAGTAAATTTCATTTAAAAAAAGTCATTTAAAATTGTTTCCACATTGCAAACACTACACTTCAGCCTATGTTTTCGGCATCTAACCAATATGGCGTAGCAAATAACTATTTACTTTATACTCGAAAATGTCATTTTTTCTTTATACTCAGTGATGTCATTTATATTTTTTTCCATAAAGATTGTAGACACAGACAGTGATCTTCCTTAGACTTTTTTCACAGTTAGATGTAGACAGTAATATTTATATTATGTTAAGCGTCAGTTGTGCAAAATTTTGCCAAGAAGTACGTACCAAAATTCCACTTTAAGGGGTAGGAAAAGTGAAATGGGATAGTTTTTAGAAATCTTGTGTAAACAGTGACATACCTCTTGTTTTTAATTTCAAGTTTGCTAAATTTCATCAATGTGAAATAAAACTATAAAATTGTTTGAAAAAACATGCAGAGAAAAAAAACTCATTTGTATATGTATGAATTTATGCAAATATTCACATACCCAATCAATCACTTTGTGTTTGTAAGATTTATTTTTATTATAAGTAAAAAAAAATGGTATATGCCTACCTAGTGTAAAAAAGGGGGTTGTCTGTAAAGTCGGTTTACGGATGATAATTTTACGTAATAACATCATAAGAAAACACTGATGAAAGATTGCATACTTTTTAATTTTCAAATATTATTTACAGTTTTTGTAAGTTAAATTTAATTAATTTGTTTAAATATAATCACGAACAATTAGTTAAAAAGCATGCCTTAACCTGTTTGATATTATAGATGATTTTCTAGCACGGTGGTTGGCCGATTCTTGCACGCTCGGCTCAGGCAGAACGTGACAATTTTTCGTGCGTGCAGCCGGCGTTCATAGATTTATAAGACGTTATCAGGTCAATAACAAAACCAATAGATTGAGCTGTGTACTTTAACAATTGTTCACTTTCTTGGTATAGTGCAGACATGGGCAAACTTTTAAGGAGAGGGACAGATAAAATAATTAATTATCTAGGCGGGCTAAAAAAAATTGAACTAAAAGCATTTGTAAAAGTAATAAACATTATTTTTGATTTTTACATCACATAGCCTACAACTTATATGCTATAATTTTAAAAAAATTTAGAAAAAAAGTTACAAAAATTGATTATTCTTTAGTTCTTTAGCAAAACTATAGAAACACAAGCCAGACACACAGCCGCAGAGGTGACTTGAAACTGACTACGTGACTGTCCGAACTACACTGACCTTGAGAACAGACGAAACGAAAATGGTAGCGCCCGACTCGTTCCGAACTTAGCCGAGCAACACCGTGCCCTCTACACACCAGGCACTGTGAAGACACCAGTGTGAACACTGTCACATTCATGGTACTCCGCCATGCTACCGATCTACAGACATCTACTATGGCACTACGCCTATGCAATGTTGCGCGCAAACTCTGTTAATATTAGACGTGGTAATACCATACTTAAAACGCAATGAAAAGAAAACCGTTGTTCTATTTTAGCTACACAGAAAATACATTTTGTCCTATATGTAATTGTAGGGGTTTTCAAAACCATGTTGCAGGCTGGATTGACTAGCCCAAAGGGCCACACTGGGCCCACGGCCGTACTTTACCCATGAATGGTCTAGTGGCTGGCGTGTCTGGCTGGTGGACCAATGGGACCGGGTTCGATTCCCAGCCGGGTAGAGTATTTTTCAAACCTCCTCCCTGGGTTCAGGACTGAGTGCTTGTGATGTCCCTTTCACCTTCATCCTGTGGAAGGCAATGAAAAACCATTGCAGTATCATCCTGCATTTTTAGTGCCACACCAAAGATAATTTGGTGAGTATTAAAAACTACAGTTAAACCTTGTTTATCCAGACTAACACCAAAGGAAATCTGGACAATCTAAAATCTGGATAATGTGGGTAATAAGCAAAACAAAATCCTTAAATAAGAAGACTTACATTTATTACAATAAAAAACTATGTTTTATATTAAAATTACATAATATACTTGCCTTATATTGTTTAAAAGTCATTAAAAATATTATCATTTCTTAACAAAGAATTAATCAACTTTCTTCTGTTTCAAACATGAATCTTGTTTAAATGAAGCATGGTCATGCAAATGCTTTGCTTTATCATTATTTTCAGCTAGAATCATGTCGAGCTGACGCTCCAAGTACACAATGATGTTTGTTAGCTGAAACTTAAACTGAACAAAAATGTCTTCAAATCTGATCTGGATTATCCAAGGATCTGGATTATCCAATGATCTGGATCAAAGAGGGCCAGACGAATGAGGTTTTTACTGTAATGTCAAATCATTTCAACAATTTTGTTAATCAATATTTAATAGTTTGACTTTGGTTTCAGGTGTTTATAAAAAAAGAATCTCAAAAATGCCAGAGACATCTGTAGTAAAGGTAAGTTTATTACGAGAATGTTTTGATTTGGGAAAAAAAACTTTTCAAGCAGTTCAATTTATTTTAGAATGAAATGTGCTTTGGTTGCTTTCCCTGGTTGAAATGTTGGGGTGTAAAAGTTTATGATGCAACAAGCATCAATCATTTTGGTTCTTCCTTGAAAGTTTTGCAAGTTTGTATGCAACCAGGCTGCTTGAAGAAATTTTGTTCAAATTTGAAAGTTAATTCTATGTAGGTATGCCTATCAGAATGCTTATGATATCAATCTTTGAAAAATATCAGTCTTCATTGTTGCAAAAGAGATGACTATGTATTACATACACCTCAGTGATGTAGTGTTTAATTTGGAATGGGCATGCGGAATAATAAAATAATGTTATGGGAGAGTAATTGTGAAAAAAAAACATATGTTATAAATATTAGAGATTAGGCATGTTTTTCTTATTATTGCTGTGGTTACTTTGGCATGGATTTCCCTTAACTAATGATTAATTGTATTGCAATAGTCACATTTGAGCCAAGAGAAGTCAATATTATAGTATATAATATATAATTAATTTATTATGTTGGCACATTTTCCATAAATACTACTTCATTAATTGCATATGATTTATGCATTAGAATCCACTTAACTGAAATGTTGTGTAGCAGGGAGAGAAAAGACATGTGTTAGACTTTATGCAATTAAAATTGTAATTGTTATTTACTCATTTTTTTTACATTTCATACTTATTTTTTGTCCTAGTTTTAAATTTATTTATGATCCATAGATAGCTCACAGAAGCATGTGAGCAGATAGATAAGCTTTGTGGCTTGGAGGGAAACAAATATTTCCGCGAACAGCTGATAAGATTAGATCAGGCTTTGGAGTTTTCTAGGAATTTTGCCACGCTTAGTGCATAAACTCTGTAATTTTCTGAAATAATTCCTTGCTCCTGTGTACTTTTTGCCAGGCTGCAGGTAGAACACAGCCATGGAGGTAAGAAGCCTGGGATTTGGTGTGTGTATTCTTTGAATTTTTAATAATTGAACTGAAAATGAGAACAACCTCACACCCCTTTTTCCCATGTTGATAGCAAAACTTTTTTTGTAATGAAATTTAACTCTGCTGATGTGGTGTTACAATCTGTATTTAAGGGTGTCTGTTATTCCAGGTCGTTATTTTATATGTATGTTCCACACGGTTAAACGTGCCGAGGTTTTGAGTCGCTGAACATTCACAAAATGAAAAAATATATATTGCATACTTTTTACAATATTTAGCTGCCAAAGTTGCATTTAAAAATTTTTTAGGCAGTATGTATGAAGAGAATGAAATGGAAAACTAAACTGGATCTTTTTAGGTTTAAAGTAAATTAAATTTTACTCGCTGCTATGTGATATGGTTTAATTTATTTCAGAATAAAAATTATTATATGTACCTGGCCTTTTAAAATCATCAGAATTTTTATGATTTTAAAAGGTTAAATAAAATTAAATAACTTTTTCTGAAGGAATTTTAATTCATATCACGCACTAGCCACCAGCATTGCCTTTGAACATGAAAATTTTCAGTTATTGGCCACTGGAAGCTGCTGCCTGCTAAGGCACCACCAGTAAATGCATGCATGAAGCTGGGCTGGTGTCTTAATCTAGGTATAAGAAAAGAAACTATGAACTAGACTTTTGCGGTGCGATTGGCCTGGAAGCGGCTTTGCCTGCAACGCCCAGTGGGGCAAAAACATTGTATCACCCACGGGTGAAATTTAAAGGAGAGAACATTATACAATGGCCCCTTAAGAAATTATGTCGGCCGAGTGTGGGAAGATTCGTACTCTGGGTGTGAAAAGGTTTCTCCAACAGCTAAACCTGCTCATGTAATTTTTTCCTCAGGTGAAGAGAGGAAGGTCATTCCCACCAACAAAAGGAAAGAATTTGAAAACAAACAGCAGGCTAACTGGTCTTATCCCCCTCCCCCCCCCCCCCCCCAAAAAAAAAAGAACATCTACATATGGTTGTGATTTTGGATATAACTCTTGAGACTTGTAGAAGAACCCAAGCTAAAATTTCTAAGCTTGTTGGATGTCAAACTTATCCTTCGGCATACTCAGAAATTCTCAGAAGATGCTTTTATATATAAGGATGGCTACGAAAAATATTAAATATTTTTATCTACTAAGCTTAAGAAGTGAGCTGCACGTTTATTCATTTACATTGACATGCACAAAAGTACTCTGTCAACTCCTCACTTGTATTTGACAGCATCAGATCAGATTTAGGTGATGTATCAAAGCTCATTATTACAATACCAGCTACAATTACTTCAGTTGAGAGATAATTCTCAGCTTTAAAGAGGATTAAAGTATAATTGCGTATCAGGCAGCATCTAGAAACATTGTCACCACTTGCACTGCTCAGCATAAAAAAATTGTTGCAGAAACTACGTTGCGGACCATCTTTCAGTGATGATGTTATTGATATCTTCACCACTAAAAGATGAAGAATTAAGCTGAAATATAAATTTGAAGGTAATAAGAAGGCTACATAATTTTTTTATTAGGACCTTGTAAGTGCTTTACCATGTGTTTTGTTTTAATAAATTATGTACCAGGTATAGAATGATATTACACTCCCACTCATTATTTAGATAATTGTAGAGTCTGCTGTTATCGGAATAATGTAAGTCAGTGGTGAAGCCGGGGGGAAGTGGGGTTTTGTGTTAGAACCCTTCCACAGAATTATTTTGCAGAAATAATTTTTTATTGAAAAAAAAATTGATGTTTCTATCAGTGGTATAGTCAGATACAAAAAAATTGGTTGTCTGTAAAGTCGGTTTACGGACGATAGTTTAACGTGACAACTTCATGACAAAACATTGATGAAATTATTGATCCAGAAGAAAAGGAAATATCATATTCGGCCTGAGACTGAGCCGTAATAGGTTTTTGCAACCAAACCATTTAGGCATTAAAAAAATTATATTCTTTGAGGAAGAAATTTTTTTTTAAATTTTTCTATCTTTTGTATGATAAAATCTACCTCTGCATAATTTTTTGAATAAAATTGAATCATTTTTATTGAATTATCACTATTTTGTATGGATACAAAGGAGTGAAACGAAATTTACTATTTAATTAATACATTTTCTTTTATTTGCATTCATTAATTCAAATATATTTATTACTTTTGAAATGTTGCGTGCGCCGTATTTATTTTTACAAGTACAAAAAAAAATTCGCAATTGCCGGGATTCGAACCGACAATCTTAGAAACCTTAGACAACCTTAGACCGACAACCTTAGAAAGTAATAGTTTCAGATGGTATATATATGTTTATAACAATTTTGTTCACGGTAGGGAAATAATATTATTTTGTTTTAATAACACGATTTTATAACAAATATGCATCCCAAATAGACCAAACTTATTTATAATGTGTTACAATATTTTTAAAACATTGTGCAAAAGATCCCGGGTGTAATTTGAATTATTATGTATAACTGTAAAACACCATTGTTGGTTCAAAACGTTTTGAAAATTCAACATTACTTTTAAATAACCGTACAGATTGTGCTGAAAATCGGTGGACGATCGTTAAATTACATAATATTAATAATTCAAACGACGAAAATATGATTGAAAAGTCAAATCTATGGTTGTTCCAATTGAGTGGAAGAGAGATGCAACGCATGCGTATAATGAGCATGAAAAGAGATGCGACGCATGCGTACAATGAGCAAACAGGACACATCCGTAGTGGGACATCCGTAGTGGGACACTTTTTCGTGCGTGCAGCCGGCGTTCATCGATTTATTAGACATCGCGTCAAAAACTACTTAGTAGCACCATTTTGCACCTTGAAATCCAAATATTACAGGGGGAGAATTCCTGGACCGGACCCCCTCCCCCATCTCTCTTGGGGTGATCGGTGTTGGTGCTTTCCCTTCTGTAAACCTCATACCTTGCCACTGGCCTTTTATACAGCTACAGTTTGTTTGTTAATCACAGTAAATTCATCTTCAGAACAGGCATCCATTCCATATACACCTATCCCTCACTTAGCACGACTAATTCGTTCCTAAAAATGCTCGTGTTATTCGAAATCACGTATTCTGAAGCATTAGTTTCCATAAATAGCATGGCTAATATATTTAATGTGTTCCTAAATTGTTTAAGAAAATATACTATATGTAATATAAATGTGTTGGATTAACACTCAACTATAAATATGTCACACCATTTATCTTTATATGCCTCCCATCGCACTTTGTTTGACAAATACGACACAGCGTAACGGGAAATATGATGGTTATGTATGTACTTTATCATCAGTCGGCTGGCTGACTTGCCCGCCCGGGCGTGATCTTCAACTCAAGTCGCATACCTTTCCAAACTATTTTGTACTGACAGTGAAACCGATATTACTCTCCGGATATTTGTTTTATGTGTTATGTGTTATGGTTCTTTAACTTTTGTTAGTGTTTTGTCTGTTTTGTTATTATCACTGCTAGTGTGTGGTACTCTTGCTCTCGTTTGCTGGCCATCTGTAAATGTTTTCCTCCTATAGTACCGATGGAGGTGGGAGTCCATACACTGGTAGTGATAACTGTGTTCCTGTTATTGCATGTAGTGCCCACCACTAAAGTCTACGACTGTTGGTGGACATGTGACAAATTACAAATAAATAAATTTAAAAAAAATAATTACATTTTAATTTTTCAAAAATTAAAGTGCTTATTCACGTATCACCACCTGATTCACACCAATCCTGTCAGGCCAATGATTATATTTTTCATTGTAACATTCATTTAACAACCTTTTCCACGTGAATCATCTGTTAATTTCTGTTCCAGTATCTAATGTCAAATATATTCCCGCTAGTACAACCAACAGCATCAGACTTATATAAACTTTTGATAAGTGTCCTTATTTCATACGATTGTGCGCACAGTTGACTTGCTTAAAACTAAAGTGCGACCAACATAAGCATGGCCTTTGATAATCTGTGTGTCATAATATTTATAGTTTTGTCTCAAATGCATGAGCACGATGAATTATGAGTGGTCAAGCACGTACGGTCACCAGCATCTGAATGGGCAGACGTTGCTTTTGTTTGAGTGAATTCCCTGCCACTAGCTAGACTGAGTTCACGACCCGGTTTGTGGCCAGGTAACAACGGTATGGCATGGCGGCATACGCACGGGCGTAAAAACATTTGGTCCTTTACACTCCATAGATGTAATTTAACTTGCCATAGCTGATGTTCGTACAACAGCCGATAACGTAGACAGACCTGTGTGTGCATCCCTTCCCTCCTTGTTTGGCTAACTGTATCCCAGGGAACGTGTTTTGTTTACAGCAGTTGAAACAGACTTTGTGGCGTCGTGCTCGACTTTTTTTTTTTTTTGCCTGTCAATATTTTGTGCTAACTGAAATTTACAGGCATGCTATTCAAGACTGGCGCAATAAAATTAACATCGCGCTAAATGAATCCGCGCAATCTGAAGATGTGCTAAGTGAGGGATAGGTGTACTTACATCTCTATCAATGCACTGATGTGCTTTTCGTGCAATATGGTTATATTTTATTTGATTTGTTGTTTCCTCTGCACATGGTTTTGTTGCACACAGTTGTGATGTTTGATTTTTAGTGTTTCAGTAGTTTCAAATGTTTACCAAGACTTGCTTTTAAAATGGGGTTTATAGAAATTAAATGCATATCCCAGTTGTAAAACCACTGTAAATTAACTTTTTGAGGGGCCCACCTACCGGAAGACACATAAAGGGTTGCAGAACTTCAGAAACAACCACGCAATTTACAAATTGTTACAAGATATCCGAGAGGTGTCTGTTTTCAAAAAGCATTTATGAATACCCTGAGGGCGAATGAGTAGTTTTATTTCCGTTTTATGTTTATTAATTGTATTTTTAGAAGTGTGAAAATTACTCAAACGTGTGTTTTCTGAATAATGTACCTAATATAAGCATAAAACACTGGGTATAGATTCTTGAAAGCACTCAAAGAACATGCATTATACTTATATCTTAATTTCTCTGCCATATACTAATTTTATGGTGACCACCTAAATATCATAAGTGCCCTACGCACGATAAGAAGACTGCGTTCCATTCCAGAGCCTTGCACTTAGTGGCGATACTGCGCTAAAAGCACCAGTGAGCATCAACCTTATCATCTCACCTCACTAACACTAATACACCTCTGATTAGGCGGGCCCCTTAAGCTACGTCCACACAGGGTACTAAGCTCGCTATGTTCGCGCTTTTCACTACACGAGTAACATATAGCCAGCTGCATCTCAGGTGTCACTGGCCACACAAAGCTGTGTTCACTATGTTGGCGATGTCGCCAGGTGTTTGGTTCTCAGCTATTTTCCTAAAACGTTGCTGACTTGGCACATGCGCAGATGAACAAAAACCTCTGTGTTAGCACTGAATTTTGCTGTACTTCTGTAATTGCTTTAAATTGGTATCATGTCGACGGAAAATTTTATTGAAGAAGTATGAAAATATCCATGTTTATGGAATAAATCGATGGAAGAATATAGAAGGTAGGATGCAGGGCAATGCCTGGGATTTGATTCTAAAATAACCCATAAATTTGGCTTCGTCCTCACGCAACTGCTTCATCAAATCATGAAATTCTCCAAATTCAATTCTTTTTAGATTAACATCATGAACCCATTTCATTTTACGTTTTCATACTGTGAGAGCCAGCAGAATATTATCATTGTCGGAATCATCACTTGAATCCCACCACATGCATTTCTCCATCATGAACTGGACTATAATATGTGGCCACCTGGAGCAACGAACATAGCGTACATCGCAAACATAGCATAGCTTTCTGTGTGTTGTCTGCTTTAAGAGTGCCCATGCAATTAGTCAAAGAAAAGTATTAGTTATAAATACTTGCTTGTATTTTTTTATAGTTTACAGTATGTCCATAAAAGAATGTCATAAAAGAATGTTCTAGTTATAAATTTTAATAGTATTAACTGTAAGTATTGTAGAGTTTTAGTTGAAGGTTCAAGGTCACAGAGAATAACTTGAAGTGTGCTGGGTCCAATTCCTCAAAAGAATCCAACCAAGAAAACCTTCAGTTCAGTGCTCAAGAACACAATGAAATTATGCAACAGATGCAGTTTCCTCTATGCTGTAATAGAGACAGAATCGTTAGGTGTGTTTCGAATAATGATGAATAACAAATTTAAATGACTCTTCAACACTGTAATATGTTACAAAAGAAATGAGAAATTCTACAAGACCATTGTAACTTTATTTTGATGTTCTTTTCTACTAATATAAAAGATAAACTAGATATCTTAATTTATTACACAATTTTTACATCCTCATTGAGGTACATAAATTTTAAGTGCATAAAAAATACGTGACATATCATAAAGTGACCAAGACAGGCCCTTAAAAGCAGAGAAGTCAATGATAAAGAATTACAACTTGTTACGTTGTATTTTGTTGCCCGGCTAAGCACACAGAGAAACGTAACAAAACAAAGACGAACAATGTTCCTTAGGGATTTTTCATTACGATAGTTCTACGTTATTTGGAAATAAAAAAATTTATTAAATTATCTTTGTTTATTTCTTTTTTAAAAAAAAGTTTTTTTCTCATAGTTACATGGCCTCAGTACACAATTTTACAAATGAATTTAGTTAGAAAACTTCGTTACTTGCACAGTTTTTCGTCTTTTCTTATACAAATTTTACCGATATCTTTGAATTTTGATAGGATGAGGTCCAAATACATACCACAGTACCATACATCTTGCTGTTGATGGTCGAGGAGTCTTGTCACTCGCCAAAGAAAAAAAAAACTTAGTAATGTCCCTTGGTTAATTACATAACTCAAGGTACCGTCGATCGCGGACCGAAATCACACAAAGTCGGGCCGTTGCCAACGCCTAGGGCCTAAATTTCTAGTTAATTAGTCCGAATAATAATGAACTTAGGTTGAAAAAATACTACCTGGCCCCAGCCCCTAGGCGTTAAATTATCTCTTAGTAACTTTCCATGATGTCTTGTGACTTGCAGACGACGCGACCGTGTTCGGCAACGATCGAGCAACAAGTTACTTGGTCGACGAGATTACCTTCCCTTGTAAAGGTGAACACAAGGGAGGCAACCCCGTGGGCCAACTGACCAATCAGCGCACAGAATTCCAAAACATGACCATATAAGGAAATTTGGATGGGCGCATCATTCCATGTCAGGGCTCGCCCTGATTGGCTGGCTAGTGTTAGCCTCTAGAGAACTTACCAGACTGTTGCTACAGCTGTGCGTACGTGACGCGTAAATCCCAAACACGCATTTACGAAGTGAAAAATAACTTTCTGGCGCCAGAGTGTCGCGCCTGTCCGCTCTTCCTTCTGTACCTTCCAGACTATTCTCAAAATATTACACTAGCAATATCCAATAGAATATAAAATTACCCAAAATATTCAAATACAATGTTCAATATTTAGTAAACAAAGTTAAAATTCATACCATATTAAAAACTTTTGTTTAAAAATGATGTCCTATAAAATTATAATCTATACTGCTTTAAACAAAACAATTACTGAAATTAATTATCAAATATCAAAATTAATTATTATGAACTGGAGTTAACCCTCAACTTAATAATTAAGTATCTCAAGGAAATAAGTATTTTAAGGCTTTCCATGAAATTTAACCTAAGTAATTAATAACAATTCTTAACAGATCTGAACAATTATCATCTACATAAAAAATAATTATTATCCTTCATATCCAAGTTATTCTTAATATTCTTATGACACCAAAAAAAAAATATATGTATATCAAATCCTCAATGTGCAATGCTACATAACTCCCCCTACTTTTTGATTGAATTTGTAAAAAATTAAACCAAAAAGTACAAAAGTGTCAATTGAAACAAAAGATATACCATGACAAATCAACAAAGTGAAAACAAATGCAACAAATTAACCTGAACATGAGTATCCCAATATCTTTTTAACACAATAACATAACATTACTTTTCATATGATTACACATCCTTAAAACAAGATTACCCATATATTGAAAAATTACATAAACATAATTATTTCAATTCTCCATACCAAATTAAAAAGTGACAAATCAATCGAAGGGGGGGAAAAAAACACAATTAACACTTGATTTTAGAGCAAATATAACCTTCAACAGGTTATACCTTGACACTACCAAACATTTCATTGGTATTTCATGTTCATTTGTCATTTAAAAAATATGCAAAATGTTCACTATATTTAAGTGTCTTTAGTCCAACATGGTAAAATTCTTGATTACATTTATTTGTTTACAATATCAACAAACATACTTTACACAATAATCAAACATTGCACAGCTGATTGTCCATAATAATGTTTCATTGAATTATCCTAAAAAAGTACATACACAACTGGCGGATAATTTTTTTTTTTCTTTTTTATGTTTTCCATTCATTTTTCTTATGTATTGTCCATTGCAATACAACACCATCCAATTTAGTGATAAACAATCCTACCTGTTGCTCATCCGAACCACTAAAATAGCTAACTACTTTCTCACATTTGGTTACAAATTGTATCGGAGTAACCCCTCGATCATCACCAAAAAATTTAGGCACTGTCCCTTCAACAGTGGTCACTTCATCTACAGTCAAAACTGAACCTCCAATGCTACCCTGTCCATCCCCTCTAATCTTTCTCAGCCCTTCCTCTATTTCCTGTAAACATTCTCTACCCACATCATACCTAAAATTCTCCAACTGGCCACATACCTTTGAACTTTCTATAAACGTCCTTTCAACATTAGCTCCAAAATTCCCCTTAACTTCCTGCACCACTTTCAACTGTAAATCTGTGACATCATCTTGATTTTCGGCAATTTTGTTTTGTACACCCTCACTATGTTGTACCAACTCAGAAATTTTTTTACTATGCTCCTGAACTGTTTTACCGGTTTGTATCAAATTTTCCTGAACTTAGCTCACTGTTTTTTCACAAGTGTTTAACCTAGACTGTACCTCCTCTATCTGCATTTCACAATTATTTACTTTGCATATACAGGAAGAGATCTGTTCATTAAGATCATTCCTAAGTGCATCAAATCGGCTCTCAAATGTATTGGTTAATTTTTGTTCAGTGGCATCTAATTTTAGTTCCATTATCTGTCTGAATTCAGTCTGACCTTGTGACATGTTATGCATCATAATCATTAATTTTTCTAACATTTGATTAGACATATCTGACCCCCCCCCCCCCCATAACCTCTACTGGACTACCATTTGCAGGCTGTTCCATGTTTTCCGACTGCTCCTGTATCAATTCAATATTCAAATTAGGATCGGACATTCCTGAAGTTTCAGGAAAACCCGCAAGGTCATCCTGACTGTCTGTACTCAATTTTTTTTTTTTTGACTATTATAAATTACCAGAAAATGTAAACAACCCTTTAAAAACACACAAAAAAACATTGAAACAATGACAACTATAAATACAAAAATTTAGACCATAGAATGTAAGTTTTTGTCCCATTTAGACTTGCTGTTTTCTGGCGATTCATCCCTCGTCCCGCGAAGTACCAAGATGATTTATGTTGCTGGAATTGTGTCCCATGATGTTCTGCGAAGCGCTGTTCTACAATGTAGTTCTCGTCACATTCCTATCCCACGAAGTCCCACACTGTTCTTAACGGTGAATGCTGGCTTCTCACGCTCGTCTTCGTCTGTCGATGTTTACAATTGCGATGCGTAGATAAATGTTCACACGATCCGCACACGAATCACTCGTTCACAAGTTATAATTTTGCCGATGTTCCGAAAGGTTTTGCCACAGTTAATTTAGACATGATTGGTTGTTACTGAAGTAAACTGTTTTTCCGAATGTTTATTTATTTATCATCAGGCAGTGTCTAAATTCGTGCCCCACAGCTGGGCAGCCATGTTGTTACGTTGTATGTGTTTTGCCCGGCTAAGCACACAGAGAAACGTAACAAAACAAAGACGAACAATTTTCCTTAGGGATTTTTCATTACGATGGTTCTACGTTATTCGGAAATAAAAAAATGTATTAAATTATCTTTGTTTATTTCTTTTTTTAAAAAAATGTTTTTTTCTCATAGTTACATGGCCTCAGTACACAATTTTACAAATGAATTAAGTTAGAAAACTTCGTTACTTGCACAGTTTTTCGTCTTTTCTTATACAAATTTTAACGATGTCTTTGAATTTTGATAGGATGAGGTCCAAATACATACCACAGCACCATACATCTTGCCGTTGATGGTCGAGGAGTCTTGTCACTCGCCAAAGAACTTAGTAATGTCACTTGGTTAATTACATAACTCAAGGTACCGTCGATCGCGGACCAAAATCAAACGAAGTCAGGCCGATGCCGACGCCTAGGGTCTAAATTTCTAGTTAATTAGTCCGAAAAATAATGAACTTAGGTTGAAAAAATACGGTCTGGCCCCAGCCCCTATGCGTTAAATTATCTCTTAGTAACTTTCCATGATGTCTTGTGACTTGCCGACGACGCGACCGTGTTCGGCAAAGATCGAGCAACAAGTGACTGGGTCGACGAGATTACCTTCCCTTGTAAAGGTGAACACAAGGGAGGCAACCCAGTGGGCCAACTGACCAATCAGCGCACAGAATTCCAAAGCATGACCATATAAGGAAATTCGGATGGGCGCATCATTCCATGTCGGGGCTCGCCCTGATTGGCTGGCTAGTGTTAGCCTCTAGAGAACTTACCAGATGGTTGCTACAGCTGTGCATACGTGACGCGTAAATCCCAAACACACATTTACGAAGTTAAAAATAACTTTCTGGCGCCAGAGTGTCGCGCCTGTCTGCTCTTCCTTCTTTACCTTCCAGACTATTCTCAAAATATTACACTAGCAATATCCAATAGAATATAAAATTACCCAAAAAATTCAATAAACAAAGTTGAAATTCATACCATATTAAAAACTTTTGTTTATAAATGATGTCCTATAAAATTATAATCTATACTGCTTTAAACAAAACAATTACTGAAATTAATTATCAAATATCAAATTTAATTATTATGAACTGGAGGTAACCCTCAACTTAATAATTAAGTATTTTAAGGCTTTCCATGAAATTTATCCAAAGTAATTAATAACAATTCTTAACAGATCTGAACAATTATCATCTACATAAAAAATAATTATTATCCTTCATATCCAAGTTATTCTTAATATTCTTATGACACCAAAAAAAAATATATGTATATCAAATCCTCTTTGTGCAATGCTACAAACTTTATGTTAAATGCCCAGGTTAAATTCAATTTTGCACCAGAACAATCATTATACAAATTATGTGGTGGCAAGTACGCAGCCTTTTATAAGAATTAAAGTAACCAGACATGTATTCATAGAGACTGTCTTGACAAAAAGTCACACAAATTGACAATAGTATACACTAAGCAATAATTTAAGCTAACAATATTACCATAGGCAAAAGGAATATTAGCCACGTGTGCTAAAATACAATGAGTATCATAAAAAAATGCAAAAAGCTTAAACTCAAGGGGGCAGCGCACATATGCAATATGCCCCTTAATAAATAACAAGAGAATACCAAAATAAACTACACCAAATGATTATACGGACATAAATCTCAGGGCAAAATTAGTTTACTAACGACTAAAAAATCTGTCTAAACAGGCAACGCAAGCCTCGCGAGGCTGAACATGACTGGTGGTACAGTCGAATGGCTACCTGTACACACTTCATAAAAACGTCAAAGTTTGTGAAGCTAAGTTCTCTCACATAGAAACTACATGGGTAAGAAACCTGAACACAAGAAAATATGTGGCTGCAGTTAGAAAATAATACCAAACCACAGCAAAATCATACCTGCAAAAGTGACCCACTTCGACGTGACATGGCAGGCTACACAAGTAAATGTTATGGTGCAGTACAGCAACATATATTGTGCACCATAAAAAAATTAATCCAAAACATAAGTTTAAATGGTGGTGGCCAAAAACAATAATTTAGAATAAGGGAAAATAATTGACTATTTATTTATGTTACATTACAAGACGGAGCCACCATCTGTCGCTAAATCAACTCGCAGAAATTCCAACTTACGTGCCATTCATTCACGTCGCACCAATACTAAGTCCAAGTACATAAATCTACAGTAACATGTGAAACACTGTCCTAATTAAGTAACTGAACCAAATGAAATGACCCAAGAAAGAAAGAAGCAGGGCTCCCTGATGCTTAAATACAAGAGCCTAGAGTGTGCAGTGCATGTGCAAGAACCCTGGAGGAAGGTAAAAACCAAGAAAGGGAAGGGGAAGATGACACAAAAGGAAAGTGAGGGGGGAGGGGGAGGAAGTTAACGGCCGTGCCGCAGCTCTAGAAGCAAAGGCGGGGAATTCAGTTCAAACTCAAAACATTTTTACATAAGATGTGCAAGTATTGCTGTGTTGTTTTCTCGCTTGCAGCGCCACCTACAGAAAATGGTGACTCCTGAGCATAAAGCTTTTCCTGTTCTGCAATTTGCTAAGAGTAAATCTCTAATTTCAGTTCAATGTGTGTTTCGTTTAAAGTTTAATAGTGATTCCCCATGTTTTAAAAACATCTACCCGTGGTCGCAATGACAGATCTCTTTTTCTCTAGCCTCCATGTTCACTTGACATAACGCCAAACAATTTTTTCCTTTGGGACTTTATAAAAGATTGTGTCTGCGTTCCATCGCTACCTAATGTTTTGCCTAATGATTTGAGTTTAGACACAGAATTGTAGAGGGAATTGCTCTGTTTGAAGAGAATTGGACTTTTATGTTGGATGTGTGTCATATAACTAAAGGTGCAAATATTGAACATTTGTAGGAAAAACTAGGTTAGTTTACCTTCACTTGTAAATTGTCTAAATTAAACTGTTATAACATACCATTAAAACTGGGATATTCTTTTATGAACATCCTGTAGTATGCTTATGAAATAGAAGATACCCAAGTTTTGGGGTAAAGCCAGCCTTAAATGTATTTATCTCCTCCCCAGATGATCTGGAAAAACTCCAAGAAAGAGCTACAATTCCCCAAAAACCTTCCTCAGGAGAGGGGGTGTAAGGCGGAAATAACAACTTGGATTGTAGTGGTGACGCTGCTGGTCGGCAGTGTTGTTGCAGAGTTCCATCTCAACCCTGGGAGCTCGGTCGACGGCATCGTTGTATTCGTGGGTGAGTCTACAGAAGGAGACAGCGTAGAGCAGGGTTTCTCCATCACTGTGCTGCGACAAGCTAGCGCTCCCTGAAGCCTCTGTGGGCGTGCTGCTATGTTCTGGTGACAGGGTGTCTAGCATCAGCGAGACCAGACGGATCTAGTAGAGGAGTTCGAAATTTCTGGAAAAATTAGATAAGTCAGAGAAATATATGTTACATCAGGGAGTTCAAATGAACTAGTTCTACAAAGGCTCAGCGCTTATGGCTAACCCAGTATTTGTGTCATGCATGTTGTATTTGGGTTTTGTGTTTGTTGGTTGCAGTGCCGGTGGGCCAAGTATTTTTTGGCGAGGCTGAGTTCGGTTGGTGATAGTGCCTCTGAATGTGATGAGAAACAATACTTTGTATACCTGGTTTCCAGGCTTTTTATTCCTGTATAAACATTTTTGTCACGTCATTGAAAAGTTTTTAAGTGACTGTAGAAATGTTAGGAAATAGCGTAAAAATTAATACATTTAGAGTTTCGCTTAACCGAGTTAATATGGAACACCGCAACTTCGGATAAGCAAAATGTCAGATATGGTATTCAGTTGGCTCAGTGGTATCATTTTTCTAGTTTTTCTTCAGTGTAAATTATTTCACGTCACTTTATATATTCTTAAGTAGATCAAATTATTGAGGTTAATTTCTTAAGGGTTTCGACAATGGTTAGATCATTTTTTAGGACCTCAAGCTAATATTTCAACAGTCTTTGCCGAGAATGGCACTTTAGGTCAGCTCGAATAAAATGGAACCTCAGTTAATCGAAGCTCACGTAATCATGATTATTGGAATGGTTTTTTTCTGTATAAATATTAACATGTTTAAATGATATCAGGGAAAAAACAGAGAATTCAAATTGTGGGTTTTGCTGGACACCCTGAGTAAATAGAAAAATATTGTTTTTTTTAATGTTGTACCGATAGTAAAAAAACTTATAACCTAATGCATTTACTCAAAATTTAGGTCAATCAATTACAAAGCATTTAAAAATAATGACTCTTGGCACTGTAAAAAGTTCTAAATTTAATATCATCACAATACAATAAGGTTTTTTTAGAATAGGCCAAATGAAGAAATTTATCATCATTTTTCAGTACTTTAGTTTCCATAGCTATTATTATTAGCACTGAATAAAAGCTCACAATGTTGTTTTATAAGCCTGAGCTTACAGAAACTGATTATTTACTGACTAGCAAATCTATCCTTCAAATATAGATCACTTACCATGTGGTGCCTCCCAATAGACGTGTGTCAACACCATAGACTGAACACCCTGCCATGAGTCCCATACTTTCCAAAATTACAATACTGTGTTATGAAAAAATTAAAGTGTATTCGTTTACTCCCAAAATTGAGTGTCCGTTATTTTCCAATTAACATTACTAAATTCCAATGAAACATAGAGTAGAAAAAGTAAAGTTTTATTATTATCAAAGAAATTAAATTCAGGACAATTATTTAGAAAATACAGTTTACTAACTCGTCGTCATAACATATTAGCTTTGCTACAAAAAACCATGTAGAGCTGCCAAATCTACAATAATTTTTGTACTGCAAAAATACATGCTGTATTAAATACAAAATGGTTTAACATAACTGAAAAACATTACAGCTTTCAAATATCATATTTTTTATGATCGTATTTTAAGCAACATGTTTCATTAATAATTGCACAAAACAACCCTATCATAAAATTTTATCTCTATTAATATTTCTTTTCAAAATTGATCAAAGAAATAATTATATAAATTTCCATTTACAAATTTCAAAAGTTACAAAATAAATTTAGCAAAATATGCTTTTCCAAAAAAAAAAAAAAACTATTTTGTGCTCTTACAAATTTTATGATGCAGGTTCTTTGCTGCCAACTCTTGTGGCACAAGTCCTGTGTGAGTTTGTCAGGTAGGCACAAAAAAAAGTTAAAATAATATATTTTGTTGCAGCCTAGTTTAAATCTCATCTTGATAGTTTATCATCTCTTTTCAGCCAGTTAAAAAAACTCTAGATTAAAGTTTATTATTGGGCATAGCTACTCGCACTACTCATTTTGCACTATCTGTAACAAGCATAAAAATCTCAACTTCATAAAAAACCAAAGTTACTAACTTGTAACCCATCATTCCTCTTATGTATCTGTAGATTCTTTTCACACTTACCCAGTGTATCTTCTTTGTGAGTTGTTGTACTTACTCTGTAGATTCACTGTATGGCAAATATTGGGTCTGGTTACTTGCGATAGGTACAGCATACTGCCTATCGCCTCTCGGTATGGAACGTTGACCTCTTCAGAGCAGTCTTCCTCCAGGTTGATTTCAGGGTCCAGGGGCGTTGTGACAGGCTTTGCATCAGCCATACCAAAATACTGAAGTATCTTCTCTGCGTAGGCCTCTTGAGAGATCCATAGTTTTCCTGCTTCACGGTCCCTCGTGATGTTCATCCCTAAACATTGTGTTGCTTGTCCAAAGTCCTTCATGTGAAATTTCTCTTTTAGGAATTTCTTCGTGTTTTGCTTGACATTCTTGTCATTTGAGAAAATCAATAAATCTTCATAATACACAGCTATCGCAGTAAACTTGTCGCTGTCATGAAAGTGATAGACACATGGATCTGCTTCGGAGCGTATAAATATAAAACAATTCTGACATAGCACCTCATTAAGTCTCCTATTCCAGTTTCGACCAGCCTGTTTCAGTCTCAGAGCTGCCAACCATTACGGATTTTCCGTAATTATTACGGATTTTAACCCCGAATTACGGAATTACGGAACATCGCTAGTTTATTACGGAAACGAGGCTTTGTGCTGCATGGTAACGGAAAAATTTACGTTTCTGCTGTGCGTGTTTCGTGAACGCTGTTTGAATACTTCGCTTGGTTGCTCAAATAACGGAACTAGTAAGTGTGCGCATGTACGATGTACTGTCGAAATAAGTAAATTAATTCTCGTGTTTTCAAATAATAATGGGATGGTATTACGTCCGTTGTACGATACAACTAGTACATATCCTCGGACTTATCGTTTGAAGGCTACTTACATCACGATAATTTTTGTACGGTACTTTGGCTAACCTGTGTTGTATTAATTTATTTCTTGAAAGCCATTTTTTTCATCATAGTGTTTTTGTCCGGTTTTTGTCGTGTCTACAGACGTGAAAATTTTTTTATTTTTTTCGATAGTGTTGTGTTCTTCAGTGCCGGTTGTAGAAATGAAGCGTGTGACAGAATAATGTGCATCTGTGGGAAAAAACACGCAAGACTTCAGAACTTTCCACTTAAATATTCAAAAGAATGGCCATGATTGTCGTTTTCAAATGTTTGAAACGCCACGGTTTTGTAATGTATGCGCGTGTGACTTTTCGATTGCACATGGTGAAAGGGATGACTGTAGACGGCATATTGAATCAAAGAAACATGCAGAACATTTTAAAGCCGTGACTAGCAATAAATCTATATCTTCGTTTTTTCGCTACATCTGAAGAAACGAAAGTAACGAACGCAGTTACTGTTTACAAGTCCTTGTGTTTGTCTTGTTTGTTTACATGACATTTCTTATCGAACCAGGATAAAAGAAGCAAATAAAAAGACAGTTGTTTTAAAGTTTAACTTTGAATACATTGAATTGAAGATTCAAAATATCCAGTAAAATTATTAATATTTCTTACATATTCAGATGATTGTATTGTTCAAATAGATTTTTTTATGTATTAATTTGCATTGTATTCATATTTTTATTTTTATTTTGCATATTATTGTCGTTGTTTTATCTTGTGAGTGTGTTATAATGCCCCAGGAAAAATTTATCGTGCATTATTTACGCGTACTTTTTTCATATACCTAATTGCCATTACTGATGGGTGTGATTTGAGGTTGGCAGCTCTGCAGTCTGTACACTGCCTTTTTCAACTTCCTCACTTTTCTGGTGAAGTGTTTTCAAAATTTTCCCTTTTCTTCTGTTATTTTTCAGACAGCTCCAAGGATGAGCGACCAAAATTTCAAAAGGGTGTGCCACCGTTGGGTGATCAAAAATTCTATAAGTATTTTCAGAATTACTCTATGGAGTATATTTCCTAAAATGCC
Source organism: Bacillus rossius redtenbacheri (assembly GCF_032445375.1). Classification (NCBI taxonomy): domain Eukaryota; kingdom Metazoa; phylum Arthropoda; class Insecta; order Phasmatodea; family Bacillidae; genus Bacillus; species Bacillus rossius. The sequence goes on along the minus strand of NC_086330.1, from coordinate 276,918,350 downwards.
AATATCTATAATGTAAAATGTGGTCTAGTTGGGCGCCGTGAAAACTCTATAAAGTACTAGTGCTGTGATTGTGTATGTAGCACAACTACTAACCTCTACAGAATATTAACTAAAATATGTCTTGTTATGTTGATAGTGAAAATAAATTATTCTCAAGTTGTATGTACTGGTGTAGTTTGACTCAGTGTGAATACCAAACAATAAAATGTCGTATAATTCCTTAGCAGTATGTCTCCTTCTCTTTGTGTGTAAGTATTCTGACCTTAAAATCAACAAATATAAGTAGTGGGTTTAAAAGCATTAACTTCTCTATGACTGCTGATCTCAGTGTAATAAAAACTAATTATTCTTTCAAGACAATCCAAGCTAAATATTTCTGTCTATCTGGTTTAACATACACATGATATGTAAGTATGGTTATCAATCGGAAAAATAAAATATAATGAAACTTTAACTTTTTACTAGGGTCAAAATCATGGTTGTATGGGTGACAATACTCTTTTGCAACATATACAACTGTAACATGAAAAGTGACAGAGTCAATGATTAGCAAGCAACATACAAATACCTTGGATACAATTATTCATGTTTAAATAGGTTTTTCATTAAACAAAATTTCAATATCCGTTATACTTAAATGTCTTTCAGAACTAATTACGTTTTACGTAATTGTATCACTGAATAATAGTTTGGTTATCAGTCAATATTTTAAATATTATTGAAACACATTTTAACTGGCAAATTAGTCTTTTCTTTGTTTTTACTAGCTCAGTCTCTTTCGGTAGATCAAACTGTCTCAAGACTTCTGGACCTGGGGCTATTCTTTAAACATTCAAGACAATTAATGACTTTAACAGATTTTAACTTTGATATCGTACATATTACTGATCAATGTCAGTTAACCAGGTCCAGTATGTACAAGCTACAAGTCTTTACGTAGTTAAGTAGTATTAAGTTGTTTTTGCGAGTTTCAAATTAGGTCTTGATCGTAAACATCATAGTTTAAGATATCTTGCCATTAAAATAGGACAGGTAACTTCTCGCTGTTCTTGTTAATTCGGGGATGGGGCAAACAAACCTCGTCGCGTCGTTACAATACCAAGAGGCTGTGGAAAACCTCTCCGAACCCCTGTCTCTCCTCCGATGTTGCTGGTTAGATCTCACTCTCCTCCGATGTCGCTGGTTGGGTCTCCGTCTCGATGCACCTCCTCTCGTGCTGCTGGTACTCCAGCAGGACTGGCGTCGGTCACCTGGAGTCGTCTAGAAGGATGATGTCCTCCGGTACGCCGTCTACGATGCCGTCTACCGCTGTTGAACTCCTTCCATCTCGAAGATTGATATTCCTTTTCTTCTTTTCTTCTTAATTCGTCGTTGATCCAGTTCTATTTATGCTGTTAGTCAAAACTTATCGTCGTCGTCGATTCTTTAGTAGAGCTTCGAACATCGGTAACTACCTCTTCTTCATTGTGTAGTTCCGGTATTTATTATAAAATCATCAATTTCACGTAGATTCTAGCTATTCAGTCGTCGTACCAATGTTTTACGTGATATTCTTACATTCATTTATGACTAAATCACGGAGCTCTTTCTCTCTAATCCTTCTCCCATGATAGTAGAACAGAAACTCAAGTTCCAATTTGTTTCAAACAGTCAAAGCTTTCTCTATTGAACACTCTCCGAAATCACACTGGAAATACTAAATTCTTTAAATAAAATATATGCGCAGTCGAGCGTCCAATCACATATACTCTTTCCTCAGTAATGACCCAAAAACAATATTAAAAGGTGTAAGCTCATTTCCTATTCGTCGCCGTTTAACAAATGTTTGCAAAGACATTTCATAAAATTATTACTTAGATAAAACATGAAAATACTTAAAGCGTAAAACCAAATTGACCTGACCATAGAGATACAATACTGGTAAATATAATTCATAACAGGACTAAGACAAAGTCATAGAGGTAAGAAGTAAAATAATAAACATAAAATTCATTTCTATTGAGGGCTTCTCAAATACCTCTATAGAATAGTCCCCTTCAGAAATGTGACTAACGAACTATACTCTGATATAGGTCTTAGGACCATTTCTCATCATACAAACATCTCATCTATATTCTAATTATTTGCAGAAAATTTACATTTCATATTATTGACCTTATTTACATACTTACTTGCAAACATAGAGTATTGTCACCGATATATGTCTTCAAACGGACATATGTGTAACAGTGTATACTATTCTACAGGAGTGTAATATTTCCTCAACTGCGTTATATTATAGTGTCCTATTACTTGTTTCGTTTTAATGTCAGACAGTTCGTAACAGTTACTTCTAATAATCTTCGTGATCATATATGGTCCATTGAAGAGTAGAAATAGCTTCTTAGTAACGTACTTCCAAAATTGGCTTACTGGATTCGTTCTCTTGAGTACTAAATCTCCACAATTAAAACTCATCTTGCTGGAATCTTTCTGGTATTTTCTCCGAAGATCCGCCGTGGATGTCAACTTGGCTGCGACCAACTCTTCAGTTTCCTTCAAATATTTCGCCGGGATGGGATACGACTTTTTATGGAATGGTTCACCGGGTATGACCTGAATACTAGCTGTATATAATTTGTTTAACCCAGGTTTTTCGGAAAATATATTTTGAAAATTTCTTAAGACATGAAGAAGATTATTTCTACCGGTTTCATTTACCATGGTAATTCCCTTTACAGCTTCTATTAAATCAGCTCCGGTCGCCATCAAATTTATGTCACTATTAATACACGAAGTTTCCTTATGAATGATTGCAATGCATTTTTCCGAAACTTCCCAATTTTCAGTAGTTTTCGTATTTTCTGTGTCATCCATAGCAGTTAACATCCAACCTGCAAAATTCAAAATTATTTTATGGCTAGTTAGAAAGTCTACACCGAAAATTACTGGTTTAGCCAATCCTTTTACGATTAATACATTAATGTACTTGGTGCTACCTAAACCTTCCACTTCCAATAAGGTCTGACAATTAATGATGGGACTAGCCCTTGATGTAACCCCTAGAATCTTTAAACTCGGTACTGGCATTCTCGGTAATGATATTCCGGTGCTCTCTATCATGGCTACGCAGTCTTCGCTGATGCAGGATATCTCTGCGCCGCTGTCTAATAGTACAGGCACTTTAACTCCGTTTAAAGTTAACGATATCTCCGGACATAGTGCTTGTTTCGCTTGAACTTCGGTTTCTGTGGGCTCGCTGAGTAAAAATTCACGCTCGTTTTCTTTGAACATAATGGTGTGTATGCTTCGACAATTATTCTTGTCATTTGCGTCGGGATCCAATTTTATACTAGCCCCGTCTAACTTACAATTAGGGACTGACGTGCGGAGCTGGTTTTCGCCATCCCTAATTAGTTTACCGCACTGTCCTTAAATCCTCTAATTTGCTCTTGTGACAAATTAGCAAATCCATTATTTGCATTCGGTGAAATCAAAAATGTGTTATTACCTCCTTGGTTTGTATCTGAGCTTCTGCTAGATTGCATGCGCGGCCATTCCGTGTTGCTTTGCTCGTGACTTGGCGCTATAGAATATGAATTTCTTTCTCCTTGTCGCGCGTCGTGAATGGTGGTGCTAAAGCTGTTCCCTTTTTCAGACGGTACAAACGTTTGTGCATTTATGCTGTACTGACCTCCGGAATGATTATTGTAATTTGCCGATCGTTCTTTCGTTGTTCGATTTTCGCCTGAATTCTCTCTGAAATTAACTGTCCCCTCCTGACGTTTATTCTCCCACTGTGATTCATTTTCGCGTCTGTCTTGTCGCTTCTCGTTTCTACGACGATAGTACTGTGGTTTATAAAATCCGTTACCATATCGCTGACCTCGATATCTATTGTGATACCAATTACTTCCGCAGTTTTCAACGTTCAGTGTGTGAATTTGAGGTTGTTTGTGTCCGCTGTTCTGCCCTTCATTTCGGTTGCGCCAGTTATTGTATAACGGTGTCTGTTGGTTCGTGTTCTTGCGCTCGTTAGTTTCTTTGTGCGTTACCGTTTTATCGAGCTTAACGAGTCGTTCATACGTTAACAGTTGTTCCTTGAAATCTACAATATTACTGTATTGCCGTCCACTAAGTTGTAATTGATAATTGAGTGGTAATTGCGAAATTATCATGGCAATAAACTCTTCGTCTTCCATACGGCAATCAAGATAACGAGTTCTCTCGTACATATCGCTGATATGCGCCTCTAAATTTTGAAATTTACGATTTTCGAATTTTTCAGAATGCAACTGTATTCGCAAATTGCTTTGGATACGAGTATTCCAAAATTGGGATATGAAAGCTTTCTGAAACGATTCGTATGCGTGTACCGAATCTTTCGCCAACTCCCACCAATAATATGCCGTGTTTTTCAAGCAGTGGCTAACGCATTTCAATTTTTCTGCGTCTGTTAACTTAAATGTGTGGCAATATTCTCCAAACTGATTTAAGAATCTTCGAGGGTTTTCATTACTTTTCCCTGAATATGTTGGAACGTCATCCAACCATTTCTTAGAAGGGTGGTGTAGTGTAAGTACCGGATCTGCTGACATAATTGCAGTACTAATATTCGCGGGATTTCGCTCGGCTTCTATCGTTATCGATTTGTTTACCGGCGTGTCTTCCTTGTCGGTATTACATTCGCTCGTGTGGTGAGTCGTTAGTTGGGGCGAGAATGTTGCGATGTGTCTGGATTCTCTTTCTATTTCCCCTATTTTCGCCTCTACCATATCTAACCTTCCTGTTAGACGCTCGCTTAAGTGTACTACTTTATCGTCAGTGCGTTTACTGAATATTTCTACACCTTCAATACGAGTGTGTACACTGGAAAACTTCTGTTGCATCTCGTGCTGTGTTTCAGTTAAGTCATGCCTGATTTCTGCTGTTTCATCTGCAATCCTGCCTAAAGTGTTATTTAAGACTTGCACTAAATTGTCTAGTCTTTCGGCGTTTTCTCGCTCCTTTTGTTCCCTTTCTAACTTCTCCTCCTGTTCTATACGCTCCCGTTCTTGTTTCTCCCGTTCCCGTTCTAGTTTCTCCTCCTGTTCTTTACGCTCCCGTTCTTGTTTCTCCCGTTCCCGTTCTAGTTTCTCCTCCTGTTCTTTACGCTCCCGTTCTTGTTTCTCCCGTTCCCGTTCTAGTTTCTCCTCCTGTTCTTTACGCTCCCGTTCTAATTTCTCCTTATTCATGAACTGGAACAGTGCATCTAGGGTAACAGTTGGTGTCGGCGGCGAATGACCCAAATCCATTTCCTGCTGTGACTCCATACCAGTAGTCTCGTTGTGCTGTTCTGGTACTACTTCTCTAGGTTCTCGTTCAGGACTAGAGTCAGAAGTGTCATTGCTACCTCTCAAAAAATATGACTTCCTACCTGTGTCTGTCATCTTGACAAAATAAAATTACTGTCTGTATTTTTCAAAGTGTCTTGAGTTGTTCAAAAAAAAATCATAAAATAGTCCCTAACGTTGGCTTACACGTTGTGCGCCAAAATTCTGAAGTGTTTTCAAAATTTTCCCTTTTCTTCTGTTATTTTTCAGACAGCTCCAAGGATGAGCGACCAAAATTTCAAAAGGGTGTGCCACCGTTGGGTGATCAAAAATTCTATAAGTATTTTCAGAATTACTCTATGGAGTATATTTCCTAAAATGCCAATATCTATAATGTAAAATGTGGTCTAGTTGGGCGCCGTGAAAACTCTATAAAGTACTAGTGCTGTGATTGTGTATGTAGCACAACTACTAACCTCTACAGAATATTAACTAAAATATGTCTTGTTATGTTGATAGTGAAAATAAATTATTCTCAAGTTGTATGTACTGGTGTAGTTTGACTCAGTGTGAATACCAAACAATAAAATGTCGTATAATTCCTTAGCAGTATGTCTCCTTCTCTTTGTGTGTAAGTATTCTGACCTTAAAATCAACAAATATAAGTAGTGGGTTTAAAAGCATTAACTTCTCTATGACTGCTGATCTCAGTGTAATAAAAACTAATTATTCTTTCAAGACAATCCAAGCTAAATATTTCTGTCTATCTGGTTTAACATACACATGATATGTAAGTATGGTTATCAATCGGAAAAATAAAATATAATGAAACTTTAACTTTTTACTAGGGTCAAAATCATGGTTGTATGGGTGACAATACTCTTTTGCAACATATACAACTGTAACATGAAAAGTGACAGAGTCAATGATTAGCAAGCAACATACAAATACCTTGGATACAATTATTCATGTTTAAATAGGTTTTTCATTAAACAAAATTTCAATATCCGTTATACTTAAATGTCTTTCAGAACTAATTACGTTTTACGTAATTGTATCACTGAATAATAGTTTGGTTATCAGTCAATATTTTAAATATTATTGAAACACATTTTAACTGGCAAATTAGTCTTTTCTTTGTTTTTACTAGCTCAGTCTCTTTCGGTAGATCAAACTGTCTCAAGACTTCTGGACCTGGGGCTATTCTTTAAACATTCAAGACAATTAATGACTTTAACAGATTTTAACTTTGATATCGTACATATTACTGATCAATGTCAGTTAACCAGGTCCAGTATGTACAAGCTACAAGTCTTTACGTAGTTAAGTAGTATTAAGTTGTTTTTGCGAGTTTCAAATTAGGTCTTGATCGTAAACATCATAGTTTAAGATATCTTGCCATTAAAATAGGACAGGTAACTTCTCGCTGTTCTTGTTAATTCGGGGATGGGGCAAACAAACCTCGTCGCGTCGTTACAATACCAAGAGGCTGTGGAAAACCTCTCCGAACCCCTGTCTCTCCTCCGATGTTGCTGGTTAGATCTCACTCTCCTCCGATGTCGCTGGTTGGGTCTCCGTCTCGATGCACCTCCTCTCGTGCTGCTGGTACTCCAGCAGGACTGGCGTCGGTCACCTGGAGTCGTCTAGAAGGATGATGTCCTCCGGTACGCCGTCTACGATGCCGTCTACCGCTGTTGAACTCCTTCCATCTCGAAGATTGATATTCCTTTTCTTCTTTTCTTCTTAATTCGTCGTTGATCCAGTTCTATTTATGCTGTTAGTCAAAACTTATCGTCGTCGTCGATTCTTTAGTAGAGCTTCGAACATCGGTAACTACCTCTTCTTCATTGTGTAGTTCCGGTATTTATTATAAAATCATCAATTTCACGTAGATTCTAGCTATTCAGTCGTCGTACCAATGTTTTACGTGATATTCTTACATTCATTTATGACTAAATCACGGAGCTCTTTCTCTCTAATCCTTCTCCCATGATAGTAGAACAGAAACTCAAGTTCCAATTTGTTTCAAACAGTCAAAGCTTTCTCTATTGAACACTCTCCGAAATCACACTGGAAATACTAAATTCTTTAAATAAAATATATGCGCAGTCGAGCGTCCAATCACATATACTCTTTCCTCAGTAATGACCCAAAAACAATATTAAAAGGTGTAAGCTCATTTCCTATTCGTCGCCGTTTAACAAATGTTTGCAAAGACATTTCATAAAATTATTACTTAGATAAAACATGAAAATACTTAAAGCGTAAAACCAAATTGACCTGACCATAGAGATACAATACTGGTAAATATAATTCATAACAGGACTAAGACAAAGTCATAGAGGTAAGAAGTAAAATAATAAACATAAAATTCATTTCTATTGAGGGCTTCTCAAATACCTCTATACTGGTTTTTATAACTCTTTTGGGAGTGTGACGTAAATTTCTTCATCTAGGTGGCCATATAGGTATGCCGTCGTCACATCCATATGGTCTACATCCAGGTCTTCCCTCGCTGCAAGAGATAGAAGGTATCGCACAGATGAATACTTCACAACAGTGAATATGTTTCCCCATAATCCACCCCTTCAACCTGACTGCAACCTTTCACGACAAGTCTGGCTTTGAAAACTTCTGATTCATCGTTTATGCCGGGTTTTACTCGTAACACCCACTTTGTCTCCAGGACTTTTGAGTCCTTTGGTTCATTGGCCTCTTTGAAAGTATCGTTTTTAACCAGTGACAAGAATTCCTTTTTTATGGCTTTCATAAACTCTACAGAATGTTCACCTTTGAGCGCATCTTCCACATTTATATGTCCATCCGACAGATGTGAACTCTCAGCATAATATATTACACTAGCTGACCCGGCAAACGTTGTTTTGCCATATAAATTATTTCTCGGGAATTTCTAGCTGCAGTACCTGGCGTAGAAGAGTGAAGGGTACCTTTTTCGAAATCAGATGTAGTTAGCAATTGTCTTCTTAATTTGAATGTGAAGTGTGCAAAATAATTTATATCACTTTCAGATCCCGACAGACGTTCTGCCAGTGTATAGTTATTTACCTATATAGATCTAAAAATTGGTGGTCTGTATGTAGTCTAGACTCTATAAAGCACTATAGAAAAAAGCTTAAAAATAAGAGATTACTAATATTGAAAAGATTCCATTATCTAGCTAATGCTCGGCATGCATTGCAATGCCTCATTCAGTTTTGTTTTGTAATATGTTTGAAGTAGTGACACATATACAAATCATCTATCCATCTCTCTAAACATATATTTATCTCTATCTACATCTTTATACATCTATGTATCTCTCTATCGCTATTTATCTCTTTATATCTACATATTTACATATATACCTCACACTATCTCTATCTCTTCTATATGTAAATCTCTATATAGCTCTATACATCTATATATCTCTTTATCTAACCCATTTAATTCTCTATACCTCGCTCTATCTCAACTTATCTCTCTGTCTCTCTCTATCTCACTCTATATATATCACTCTATCTCTGACTCTCTTTTATATTTAAATAAATTGTCTCATGCGTGCGCACTTATACAACAAAAACAGATGAAGTGCCGCTATATAATATGAATTAAACACATTTTTTGAAACGATTTGTGCTCCAACTATTGCAAAATAGTTATACCGTCTCAGAAACCTTCACGGACATGCGCATAACAACTCACCAACATTTCATCGCAATTGGATTAACGGTATAGGAACGCATATGGCACAAACAAACGAAAATTAAAGACATGACAAACGCATCAAACGATGGTGTGTTTAAAATTCAAGGCAAATATCTATTGACTAAGTTAAGAACAAAACTGTTATGAGCGCCTTTATTTTGATAGCCACTGTGAGCTCTACTAAGCGGGCTGGTTTTACCAAGGAGAAAAATATGAATATGCCAGACCTTACTATGTGTATAATCGTGTGGCAGACATAAAGAAATGAAACTCACTCACTATTTTTTTCTGTTATAAAATGAAATTATCACTTTGTCACTCCCTTAGGGATAGAATTTCATATTAATATGTGGTCTATGTGTTAATCCAGGTAATGAGCTCGCTGTAGGCGGGGAAAGTTAATCAAGTGTTAATTGATCAGCTTTCGATTGGGGTTGAAAAGTATTAAAATTCTATTAAAAAATAGGGGTTGGTGATAGAAGGGTGAAAATTTAGGGTTGTATGTATTTTTTAATGCCACATTATAAAAAAAAATTTGTCGAAAATTAAAAAAGAAATGTTTGGGGTGGACAACCCTTATCACTTAGGGGTATCAAAAATAGATAGTAGCTGATTACGGCTATACTAATGGAAAAAGAATTATGCCACATCTCCCATTTACAGTAATGGTAAATAATAAAAAATTCCGTGAAAATTTATTACAATGCTGTATAATGTACCGATGGTTTCCCGACTCGTGCACGCAACATAAAACTGATGTACCCGTACTTCGCTACGGCAGTCTACAGGCAGATCACTCTTGCGCCGCTCATAATACATGCCCCTCGTTGTGGGTACGGCACTGCCGCGCGATGCCTGTTGCCATGGAGACGCAGAAGGCATGAACAATGCAAAATACTGTTCTCATGCAGACAAAGTACCCACTGTTGCCTGGTTTTAACCACCTATGCTATGGGATCTAATTTTCGGAAAATGTCATCCTGCGTAACATAAGGAACATTACTGTGAAGTTTCAAGTCTGTAAAATATATATACTTGAAAAAAAAGGGCAATTTTTGATATTTAAAGTACTTGCAAAATTTCAACAGTGATGAGGACTGCACTAACAATGAAATAGCCGTTGCCATAGAGACGAATGAAGCATCAACAAAGCAACAGCCGTTGCCATGGTGATTTCCTACCAAAAACTAGAAATAAAAAAAATTTAGGGGTGGACTACCCCTAACATTTAGGGGGATGAAAAATAGATGTTGGCCGATTCTCATAGATACCGGATAAGCACAAAAAATTTCATCAAAATCGGTCAAGCCGTTTCGGAGGAGTATGGGAACGAAAACTGTGACACGAGAATTTTATATATTAGATGATCCGGCCATTCCTTTGGTTATCAGGGCCTGGAAGATCTTCGCGTCTCTTGTTGTTCCCTTCCGACCTGTACCCTTTGTTCTTCCTTTCTAAAATTTTTAAATGACTGTTGCTTTTTCTCCCTGTTTATCTTGTTCCTCTTGTCCAAAACCTCGAATGGTTCCTCTTCAGTCTCAAGTTCCTGTGTGGATACTGTACCAAGTAATTGCATACCCTCCTCACCTTGAGTTTGCTTCTCTTCTTGCCCCATTAACATGTTACACTCCAAAGACCCCCGGACTAGCTCAGATATTTCACGTTTTGGTCTTTGAAGGGTAACTCACAGGATACACTTGCATACTCGGATGCTGAAAAAGTGAGGTTATGTTTCCCTCAGAATATTAGTTATGGGTGATTGTTAAATTTCAATGATGTCTCTCGTATACAAAATGTTTTTTACTGTTTATTTACTTATACCTTACGAATTCGCGAGACATTTGCCGCCATCTTGCGACCACAACATTTACAAGTTGAAACAGTATTTTCCTTTCTCACAACAAATAAGCTTCATTAATTTGAATCACACGCTGACTGGCCGAAAATTGAATATTAAAACAGTTCACAGTTAAGTCCCGCAGTTGCACTCAACTTTTCGGTACAATGCTGAAAGACAATGTCCTCGGAAACAATGACGAATTTTACTAAGTCCTGTTTTGGGCAATTACCGAAGACTGTAGTCACTAAATTGTAATTATGTCTAAAAAAAGCGAAAATAAGGTTGATTATGAACCGGTGACGCCCGGACCACAGCCGCGAAATTGATTCTTTAAATCTTCATAATAATGTTTTGAGCCACCTACTCAACTACCCACCTCCTCAGTCGCTGTTCAGTAGATGACTGAAAAACCAAAATGACCAAGGATTGCACCTTTACGTAACTTTCGGCCAATCACAGCACAGTATCAAACACTCCCTCCAACACCAGCCAATCACAGAACAAATTACAATACATGAAAAAACTTTGTACACACATAACCCGTGGCTTCCCTTGATCTGTCTCTTTTCAAATCCACATCAAAATCGGGGACTCCCAGAATATTTTCTCACGCTAGTTGCTCTGTCTGTCTTACACCGGATGCATCATTATCGTTTTATCACCTCGGCGTCACTGTGTCTACGCACACCTTTCTTTCTCACTCTAACTGCCACGCAACTGGCTCACATGATTGCATCATCCCACAGACAAGATTACAAAAGAAAAATACGTTACAGTGCATTTGTGCATATAAACAAAATATTTAAAGCTTAAAAACCATTTTAAAACACATAAAAACGTAATTATTTAGGGAGAATTCGGTAAATTTACAGTTACATTGCTGTTTCATAATAAAGCAAATAGGCTTAAACAATACACAAATATTAGAAACAGTAATTAATTGAGAGAGTACATTCATAAAACATAAGCAAACATAAATATTAACCTGGAAAACATTATAAACTGTAAAACATTATCATCAAAGTTATTTGAAAAGATCAATTTAAGTTTCGATGATTTACCACATGCACCACAGTTAGGTTATGATGCCTGAAAATTATTTAACTAACTTATATACTGTATTACTGTTAAAACATATTATTCATAAAAATTTAAAGAAAAATTGGGGAAAGCACTTTCCTACAATGCTTCAAACACAACGTCACGACTTATGATTAACTTTCCCGTTTCATCATTTATGAGTCTATACCCTTTCTGATTCTCGCAATAACCCGTCAAAATCAATCTTTCCAACTTTGGATCCCACTTCTTTCTGCATGACTTTGAAATGTTCACCATAGCCTTGCAGCCAAAGACTCTCAGGTGTGACAAGTTGGGTTCACTTGTGTGCATACCTTGTAGGGGGTATCCTTCTAAAGAGTACTTGAAGGAGACCGATTTGTCAAGTAGGCAGCAGTGAGAGTTGCCTCAGCCCGAATACTGCTTTGGCAGGTTGGCATCTAGGAACATTGTGCGTGCCTTCTCTACTAGTGTCCTGTTGGCTCTCTCTGTGACGCTGTTCTGTTGTGGGCTGTGTAGTACTGTTTGGTGCACAATGCCTTGTGAGGAGAGATATTTTTTCATATCTCCATTCACATACTCGGTTCCATTGTCAGAATGTAGAACCTTTATGGAGCGACCTGTCTGCTTCTGTACTAAGCACTTGAATTCTGTGAACTCACCTGTGACCTCAAATTTTTGCTTCAAGAATTAAATATGTATGTACTTTAAATGATCATCTATAAAAAAACAGGAAGTACCTGCTGCCCCCTATGGATGAAACTTCCATAGGCCCACAAAGATCGATGTGCACTAGGTCCAGAATGCCCTGTGAACACATTCCACTTATTTTGAATGGAAGACGTGAATGTTTGCCCTTACACAAAAGTTGCATGGGTCTTTGGTCACTGCATCTTCCCCCATTCCTGTCTTTACCTCGGCTAGCTGTAACATGCCTTTGCAATTTAAATGCCCTAACCTAGGATGTCACAGACAAGCTTGTTGGTTGGCAACATACCTACTGACATATTTCATTTGTGTCAGTTGTGGAGAGACGATAAATACTATTCGTAAGATCAGCCTTAGCTATCAATTTTCCATCTGGACCATATATAAATCCACCTTTGCTGTTGAAACATACCTTGTTTCCTTTGCTAACTAACTTGCTTACGGAGAGGAGATTCACAGTTGAGGTTGGTATATGTAGCACATCACTTGCCTCTACTTTAATGACTGCGTTTTTCACACAAAAATTTAAGTCCACACATCCAGAGGCCTTAGCCACAAGTTCATTCCCGTTTGCCCCTGTAACTGTGTTGTCACATACCATCTTGTTGTGCAACCCTTTTTCATTGTGTGATGTGTGTTGATGCACATAGTCCAGGTACCACATGTTTCTGGATCGCACGTCCTGAGGATCTGCAGCCAGGAACGCCTTCTTCTCACTGTTTGATGTTCGACATGTTCTTTTTGTGGTCTTGTCGTTGAGTTGAACTCTTGTGTTTGCTATTGCAGAATTTCGCAATGTGGTTTGGCTTGTTGCACTTGTAGCATCTCATTGGCTTCCTTTGCCTTTGTGCTCTTGAATATAGAGCTGTCTCGTCACTGTTGCTTGTCCCCTCCATCTTGATTTCCTACAGCAACTTTACCTTCACACTATTGCCTGTGATTCTAAGTCCAGAGTTTTCCATCGCCATGATCATTGGTCGATATCTCTCGGGTAATCTGGCAAGCAGAAGGGTACCAATCCACTCGTCACTGGCATGAAACTTCATCTCAGCCAGTTTGTATGCAGTCGTTATTATACGATCACAGTAGTCGTCTATAGATCTACATTTCTCTAGAGTCGTAGTGACTAGTACATTCAACAGACCGACGCGCCTCAACCCGGAATCTTCGAACGCACCCTCCAATGCCAGCCATGCCTCAGCTGCTGTCGTGGTGTCCCTGATGTGTGAATAATTTTTTTATCCACAGACAGGACTATACTTGATGTGCCTTCTGATCTCTTCTCTTCCAGGCAATGTTTTTCTCCGAACCTTGTGGCTGCGTCTCAATAAAGTCCCAAAGTTCATCATGAATTAGGTAGGCTTTCATGACGAACTTCTACGAAGAATAATTTTCGCGCCCAAGAAGTTTTTCCACGACCAGCTATCCCGATACACACGAGATGCCCCTTTTCAAGCTAGACATTTTTTTTTCTCAAAACTATAACAAAAATTATCCCACAATTTTGCGACCGCGTGGCACTTTTAGGTTATCACTCTCTAGTCCCCTTTCACTTTCATACGCACTCCACGGTCGGGCTCTCTACAGGAACATTTTCGCGAATCTGGGCCCATAACCTGTTGAGCCTGAATTTATAGAGAAAGCATATGAACATTTTCCTTAGAGGATATTTATTTCACGACTACATTACAACACAATCCTCTCTACTACCTGGCTACCGGAAAACTGCATAGACTACAGCAATAAAACAAGGAAGTCAATACTCTTACAGTTTCCTTCTGCTACCAACTTGATAATTACAAATTTACTCTTCAACAAAATTTTATAGCCTACATTTGATGAGTTAATTTGAATTTATAGTATTTGTTTACAAACACTTGAATCATTCTAAAATGGCATCAATTTTGCTAATCATTCTAAAATGGCATCAATTTTGCTAAGGTGACACATGTGAACGGAATATACAACTTTTTTCCCCCAGAAAGCAACACCAATTGGGCCGCAGGATAGTTGGTGTCTGGAAGGTCGGGGAAACTTGTCTATTCAGATCTGGAAAAACTGGATGAATCAGGGAATTTGGGAAATTCAAGTTTGTTGGAATCCTGTTAAATTATTCAGAGTCAACTCCTAATCTATACTAATATTATAAAGCTGAAGAGTTTGTTTGTTTGTTTGTTTGAACGCGCTAATCTCAGAAACCACTGGTCCAATTTGAAAAATTCTTGCAGTTGGATAGTACAGTAAGTCCTCGGTTTACGTCGGGGTTACGTTCCTGAAAACCGCGACGTAAATAGAAACGACGCAAAATGAGCCATGTTTCATGCCACCGGCCGGCCACGGCCCAAGGTCGGCCGGAAGCGCTGGCATACAGACATGACAACGGGCAATTTTATCAGCAATGACAACCGACAGCGTGGGAAACAAGTCCAACTAGTACTTCTCAGCTTTATAGAATGGTTATTTAACCAGCTGCTTTATTACCTTTATTGATTGAAATATAAAAACAGATATACATACTGTACGTAAGAGCAGGAAGCGTCCCTCATGATGTATGATAAGATAAGGCGGTGAACGTGTAGCTTACGCTACATAGCATAAATTAACTACCGAAGGAAACAAAGAATTATAAACGAATTATATACGGTGTTTTGGTTAAAATAAAGATTTACGGTCATTGTAAACGACGTTATTGTGAATCGGCGACAACTTAAATTGAAACATGAGTACTAAAACATTAGCGACGTTAATCCGAAACGACGTAAATCGGTACGACGTAAATAGAGGACTTACTGTACATTTATCGAGGAAGGCTATAGGCTATATTATATTATCAATAACATTAGGGATCCTTACTAAAAGTCCAATTTAGAATCAAATGCGTTGGAGGGGGTTAGATACAACATGCAGTACACGTACTAAGTGTGTGTTGACAATGCCGCAGGCACTAAAAGTTTAGTTCCTATTGCCTATTAACATTGTTGCCACGCAGTAGATGCCTTATCATTCTTAATTTTCCCATACAAGTAAAAAACTCCTGTGTGATATTAACAACGAAGCAATCAGTACCCTCATAAGAGTTCAATTAGTATTTAAATACTTTTTATCACTTTAAATCGCAAACCTAAACTATTGTTTTTTTTTCCTCTCTTTGTGTTTAATTTTTTTTTATTGCCCTTTTTTTTTCAAGTATATATATTTTACAGACTTGAAACTTCACAGTAATGTTCCTTATGTTAAGCAGGATGACATTTTCCGAAATTTAGATCCCATGGGTGGTTAAAACCAGGCAACAGTGGGTACTTTGTCTGCATGAGAACAGGATTTTGCATTGTTCATGCCTTCTGCGTCACCATGGCAACGGGCATCGCGCGGCAGTGGCGTACCCACAAGGAGGGGCATGTATAATGAGCGGCGCAAGAGTGATCTGCCTGTAGACTGCCGTAGCGAAGTACGGGTACATTAGTTGTACGTTGCGTGCATGAGTCGGGAAACCATCGGTGCTATTCATTTTCTCTCCGGTAATTATACAGCATTGTAATAAATTTTCACTGAATTTTTTTTTATTTACCATTACTGTAAATGGGAGATGTGGCTTAATTTTTTTCCATTAGTATAGCCGTGCGAAGCTGGGTCGGGCAGCTAGTTGATTGTAAATCAGGGTGTCTACAAGTCACATAAGTCATGTAAAAGTCCCTAAGTAAACAGCAACAGTGCTGGAAATCACAAAACTTTGATTTCCAGTAGCCTTTTGCTATTTTACATTTTGGTTTTTGAACCTCAGTTTATAGTTATACATTTTTTTAAAATTTATACTTCTTTAGGCGCATTATGACAATTTGTACTATGCGAGTGCACCATGCATCATAATTTTCACAGGTTGAAAAATAGGTTACAGACAAATAAAAATTATCTATTTGCTTTTAAATATTATACTTTAGTAATTTATATTGAATACTGGTCCATATCATTAAAAAACATTTATTTATTGTGAATATTAGTGATCAAAATTGTGTTCATTAATTTTTTCAGGTGCATTTTCAAGTGTATTTATATAAGTGAGGTTATGTTCCCGTACATATAATAATGTCAGGTTGCATGTAAACTTCCATTGTCACTGGCAAGGAGTGTGTGGAAGGTTTAGTAGTCGCCTGGCCGTTTACATGGGAGTGTTTGTGAGGTTATGTTCCGATATGTATAATTTATTTTCTTAAAAATTATTACATAACTATTTAATAAATAATTATAATTAATAGTTTGGAATAAAAATTTAGCATATTTAAGGATTTTAATTATTAATTAAAATTTATCTTGATTATTATACTAAATATATTAATTTTATGCCTATGTTTATATTAATATTGAATACTATTTATTTAAAATTATTAATTTGATTAAATTTATACTTTACCAACCATATTTATAATAATTCTCATTCCTTTTATTATTTTATTTCTATTAATTATTTGCATGCAAAATTAAAGTGTTTTATTGCACCAAGTAAGTAACTTGTAACATGCATAAAGTACATGCACTAATTTTTTTAAATTTAAATATTTATCCCTTCTTATTTTTACATGTGGTGAAAAGTAAAAAAAATACAAATATAAAATTTTTCAAAACTAGTTAAATAAGAACAAAACTATAATTTACAATAAATAAATAAAACCTGTGTAAACTACACAGTATTACTTAAAAAAAAAACTTTTCTTTATTTAACCCTATGTATTAAACTAATTAACTTGTCACACAAAATGTATATGCAAACCACTCACACACACACGTTACAGAAGTTGCTTTAAAAATAAAGTTGAAGATTGTCCACTTAAATCATGTGTAAATTATCTCTGAAAATGTTTTAGCTTTCTAACTTAACTTTCTGCAAATTTTAAAAATCATGCTTAGTTAGAAATAATAATACAAGTACATACAAATATTTTATTAAATAATTCTGAAAAGTCCTGAAATTGGTTCACGGGGTATTTTTAGACATTCTGATAATACAAAATTGAATTTAAATTTTTATTTAACCAGCAGGCAAATTTACTTTAAATTGAGCAATGTTAAAAAAATTTACATTTGTTTTAAGCTTCTATATAAGATGCATCGCTACAAAAAATTAATTATAGCTAAAATAATATTTGAAGTGGTTGGAGTGTCACAATTTATTGTGTTTTTTAAAGTAAGTTAATGAGCATATTTTTCACAATCTGTGCACACAAGGGTAGCGATATCATGGAATGAACGCGGAATTTGACATTTGCAGCAAATGGAGACCAGATTAGTGCAGAAATGTACACCTACTTTATTACTTGATTCTGTTATTCCTTAATTCTATTCTCCAGAGTGTCTACTGACCGGGAAATTCGGGAATTTCGGGAATTGTACATGAGTTTCACAACCCGGGAAAAAAAACGGGAATTGTACATGATTTTTGCTTAGTGTACGGGAATTTTTTTTTCTTGTGCAATTTTCAAAGTGTTTTCACTTTTAAATATATCTCAATACAGAAGCCTTCGCACAGACCAATAAGATTTATGTCAGTTGCTGGATCAGAAGTCCGAGAACGGACTGATAATTTTAGCTAAAACATACTAGAGTCTCGTAATTGCTTTAGCTTCTAATGCACATCAATCCGTACTTCGGTTCAGAGATGTAAGGGGAATATTAAAAAGAATTTGTTGGCGACACTGTATTTTCTCTCGCTCTGTTTTTCGTTTCGTCAGTAGTTTCAACGTCTCAAGTAATTCACTTTGTTGTTTACCTACCTAATCAGGGCTTATTGCGTAATAATTTACTTTTTTTTTCTCTTTAATGATTCCTTAGTTTTATGTTGCGTGTGTTGTTTACCTAATCAGTGCTTACTGCGTTATAATTTACGTTTTTTTTTCTCTTTAAGGATGCCTTAGTTTTATGTTGCGTGTGATGTTTACCTAATCAGTGCTTACTGCGTAATAATGTACGTTTTTTTTCTTTAAGGATGCCTTAGTTTTATATTGCGTGTTTTTTGAAGCGAATTTGAAACGTGAGTACTATCATGATTATTTATTGATCTCGTTTACACCCGCTCCTTGAGTAACGTTATTCAATTTCTGCGGTGTTTAAGTAACGACGTCTGTTATTTACAGCATAATTTGAAGTTGCGCACTTTTGTCTTCTTTCATTTATGTGAAATTTTATTGTATCCGTTTAATGGCAATGTTATTCGTGTAAGATTAATTAAATGCAACGAATTAATAGTGTGACGAAAAACAAATGCTATTTTGCTTTCCTTAATAACTTTTCGCGTCTTTCAGAGTTTATGGACTTAAGCATATTTCAGATATTTTTCAATAGTTTGCATTATGTAGAAATATCTCCGATGACCGAGTTTTCAGCCACTGTTTGTATTACATTTGCCATGTCAGCAGCTGCTCTGGTGAGCAAAGCCAGAATCTTCCAGGGCTAGTTTAACTTCAGTCATTAGGATTCTCTAGTGGCTAGTTACAAACAAATTGTTTTAGTAAACAACAGTCAGGAATTACGTTAACTGATTAAATAATCTAAATAATAATATAAAGTGTTTAGTTTATGCTTTGTTAAAACATACTGGAGGTTAAATGTATTTCCTCCATTATAACATACGCGATAGTATCTTGATTAAAATGGTGTTAGGCAAGCATGATTGGAAAACAAATTATTTTCATTGACTAACACACTTATGGAAAAAAAAAATATTTGACTAGCGCTCTGTTTTTCACTAACCAATTATGAAATTACTATAGGGGCGGGTGTACTTTAAATATTAGTGTCTTACAAAGTATTATATGGCCTGTATAAATTCTTATATCCTATTTTACTTGCTTTTATAAATACTCCTAATGTTAACTGTCTTCAAAATTTACCCTTTTTTCATTTTTATGTTTTTGTAGATACGTGATTCCTTTCTACTTGCCTCAATGGCTAGGCGTATTCGAGGAAGAAATTCATTTCAACCACAATGGAAGGAAGAATTTCCATGGCTGCAAGAAGTCGATGGAAGCAATCATTCTGCCAGGTGTTCAGTCTGTAGAACTATTTTCTCGGTTGAGTCCATGGGAAGAACAGCTGTTGTCAGTCACTCAAGTGGTAACAAACACAAACTTAGATTAAGTAGCCCTGAGAAGTCCACCTCTCTTGACACGTGGACTACAAAAGCCGGTTCAGTTCATGTGGCAACTGCAGTAGCAAATTCTGTAGCTGAAGCTTCCTCTGTGTCTTCACTATCGAAGCTCCCTTCATTAGGTTTGGGCTCTACTGTTGCTAGCAGTTGTGAAGTTTCACAGGTAGGACACCAAGTAAAACAGCATACTGTATCAACCAACCGTGGTTTAAGTAGTTATCTTAAAAGAGATGAAGTCACACGTGCTGAAACATTGTGGTGCCTCCAAACAGTCATGAACCACGATTCCCTCAGAGGAGCTGCTAGTAGTGTTAGCCTCTTCAAAAGAATGTTTCCGGACGATTATATTGCTAACAGCATGCAACTTCAAAAAGATAAGATTTCCTATGTTATAGTATATGGTCTATCTCCTTACTTCCATAGTGAACTTAAAACTCGCATTAACAGTTGTGACTTTTTTAGCTTGGGTTTTGACGAAAGCATGAATAAAGTAGCACAAAAGCAACAAATGGATTTGTCTGCAAGATTCTGGGACATTTCACAAAACAGAGTATGTTCTCGTTATGTAACATCAGTGTTCCTGCATCACACCACTGCTGAAGATCTTCTGAAAGCTATAAAAGCAGGCCTAGAAGATTTGGATTTTTTGAAGATCATTCAATTGTCGATGGATGGTCCTAATGTAAATTTCAAATTATTGAAACTTTTGGCTGAAGATACCCGATCTTTTCCAGATGCTCCACAATTTCTTGACATTGGATCTTGTGGACTGCACACTGTTCATAATGCATTTAAGACTGGTATCAAGAAGACTTGTTGGGACATAATGGAGTTCTTCAGAGCTTTATACTATTTGTTTAAAGAGGCTCCGGGTCGACGAGGCGACTATACACAGGCCTCTGGATCTAATGTGTTTCCTCTGAAGGTATGCTCAATCCGCTGGGTTGAGAATGGAAGAGTAGCAAAAAGAGCTAGGGAAATGTTGCCACATGTTGACAAATACATAAGTTCAGTTAAAGGCACAGCCAAGGAACCAACATGCCGTAGTTTTTCAACAGTTTCAAAGGCAATTAAAGATAATCTTCTTACAGCTAAAATAGCTTTTTTTGAGGGACTGGCTGAAAATGTGGAGGAATTCTTAAAGGAATTCCAATGTGATGCTCCAATGGGACCATTCCTCTATGATGCTTTAACAGTTTTAGTGAAGCATGCTATGACTAAAATTGTCAAGAAGAATGTTCTTGAGAGTACGTCTCTTCAAAAAATAGACGTTTTGAAGCAAAATGAGAGCAATTCATTTATCTGTCTTAAAGACATTAAAAATGTTGACCTTGGTTATGGGACAAGGTTAGCTTTGGGAAAGTGCAAGAACGTCTCCGAAAAAGATATTTTACTCTTTCGTAAAGATTGTCGCACTGCTCTACAGCATTTTGTAGTAAAACTAATGCAGAAGTCTCCTCTGAAATATCCTTTGACCAAAGCATTAAATTGTCTGAACCCATGCCACATGTCTACAAATGCTGATGCTTACAAACAACTTACATCTGCTCTTGAAATTGTTCTTAAAGCAAATCTTTTTTCTGCTACCACAATAGAAAGGGCTGACCGTGAGTACAAGGTTCTGTGTTCACAACCACTTGTAATGGAAGAGCTGAAGACATATTCACGATCCGAGACTCGACTGGACGCGTTCTGGATGAAGTTGATAGATGGTAAAAAGGAGTATGAAAACCTTGTTCCAGTAGTTAAACTTCTCCTAACCGTATCACATGGGAATGCACCCTTAGAGCGTGGATTTTCTATAAACAAAGAGATTTTAGTTGAAAATATGAAAGAAACGTCTGTCGTTGCACAGCGTCGTATTTTTGACCATGTAACCTATGAGGGTGGATTGATGAAACTTGAACTTACAAAACCCATGATTCATTCAGTAAGAAATGCGCATTGCAGGTATACAGAAGCACTCAATGAACAACGGCAAGCGAACACAGAAGCTTTGAAACTTTCGGAGGCAAATAAACGTGCTGCTGCTGAGCTTCGAGAGCTTAAGGAGAAGAAAAGGAAGTTGATTGAGGATGCTGAACGAGAAGTGTCCATCATCAACGAACGTGTTAAGGAGCTGCAGAAATAAGTACCATAACTTCCTTAGAATTGAAATCGAGTTTTCGGACTATTGTGGACCTTTTACATAATTTAGTCATTTACAAAACATTGAAGGCTAGAATTTAACTTTTCATAAAAATTGTATTTTTGTGTTATCAATGGTGTAATGTATAAAATATTACAAGGTCACTATGTTTTTATCATAATTTGTTTTGAAAATGGTGTCGTGTAGTGTGTTTATATTGTTTGTATAAATGTCACAGTGTTGAGGCAGAAGTGTTATAAGGTATACAGCTGAACTTTATCAGGATACGTTACAAAAAGGGTTGTTACCACGGACAGGTTTTCAAATAAACCTTTTAAGACCAAGTGTTCAGGCATGTGTATGAATGCCTGTATATGTTTGTAAATTTTGTTTAAACATCTTTATTTTTGTAAATCCTCTGAATATCTTTGCAAATTAAATTTTTTAAACTTAGAAATTACTATAATTTAGTTTCTGTTATGACACTAAAGATCAAAACTTTTGTACAGGAATTTTCTCAGAAGTGTACAGGAATGTACAGAAATTGTACAGGAATTTTGTTAGCTCAGTTTGGTAGACACCCTGTTCTCCTGTTTCTTTGAATTTCTCTTCTCCTGTTTCTGAGAAGGTTTCATTGCTGTTTTTGTATAATTTTAGTTCATGTGTACGATTTTAACTGTTGGTGTGTATTTGCAGTGATTGCATTCTTTGGTCTGCTGCTGCTTTTCACTGTGGGCCAGCTCATGTTGCGGCTCTGCTATTGCATTGAAGAGCTGACACACGTTCGTTCCCGGTACGAAAACAGCTTCTGCCAGATGTTGAAGGACGTGATGTTGTGCAATGTCAAGACATACGTCTTGGCAGCTGTGTCATTGTTTCTGGTAACGGTGAGTTCTCTGCACAGTTTGAAATGCACAGAAAAATATGTTTTTGGCTCCAATTTGTAGCAGACTTACATAAAGCATATGGGCTTTTAATATTCCTAACAATGTGTTTACTTAATCACAAAATTCACTTAAACCATTTAAATTTACATTAATCAGAGAAAAATCGTTAGTCAAAAAAGGAAAGAATATTTGCGGATGGAAAGAGGGAGGGGGTGGCGGGGTTGCGTTCATTTTAGTCACCATAACATGCACTAAAATATGATCTACTTTAGTAAGATAAGTTTAAAAAATTGTAAAAATCTTATAGGCCAGTTTTTATCTGCTGTGGTATTTTTATTATCATCAATATAACACAGTTTTGATTTTATGATATTTATTTTATTTGTGATAGAACATGAGTAAATGGAACTGAGTATTTTATGGGTAAAATTACAGCTCTCAACCATAGCAATTAATATGTATAATTTATAGGAACGTGCATTTATCATGGAAATTTCAGCTGTTTTTGAATTTTATAAAAGTGGAATAAAAAAATTGTTTATTTTTTTACTTTTTAAAAAGTACTGAGTATCTGTTTATAAAAACTCAGAATACTGTAAAATTTATGTTTAAAAATTTTTGGGTAAACATATTTGCAATAAAAAATTTAATATCCATACTGTTTTTTTTTCTTTTCTTTTTTTAAAAATATGGCACCGTTGCCAAAGATTGTATGCTTCAGAACTAGGTATATAAATGCAAGCAACCCACACGCTGAAGGTTACACAATGATAGTTTGGTCGATATTTTCAGTTCTCCACACAGAGTTTTAGTTTTGACCAGCAACTACTGGAGTGAGAAGTGCTTCTTCTTTATCTATGACTATGTGGAATTATTTCTCCTTTGGTGTACATGTTCGTTTAAGACATTTTTTTTTCATGGAATTTAGAAGTTAGGGAGTGGATGTGTGTAATTTGATGTGTTAACAGAGTAAAAATAAGAATGACCACACCCCTTTTGTATTATAAAACTTTATTTGTTACAATTTAGTTAAATGCAGAATGCTCAAATTTTATGCAGGAAATTATCTTATGTGGGGCTTACTTTATTTTCTTGTAAGAAGGTTTTCCATCATTATATTTTCACTTTTTTTATTTTTTTTATTCCTCAGTATATCTAGTCTTAAATTTCTATCCCAGTATTGAGTTTCTTTGACTCAAGTCATAACTGGAAAATGCCCCATTATTTATCAGTTTGTCAAGTGACATGACAGTAGAACTCATATACTATTTCTGTAATTTTTGTTCTTAAAAGAGCCATGAAACTTATCTGTATATACTTACAATTTACTAATATTTATAGTCATCCAACCTATTGACTCCTGAAAACTATGAAATTAATTGTCCTTGTCCATTTCATATAAAATATTATTCTATATATTATCAACAATCTACTTAAAAACTTCTTAATTACAATTTAGGCCTAGCAATTATTGATGAACTTATAATATGTATATTTTGGGGCTTTGGTACAGCAAGCAAGCTGGTAGGTATCATGTGTGTTCAGAAATAAGTTGAGAAAGTTTTAAACTCTTGTTAACAAAAACCCACAACTTATGTGAATTTCCACAATCTGTAACTAAGGAAAGCCATGTAACATACTATTGTATCATGCAAAAATACGTAATATAATAATGAAATTATATGTTAAATGTAATTTCAATCTGCTTTTTTTAGTTTACGAGTTGTGTGGCGACTGTCACAGGTTACTTACAGGTACCGTAGTAAATTTTTAAGACTTTATAAGATTTTTATTTAATATTTTAAAGATATTTTAAATCATCCAGTTGAATTATTTTGGTTTAGTGTGTAAGTAAATATCTTAGGTTACCAGGTATTTTTTGTATAGTGTTTTGTTATTTTAATAATGAATTACGAGATTACTATAGTTTGTAAATGTAAGCCTTAAGTTGGTAATTACTGTCCAAGGGAAATACTGAGAGGTTAGTTATAAAACTTCTAAGATGTTATTTTAATATGGTATATTGTGAGGTGGACTGCAGCTTACACCCATGCCCTGATAAAATGGCAGTTAAGCCACTTTTTCCAACTTTGATAGCAGTATTGTCTACAGCCTGGGGGCTGTTATTGGCTAGGAACTACTGTCTTGCGCCCTGATCCACCTATTTTTTAGCTTGAAACTTTTGCGTGTGAACTAACTTGTAGGACGTCAATAATAGTGGTTAAACATTTTCTGAAATTAGACTTCGTTAGAATAAGTGAGCTTGCTAAACAGTGGTGAAGTCAAATTCCCTCATTTGGAGTGTTGCGGAGGGATACGGACTGCCGGCGGAAGAGGGGAGAGAGGAAGAAGAAGGTCAAGATGGAGGATGGGACGCTGAGAGAAAACGTGGGTGTAAGGTGCACAGGGGAGGAGTAAGGAAGCGAGACTGCAAAAGGACTGGATCAACGTGTTGCAAGTTGGTTGAGTGGAAGTGATGCGACAAACTCTTGTGTAGCCATTTTTCGGTAACCACTGAACCGCTGGGAAATCCCTTTGGTTGGGGAGTTGTGCAACAACCAATGGCTCCCGAACAAACGTGAGTCGGGGGTGGAAAACATTACAACTGAGCTGGCGCCCGAACAGGGACCTGAAGAAAGAAGTATTCAGGCAGAAATGTGGCTGCGAGAGAAGAGAAACAAAGGAGAAGCTGCATGTAAGGTATTCCTGAAACAGGATGATTAAGGTCAGTGTAATTTGCCATAACAAACATGAGTGAAGTGCCGATACAAGACTGTGGATGGATGAGCTGTGTTCCGCGGGTTTTTGAGGGAGTTTTGTTTTGCGGAGGAAAGAAGTAACTGTCACATGGTGTGGTATTTCCGTCGAGCCGAGCTCCTGTGAAACAATAGTTGTTGTCTTTTGTGTTCTATAACTATGGCTGTCTGCCTGTTATTCTTGTCCTGCTTTCAAGTGTTTTGTGGATCAGGGTAAACATAGTTACGTAATTAGGAGTTATATAACCTGTGTGCAAGTGGTTTAAGTATTGTAAACACAGGAGACAGTCATGGTCCCAGTAGATACTCGTAGCGGCGGCGCGAGGGGTGACGCAGAACGGAGTAACGGGAATGAGAAGGATGTGGGTAAACCGCTGAAGGAGGGGAAAGTAGGGGAAGGGAGAGAGATGGTGAAGGGGCTGGCGCGAGCGTTGTTAGCCCACCCAGTGCGGCCTACAGCACACCGCTATCTCCGCAAGGTAGCGAAAGTAGTGAAGACATGGACATGTTGAGGGAAATTATCAAAGGTCAGCAATCATTCCAACTAACGGTGGAGAACAAATTTCGTGAACAGAATAATCAGTTTATTGGATTGCAAGAGGAAATGAGTGCTTTCAGAAAAGAAATGAGCAGGGTGTCTACCGACCCTGGAAAACCTGGAAAAATCAGGGAATATTGTAATCAGGGAATAATCAGGGAAAAATCAGGGAATTTTTGTTTGGTAGGTTGTAGTTGGCAATACGTTTTTTGTTTATTAATCTGCTTGCATTGACGTAGCATCAAGTGTATTGCGTCCCATTTTTTTTATTTTTGAATGGCAAATAACAAACAGTTCCCACGTCCATTTTCTTTTATTTACCATCGGATTCTGAAGTAGCGTCAAATCACGTGATACAAACTGGTTCAAGCTGGTCTGTTATCCTGCTGACGTACGTGCTGCAGCATGTGCTTCCCACGTTTGGATTATACCGACAGGTGCATTTAATTTTAAGTATCTATGGATGCCCTCAACGTAAACTGGGCATTTTTGTTAGCTTTGAAAATACATATCACAGACACTTTTGGTGAAGATTCGCCATCGTTGCTAGAAATTGGTAGCTGTGGGCTTCATATGGTCCATGGTGCTTTCAAAACTGGAATTTCTGCTATACAATTGGACGTTGTTAGTTTTTTGAGGCACAGTTACTATTTGTTTATGCATGTACCTACCTGCAAGGAGGGCAGATTACATTAGAATAACTGGATCAGAGCTTTTTTCCAAGAAATTTTGTGCAATCAGATGGAATACTGCATTTGCTGAGCGTGCCATGAAAACGTTAACCCCACCTAAAGAAATTTGTTAGTGAAGTTTCTATTTCATTTGTGTCTTTCAGTGTAGTGAAAAGTGCTCTTGAAAATAATCTTCTAGAAGTAAAATTGACATTCTTCTACTCTTTGGCATCAGAGCTGGAATTGTTTCTCACAATGTTCCAAAGTGAAGCACCCATGGCACCTTTTCTCTATGATTCACTGGTAGACATTTTATTAGCTTTGGCAGGAAAGTTTTTGAAACCAGAGGTACTGAAGAACTTTAGGGAGAAACGCAATGTATCTCGATTAGATGTAGATAACCAGGAAAATCTATTGACTGCTAACAATATCAAGTTGGGTTATGCAGTACACCATGCCATCAAGAAAGAGAAAGTACCAGAAAAGTCGGTTCTGTTACTGAAAAATTATGTTAGGACTTGTCTAAAAATTATGGTAAAAAAACTTCAAGACAAAAGTCCCCTGAAGTACAAACTTACCAAGGGAATTTCCTGCTTATGTCCGTCTGTGGCTTTAAATTCGGGTGTGAGGAAACAACGTGTGAATTACAGTTTAGAATGTTGTCTTCAAAACAAGTGGCTATAAAGACAAGAAGCTGATAACATTGAGTGATCATATCAGTTGGTATGTTCCTCGCAAGATTCTGAAGCACTGTTCTCATCTTTTTCTCAAGAAGACTGGCGCCTTGATCACTTGTGGATGCTCATTCTTAAGGCACATACATTAGCTGCCAAAACAGACCTTCTAAAGTTTGTGAGGATGATGTTGGTACTTTCCCATGGAAATGCATCATTGGAAAGAGGATTTTGAGTGAATTCTAATCTGCTGACTGAAAACTTGCAGGAAGAAATACTGATCGCACAAAGACAGATGTACGACTTTGTTCAACATTCTGGAGGTGTAGAGCATTTTGATATCACCAAGTCCATGTTACAGTATGTAAGAAATTCTAGTTGTAGATGTAAGGAAGCCCTGCAAACAAAACAAAAAGAAAAGGAAGCTACAGACAAGAAGGCAGAAAAAGAAGAGTTGAAGAGGAGATCAAGGCATTGCAGTTGAAGAAGGCTCGAGTGTTGGATTTGGCTCGTTCTGAAGCAAGTGCAATAGACGCAAAAGTTGAGTCACCGCGAAATTGATGGGAGCTTCCTTTTACTTATGTTTTTGCAAAAGTAAGTGTGTGAAATATTTGTAGCAGCATGTTTTATTTGCCATCAATTGAGTCACTTTGGCCACGTCTGGAAGGTTTTTTTTTTTTTACTAATTTAAGTGAGTTGAAATACTTTGAAACCCGTCAGTGTACTGTTATGCAGTTTTTTCAATTTCTTGGAATGTCGTAATTGTGTTACAGAAAACCTGGAAAAGTTCAGTTTTAGATTTGGAAAACCTGGAAAAATCAGGGAATTTCATTTACTAGATCTGGTAGACACCCTGAATGAGGGATGAAGGAGATAAAGTGATGGCTAGGCAGATTAGCTTTGAGAACTCCTGTGAACTGCGTTTGGGTGAGGTTGAAAATCGCCTGAGAGTAGTAGAGAGTGGGCAGGAACAGGGAGAGGGAAGGTGGATGGAGGTCAGCGGACAGGTTGCTGAGCATAGCCAGGAAATAACAAGGCTTGGGAATAAAATGTTAGCGCTGGAACAGGAGGTCAGGGTGCAGCCAGGGGAAAGTGAGACTGTTAACCGGAGTCGAACAAGCAGGCTGGGAAGTGCAGCAGTAGAAACAGCTACCTGTGAAAGCCAGGGGGAAGTAAACAAACGGGAAGAGACCAGGGAGGACAACACAAGCAGGGGCGGATGTTGTGCACCACAGTACCACGATCGTGACATACCGAAGTTCACCAGGAACGGAAATGTACACCCGCGTAAACATACCAGCAACCTAAAGGAGTTTTTTTCTATATATGGTTGTGGGAGTGAGGAGAAATTGGTAGTGGCCAAGAGGTCAATAACAGGGGGTAGTAGCAACTGGCTTAGGCTCTGTGACCACCGAATGGCAAATTTTGCTGACTTTGAGCGTGAGTTTACCGCGGAATACTGGGACAAGAGAATTCAGGGAACTGATAGAGCTGAACTGTACCGGGGACGGTGTGTTGAAGGGAGCCTGGAGAGCCATCTGAGTAGTGTGGTAGAAAGAGCCAGGTACTATGACACGCCATTAGGTGAGGAGGAAATAATAACCATGATTTACACACAGTCACCACTGCGGGTGCAGGAGGCATTAGTGGGCAAGGAAATCACGACAATTGAGCAACTTAGAAAAGTGCTGAAGGAGTTGGATAGGCTCAGTGCGCTGCGGGAGCAGGGGGGAGGATTTTACAGGACAGGAAATCGTGGCACAGACCATCGCTTAGAGCAAGGGATGGGGGGAATCGGCGGAGGCCAAAGAGGCGACGGATGGAGTGGGGAAACGCAGGAGGGGAGGGACGCCCAAGGTCAACCCGGGAATGGGAGTGGGGAAGGGAGGGAAGAAGGCAGGCCAGCCGATGGCAACAGCAACTGGCGAGGGAGGTGGCAAGGAGGTGGGAGGGACAGATGGAGGGGTGGGAGGAAGGGAGACTGGGCAACAGCCGGTGAAGGGCGCGGAGCAGGAGAGAGGACAGACAGAAATCAAAACAATGAACACAAGGACGGTGCTGTTCCGGGAAACGGAGAGGGTCGCCTAGCCTAAGCTGCCAGGTTAGGCAGATCCACACTGATAGGAGGCAGTCTGTTGACCGGGCAGAAACCCGTGATAGTATTGATGTAATTTCCACTGACGATAGAAGTTTTTTATTAAACGAGGCAGAAACTGTACTGAAAGGCAGAGTCGTTCCGGAACTGGCATGCAAAGTAGGAGACCAGGGTGTGGCAATCTTGTTTATTCCGGGTCGGAAGTGTCTGGTGTGTGCGAACAGTTTCTGGAGAACTTAAACAGGTTAGGATATGAGTTTCCGGTACTTACGGTGCCGCAGTTAACCATAATAGGAGCAACAAGGGGAAAAAGCAAGAAAGTAAATAAACAGGTATATCTGAATTTCAAGATAGGGCCAGATGAGTATTTTGCAAACTGTTTGGTCATCCCACAGTTAGCTAAGGAAATAATAATTGGCATTGATTTCATGGCAACGCACGAGGTAGTAGTAAGCTTTGTGACAGGGAGTATTTTCGTAAGCACTAAAGAATACAGAATGCTGCAGGGCACAACGGTGTTCAAGCGGGGTGGGGGGTCGCTGCGAGTGCAGTACGTAGAGGAGTGGGAGAAGGGGAGAGGGGAGAGAGAACTAGCGCTTGCTGTAGGAGGGGAAGAGATAAGCAGGAGCCATGTGTCCTTGAGTGGCTGGGAGGAGAGGTTGGACAGTGTGTTGGCGGCCTTTGAGGAGGGGAGTGAAGGGGAGATAGAGCTGCTGCGGGAAGTACTGCGCCGCTATAGCGATGTGTTCAGCGACGAGCCAGGGCTGACAACAGAGTATACTGCAACCATACCGGTGACCAGAACCACCCCATTCAAAGGGAAAAGTTACCCAATACCTAGAGCATGCAGCGAGGAAGTGGAAAGACAGATCAAAGAAATGGTGGAGAAGGGTATTATAGAGCGGGGGAACAGCCCATTTGTCAATCCGCTTGTGTGTGTAAGGAAAAGCGACGGGAGTGTACGAATTTGTGTTGATTCCCGGGGGGTGAAAGATCATATTGTGCCTGACAGGCAAAGCCCGGTCGAACCTGATTCCCTGTTTGAATCATTTTACGGCAGTAAATATATCAGCACGACCGACTTCACAAAAGGGTATTGGCAGGTACCTCTAAAGAAGGAAGATAGGCCGTATACAGCTTTTTTGTACAGAGGGCGGTCGTATCAATTTAAAGTGCTCCCTTTTGGCCTACCAAATAGCGTTGGGGAGTTCTGCAGAGCGGTGGATGCTTCGTTGGGACCCGAGCTAGAGTCAGTGGTGCATACTTATGTAGATGATGTTCTGATTGCCACAGAGATGTTTGAACAGCATGTACAGATTTGGGATAAACTGTTGTGTAGGCTTAGAGACGTGAACCTGACACTGAGGTTATCCAAGTCAAAGTTTCTGAGAAGAGAAGTAAAGTTTTTGGGGTTTCAGCTCAGTGCAGAAGGGATCAGACCGGACCCTGATAAAGTAAACTTAATAAAAGATTTTCCTAGGCCACAGTCAGTCAAGGAGCTGAAGGGATTTTTAGGGTTGTGTAATTTTTACCGGCGGTTTGCTGAAAGATTTGCTGATACTGTGGAACCATTACTCAGGTTATTAAAGAAAGGTTGTAAGTGGCAGTGGGAGCAGGAGTGTGAAGACAGTTTTGAATGAGCAAAGGCCTTGTTCATTGACAACTGTATAGTAAGGCATCCTAACATGAACAAACCTTTTTTTTTGTGCACTGATGCATCCAGTTACGGAATAGGGGTGAAGTGCTTTCAACGAGGCGAGAAGGGGGAAGAGGATCTTATAGGGTTGCTGAGTAGGATGCTGAGCCCTGCGGAGCGTGCTTATACAGTCACTGAGAGAGTGTCTGGCCGTAGTGTGGGGTTTGGGAAAGCTGCGTAATCTGTTGTTAGGTAGCTCGATTGTGGTATTATCAGACCACCATTCGCTATCGTTCCTTATGTCTTGCAAGTTAATGGGAAGCCGGCTAACACGCTGGTGTTTAGCAATGCAGGAATATCGTCTAGAGATAGTGTATGTGAAGGGGGGTGAAAACCAAGATGCTGATCTGTTGAGCCACACCGTGATAGAGGGGGAGGAGATAGTGCTGGAGGAAAAACCACGCACGGGACCAGTGATGGCGGGGATGACCTTGGAGCGAGACAAGATCTTGGTGGCTGAGTTTGGTCAGCTAGGGGAACGGCAGAGAGAGGATCCTGTGTGGGGTGATGTGATCAAGTCATTGGAAACCACCAGTCAGGTGGGAAGTAATGCAAGGGCAGAAAATTTAAAGCAGTGGTATTGTTTATCTGGGGAGTTACTTTTTAGAAAGGAAAAGGCAGGCACAGTGGACTGGAAGTTATGTGTTCCTGAGTGCTGGGTGAAAAGGCTTGTTTGGCATTTGCATCGCAGCAATGGTCATTTTGGAGCCAAGAAAGTTCTGTGCTTAGCAACAAATAGCTACTACTGGGTGAGCATGGAGAAAAGTATTAGGAAGATATTACGGAGTTGTGACATATGCCAGAAGGCCAAGTATCCGAATAGGAGCTGGGAGGGCAGTTGGGTGGCGATTATTCCTAGGGGCCCGGGGAGCTGATCGCAGTTGATTTGTATGGACCATTACCAAAGGGTCGGGGCGGTGTTCAGTATCTGTTTGTAGTGTTGGATGTGTTCTCAAAGCTGGTCTGTTATTATCCATTAAAGAAAGCTACCGTAGCTGCTTGTGTTATCAAGCTGATCAATCAGTATTTCAGTGAGTATGGGGTACCTAAGAGGGTGCTTAGCGATCATGGGACGCAATTTACATCAGACATGTGGAGATGGGAGTGCGCCTGGGCAGGAACAGAAGTAGTTTACAGTTCTGTCCTAAATCCCCAAAGCAATCCTAGTGAGAGTCATGCGGGAAATAGGGAGATTGCTGCGGACCTACTGCCATGATAGACATAGTAAGTGGGCCGATGCAGTTCCGCTCATCAACAGAGTGCCTAATGAGCAGGTACACAGTGGGACCGGGTTCTCTCCTCGAGAGATTGTGACAGATGAAAGACAACGGGATGAGCTAGCAGGACAATGTGTGTTTCCTGCAGGCGATGAATTGAGTAGGGAAGATAGGGTGAAAGAAGTACGCCTTCGCTTGAAGCATGCAGCGTTAAAGAGGGGTCAGCAGCAAAGTAAACCGTTTCAGAGATTCCAGGTAGGGGACCTAGTACTACTCACAGTTAATGAGAAAAGTAACTATTTGCAGAAGGAAACCAAGAAACTTCACCTACTCTATGAGGGACCTTTCAGGCTAAGCAAGGCAGTGGGCCCGAATGTTTGGGAACTGGTGGGGGTCAAAAATAATGAAGTGCGGGGTATCTTTAATCAAGGGTTACTGAAGCCTTACTTTTGTGACATGTGATTTGAGGGTGTTAAAGAAAGGGGCCATGACTGGATCTCATGTGGTAGGGGCAACGTGGTTGGGTTACCCTAGTGGGAGACTAGAAGCCATGACAACTAAGAGCCTGTGTAGATAAGTGGTGTTATTATATAGAGGAGAATGAGGAATGTTATTTGTGTTGATCATGCAACTAGTGCAGTGACTGACGTGAGCCTGCTGAGAGAGAAAGCCATCTGGATGTTGTGAGAGTCACCCATTAGGATGACTTTATCTGGGGGGTTGTGAGGTGGACTGCAGCTTACCCCCATGCCCTGATAAAATGGCAGTTAAGCCACTTTTTCCAACTTTGATAGCAGTATTGTCTACAGCCTGGGGGCTGTTATTGGCTAGGAACTACTGTCTTGCGCCCTGATCCACCTATTTTTTAGCTTGAAACTTTTGCGTGTGAACTAACTTGTAGGACGTCAATAATAGTGGTTAAACATTTTCTGAAATTAGACTTCGTTAGAATAAGTGAGCTTGCTAAACAGTGGTGAAGTCAAATTCCCTCATTTGGAGTGTTGCGGAGGGATACGGACTGCCGGCGGAAGAGGGGAGAGAGGAAGAAGAAGGTCAAGATGGAGGATGGGACGCTGAGAGAAAACGTGGGTGTAAGGTGCACAGGGGAGGAGTAAGGAAGCGAGACTGCAAAAGGACTGGATCAACGTGTTGCAAGTTGGTTGAGTGGAAGTGATGCGACAAACTCTTGTGTAGCCATTTTTCGGTAACCACTGAACCGCTGGGAAATCCCTTTGGTTGGGGAGTTGTGCAACAACCAATGGTGCCCGAACAAACGTGAGTCGGGGGTGGAAAACTTTACAGTATTAATTTTTTTGAAATATGATTTTAAACTATATTATGGTTACCTGAGTAGCCAAAAAGGCAAATGAGATGTGGATCTTTTAAGAAAAAATACGTTTGTGAGAGCATGGTTTGAATGTGTATTGTGACGCAGCAGAAGGGAGAATAGGGAAGGTGTTTATGACATATGGAAGTAGGAGAGTGATTGCGCCAGCATTCGGCGACGAGACTTGACTGTGAGTGCTTGCACGCTGCTCTTTGGCCCGGCAAAAGTTATGTTTTTTTGTGAGAAAGACTGCTCGACAATGAGACTGAGGCATTATGGAAAAAAGGCCATGCCTGGTTGGGTGCGGGTCATGGCGAGTATTTCCGACGATCTCAAAAACCTACAAGTTTTACTCAGTAGATTAAATTACTGATTGTTTTGGCAAATAGATGAAGGTTGGCCAAAATTTTTATGAGAATGTACATTGCAAGTAAGTGTCGAGCCCTCCATTACAATCCCCTTCCAAGAACGACGGAGCTAACAAAGTGTGTTTGCTCCATTCAGCTGGAACTTTGGCGCCGAGTTAATGTTTTTAAAGAAGTGAGGTCTGAAATAGGCTGTTATGCTGCTTATATTCAAAGCGCCTGGTAAAACAGAAACTGTATTCTGTGCGGTTTGAAAGAAACTCCCCCTAAAGATATGTCTCACAGACTTAAAATAAGTGATAACTCATGTTGAAAAGTTAATGACCATTACAGAAATAGAAAAATACAAAATATGAGTGATTCATAGGGTCTGGAAAAATTAGCATTTGCTACTGATGCAATTTTTTTTACTAATTTACACTTCCAATGCTACTTTTTGCACATTTCTAACATAAATGATATTCTAGCTATTTTTCTAAATAATTATTTTTAAAAATCTTTTCTCAAATGCCACATAACTGCTACACATTCATGAATGGATTTAATAATTATTGTTGTACACAATGTATGGTGTCACACTTAAAAAGAAACAACCCAGCCTTGTGGACTTTGTAACCTGATTCACCTTATGTTTATATTTTGCTGTTTGTCTGAGAAATATGTGCATATGTAATTAAATTATTTGGAAGTATGTTTGTCAATTAAGACCCATCAGCACTTTATTTAATATTCAAAAAATCACAAAAACAACACATCCACCATCCTTTTCACAGATTTTTTTTAAGCTCTCAGACGAAAGGTTTATTGGTTGGCTAGTAAGATAAAACCAGACAGACTTCACTGTCATGCATTTTTGCATTAGTGGGAGTGTGAAAGTAAACCAAAGCAGAACTATACGTACTTGACTTTCCTCCAAATGTTACACTTGACCCATGTGATTTTCTTTTTTATCATTGTCTACACTAGTTTTTCTGATCAGCATGCTTTGTGGTATTGCCACATCTCTGTGATGCAGCCTAGTTACATGCAAACAAAATTACCCCAATCCAGTTAATCCAGTTGATTTGTGTTACTTTACTTTAAGCCTGCGACTTAATGTTTGCTAGCAGATTGCATTAGCAATTTTTTTTTTAAATTAAAATCAGCATTAGAATGGTTATTGTTTTAATCTAGAAAGGCACAAACAAATTGTTCTTTGTACAAAACGTAAATAGTTTGACATTTGTAGGTTTGGTAAATATGAATATTTAGTCTCCAAAAATTTAGAATTATTAATTT
Organism: Bacillus rossius redtenbacheri; assembly: GCF_032445375.1. NCBI lineage: Eukaryota > Metazoa > Arthropoda > Insecta > Phasmatodea > Bacillidae > Bacillus > Bacillus rossius. Next base: position 276,882,977 of record NC_086330.1, on the reverse strand, counting down.
TGAAACATGTTGCTTAAAAAAAATTTAATTTCACAATAATATAATTTGGTTTATAAAATAATATATGCTTTTTTTCCAGTCCCTAGTAATAGGTTATATTGCTTTTTTTTTTCTTCTTTTTTTTCTTTTTCCTGCCAACTTTAAAGGTTTGTTATTTTAATTTCTGAACCTTTCGACGGCTAGGCAAAGATTGCACCTGTTGTTTGCCCACATGCATCTTAATTGTGTGTTGGTCCCTGACCTCTAATGGTTGGAGGTTGTACTTGTAGTCCAAGCCTCCAGTAACAAAATAAATAATTTTGGTAATTTCCAAGAGTAGAAGATGCTTTTCTGAAATATTAAAAATTTAATTCTGGAAATTGTATTTTTGAGTTATACTCATTTTGTTTGGTGATTCGAGAAACATTATTGTGATATTTCAGGTAGTTTACCAGTAATTTACAGTTTTGAACAGTTTTTTTTAGGTTAGGTTAGCTATATTAAAATACTGTAAAATTTCATAATTATTCTTAGTAAAGGGGCTGAGACTTGAAAACTCAAAGCTGAGTCAAGTAAGTAGCTTCAGCTTAATTTTACTCAAAATTTGAGTTCATTGTACTCGACCGAATGAGAATCAACAGTATTTTTCTTAAAACTCGATACACATTTGACATGTGCAGTGAACATTAAAAAATGTAGTACTATTTTGCAAAAAAAAAATTACAGTAATACTTCATATTTACATTTTTAATATTTGCATTTTCCTATGCAGTTATCTTGAAGTAAGATTTATTTTACAAAATTTATACTAACTGAAAAATGTATATCTTGCTTTTTACGTTTCAGAACACTAGAAATCAACTCCATTTAACACAGAAAACAAAATTTGAAAATTTTATAATGTTTCCCGTGTACTTTTTTTTTTTCAACAATTACAGCCTCAAATTATTGTGTCATGTTCTGCATAAATGTAGCGAAGTGATAGATAAGATTTTTTTTTTCAATAGTTGCTTATGCATTTCTGCACCAAGTTAGTGTCTTTTTTTTTATATGTGATGTGATGTTGCAAAAATCTTAAACAATTGTAATTTTTTAAGTGGGAAAAATTGTTGTTAGCCAGTACATGGTGAAATAAGGTGGAAAAATTATATCGCAGTTAACCATTCTCCGGGTTGTGTTAACATTTTTTATTTCTGTAATTTTCTAGTGTATGTATGTGCAGGTTTTAACATTTCCATTGAATGGTGTTAAAAAAATTCAAATTCAACTTTGAACTATGGGAGATCTGTAAGTTTCCATCCCCTTTGGATAGTATCTGGTGGGAGATAAGTTAAACTAAAGACTTTTATTTAAAAAATAATAACTTGAGATTTTCTTTTTAAATTAACATTTGTTTTAATTAACCAAATATTTATAATTACAATTCATTAGTCTTTCCATTACAACATACGGGTGTTCATTACCAGATAACCAAGTACGAGGGTTATTTTTTTTTCAACCTCCGATCGGCTGTAATAAAAAAACGGGAATGAATTGGGAAATTATTTTAATGTCAAAAGAAACCTACATCTTTACTCTATTTTTCCACATAATCACCGTGCAGATTGAGGCATTCGTCGTACCGATGTACCAGCTTTCCAATACCCTCTGCATAAAATGATGCCTCCTGCCTATTCAGCCACGTTTTAACAGTGCCCTGCAGTGTGATTACAGTTTCATTTCTCCTTGGCATGCCCATTAATCGATACCCTAATCGCTCGTACACGAATTGACACGTCTCGTAGTGTTTACCCCCTTCCACCAACCATGTGGAGCGGCCAACTCACACCTCAGTTGAAGCTTGGTTATGGGAATGTAACATGGCTGCAACGATAAACTGTACGGCGAAATGCGAGCTGCGTGGAGTCATCCGTTTCTTACAGGCAGAAGGGCACACTGCAGCAGAAATTCATCGCCGAATGAGTGTTGTGTACGGTGAAAACTTTATGAGCGATGGCGTTGTGCGAGAGTGGTGTCGGAAATTCCGCGAAGGCCATATTGATGTTCATGATGAAGGTGGCCAAGGAAGGAAGTCGGTAGCAACAGATGAAACAGTTCAGAGAGTTGATGCAGTTGTTCGTGAGAGACGTTGATTCACGATTTCAGAACTGTCTGAACAATTTCCGCTCATTTCAAGGTCAGGCCTATACGCCATTGTTACAGACAATCTCGGATACAGGAAAATCTGTGCCCAGTGGGTACCCAAGATGTTGACTGACATCAACAAGGAGCGGCGAATGGCATCAGCCTTGTCATTTTTGCTGCGTTACGCAGACGATGGTGAACACTTTTTGACTCAAATTGTGACAGGTGATGAAACATGGATTCATTTCGATAATGAAGAAACAAAACTTCAATCACAACAGTGGATGCACACCTATTCTCCAAATAAGCCGAAAAAGTTCAAACGGACATTCAGCACCAAGAAACAGATGGCTACAGTGTTCTGGGATCACCAAGGTGTGCTACTGGTTGATTTCATGGAGCCAGGGACAACAATCAATGCTGCTGCATACTGCACGACACTACGACGGCTAAGACAGTCGATACGCAACACGCGGAGAGGAATGCTGACATCTGGTGTTGTCTTACTTCATGACAACGCCCGACCGCATAGTGCCGCCGTAACACAACAACTCCTTGCAAGATTTTGATGGGAAGTGTTTGATCACCCTCCTTACAGTCCGGATTTGGCACCGAGTGACTACCACCTTTTCCCCACATTGAAAAAGTGGCTTGGAGGACGACGCTTCAATACCAATGATGAACTGCAGAGCACTGTTAAAACGTGGCTGAATAGGCAGGAGGCATCATTTTATGCAGAGGGTATTGGAAAGCTGGTGCATCGGTACGACAAATGCCTCAATCTGCACGGTGATTATGTGGAAAAATAGAGTAAAGATGTACGTTTCTTTTGACATTAAAATAATTTCCCAATTCATTCCCGTTTTTTTATTACAGCCAATCAGAGGTTGAAAAAAAAAAATAACCCTCGTATTTTAAAAGGGACTAGCATCTTAAAAATCAAAACTTAATCAAAAACTTAGGCAGAGAGTATCAGCAATACTTAAAATTATTTTAAGATGACCAACTGAAATGATACGCCTCCTCTACCGAGCTAGTTTCCCTTCGGGGACATAACATATAGTTACATGTTAACAGCGACTTCTACATCTGTAATGATGTGCTCGTTCAAATTGACTTCCCAACTCGAGTGAGCATAACATTACTTTCTTAGTGACAACAGCTTATAACTCCACAAACTTGATACGTCTAGGGCTTTACCTACCCAAGTGAGCTTAACAAATTTGACTTAAGCAAAATCCAAAAACTTGACCCTTCTACTTCTTGATCCGCAAATTCATTGCCTCGCCTATCCAAGTGAGTCCAACACATGACTTATACATAATTCTGTAAACATGAGTTACCAACTTGTTACTTCAAGCTTCCTGTGCGAGGGAGTTTAACAACATGCAATTGTGAACTACAACTTGTTACCTCGGGCATCTTCCGACCTGAACAAGCTCATGCCCTTAGAGGGGCTACCAACAAAATAAACATGTGATTAATAAATTTGAATAAAACCCAGCTAGATGCGTCATGGAAGAAAGTAAAACATGTTGTGATTTAGCGAACATGGGATGGAAACGTAAAGCACAACCAAAATGACGAAAACTATCCATACAATTTATTGCTCAGAATAAATATGAAATTGCATTAACCTTTCACATTTGTGATGATACAATTAAGGGTACAAGTCCTTTAGTATTCGAAACTATTATTCGACACATAGTCATGACAAAATATACGCATATTATTGCATCAATAAATATAAAAGTTCATATATAATCCCGCTCGTGAAAACAATATCATATCATTAGCAACGTATCCAAATATATTACACGAAGAAAATTTATTATACAGAGTTAACGCCGTACGAGACACCTACATTACTTTCATTACAAGCATATAAATTCAAAACCCTAAACAATGTTTACAAGCAAGCAATTCCCTAAATTAACAAACTAACACATAGAACCAACACGATTTATTACACAGAAACCGAGAAGGTCAAGCTAACTGCTCCTCGGGAGGAGATTCAAACAGGGTGCTCGTGCTTGTGGTCTGTCCGATCCAACGGCCAAGCCCAGTAATAAATTAGAGCAATTATTTACGGCCAACAGCAATGAATAAAGAGTATTTTCTTGTACAAGCACGGCCAGTCAAGGTAATCAATACTTAAGGCAATAATAAGAATGAGAATATTAAATCTGGGGGAGTTGCGCCATGGTTCGGGTATGGCGCAGCAGTCATACTTCAAACAGAAAATTAACTCCAAAGCAAACAAAGCAGACACAGGAAGTCGAAACAGGATTTAGAATATAGAACCCTAACCTCAGGAGAATTTAAGCTACATCAACAACAAGAGCATGGCCACTTCACACTAATTTAAAGTTACGACTGCTTAAGCATACATACCAAAACCATGTCGCGACACCTTCGGACCGGAACAGACCCGAGGCCACAGGGGGCTTACCAATTTATAATCCCAGTGACGTCACTGGAATCGGCGAAGGGGAAGAAAGGAAGGTGAAGGTGGAGGCAGAATGATAGGGGAAGGGAGCGGTGGCGCTCGGCGGCGCGCGGTTTGAAGTGGATCCACTTCACGCTTAAGGAAACAACAATATCCTTTTAGAACGATCCGGTGTTGCCTTAACCAAATTTCATTAACGATTCAGGCCAGTTAAGAGGCAAAATTTCACCCATGCACACGGGCATAGCACAACTAATTTTTCCACAGTGTGACCAATAACGACAGAACACCAGCACTGGCATGCTATTAATATTAAGTCAACACCAGATATCGGGATGTCAGGAATTTACAAAACATGCTATACACATGCGGCCGTGCCCCCATTACTGTGCCTGTGCCACCTGAGCTATAAATGAACTTGAGTTACTTATGCAGGGTCAAAACTACTAAAAACATACTGTGGATTATCTTAAATTAAAATTCAGTGATACTGTAAAATTTGTACACATGTCAGACTCGTGCAATCACATGGACAGGAACATGATTTCATAATCTTTCAAAAAAGAGACTATAATAGGGTCTTCTATATAGTTTGTTACAAGAGTGTAACAATGTAAAAAAATTTGTGGCGGGCCAATTTTAGGTATCTTTAGATATTACATGAAATTATACATTTAAATTTTGAGAGAATTTTGTATTCGAGGGACAGTAGCATGAAAACAAACTGTTGTTCTTAAAATATTAATGGATACTTATTGCATAGGTGAATGCAAGAATAAAAATGAAACAGTGTGTATGGGACAAAGCTTTTTTGTCGAGACACATTTTGCCAGGGAATGTTGAGTGTGAGTATGCCACTGTGAGATAAGACATGATTCCAATTCCCAGGTTTAAGTCACAGGTAAGCTATGATGACCACAATGCCAAGTTTGGAGCTGGCTGGCGACCCTGCATGGCCACTGGCGTCACACACCATGTCACGTGCCGTCCACTGACGTAAGGCATGCCATGCGCGTCTGGCCTGATTACAAAGGTCATTGCTACCCCCCTCCTACCTCCACTCCCCTTCCTCGGCGCGGTTATCTATCGCTGAGCAACCTTGGGAATTCCGCGGGCCACCATGTGAAGTGACTGGAACGGGCGCCACCTTTCTAGACTTTTCGGGTGTCGGGTCGGCCTGGGATGAGGCGACACGTCGATTTTAGAAGGGCGCCCCAGGTTCTTAAACAGCGACGCCATCCTCCACGTGAGTGCCGCGAGAGTTTCAAGCGAGTTCCAAGAGTTTGGAGAGTTCCGCGAATGAAAGGAAATGCGACATCTGTGAAGAGGGTGAGAGACACCCTTGAAAGTGGCGCGATGCAACGGAATCGAGAGAGTGCGACTGAGTGGCGCAAGACTGTGTGTGTGTGTGTGTGTGTGTGTGTGTGTGTGTGTGTGTGTGTGTGTGTGTGTGGGGGGGGGGAGGGGGGGGGGGGGGGGGGGGGGACAGGCTCAAGGTAAGAGATGAACTATTGTTGAGCCTAGCTCCAGTGAGGAGTGCAAACTGTGGAATTTGACAAACATTGAGTTGATGTCGCCGGGGGTTGTCAGTACGTTAGAGAAATGTTAATTATGATGGGCGCCACCGTGTCTAAGATACAAGGACCCAGATGAGACTATTAACTAGGGGCGTGACGTTGCCCGTGTGGGGACATGACTTGACCCCCGTACACTACCTACAAAATAATTAACCTGGACCCGCTCTCAGCGACGGGCATGCTATGAAATAACATTGTGGGCTCTTATGGCATCCCACACACCAACCTGGAGTTCACACGTGGTCAAACAGAAAAAAGGACAAGTCCGATAACGTTGTGATTTATTATAGTCTACACGGTACACTTTCCGCGTGAGCGCAGTACATAAAGAATTACAAAATATATTTAAACTGTTGAAAAGCCTTGCGGCACGACTGGTTTACGGGCTGTCTGGCCACCACGTGGTCAGAATAACGAAGTTGAAGTCCTCGGAGTGCAGAGTGCATCCTACCTCGGGTGGTGATGCTAAGCGACTGGGGTGAGCGATGGCCGCCGGGCTGGCAGGACAATGGCGTTGCGTGCCAAGACGGATTGTACCGTTATTCCGAGCCGTATCGTGCCATGGCATATTTAATAAAACTAATTAAATTACAAAAAAAACCTTTAATATTATAACCTGGCGGTTCATGAACTGCAATCAACTAATAATTGATTTACACAAGAAATAATTAAATAAAATTACAATTACTGGATAGCCTTCGGCAAGTCTGAGTGTAGCGGCCCTTTGGAATTTTTGCAAAGAAGAAACATATGAATTACAGTGTAAGGCCCTGAACTTAAATACACAACACACATTAAATAAATACAATAATAATACTTAATTATAAATTAGAAGGGAACGAAGCACTGGCTCGACTCTGCCTCTTGCTGGGCGTTCACACACGTACACACGCACATGTCGGCCGCGGGAGATTTGAATGTACGGCACGGAAGAAAGAGGGGTAGGAGGGTGGTGGCATATCGGGCTAGAAAGGCAGCAGGCCCAAACGATGTCAGAGTGACTTGCCAATAAACATTTTTAAGTGCCAGTGATATGTGATCGGACATTTTAAGTAAAATTATTTATTAATAATGTAAATATTAGTAATTAATAAAACTGTAATTAAACTTAATTGGGCTATCTCTAACGAACACAGTTCTCCCAACATAGGGTGTGTGTGTGTGTGTGTGTGTGTGTGTGTGTGTGTGGGATAGCCCAATTAAGTTTAATTACATTTTTATTAATTACTAAAACTGTGTGTGTGTGTAGACACACACACACTCACTCTACACGCACTTCAATCCACCTCTTAAATGGTTGAAGACCCCATAAATTGGGTGGTATTTTTAACTTTCAGGTGAGGCTCCACAGTCTCATATTCCAGAGATGGTGAACCATTAATCGGATGCCGCTAGAGCTAGATAGCATCTCCATCTTTCACTGATCCTCATAGGAGTAGCATCACCAACTTCTGGATTGTGGCTATAGGTCTTCTAATGCAAGTCATATTTAGCATTTGTTCAGTCCCGCAAGACGTGCAAACGTACAAATGTTTGTCTTGCAGCATAGTGGTGAAATTTACCGCAAAATGTTACGGTGACTAGGTATTGAATTAATAAAAAATAATTGAGAAATAGGAATGATGAATGTTTGTATGTGTATGTTCAAGGAGAATATGAAATTGTTTATTGAAATTCAGTTTAACAATACTGTCTATTGTTAGTTGTTTTAATCTAGTGTGTATTTTTTTCAGGTATTGGTACTGCTGTATGGTGGAACCGTTGTGAAACTTGATAGACTCACAACTTTGTCATTGTGCCCGATTGTTTTGGCTGCGTACTGCGTTGGAAATCTCATGAAAATGGTATTTTTCAGCTTTAATTTTTTTTTTCTCATCCACTGTTCTGTTTATGGGCTCCATTTTTTATTATTATTATTTTTATTTAAAAACCTTAACAATTTGCCAACAGCCCAGTCTTTGGAGACCATTCGGATCAATTCAACGATTCAGTTCAAGGAAAGTGGGGGAGGTGGGGTTTTGAATTAGGAGGAGGAGGAGTAGGAGGAGGAGGAAGTTGCCAGCTCAGTTTCTTCTCTTCTTTCTTGTTGTTTCTTTTTTACTATCATTCTGATACTGATCATTTGCGCCGATGACCGGCGCCGATCATTGCCGATCAGACAAATTAAGAATTATATAGCTTGTTTGATGTTAAAAATAAAAATCTAAAAAAAAATTTAATGAAAAAGTTACCTTATGATAACTTACCATTTATTTAACACTTCTGACAGAAGACAATTTTTTCATTGGTTTTTAAAAATTAACAATAATATAATGTAAGCTAAGTTATTCCTATTTCTACTATTTCTAGACCTTCCCACCCCACAAACCAAAGTATCCGTACGACTCTTTTACAGGTCTTGAAAATAAGTGCTTTATAAAATCTACAAAAGATTTTCCAAATAAATAACTAAACGCTACTGCGATACTAAGAGTGCAACCCAATATGCAATACACAAATTCAGTGACACACATGGTAATTCTTGATGAATTGTTTTGAAAATAAACAGTATATCATGTGTTGATATTTAAGATTTACTTTGTTAACCAATGCACACAAAACATTAACACTTGACAACTCTTTGTGGGTTAGTTTCAAAATAAATATTAAGTTTTTGTCTAAATAATGCAGTGCAGATCTTGCAGCATGTAAAAGCAGCAAGCCTAAAAGAAAAAAAAATTAGGCTATTGTAAAAAAAATCAGAAATTTTTGCTTGTTTGTTTTATTTTACAAACAACTTTATGCAACAGAACAATTTTCAATAAAATTTTAACTTGAGAAACGTAAAATACAAAACAATCCGATCATAAGAAAACAATAACAAATGGGTATATTCAGTTCAAAGATTAATGAATGCACAAAATATGAGATCCGTGCCTTGGTAAAGCGCGTGCACCATTTTCATTGCTAGTTTGCGCCACTAGTCCCGCTTGGTGCTGGCCATAGATACTACTAGCGAAGTGCACAGTCTTCCTGATACTATCCATATCTATGGTGCGATAAAGTTATTATATATCCATTTTGCTGTACAAATCTGATCAAAAAAATTTAACCTATTACTGTATATAACAAGTGCTAATTCATCATCACCTATGTAAAACTTTTTCCTTCATTCTTTCTTTCTAATAGTTCTTGTGCTAGGACTTCATTAGTAATATGGTCATCCATTTTCTCAGAGAATTATCCATACTTCCAGAGAGCAAACATTCCATATAAATTCTATAAAACATAGGCACCATTTCACTTTTCCAGAACAAACTTTTACAACCTTTCCCACACTCAGGTGACTTCCAACTCATGTAAACGACAAACAGAAATCACTCGTGGTGACTTGCGGTGTTCCTTGCTCTTGATAACAATTTAATGATGAGTTCTTGATACTCAAGTCCAAGCATTCTGCCGTGGTGGAGCCACAGCGTGCCTGGGATTTTGACTGCACAAATCAAACAACATTACGTCAAGGGCGGGAGTATTTGTTTGTGTCCAGATATGAAAATGGATATTTCTTGTTTCCAAAATTTTATTTTCATTGTTGCTGTTCATGCAGGATGAGAGCCCGCATCGTGTCATGCTGCAACTTAAAGATATCGGTGGGTTGGACTACGGAAGCGGAATGGCATACAGTTTCTTCTATGGGTACTTGCGGATGATGCTTCCTGACAGAGGAGATCAGAACACTGGTAAGTTCAGTAAGTAGTTTTAACTTGAAAATCATTCTCACACACCAATTTGGCTATCTCATTTTTGGATCATTACTATTAAGCAAGGGATTTTCTAGGTCACTTATTCTGATAGCTCTCTTGCAGTTGTTGTTGGGTCACGTGTTTTCTTATCAGTACTAACTTTATTTTCGAGTCGTAAGAGGCAACACACGGGAACACTTGCTTCACCTTTTACTGTTATTTCGAGGGTGTATCAGTAATAATACACATGTCAATTTTTAAGTAGAAAAACAATTAGTAAAAATGAAATAATTTACTAAAAAGGGAACTAGAGAGCGCTACTGACAACAAGTTCTTGTGATTCCGTGTACCGATAGCGTTCTTCAGTCCTAGGTAAAAAGGTGTTAGTGATTACATCGTCAACTGTGGAGGAGCAACAAGCACCCTCCGATTTCCATCTGAAGGAGTTCCACCCATGAAGCAGTTCCTCGGCTGTGAGAAGTTTTACTGACGACAAACTCAAATGGGCCATGCGAATGAGGCTCTTTTTGCAGCCGAAGGAGTTCTATGATACCGGGATTTTCAAACTGATCCATTGTTGGAACAAATGCCTCAACATGCATGGAAGTTATGTGGAAAAGTAATAAATGGGTAATGTTTTAATTTCTGTTTCAAATTGTAATTTTTTTTTACATTATGTGTATTACTTATTGATACGCCCTCATTAATAACATTTAGTAAATATCTGTTGAGAAAATTTAAGACAAAACCTAAATTCAAGACAGCAGTTTATAAATTTATAGGAAATTTATAGGAAAATGCCTCAAATAACAGTAATTAAAAGAAAATGTAATTACCAACATGGCATGTGATATCAAGCCTTGACAGGGTTTATGATTCTCAACATCTTGAATTTCCAAACATATTTACACCGCATCAGCACAGCTTACATATGATTTATGTTGGCGTGACGTGGCTGAGGACCAAGCGTCAGGTTCTTTGGTGAAGAGAATATTCGTGGACTGGTGTGACGATTACAGCAGTTGTAGTTGCCTCCAAATTATCAGTTATTTCCACCCGACTGTTTCAAAGTGGAGCCTATCATTTTTACTTGTCTCAAATATTACTCTTCTCAAAAGTAGTGTCTGTGGGGGTACCCATTTCCCAACTGTCATTAGCGTAGCAAAACATGATGTTTGTTTAAACCACTGACAACCACATGAAATTGTTTATAATCATGTTTGACTGAACAACAGTGGCTTAAGAATAGTTAGGCCTATGGTTGTAGATCCCGGGGAGGCCAGGGGGTCTGGGCTCCTCCTGGAGTTAAGAAGCCCCTCACTGAAGGGGGCCTGCTAGTATTTGCAAAATCCTGACTTTGAAATGGGGTTAGTAAACAAAAACATCGAAACTATTTTTAATGGAAAATTTTCTGTGTATATTTTTAAGTTTTCTGATATTAAGTAAGCATATGGGCCAAATAACAACCATATTTCATTTATCTTTGTACTTTTATACTCAAAATGGGAGGATGGTGGCGTGGTGGACTCTCGTTCCAGATGAACTGGGTACGACTGTTCCGGACATCCTGATTTCAGTTTTCTGAGGTGCTTCTTTACTATAGGCCAAGGCTGATTTTCTCCCCAGCACCCATGGTCTGTGTTGTGTTTTACTAATGACCTCGCTATTATCGAGATGTTTAGACCAAACAAAATTAATTAAATTTTCAGGCTTAAAGGAAAAGATTGAACTTTTCTGCAACAAAGAGAAGCTGACGAGCGCCAACTTTCCAGTGAAGAAATTGTTTGTTTTGATCCCGGCTTCGGGCCACATACCGGCTTCATTGACGCAAATGGACCACAAGGGCTGGCTGGATCAGTGCAAAGTAAGTGTGCCTCTCCATAGAGTTTTAAAGGTTTGAGTGTAAAGTGCTGCCAGTAATAATGTGGTTGTTGATGATGCTCCTTGAAGAATATCAGGGAGCCTGTGCAGCATTATGTTGGTGTTGGGGGAGGAGAAAGCCCAGGTAAGAATCCCAGTCAGTTTGTCTGGTTATCCATTATTTTCCTGACTTTACTCCAGGCAAATCCTGTAATGGTGCCTTGCATAATAAGTGAATCTATAAAATGGTAAAGCATGAAATTCACAAAATACAACAAAATTCTTTTATTTTTAACGTGAATTCACAAAATATCAACATTTTTGTGGAAACATAAAGTTTTGTGCGAAATACTGCTATTTTTTGTGTGTTCATCAACATTTCTGAAAGCCTTACATGATACGTCATAGATTTTTAACACATTACATTAATTTTGATATCAAAACATTTTTTTTATTTTTTTTTTATTGTAATTGTCACATGCCCACCAACAGCCAAGAGCTTTAGCGGTGGGCACAACATATACATACAAGGACATTGGTCTCTGAAGGTACATACACACTCCTCTCGCGTTGGCACCAAGAGCCGGCAAGCACTACCTGAGGAGAATCCGCAACAGGTAGGAATAACCCCAGTTGGCCAACGTACACAAGGGGAGAGCGTAACATACCTGCAGAGACAAGACAAAACAGAACAAAATACTAATATACATAATTATTTACACACAGTAAAGAAATGAAATTATATAGAAACACAAACAGTAAAAATGAGACATATAATAAAAAAATAATTTATCAATAAAATCATCCACAAATTATTTTATAAAATGCAAGAATCTACCAATTTATTTAACAACAAATTTATCAATAAAATTTTTAAAAAACATTGCAAGAATAATTAGAATGACTTATTGAGAAATGATTATTTGTCATTTACTTCCCAAGTTTGCTTAATACTAAATGTTAAAGTATATTGAAATTGGAGATTAATCTTAAATTATAGCATTCTTACTATGCAAAGTACATAATGTGGACAATTATAAACAGCTATGGAATTGAGGAACTTTAATTCCTGTATTATCAAGAATATATTGAGAAATAATTTTGGAGTTTGAAACAGTTCTTGATAAATAATTGCATCAAGATAAACTCTGCAATCTAAGAGAGAGGGTAAGAATGGTGGAGAAAAAGGTTTAAGTTTCATAAAATTAATAAGTTTAGTTTGTATACTTTCAATTCTCTCACAATCAGTTGAGTTGATAGAATTCAAAACTACAGAACAATATTCAAGTTTTGTCCTTATAAGTGAGAAATAAAGAGAAAATTGATTCAGGATTGGTTGCATAGTATCTCGAATATAGGTTTTTAAGAAGAAATATATATATAATGTTATTAATGTTCGATGTATTACCTGGTTTTAATTATTCATTTAAAAGTCACAAAATATTTAGCACAACAGAGCACAATTCAGAATTTAACGGGTACCTCCATTAAGGGAAAAAATACGTAGACTTATTACAAATTACATTATATTGCCCGGATAAGTTCCGGGCAGCGACGGCTGGACAAAACACTTTGTCGCCTCGCTGTGAGCTTTGCCTATGACTACGGTCAAAAATTTCTAATTTATTTAAATGTCCGAAGAGAAAAAAAAGGGTTGTTAGGCGTCGCTCGAACCGTAGCAGCTAAGTTGTAGTTCAATATTACATTGCTAAATGATGCAAGCCATCGCCCGACCACGACCTCTCGGCACGGTGCTCAGACAATGACTGATCTTACAGCCTTCCTTGCCTTTGTGCGGGCAGTGTTCCGGGCTCGCTGACATAATTTTCAGCCAATCACGGCGCATGGTAACAGAGGCTTCCACGAAATGCTTCTGTTCCCACGACGCAGCGATTTTCTCTCTTTCTCACACTCCCTTGACCGTGACTCACACGCCTAGCGTGTGACACAAAGCCTCGGTCGTGGAAAAACGAAGGAGAATTATGTCAGCACACCTTCCCACACAAAGACACCAGCAAAAAAATTATGAGAAAATAAACTTATGAATTTTAAAAATAAAAACTTTAAATCATTTAAAAACCTAACCTGCCTGAAATTTGACAAAAAAAAATTTATAACAAAAGATTATTACTGGATTGCATGAGGAAGGCTGTAATCTGGGTTGTTACATACTCAATACTGGATGCATGGAGTTAAAAACATTCATATTGTTGCTGCATGAAAAATGAGAAAATTTTTAATCAATCATTTTGTAATACATATTGTAAAACATAAATAGGTATGTTATGTACATTAAGTTTTTAAAATGTTTCAGAATTTTATAGATGTCTCCATAATATTTCGAATAAGAAATAGGTTCTTCGAAATCTACCTTCGCCTGTAGGCTGTACTGTAAGGGATTTTTTTTTTTTTAATTTGTAAACTGTTTTAATCCGTGGCAGCTGCTGAAGTAATTTTAGTTGTGCCCCTATGGTTTGCAGTATTATTTATACCAATGCTATCTTTTCTTAAAATAGTGCTGTTGATTGCTACTGTCATAGTTTAAACAACATAGAGCTAAGAGTTAATAAATTATGTTCAGGAAATAACACTTCATCATGGAAGTGCAGAAACACTTTCTATTTTACATAATATTAAATACGTAGTTAATTTGGTTTCAACCCTGATGCAACCAACATTGTTAGTTAATTTCCATAAATTTTTATTAACATTTTTTCTTCGAAAATCTTAAAAATTTTGAAAAACCTATAATTTGGTTTTGTCAGTAGTGGCCACCCTGTGTGTGCTATTGTCCAGATGTTGGCCCAAATAAAATTCAGATATGTATTTACATACATTAACATTACAAGCATTAACATTACAAGCATTAACATTTATACAGTATAAAAATTAGGGAAAATCCTGGAAACTTTGAATGTAATGAATGCTAAAATTTAACAATGTCAACTCTGAAGTTTAGTGTGTTTATCCATACCTGTCCTATTACTCTTCCACAAAATATTACAATTTTAATATGTAATAATGCAAATCAAATACTATGTTTATTTATTCGACCATGGAACTAGCATTTGTATGGTTGAAAATTTTTAGCACCTTAGTAAATATGTTTTTGTTTCTTGTATATTATCTTATTTTTGACTCATGAGACCCATTTGGAATCTAGGGTTAGATATAAAGTACTCTTTGTGACTCAAATTCAAGATTTGAAACAAAATTGTGACATGACCGGTTACTAATAAATAATAAACTTTTTTTCCTGCAGAGTTTGGAGGAGAAAATAAAAAAAATATATAGTGCTGTAATTGTGATATGACCAGTTACTAATATATAATAAACTTTTTTTTACAGAGTTTGGAGGAGGAAATAAAAAATGTAGCAGGTGTAATGGGGAGATCATACAAGAATTCATTGTATAAGATAAGAGATCCTAATCTGAGAAGTGGAAACAATGAGGTGGTTTATGTTGTGGCCGAGGGTGCAACACCAATAAGGACGTACCATGAGGCTATGAAGAACGACGCAAAGAAAGGCAGTATGTTTTGTTTGTTTACGTTCTGCAGATATTTTTTACTATTAATCTGTCCAAACCTATGAGTTTAAATATTATTATTAATACTTTTCAGCTTAGCAAATTCTGGGTGCCCCATGGTTGAGTTGTCAAATCAGTCGCTCCAAGGTGATAGTCCCAGATCCCAGGGCCCCCAGACATTACTTATTTTCTCACAAATAAAATCTAAGGGATAAAGTACTGTTAGTATATACTTAGAGTATATACATATCTGCTAGCTCGGGCCAACTGCCAATTTACAGGTACCAGGTGCTAAAGGTATGTAAGAACAGTAGTACTTAAATTTATTAAAATCTCAGAGATGATTTTTACGTATGTTTTAGAAAATATTGTTAAAACTAAATAATCAATACTGCCAGACACTTTTCGTCGGCGGTAACTTTTACCAGACGCTTTAAAGCTCCCAAATAAATAATGTAAGTTTACTTATAAAGTTATAATCTCAGTCTTAATTTTTATATATGATACTCAGGGAACTATTCTAATACTTTTTGTAAGGAGCCAGACCAATCAGGGGGGCCAAACGTCCCCCCAGACACACATAAAGGGTCGCTATGCGTATGAGCACGAGTGTGATAATTAGATTGTTTTATAACATAGCTTTATAAAACTTATGTTATTAATAGTCTAATGGAAGTCTTCAATAATAATTAAGTAATATTTTCACATTTAATTATAGTGATTATTATAGCATAATAAAATATGAATACATTTGAACTCGTAATGAAAAATATGAACAAACCGTTGTTGACTTTTGAGAATGTTTTTAATTGGATATATTCAGGAAATGTATGGTTTAAACAGCAATCACATTAATAAAATAGAAGTTTATTTGCATCTTGTAATAAGCAAAAAAAAATATTAATAGAAAATTTTATATTATTCAATCTTCATTATCATTATCATTGAAGTTTAATATTCATTATCATCATCATCATCATCATCATCAGGATCTTTAGAATCTTGTTCTGTAAAAAACAATATATAATTAAGAATCAAATAGTTACAAGTTTATATAAGTAATTCAAAGTGAAAGTAGAATACCTAATTCTTCCTGAAGCGATTCACTAACAAAGCACGGTAATTGGTCCCCATCAAACCAGTTGAAATGATATTGTCTTCCAATGTCCACTCATTATTTTCAGGACTGAAAATACTAATTTCCTTCATATGAGCATTACTCCAGAGGCTAGTGATGTAATTAGCTCGTTGAAACTGCTGCAAAAGCTCACTCTTGCACAGTGGTAATTTTATCGCATAAAATTTTTTTAAATTTTTTTGGTTGAACTCTTTATTGACGTCGGAAACCATGTAAGTGTTAATAAAGAGTGGAAGTCTGGCAGCATCTAAGTCAATTATTCCGGTCACGTTATAGATTTTACAAATGAATCTCTGTATTGTGTTAAATACATTTTGCTCTGGTTCAAAATCACTGAATAAATTTGGATCGCCAAATTTCATAAATGCTTCCTGGTCTCTTCATTTTTTTTCAGTATATTGAATGGCCTTTGCTTGCCTTTTTTGAAAAAAACAGGATTGTAATCACATCCAGTGATTGCATGAAATCCTGGCAAGCAATGGCTTAACAAAGGTCCTAAATGTTTGTAAACCTTAGTGATATCAACATATCTTACTTTATTTCCTGTGCCAGTCAATATCCACACGTGGTAATCGTCATGTTTTAAATGACCTCTATTGCCCAGCACAATTGCTGCAATGTTGGTATCAGAACATTGAATACCGAAATTAGCTTGAGCATCAATATTTCAGATATGATGAATAATTTTAGTGTCGGCTTCCTCGTGGTCAGGGGACGTTATATTTTCATCAAAATCAGATACTACTGTATTGTTAATGACTCATTTTCTTGTTCTAATTTAGTAGAAAGTATTTTAAACACATGAATATGAAGGTAATATTTTTGAGCATTGCTTTTTAGTCTTTTAGTTACAAAATATACAGGTAATAAATATTGCTTTGATCAGTACTTACATTATATTCTTCCCAAAGTATTAGTTTCAGAAGGTGAATCAATATTTTCCAGCTGTATATTATTTTCGGGTAAATTTGATGGAACTTGTTCAACTAACTCAGGTATAATAGTTGGCTCAGGTATTGTAATAGGGTCAGGTATAGAAGAAGTTGCTGGACTTGAAAGTTGTGGAATAGATGAATGTCGCTCAATACATTGTGGATTTAACTCAGATGTTGATGAACATGCTGCTGATGAATTTTCCGTTATATTTTCCGATTTTTCTTCTGGAGTAGATTTTTTTTGATGTTTTAATATTGTTCGACACTTTTCAACGTCTCTTCTGTAAATAATATTAAATTCACATCATAATTCTTACCAAAAAAAAACAGTTCAATGATTCTGCCATGATATTTCTTAAAACACTGCAAATGTTTTTATTTTACTCAAACATGTTATAACTGAAATCACAGCTGCACTGAATAGACTCGATAGAGTACTTCATACTAAACAGCAAGACACACACATATAGAGTAGGCTAGAATAGGCAGTAAGTATAGGAGAAAGATTGATGCTCATAGATATCTCTCTCACACTCAAGTGGACAAATAATGACTTTGCGCTCATACGCATAGCGACCCTTTATGTGTGTCTGGGGGGACGTTTGGCCCCTCCGATTGGTCTGGCTGCTTACAAAAAGTATTAGAATAGTTCCCTGAGTATCATATATAAAAATTAAGACTGAGTTTATAACTTTATAAGTAAACTTACATTATTTTTTTGGGAGCTTTAAAGCGTCTGGTAAAAGTTACCGCCGAGGAAAAGTGTCTGGCAGTTTTGATTATTAATTTTTAACAATATTTTCTAAAATAAACGTAAAAATCATCTCTGAGATTTTAATTAAGTACTACTGTTTTTACATACCTTTAGCACCTGGTACCTGTAAATTGGCAGTTGGCCCGAGCTAGCAGATATGTATATACTCTAAGTATATACTAACAGTACTTTATCCCTTAGATTTTATTTGTGAGAAAATAAGTAATGTCTGAGGGCCCTCGGATCTTGGAATATGATCCAGGCTCAGTACCTGGTGAGGTTGAACCTGAATTTTTTACAAGTGGGGAAATGTGGGTTTTCTGCCCTGTTTAGTAACTGCTTTTCATAGTTTTTACTTGTGTGTTTGCACTTTGGTTAAATAATATGAACTAAAAACGTAATCATTTAATAGAAAGGTAACATTTTTGTTTAAAAGTGGAATATGATTTTGTGTTATGGCGAAAAAAAATTTGATTTAACATGCCGAAAAGTGTTCACTGTACAGTATTTTGAGGACTTTATTTTTTTTTTATGATAAAATGTGAAGTTAATATTTGGTTTTTACAGTGGAATGTTTTCTTTTATTAACATTAAGTAAAAATGTTGTGAATTCAAGGTAATTTATATGATTACTTATTTTTTCCTTTCTGTAATTTTTTTTTATTTATTTGGCAGGATGCCTTTGTACATAGTTATATCTGTTATTGCAGGTCATTTTATGAAGTACCAGAAGGAGGTTACATTGAGGTTTTATACTACATTGGTGGACATCATACAGTCAGATAAAGACTGTTGCAACTTGTGTGAAATTATATACTACAAAGGTTTGTTATTTTATCTTATACTTAACTGTAGACATAATATATGAAAGAAGTGCAAATCTGTGGAAAGTTGAAGTCAAATCAAAGATGGATTTTCTTTGACTTCATCTTTAGGAAAATTAAGAAATTTTGAAGTTTCAGATGATTTTTTCTTAACGCAGAATGCCTTGACAGTTGGATTTAATATTTTTTGGGGCCACAAATAACATCTGCATCTTGGCTAGCTGCAGTTTTATGGGGAAGAGAATCAGCCTCAACAGGCTGACAAAAAAATGGGTTGGAAATGTCAGCCTTTTTTTTTCTGGTAGATAATAAACAGTGACAACCACATGCCCATCCTCACCCCTCTGGCATAATAACCACCACCGGTAATGTTTATGTGACAGCTCAGGTAATTATCTTCTTCCCATCTTGCTTGCAAAAAAAAATAAGGGTAGACTTCCCTAGCAATAAGAAAAATAATTCTTCAAGATAACTTGAGAAAGTTTTCGCAGGTGCTTCGGTGAACATTTAGATTTCGACAACTGATTATCTTATAAAATTTACAAAATAAATATGAATACTCTATTAGTCTGGTGACAATATTGAGCTGTAAAATTCTTAATGCATGTCAAAAAAAAATCTTACCCTATCTTGAACAGAGTGTTTCTCTTTTTCCCTATTCTTATGTTAAATTTAAAAAAAAACATATGTTAGGTACTGTACCTACTTGTGATAATACTTGCTATAGTCTCACATTTTTAATGTTATCAATAAAAGAATATATTTTGTGTTTCTAGGACCCAGCAATGGAAAAATATGATGATGTACAGACTTTTGTTCCTCCCAACCAACCAACCAACCTTTTGTGTTTAAACTTTAAACTGTATGCTCTGTTTCTTTCTTCAAAGTATTTTCTTTCATCTTGTATCTTCTCCTAACTTATTTTTACATTTCTGGTATTGATGTTTTTTTAACGCACAAATTATTTATGATTTATTTTTACAAATCTGCCTTTGACTTGCTTTTGGGCTTTTGGCAGATTACTTTCATTTTAAAACTGCCAACATACATCAGTCCAAATCATGCCATTTTGATGACATGTACCAATAAACATTTTATGTACACATTTATTGAATAAATTTATAAGTTTAAAACCAAACAAGATTCATTAAATTAAAGCAGTAAAACCTTAGTATTTATTTTTATTTATGAGCGAATGCAGGTACTCTTTTTTTCTTCTTTTCTTTCAATCAAATGTTCGGTTTTCTGCAGACGAAGGGGAGAATGGCCATCCGGTCAGCCTGTCGGATGTGCTGAAAGAGAGGCTCTCTGAGATCAGGAGCAGGCAGGCCATCAGCATGGAGTCAGCAGATGAGATCGAATCTGGGAACATACGGCTGTTGGATTCTCCCTCTGCCTGATGAGCGGATCCCCTGAGTGCTTGAATTTCTGTTCCTGTGACGTTTGCATTTCATCGGCTGTCCCGTCTTATACAGAAGCTCTCTTTCTTAGTTAAGGAGTAGAATGGGAAATGAAGAACACCATATTGAATACAACTGTTTCTAGGTATGTAATAATACATGTTGTTTCATATTATTGAAAATCATCCTTCATTAAGGCAGTGGACATATTAAGAAAATTTTGGGGACTGTAAAATAGACTCTGTTGAAAGTATTATTACATTCTGAAATATTTATTCAATATTTGCTGCAGGGGTCTCAGTATTTGAGTAAGTAGTCCATTAATCACCTCTGCCAAGGCTCGATTCCAGGGGCATGGTCGAACCTGGATTTTTCGCAAATGGGAAACACAGTGGACCTTTCCATGAGTCATTAAGTTTTCTCAGGGATCTTTCATTTCCCTCATAAATTAATTCTGTTAGTTCTTCAATCTCGTCTCGTCTTGCTTCATCATACATCCACTGTCGTCTGCAAGACTTTAAACCCATTCAATCAAAACTTAATACCAGTGACTACAGGGGGAATTGTAAATTGTCTGTAGCAGTTACTTTTAAATTTAAGCATTCTGCTTAGTTGCATGCTGTGCTTATAAATTGTATGGCCTAAAAAGTTGATATAAGTATGGTGTTTTTCTGTTTTTATCCCTCCCACAGATTTCCTTTAGTATTAAGGGGAATTGGGCCTTGCCATCTTGGATTTTTCCACCTTTTATCTATAATCCTAATTTGTAACCCAATACTTGCATGTACTTATATAATATTTATAATAGTTATCTCTTTAGTTTATCTACATTTTTTTGGTAGCTAACCTATTATTGGTGAAGCAAAACACCAAGTAGGTGAGTTATTCCCCATTTTGAATGTATGACATATCTTTTTGTAATAAATTTAATGTAAGGTAAATGATTGTTTAAAGTGATCATTTTACGGCATATAGCATACATTAGTAGTTGGTATATTTGACAAGAATAAGAGAGTGGCTACAATTAACTCTATAAAAATTGTAGTCATAGGGTAGCCCGGGGCTATATCGATCATTTCAGATTCAAACCCGAAATTCTGTTAAACTACTAATATATGTTATTTTTATATTAAAGGACATGACACACAGATATCTTAGCTACACATTAATATACTTTAAAGAGTTTCCAAAGCAATCCTAATGGGAGATAAAAATGTAAAACTTAATGTGTGTAAAGTACAAAATTTTTCACATGTGCGGGGTGATTCCGATCATAGTTGGGGCTATTGCCGATCACTGACACTAACATGTTTTTCAGGTGCACTTTCCACAGATAAATTATTTTTTACCAGCAGCACCTACACAAATCTCGTGAAACCACTTTTTGCATTTCTGGCACCGTATCCAGTAACCTTCTGATGCACTCTGTTTGGAAAAATATCTTAAACCACATAAGTCACAGGGAACATTTTCCTCGTCCTCATCCGAGATCACAATGGAAGATCTTCATCACTGGTAGAGAATATTTTTTTGATCACTTTCTTCTTTTTTGGCCTAGATGACATATTGGCTGTAGGTGTACTTTTCTTTCTTGAAATCTTCTTTTTCTTTTTTTTAACTGCTTGTTTGACTCCTTCGTCAGATGTTAGGTGGCGTGGTCAAGGTTTCTTTCTTGTCTGTTTCCTAGTCTCACATTTCTGAGGGGTTGGCATTTCTTCTGCAAAGGGTGACTCATGTTTTTCAGCAGGAGACATTGTTTGAATGGATTCATTTGAGGTTTCTGTGGTATGTGGAATTGAGTGTGGTGTTGCAGCTCCAGAGGGCCCAGCTTCAGAAGTAGAACCATGCTGAGAATGCTCCGCAGTAAAGTGCAAGGATGGTAAGAATCTGTCCTCGGGAATAGCATTTGGATTATAAGGAAAGATCCCAGTACACTCAAACCCTTTCGTGGCATAAGCAGGAGTTGCACTTCTCATCCAAGCTTCTGTTAATATGTGGCCAAATGCAAACTTGGTAATGCAACCATCTGGGTGATTATGCAGGTAGTTAGTAGCAGCCTGGTGGTAGAACGTTTTCATTGGCTTGAACACAGCTTTATCCAGAGGCTGAATAGCATGTGTCGTGTGGGGAGGGAGGCACAATAGTTTGATTCCATTTTCCCTGAAAAATTGTAGGCACTGCAATGAACAATGTGAGACATGTCCATCTAGAATTAGGATGCATCTCCCTTGAACCCTATTTTTCTGAAAATGGTGTAGCCACAGTAAAAATACTTCCTCGTTTATGTAGCCTGACTCTGTCATCTCTACAGAAGAGCCTGATGGCAAGTCTTTTCTGTACACATCTTTAAACCGCTTTCCTTTAAAAATGACAAATGGGGGTATCAACATGCCACTGGCACTGCAACAGACCACTACTGTAACATTTTCACCTCTTTCCACGTTTGTAATTTTAATAACTTCCCTTTTGCCTTTCTCTGCTATTATTTTTGAGGGGTTATTGTTCAGAGGAAAACCAGACTCATCAACGTTATAAATCAATTGGGGATTGTTCAGTAAACTGAGGTCAATTGAAATTTGGATGTACAAATTATAGAAACCCTGCACAGGCCCTTTGGTCAGTCCTGAAGCCCTCGCCTTGGACAGACCTTCAGGTTTTCTCAACGAAATGTCGGGGTTTCTTTTCATGAAACCAGCAAACCAGTCAGCACCAGCTTGTTTTGAAGTTCCCCAGGGGTTAGAAATATTCCAATGGTCTGCATAGGCAAATGCCGCTTTTCTCACTTGTAAAGGTGTTCAACCAAAACCTCTATTAGCCAAGTCCTTTAACCTTTCTGCAAGCTCCTTTTCTTCTCCTTCCGAGAAAACAGTTGGGTGTCCAACAGACTTGTGGACTTGCGGTTCACTCTCTTTTAGTAGGTCATCCATTCGCTTCAGTCGTGAGGTTGAAACCCTGTTCTGTAGTGTCGTTAGAGGGATGTTAAAAACCTGCAGCAGCACAGATCCCAAGGTCACCTTTAAGAACACTTGAAATAGCCCTGCTCATATCATCTTCCGACCACTTCAGGCGATTTCCTTTGCGTATGTAGTTACGAACCATCTGGAACAATAAAATGACATAAAACATTCAAAGAGACATTAATTCAGGTAGGCCATAAAAAATTTGTTTCAAACAAAATTACATTAACATTTTTCAAAAGTAGCCTAATTAACGAATGAGAAGCTATGGCACGACCATTTATATCGTTTGTCACAGCAACAATAAGATGGAATTAATTGATAGTCTCTTAACACAAGACGAGTGGTTTTACCAAGCAATAGTTTATGCTGATCCTAAACCAATGGGTACCTATTAGCATTACGTAGGTTTAATCAGATTTTATACAGCATAATTTTTAACTGTATATTATACATGGTTGCTTACTTAAATAGTAATCGTTTCGTTGGTTAGTTTTGGCAACATTTTGCATAATATTAATGATAATGACATCTGAATAATTTTTCTGAACTTAATATTAAGAAAAAAATTTCCTCGGCTCAGGCAGGGTCCGAACCCATGGCGTCAAGATTCCGAGCCGCGCATAATACCATTTCAGCACCGAAACAACTGTTACTCCATTAACATTAAATGTAAATATGAAAATTTTTGTTTAAAGAAAGCAATTATTTAGCAAAATACAAACAAAAATAGATCATGTTGCATTACTTTAACAAACATTAAAGGCAAAACTTAATTTTTCAGCAGATTTTATATGTTTTTTTTCTGTTTACTGAACACCTTTTTATAGACTTCATATGAATTCTGCCACAATTCTACGATTTTTCAAATTAATTAATAAGTATAATCAAGTGATTAGTCTAGCCTCAGTATCAGTGTTCAAAATAGCCCCGAATGTAACCAAATTAAAATTAATTAGCCACCCTACAACCACTCAGAACTATGACAAAACGAAAATGTACAATAAAACGTAAGTCTTGCAAGTAAACACACCTGATTAACCCACTGCGAAAAATTAGGTGGTTTAAGAGTTATGCCTTAATTTGTATAGCTAAAAAGTTTAACTTGGCTAAATTATTCAGTTGTGGTACATACTTTCACCGAATAAATCCAACGTCGCAGCCGAATCTAAGTAGCAACTGCAGACACATTACAATAAACTTCTTCCGCGACCCTTACCTAACAACTGTACACAACATGGCGAAGCCAATGCGCAAGATATGTGCGCAGTGTGACAAAACACTTGGTGTGTTCGAAATAGCCCCATGTTCGAAATAGCCCCGGGCTACCCTACATTTTATGTAAACTGAAAAAAGGTGTAGAAAATATACTGACTGCAAGATTCACGCTTACATTCACAAGTGTTAAACCTAGAAAATAATAGGCGAAGGATGTAGTAACCAATCTGTGATAAGTCTTTTGTCCCCAGATTTTACTGTGCCTTTGTTGTAACTAAAGTGTAATTTGTATGTATGGTGCTACCAATATTGTTTTAAGCTCAGCCATAACCATCTGCTATGCCAAGATTCCTTTTGGAGATTTTCCTACTTCTTACAGATTATTTATTATCTGTAGTGATTTTGATGATGGAAAAAGACTGTAATAATTTCCTTTGTCCATTACCAAAGTTTTACAATTTTTTTTTAATTTGATATGTATTCTCTCTTTCAGATTTTTTTCTGGTACTGCATTTTGAATTTTTTGTTGCAGATTATTCTAAGATGCTCATACAAATTTTTAATTAACTGTAGAATTTTCTTTGATCAAGATTATAAATGTACCACTCAGAATTTGGGTTTTACAAGAAGTATTATTGTTATTTCAAATTGTTATCAGAGGGACTCAAAAAATAATTGTTCAGATGTTTCATATTTTTATTTTGTGGTAATAGAGATACAATGTATCTTATTTGTCTAATCATTTTGCAGTGAAACTGTTATGCATTATATATTTCAGTATACTGGACATTTGCAACATATTTCAGTGTGATTTTATTTTTATACACTGAATGATTGAACTTAGTCACAAGGCATACAGCCTGAGTTGAAGAAATTGTGACACTTTGGTAAATGTAGGTAATGTTATCCTTCAAATATAGGTACAATCCTGTATTGTAAATTTGATACAAATTTGTGTAAGACTGAGCAGAAAGATTTAGATTATGCATAATAAGATTTTTTTTTGTTTATAAAAATTTTATGTATCTTCATATAGTGTGTTTTAAAGTGTAATTACTTTTCTCTCTCATACAATTTCTGAGAAAAGATTATAATTTCATAATGTGTAGAACAAAAAGTTATTCTTGCATAATTATTGCGAGTTGTGCGAATTTTTGATGGTATGGCATGTGTGTGTGTCTATGTACCCAACACACATTCATTGACTTGTTTTTGTTCACAAACATGTAAACTCATTATGCAGTTCAGTTTACTTTTTGTCTTTTTTTCCTCCCCTGCAGTGAGAATTAAATGATCTTGCCTGTTATAAGAAATGTGACTGTCTAATTACAGTTTGACGATTCTGTATTTCTCTACACATTATGAGACAAATGTTCAATTAATTAAGGAGTAACACTTGATACTACTTGACTTTTAAATTTCATTTTTGTGTAGTCTTGCAATATTATAAAGTCTCCCCCTTTTGTGATATGTAAAGTACTAATTTTTCAAGACACAATTAAGACTGAAGCAGATGCGAGTCACATGTAAAATATTGTATTTTAGGTTTTCAGGGAATTAAAGGCTCATGTTTTGGCAATTTGCAGGTTATGTTTTAAGAGCAAAATTGTTTGTTTGCATTTTAAAAGTGAGAAGTAAACCTAGGTGCGAAAGAAATTACTGAATAAAGTTACTTTAGGGTGCATTTGTTACATTTTTATATTATACGAATTTGAGTTGAAATGTTTCAAAGACTTTTGTAAAAAGATCTTTAGTAAATTAAAAAAATTTTATGATATATTAGTTTCTTTATTTTACCACAAAATTATGTACCAAATCCCAACTCTCTGAAATCCAAATCTATGTCTAAAGGATCAAGTATAAAGTAATGTTTTGAAATGAGTTTTACTGTCAAAGGTGCAATAACTCTAATATAAAATAATAAAATGTAACCCCCTGTTTAAAGCCAATGAGCAGTCTTCTAGAGAAATGCATCTCAAAAATTACCTAATGTTTCAAAAAAGATGATAATTGGAACATGACACCCACAAATCACTACAGAATAATTTAATTTCTAACTTTTTTGTCTGTGATATTTGAGAATGCTCAACTTTTTGAAGTTATTGTAACATTTTTACTTCCAACTAGGGCTGCTTCTGAAACATTTCTCCTTTTGCAGCACACGTACGTTTTACACAGTGGCACATACAAATAAGAAAGAGATGAAGGTGTGCAGAATCGTTTGATATCTATCACACATCAGAAAAGACAAGCTGAATAGTGCTGCCAAAGCGATAACTGCGGCAGGAATGTGAATTTTGTTACCACTCACAAGATGCAGTAGGTGAGGGGGTTAACCCACACTTATCTCCTCCATTAAGCATAACTGTCACATCACGACTCGAGGAAAGATTTCACACACCAATCTGCAGGTTTTCGTGTTTAGCACGTGCAGGCGTGGACCAAGACCTTTTTGCTTGGGGAGGTTGTGCGGAGGGAGAGGTACTTTATAACAATTTTATCTCTTACAGGAAGTTAATTCTGGTTCATGATTTGTGAGCGTGAAACCAAAAATTGGGTTTGTTGTTATTTATATAGTTAGCGACTAAAAATTCAAAGCAATTATTTTGACCAATAACAAAGAGACTGTAATAGCTAGCCAAAATAAAAAAGAAAAGTCTGACAGTGTAGTATCCACCTTCTTCACAAGGTAGATAGCACAGTCTCAACACCCGACTGGTTCCACAAATAATGAAATTCAAACTATATCCAAAAGAAATGCAAAATCTTTCTGCATGAACATAGCCAAAGTGTTAAGCCAAATAAAACAAAATTAAATAGTAGAAAACTTATCAATGTACTCTGTCAAAGTGGGCATTTTATGAAATCATAATCAACTTTCGCTGTCATGATTTACAAAATTTATTTTACTAATTATTTCTTTCAGACAATGCATTAAAGTAAATTAGCTTCAAAGAATATAATATGGCTATAAACATCAAATTACAATTGAATGCCAAAATTTATTATGTATTAAAGATTCTTACAAACATTTATACCTAAACTGCCGACAGTTAAATATTACTAAAATACAAGCTTGTATTAATAAAATTTTACAATAAAAACTATAACTCTTGACTTCCCTAAGCCCTCACCCTAGCAACTGTGCTCCAGGTTTTCATAGGAACACCAAGTCCACAGCAAGCTGTGACTCGTAAGCAACATATGGCACCCGCCGGCCACACTCAGCCGTCGCTACACTCCAGGCTGCCAGCAACACATTCGCACAGCGCGCAGGTATATCTCTCTTGCACAGAAGCTCTGACCAACTCAGTGAGGCCAACTGTTGCAAAACTGCCCAGTGCTTATACACTTGTTTGCCACTCTCCGCGCATCTCCCCAGCTTTATAAGTTTATTGAAAACAAAAGGGAAATAAAACCTTTCTTTAAAAACTGAAAATAAGACTTACATTTAAATTTTAAAATATCTTTAAAAAGCCATGCAAAAGATTTTTAAAAAAAAAAAAAAGAAAAAAAAAAGGAATAAACAGCCAAATTAAAAACCAAATTTTTAACAACAAATTGTTTAACAGAAAAGGCTTTAAAAGAAAACGTCTTTAAATAACTAACGGAAACATTTTGAGCTAGGGGCCTGGCCACAACAGAAAAGGAAATTCCCAATAAATAAGTCCCGGCTTCTGCAGCTATAGCTCAATATTACTTATGGCTTTATTGTAATGTTCAAAATATTATTCGCAGCATCAGCGCTGAAACCTCATGCCTTTGAAATCCTCAGTGTTATTAAAATTTAAAAAAATCAGAACTAATGTGACTTCTAACATTCAGTCCACTTTATAAAGATTTTAAAACCCAGTTTTTATTATTTGAGGCCTTTGTTGACTGAGCAATTATTTATTAATTGTATTTTTTATATAAAGTCATTCATTTATTGCTGTAAGTGCACTTAAATTATTTTACTTTATGCCAGTCTTAATTCTTAGTACTTAATATTGATGCAGTTTATTTCAGTAAGGTAGATAGTTAAATTTTCCTGTCAAATTCAAATGTTTCTTACTCTGTAGCTATCATTGTTTAAAGAATATTAAAATTTATTTAAATGAGCCTGTGAACTGGAATTTAAACATTATAAAGAGAATGTTCATGCTGTCCGTGGTTTATGTATCCACTCCATAATATAACTGAAGTGATGAAACACATTGCACCAATAATTCTTACCTTTATAATATTTTCATAAAAATTCTGCATTGCACAGCAAAACCAAGATTTAAGTAATCTGCATTTACAGGCAGTTTTTTTTTAAAAAAAGTACACATATTACACACCCATCTCCAAGCCTAAACGTCACAAATGAATGGCCTGTTGCTGGAATGACTGCAGTTGTCCCACAGAGAAGGGACTCGCTTGAAGACTGTCTGTCTGTCTGTCTGTCTGTCTGACGGAATAATGAAAAAAACTGACTTCGCTGATTTGCATTTTTTTACTTTTGCTCGGCCAGTTCTGTGAAGATCTCAATTTCCTTTGCCGACGAGAGCGCACCATCATTACTGCCAGCACTGTTAATACCATCTAATGTTACTATTATTTTGTCCGTCTCAAAAGCAAAATATCCATCTGTGTTGTGGAAGTCACTGAGATATTAATCATTAAAGTGTAAAAAGCATGTTAATGCATCTTTCAGCCCCAAGTGCCTATAAACAAAAAAAAATGCAACTTAGCAACAAATTAACATTTGACGACACCTGGCTCTCTGACCCCTGTTGCGAGTGATTCCCTGTCATGACGACAGCGCCAACCAGCCTAAAACTCAGGGAGTAAATGGGTTCTTACCTGGTGGCTTACAACAGGGGGCCAGGACAACAGTGACCCCTCGAGCTGTCGGCCGCTTGAGACGCCATTTAGATTGGTCTATGTATGTCCGTGGTTCAGTCTATGTCGTCTAACGGGTGCGGGTCGGCTGGAACGGCAGGTGGCTGCACATTGGGTGGGTTGGCCAGCCGGAGGTCGTCCTGGTGAACCTTCACCTCTCGCCTGTTGGGACGGCGAACCAGGTAGGAGGTGGGCCCAAGCCGGGCCATGACCATCTGCGGTCCCGCCCACTTCGGCGCCAAACCGGCGCAAAACTTTCGGTCCCCAGTCGACAGGTGGTGGCTCTGACGTAGACCTGTTGACCCGGGGTCAGTGGGGCAGGGGGTCGCATTGACTGGGGTGTGCTGCCCAAGAAAAGTGCTTGACACTGCTGCGCCTCCTCCCTCAGCTCTTCTACTGGAGCCTGCGCCATCACTCTTCCCACCTGGACCTCCCCGGGCAGGGCAAGGTTCCAGCCCTGCATCAGTTTGGCAGAGGAGTATCCTGTCACCACGTTGGTTCTACGACGTAGACAATACAGGAGGGTGGGGAGGTGCAGACCCCACTTTGTATGGTCTTCATCTAACCTGATGCGCAACTGAGTCTTGATGTCCAGATTCCTATGTTCGGTAGGGTTCGCGCATGGATGGTAGGTGGGAGCGGTGTGGTGCTCCACCTCCCACCTACTGCAGGACACCTATGTACCCATATCGCGGGAAGACTTCACGCTCCAGAAGTGCAATCAAAGTACCGGCCTTCACATTGGCCACCGCGAACGCCTCAGCCCAGCGGGTGAAGACATCAGTGACCACGACGATGAAGCGCCGGCCTCGGGACGCGCGAGAATACGCCCCCATAATGTCCATGGCGACAGTGTGGAAAGGGACCTGAGGCCGTCGTGGAACCTGCTGTTACTCGCCATCAGGATAGCGGGACTTTCGCTGCTGGCAGATCCGGGAAGCTCGAACGTAACGCCTAACGTCCGAGGCCATACCTGGCCAGTGGAAAGCCTGCTTGACCTCCCGCAGTGTCTGTTCTGCGCCGGGATGTCCGGGTAGCGTGTTGTCATGGTAGTAGTGCTGAATGGCGGGTCTGACTGCTGGGGGCGTGTACACCTGCCATCTACTGTTCTTGTGAGGCCCCTTAGTCTGGAGCAGCCCCTCCAGACTCTGGTGATTTTGGACCAAACGTGCCCCACTGTCGGCTAGGTGCGCGCACGTGTCTGGGTCCCGGCGCTACCTCTCGCGCACCCGCGTGAGCAGTTCTACTACTGTGGCTGGTTCAGGGTCGTGAATGGCAGCGGGTGGCTCCCACAGTGTATACAGTGTGTATGGTGGAGGCTCGGGACAGTCGCCGGCGGGTTCTGGCTTTGGGGAGAGGAGATCCTCCCTCCCTGGTCGTCTTGGAACTCGTTCGGATCTGGATGCCTCGACAGCTCGTCAGCCAGCTGGTTCTGTCTTCCTGGCACTTGCTCGACAGAAAAGGAGAATCCCATGAGCAACATGGCCCAACGAGCAAACTTAGACTTCCGGCCCTGTGCTGAGTCGAGTCAGCGCAAGCACTGGCTGTCGGTACGTAGTGTGAACATGTGGCCCTCAAGGTGGTGGCGGTATCTCTGGATGGCCCAGACCACTGCAAGGCATTCTTGCTCGTTCACATGGTACCTACCGTCTTTCGGCCGGGCCCAACTTTGGCGCTGGCATACTCGACAACTAGCTTCCGTCCCTCGTCGTCGACCTGGTAGAGAACTGCGCCCATCCCATCCTGACTGGAATAAGTTTGGATGAAGAGGGGGCAGTCTGGCTGAAGGCGTGACAAGGTGTGACAGTGACGAAACAAGAACTTAACTGGCGGAAGGCATCGTCAGCAGTGGCTGTCTACCGTGAACTTGGTCTTGGGTGCCAGAAGGTTGGCCATTGGAGATGTGACCGTTGAGAAGTGTGGGATAAATGCCTGCAGCCAGTTCAGTAGTTCTATCAGTTTCTGGAGCTGCTTTCTGGTGTGTGGCGCCAGCTTCTCAATCAGCTCCAGTTGCACAGGTCTCGGTCGGCATCCCTCAGCTGTCACGACATGCCTCAGGTACTCTATCTCCTCTGCCCCAATGTGGCATTTCTGGGGTGCACAAGTGAGCCCGTGCCTGGCCAACCGTTCGAGGACCAAAGCCAAGTGGTGGGCGTGGTCCTCCCACATACGTGACCAGATGATGAAATCGTCGAGGTAAGCAGTGGTGAACTCGCCAATATAGCCGTCCAAGACATGCACCATCATGGTCTGAAAGGTAGCGGGGTCGTCCATGAGTCCGAACGGCATGGCACAGAACTAGAACCGCCGACCGTCAGGCACTGTAAACGCAGTCTTGGGATGGTCAGCAGGGCTCATTGGCACCTGCCAATATCCAGCCTTCAGATCAATGGTGGTAAAGATCTTCGCATCTCCCAGCCTGGCCAGAGCATCAGTAATGTTTATCAGCAGAGGTGGGACTGGGATTGTAATGCGGTTCACAGGCTAAAATTCACGCAAAAACACAGTGTTCCATCCTTCTTTGATGCCATTACTATTCGTGAGTTGTAGAGAGAGGTGCTGGGTTCAATGACCCTGTCGCACAGCATCTCACTTATATGTCTCTGAATAGCGTCCTTCTCGCGGGGCCCGAACCCAAACACTTTCTCATAAGGGATCGTCCATTAATCACGTGAGGCTCGAAAGGGGGGGGGGAGTGGGTTGGGAAAAATCACGAAATATCACAAGGGGGAGGGGGGTGTAGAGAGATATCACATGTATTTTTTTTTCGCCTGATTTCTACTAAACCGAAAAGCGATGCGTGACCTTGACTCGCCGTAGCCAGGCAACAATATCCCCGCCCGCCGCAACATGAACCACCCGGCTCGGCTTGCCAGTCACTAGTAAGACTGTGATTTTGGCGCTGAATACATGCGTAAATCACATATAAGCCTTTCCTTTATTATTTTTATGCCAGTGAGAATAAACCTGCAACCTAAATGTGTGTCTGGACATTTTTATCACTGTGCTTAATTTACCAGAATTAAATTAGATTATACCTATATTTAAAGATAATATTCCGAAATTTTTAAAAATATTTTACACCAAAAAATACACTTGATTTATTGGGGGGGGGGGGGGGGGTTACCTTAAACCTCACCACAAATCACTAAGGGGGAGGGGGGGTTAAAAATTTGCTTAAAAAAACCATCACGTGTTTAATGGACGACCCCTAAGGTGGCTTGTGGGTCACCACCGTGTTCAGTAACGGTGGTGCGCCACAAACGGTTTGCTGCAGCGAAGACCTGGGGCTACCCCTCCAGCACACAGTTGATGAGATCAGCATTCTCGCATACTCACTGGGCATCTTGTGCCGAAGATCGTTCAGGCGGGTGACTGAGTCGGAGGGTCGGCCACTGCTGTCAGGGTTGCGACGCCAGCAGTGGAGCTCGTCGGCGACCCAGGGCATGGCCCTAGTGCTGTTGTCGGCGAGCCCCACCAGCATCAGGTGGGTGGGGCGGCGGGGCTGGTAGGAAAATCAGGTGTTGGGGCTCAGCTGCTTGCACATCATAGACTGTCCAGAGTCTGCACGTACCGAGATGGAGTCGCCCGGCACAGACCTCTACAGTCGCGTCCACCTGCTCGAGCCATGGAGCCCCCAGGATTAGTTCTTCTCGCAGGTCGGACACTACTAGGGCCTTGGTGTGACTGATATGGTCCCTGATGTCTAGCCATACCTTAGTGGTAACCGCCATTGTGCTTGCGCTCCTAGTGGCCAGCTGTACCACTCCTGGGCATGGCATTACCTCGGTACTGGGGACGAGGTGTGCTGCGATGTATGAGTGGCTCGCAGCAGTATCCACCAGCTCCAACAGGTCCCGCTCGTTCGCACGGACGGGGATCCGGAGCAGCCTGGATCCTTCCGGCCCCAAGTGGCCGAGTTGGGGCAGCTCTCCCTCCGGGTCGGCCACTGCTGTCAGGTTTGCGACGCCAGCAGTGGAGCTCGTTGGCGACCCAGGGCATGGCCCTCGTGCTGTTGTCGGTGAGCCCCACCGGCATCAGGTGGGTGGGGCGGCTGGGCTGGTAGGAAAATCAGGTGTTGGGACTCGGCTGCTTGACCGCCCCCGCTTAGGCGTTTCCCGCCAACGTTGTTCCAGTTCCGCTTGTCTTTTCTTGGGCGGCCTTGACTAGGCACTCCTGGTTCCAGTGATGGGTCTCGATGGGACAGTATCGACAGCGTGGGGGTCGCTCGGCGCAGACCCCTTGTCTGCACTGCTCCTCCCCACGTGGTTGTCGCCAACTATGCCGCGACGGGTATTGTGGTATGGCGACGCGTTGCTGTGGTCCGTTCGCAATGATGGACATCCCGCGCGGTGGCGGCGGCCATGAGTACAGCCCTACTACCATGGTGTATTCTGGCAGGGCGGATGAATGTCCAGACTTTAACATCTGTCGTGCGTGTTGCCGCAGTTGCAGCATGTGCGTGGCCCACAGGTGTGGCAAGTCCTGCTCCACTTCCCACACTACCGACAGGAAGTCTTCGAGGCTTCTTCCCTCTGTGGACCTCAAAAGGGGGCGAATTTCGGGGACCAGGAGCTCTAAGATGACAGGCAGCACTCGGCTCAAGTCATCGCCTGGTGCTAGATGTCGGTGCAGCCGCAATTCGTCATATATGAACTGCTCAACTCCTTCCCCTTTTCCCTGTGGTTGGCAAAATAATATCCTTTGGCACTGTGTGTGCAGGCGCGTCGTCGAAACGCAGCTTTAACTATACTGCGAACTCGTCCCAAGTCACTCGATAGTCCCCTGCCATAGCCACCATACCTCAGCGTGACCCCGCAGTTGAGCGCTCGCTCGTGATGCCCATTCGTTGGAGGGCACGGAATAGCACGCAAGTCTGTCCTGGCATCTCCCTAGAAACACCCGCGAATCTTCGTGTTCCAGTCCACTGAAATACGGTAGCGCAACAGACACACTCGCATACCGGACTGTCTGCGTCTTTTGTCCCATCTGTTCGCCCTTTATTTTTGCCTCGCGGTTTAGGCACAGAAAAAGTCAGTCGCGAAAATTTACGAATTAACTTGTCGTTGTGCACTTGCGGTGTTTCAATGCGGCACAGCTGTGACAACGCGCTATCTCCCACTTTTCCTGGCAGTACAGCACCGCGCACATCACCTTGGTGCTGTCACTCATGTCGACACTTCCCCTTCTGGTTGTCGCTTTCAGGTCCTCTGCCCACCACGCATCCGATTTGTTATCGACCCCTTCTGTCCCCTTCTGTACCCAGATAAAAGTGAATTAGGTTTTTAACTGTCCCGTTACTGTCCTGTTTGTCCATGGTCGCAACTGTCCGACCCGGTTGACAGGTCAGGAAAACGTCGATGGTGGGGTGCGGGTAAACAGGGGCGTCCGCCGCCCCTCACCCAAAGTCTGGTGTCTCGTACCCGCACGCACACTGCCTCGCGGTTATCGCACCTGTTTTATCGCGAAGATACCGAAAATGCTACCGCGGTTGGAAGAAGCAGTCATACGATAATGTTGGCGTGTCGGCGGCATGAAGCTTATCACCGCTAAGTTTACTCGGCGAGCCGGGAGAAGACTATATCTTTATGCGACGCCGCATATCAGTTGCGCTCGCCGACTTCTCGTCTCCACTCCGCACCTGTCCCTACGCGAGTCGCTGGTGCAGCTAAAATAGCGGATTTCACGACTGAAAATTTCGCATTTTTGAAGCCACACAAGTCGACACCTGGCTCTCTGACCCATGTTGCGAGTGAATGGGTTCTCACCAGTGGCGAGGCGTGAGGTTTACATGAGGGGAAGCAATAACTCCGTTCACACCATAACATGATGTGGTTAGGGGGGGGGGGGGCCTCCGCCGGGAAAATATGGATTTCAAGGTACAAAATGGTGCTATTTAAGTAGTTTTCTTAACTGAACATTGACTATTCCACAGGTAGAAAAATTGACATTTTTTTTAAATACATTATTTTTGAAAAATAATGATTGACTTACATTATTCTGATAGTAAAATACCTACTCTACATTACTTATATACTAAGTGGGAGTGTAGTATCATCGTACGCCCACAAATCCCCCACGCACTGCCAGCCAACAGCCCGCGGGAGAGATGCGCGCGCCCCGAGAGACGACCGCCGACTGAAACGCGACATCACCACCTGCCGTGCCGAACTGTACCGGACATAGCCGAAGCAGTCGGCGGAAGATTTCCACCGTCTGCTTCGGCCATGTTCGCTCCATTTCGGCAAGAAAGCGTTACCTTCGTAGCTTCTACCACGTATTTTTCCAGCCAATCCCCTCCCTGAACCTTTGTACCATGCCACCCCCCTTCCAAAAGGAAACTACTGCGGCAGCCTTCCTGCTGAAAGCGATCCTACCAGCGCTTCTAAACCTAGCAACGCTTCTAAAACAGCATGTTTTTTGTGTCAACGAGTTCTTTTTTTATAGCGCACAGCGCACAGTATTGGGTCCCAAGAAGATAGTGTAAAAAATACATACACCTAACTGCACGAGCCAAAGTAAAATACTATTCTGAATAAAATATTTATTTAAAAAATACAATGTCTGGAAACTGCCTGGGCAAGCACTGCTTGCCTTGCTTGCCCTGACGAGACGCCACTGGTTCTCACCTTGTGGCTTACAACAGGGTGCCAGGACAACAGTGACCCCTCGAGATGTCGGCTGCTCGAGACGTCATTTAGTTCGGTCTATGTCGTTAATGCACTGGCTGCTAAATGGCGAACCACTCATGAGTCACTAGCGGCGAAGTGCGGAGCAGCACTCAGACGCGTCTGTCGCAGATGAGAGGCGAGCTACGACTGACTCCCATGCACCAGCGCACAGCGAGCAGGAAGCAGGGAGGGGGATGCAGTACATGGTACGGGTCAGATTACACTGTCATTCGTCACCGGCCGCCGCACTCATGTGTGCTCACCGCTCGAATCACCACTCAAAGCACTTTTTTAAACTCATGTCCGGACCAGACGTCGATGGGCAAAGTGGCCTCGGAGAAAGGAGGGGCATATGACGACAGCTGTCGTATCTATCTATGGCCGAGACCCGGAGGGCCATCCAAAAGAACTACACCTGGGATGGAATAAAGAAGGATGTAGAGGATTATGTAGGACATTGCCATCTGTGCAACACCTCGAAAGCCCACCGCCCTGCGGGGCCCAGCCACCTTCAACCCCGCCAAGAATACAGAATCTGGGAAACAGTGGCAGCCAACCTCATGGGACCCTTTCCTAAAATTATGCAAGGGAACCGATTCCTACTATTAATAACTGACCTATTCTCACGATGGGTGGGGGCCTTTCCAATGAGAACTTCCAAAGCACCGAAATTAATTCTAATTCTAGAGAATAAAATCTTCTCCTGCTGGGGATACCTCAGACAAATCCTCACCAACAATGGGAAGCAATTTACCAGGATACAGTGGACCAAGGCCTGAAATCGATGGAAAACTAAACAATGGACCACTGCCCTGTACCACCCCCGAGGATACCCCACAGAGCGGAGGAACCAGGAGATTAAGAAGGGACTACGCCTACGGCTCCGCGAAGAATACCGGCAATGGAACTCGCACATCCCGGCGATCTTATTCTTATTATTATCTTATTAATGGTTTGTTAGGTCAGGATAGCTACATATTAAATTATAAATTTCTAAACAACCATTAAAATGATTTGGCAGTATTTTTAATGTAGCCATACTAACCTAACATAACCAACTATCCACAATTTTGTAAAGTAGGTATTTATAATGTAGCTAACCTAACCTAATCGACCATTAGTTATCATGAGTTGATCTAAACAAACATACATGGCCAAATGGAAAAAATAAATGGCGGCGTCCACACCAATGTACAGGTACGTTAATAATTATTCATAAACAGCGATATCTCCTAAACAAGTTGGAACTTATTATCTCCCCAAAATGTGTTAAATAGAGGAAATTTTGTAGCACAAAATAAAAGTATTGCCAATTTTTTTTTTAAGGAAGAGTGACTATTCGAGATAATTACCCCTTCAACATCAATAATCAGTTGCATCATTACCTACCTAACCCAGATGTAGTTTAAACAAAGAACGGTAACTGAATCCTTTCTATTCGTTTACGTATCCATTAATTCAAACTATGCCTTCAACCTTGAATCCTCCTCCCCAGCCAAAAATTCAGGGTAGCCATCACCCACACTGATATCTCGTTCTTTAACAATGAATCCATCCAACAGTTATTAACATTTTATGCGTAACACTGCTTTTTCAATACCGTCTGATTACATTTGGTCCTATGGAATTGCGACATTGTCTATTGCATATTAAATATCATATAGAAAGCAACTAATAGAGCTGATAAAAATAGTATTTCACTAAAATAATCAAACACAATTTACCTGTGAAAGGTTATCTTCTTATCGTTTTCCTTCAGTAACTGGCTCTCAGTTTTCCTAGAACTTCTGTTCACACAACGATACGCAACACACGATGCCATAATATATTAATATATCATGCTTTATAGATTGTCACACTGGTTCAAAATCCCACATTCTACTTCTAAAACAACCAAACTTTTGAGAAATTACAACAGATTCACCTACAACACTCAAAAACCAAATTAACGATACATAAATTAACAAACTTTCAACTACCTGCAATCTAATCAAATGGCGAAATCAACGATGTTATCCACTAAGCAATATGGCAGACCTTCCCCCTCACCTTTCCCCTCTTGACAACAAACCCCTCATCGAAACGATGTGTTTATGTTCCATCTGGTCAATTTACTTATCTCTGCTTATATTTGTTTAAGCTGTTCCAGCCTTCTTTTATTAACGACTGTAGTTAAGAGGTATGTTTGACTCGAGGTCTCTTTTTGACCTGTCAACTCTCGGGGCGCTCTTTTCCGGAAGCAGTGTGGCGGATGGTCGTTTTACTCGCGGAGGCAAGTTGCTCTCAGGTCACTCAGGTCATGCTCTCGATGTTCCTCCTCTCGAGGAAGAGTTGCGAGGGCAAGTCGTCTGCTGGTTGTTTTGGCGCGACTTTGACGATGGAGTCAATATGTTATCAAGCAACATTTGGTGATGACGGTTATATTTTAATTAGATGACGACATTGAAGCAGAAAAACATTTCAATATACCTAACTTATTTGGCGTCCTTTATTTAACAATCACAAGATTTACAATCGTTTCCTAGAAGGGGAGGGTGGGGCACAGTGGAACATGGGGCAGACTGAAACAAACACGATAATTTTGGACAGTTGGCACTAACACATCTGGTGCTCCTAGTGGCAAGTCCTGTTGTTGCCTTGTACCTGTGAAACTAGTTTCAACATGGCTGCCATAAGGAGGATACTTCGTTCGTTCTCTGTAGCATATTTTTGCAGTAAAAGTAATTTTGCCAATGTTTACATTATTTCTTATTAAAAATAATTGTGAGTTTTTAATATCTGTTAATTTTAGCGGAATCTTCTAAGTACTGTCTACAAAACAAGTAAGTTTAATTTATATCTTGTGATTTTTTTTCTATTTCATAACCTAGTTTTCACTTTCACTAGCTATGGGGCACACTGAAACATTTCACTGTACCCCATCCAAGCAAGCTGCAGTGTGAAACGTTTCAGTGTGCCCCATATATTCAGCACTTAGAAATATATTATGTAAGATAAAAAAAAATTCCTCTATAAAACTAATTTTTTACATGAAATAAGCCTTTGCCTTATTGACATTACACAAGCTGAAGATAGTATATTAACTTGAATTATCAGAAACATCGCTTTTTTATTCGATGGTAGCTTCAAGAGACAAAAATAATTATGCTAAAAGCAGTAGGCTACCTTCCATGTTTGTGTAGGAATGACAATTAATTCCCAACATTTATTTTCGTAGGAGTACAATGGTGCGCCATCGTGTGAGGACCACAAAGATAGGCACATTTTCCGAGGACAATATGCAAGAAGCGGTTCAACTTGTTCGAAATGGAATGAGCTGTAGAAAGGCTGCAGAAATTAAAGGAGTGAAATATCCAACCCTCTTCAGGTATGTTCGTAAATCAAAAATGCACGATAATGAAAAGGGAGCCATTAAGTTCAGGCCCAAATACGAATGCAGGCTGGTATTTTCAATAGAGCAGGAGAAAACTTTGGGCGAGTACATTTTGAACTGTTCAAAAATGTTTTATAGGCTCTCAGTAGAACAGTGCAGACGGTTGGCTTATGAGATGGTGGTTATTAACCAGATTCCCCATCCTCCGAAATGGGATGATATGGGATTAGCTGGAATTGTAGGGTTTAGGGGATTCATGGCAAGAAATAGCAGACAGCATTCGAACTCCAGAAGGGTGCAGTCTATCAAGAGCCAGTTCTTTTAACAAATCAAATGTAAATATATTCTATAACAACCTTCATGATGTCTACAGCACTTGTCCAGAGTTTGCAGATGGTAGATGGGTGTTTAATTTAGATGAGACTTGTAGTAGTACCGTACAGAAACCTCCTAAAGTAATTGCTGGAAAAGGACTGAAACAAGTCAGTAAATGTACCAGTGCCGAGAAAGGAACATCTGTGACAACATCCTGCATAATTTCTGCAACAGGGAATACAGTTCCACCAGCAATGATATTTCCTAGGGTTCACTTCAAAGCACACATGATTCCAGAATCTCCTTCAGGTACGCTAGGGCTGGCAAATAGTTCGGGATGGATGACTGCCGAACTCTTTCTTCGAGTTATGCAGCACTTCATACAGCACACTAAAAGCTCGAAACAAGCTCCAACACTGCTAATCTATGACAACCACGAGAGCCACTTGTCTATTGGAGTTCTAGAGTTAGCAAAGAATAATGGTGTCACAGTGCTCACATTCCCCCCACACTCCACAAACAAGTTGCAACCTCTAGATGTGGGGGTTTTCAAAGCATTTAAAACATATTATTATGTTGCTGTTGACAACTGGCTAATGCAACACCCTGGCCAAACCTTCTCCATCTACAATGTTGCTGGTGCAGTGAGAGTGGCTCATCAAAAGGCAATGACATCAGCAAATATAACTGCTGCTTTTCGTACAACAGGTATTTTCCCTTACAACAGGGACGTATTTATTGAAGCAGACTTTGCTTGCAGTTTTGTTACTGAGCGACCTTATGAAGCACCCCTGGAACAAGACTAACAGCCAACAATCGAAGGACAAGGAGCGTCGACTAGTAGGCATGATAAAGAATCACATCTTATCCAAGCAGTTGAACTAGGGCAGTCGACTAGTAGGCATGACAATGAATCAAATCCTATCGAAGCAGTTGAAGACCTGTCTGAAACACACTCTATCAATGCACATGAAGAAGTGTCGTCTGAATCACATCCTATCCAAGACACGAGGACAACATTTAACTTCAGCCCTGAGCTTGTACATGGTTATCCTAAAGCTAGTAAAAGGAAAAATGAGAAGAAGGGCCGCAAGAAAGGAAAAAGTATTATTGCTACTAACACACCAGAACTTAAGGCACGGGCACAAACGAAAAAAAAAAAACATTGCCAAGCCTAAAATAGTGAAGAAGAAATTATTTGCGAAGGAGAAAAAGGAGAATTCTGAATCTAGCGATGATAGTACTGAAGCTATGGTGCTAGTTGATTCAGACAATGAAGAATAATTTGTAGAAAATATGCTATCATCACTAAAGCCAGATGCTTTCGAAGAATTAGAGCGAGATGCAGTAGCAGATGATTATGTTTTAGTGGAATTTGACACTTCAGGAAGAAAGAAGTTCTAC
Source organism: Bacillus rossius redtenbacheri (assembly GCF_032445375.1). Lineage (NCBI taxonomy): Eukaryota > Metazoa > Arthropoda > Insecta > Phasmatodea > Bacillidae > Bacillus > Bacillus rossius. The sequence goes on along the minus strand of NC_086330.1, from coordinate 276,841,882 downwards.
ATAGGAATCTTTACCAAAGACCAGGACAGTGACAATGAATACGAAGTGAGTTTCTTCAGAGCAAGTTCTAAGTAGGCAAACACATTCATGAAACCACAAGTTGAAGATGTGGCAACAGTGTGCCGTCGCCCGGGTTCTTGTGTTCGAGACTCGGCGGTGTTCCTAGCGGGAAGACTGTTTTCTTGCGGGGAAACGTGTCCAGGAGGGCGCCAGGCTAACATGGTGGTTAGCCACGAGGTGGGTCGTGAGTTCCGAAAGCCCCTGCATGGTTCACTAGGAACGGCGGTGGTGGTGATGATGTTAGGGGTCCCTAATGCCTGCTGTACCACTGGCCCTACACAGCATAGGACGCTGATCCCTAACTGGATAGGTGAGGTTCAGAAATATCATACACGGTTTTGCACTGTCGTTTACACGTCGCGCACGGAGTGTGCTGAGTGGACGTTTAATTATGCTGGCAAATTACACTGCAATTACAGTCACACGATTTCCCTACATAAAGTACACTGTCAATTATACACTAGGTGCTCTGACGCGCCGTCACTAAAGTTACGTCCTCACGCCAGTCGAGGTTGAGGGAGAGAGTTTGATTAGAGTTGGCTAATCCCGTAATTCGTGAATGGCGACGTTTAATGCGTTGTGCGGGGCGTGTTAAGTTTACGCGGCTGGGATAGGCCCTTTACCGGAAAAGAATCGGGCGCACACGGGGAGTAGTTAAAAAAGGTTTCGAGGTCTGACAATAGTTACCAGATGGAAGTTCAATGAAGACAAACAGATGATGGCTCCCAGTGGGACATGCGTCCGTCCCGGTCCCCGAGACGCACTGTACTGGCGTCTGGCCCTGGCGCGAGGGGAGGGGTGACCAAACTGTCGCGCCAGAGTTTCTAAAGTTCCGTTATTCGTAAAAAATTATATTAATAACAAAAAGTAAGTAGCTCTAAATTCACACAATAAAACTTAATGATTAACTTAATATATATATATATATGTTTTAGGAATGACATGTGATAAGTTTGTATAAAATAAGTTTGAATTATCAGAGTCACACTGGAGACTGTTCGTTGCTTGATAACTACTCCAGTGGCGAATGATAAATGCTAATTTGGGTGGTTTGAGTTACGTCACATATCACACTATTGAAATCAGGCTGAAGGCCGCAAGGGGAGCACTCACAGCTGTTTTAGTAAAAAACTACACGTGAGTGACTCGGGCACACCTACATCGCACTTGTGTTGCACGGTGTTGTTAATTCAAAGTGGTGTATTCATTAAAGTGTAGTGAATTTACAGTGTACATGACTCGGTTTGTCTTGCCGATTAAGTTAAGGGCGTTGATAATACCTAAGTTCCGTGGCACTCGTCTGACTCGGGTGGGCCATGGCTAGGGGCGCGTTTCGTTAGCGGGGTCGGATACTGGCGGTTGCAGGTCGGGCTTTAGGGTGGCCTTCGGCTGGACGACGTCAAGTACATCACAGGCAAATAAAGATGCTTCTCCCTGCACCAATTTGTGATGGTAAAACGAAGTGACAGCAAGGTTATATAACATTCGGAATTGATTTTACTTCACTTATTATGCGCTAAGTTAGTAATAAACCATTGTTGTGGACAATTATGATGATAGTACATTTATTCACTATTTATATTAATCATTTTGTCTGTTTTGATTACAAGTGAAGATCTGTTTTATTAATATTGATCTGTTATCCTATTTCAAAAACATAGTATTTGTGGACATAATACTGAAATAGTTTAAAGCATCTGTTGGTAAAATGTCGCTGCAAAGAGAGAGTATGTTTCAGTGTGCCCCATTGTGTGTTTCACTGTGCCCCATACCTGGGGCACAGTGAAACAAACGTGGAAGATAATTAAAATTAAATTTTGGACTATACAAATTGATTTTAAAAATTTTGTACCTATAGGATGTGAAAGAGAAAACAACTCTGGTATGATTAGTATATCCATGTTACTTACAGTCTTCAATAAAAAATTCATGTAATGAAAAACATAATTTCTGTTTCACTGTTTCCCACCCTCCCCTACAGGTTAGCTTGACGTCCCCCGACCTATGGTCCCTAATTTCCTGTTTGCGAAAATGTCCTGTTTTGCCCATGTAGCTCTCGTCGGTGAGGAAGTGAGTTCAGGCCAACGTGGCCGGGACCGGAAAGTAAGGGACCAGGAGGGAACTTGTGTATGTGGAAGGAATGGTAGATGGTAACAAGGATAATGCGATGATGTCCATTTTCACGAGCTCCTTTTATTCCGTGAAGAATCCTGACACAGCCTGGCCAGCACGTCGCGAAACGAGCGTCCTCCTCTGCCGCGACCCGGACTCCCGGAAACAAACACTTGGAGACAAAATGAGAACCGGCGTAACAGCGAATGCGGTCCCGTAGCGAATCGTACCGGTTACGAAAAGTTCACTGGTGCTTCGTAGCACGTATGCGACTCGTGACGTATGCGTAGACGACTCTATAACGATATATACTGGTTAAGAAAGTAGGAAGGTCCAGACGTGTGCTGCGTGCGTCTCGAGCGAAATGAGTTGCGGAGTTACGAAGACACGATCTTGTTAACGAGGCTTATCGCGAGGAATCCTGTCACAGCCTGGACGACCACGTCGGTAGACGAACGTTTCATCCACGCTGCGACCCGGACCCCGTGCTACCTCTCGCGGAGCGGAGCGAAGCAGGTCCGCTCCGTGCGACTCACAGTTGGCAACTGCCTGACGCTCCGCTGCCCGCCCGTGGGGGCTGCGGAGGGGAGGAAGAAAAACGGGCCGGCGGGGAAGACGTGACTCGCGCGGCGGGCCAGGCTTGCCGATCTACATGATAAGGACACAGCAGAAGCACTTAAAAATATATACAAAATATCAGAATGCAAAGTATTAAAAGAAAAGGACATTAGAAATTATTTACAACACACAATATCGGTTTTGGACGTTCCAGGGCGCACGTGGGTGCGTCCCTGCTGGTAGCACTGCACTAAGGTTCCACTAGTAATGCAAGTGAGGACGTTGATAAGGCATAACAGCCTGAAGGAGCCAATGAGACACTTGGGTCGACGTCAAATGTACCCCTTCCGACGAGGTCGTTATGTCCATCAATGCCTTTCATTTACCCACATGGACGTGATACACTGGGCCGTTGCACTGGAGTACTAACCTGGTAGGTCCAGCGTCCTTGTGGTGTCAGTGCGGACCATACCTGTCGCCATGGGGGCGGCCGAGGTGGGCGGCGGCGGCAGCATCGCGGCGCCTTCAACGTCAGGCGGCATTGCTCCCAAGGTGGCATGCTTGACGGGCGGAAGGGGCGTAGCAATTTCAGCGGCGTGCGCGGCAGCAGGTGGCGTATCTTCCAAGGTGGAACGCATGACGGGCGGATGGGCGTTGCACCTTCAGCAGCACGCGCGGCAGCAGGCGTCGTCGTGTTAAAGGTGGCACGCGTGACAGGTAGAAGGGGCGTGGCACCTTCAGCGGCGCGCGCGGCAGCAGGGGGCGTCGCGTCCAAGGTGGCCCGCGTGACAGGCGGAAGGGGTGTGGCACCTTCAGCGGCGCGCGCGGCAGCAGGCGGCGGCGTCGCATCCAAGGTGGCCCGCGTGATGGGTGGAAGGAGTTTGGCACATTCAGCGGCGCGCGCGGCTGCAGGCGGCGTCGCGTCCAAGATGGCCCACTTGATGGGCGGAAGGAACGTGCCACCTTCAGCGGGGCGCGCTGCAGATGGCGGTGTCGCTTCCAAGGTGGCCCGCATAGCGGCCGGAAAAGGCGTGGCACCTTCAGCGGTGCGCGCGGCAGCAGGTGGCGTCGCGTTTAAGGTGGCCTGTGTGACAGGCGGAAGGGGCGTGGCACCTTCATCAGCGTGCACGGCTGCAGGCGGCGCTTCCAAGGTGGCACGTGGGGCGGCGTCGCGTCCAAGGTGGCACGTGGGGCGGCGGTCGTTGCACGCCTTTGGTATCGTGTGGTTGTGGCACGCCCTTGACATGTGTGGCGAATGGTTGTGGCACGTCCTTGTTGATGTGCTTGACGAGCAGTTGTGGCACGCCCTCGTCGACGTGCGTGACAGGCAGTTGTAGCATGCCCTTGTTGACGTGCATGGTGGGTGGTATTGGCACACCCTCGTCGACGTGCGTAACGAGTGGTTGTGGCACGCTCTTGTTGACATGCGTGGCGGGCGGTAGTGGCACGCCCTCGTTGACGTGCGTGACGGGCAGTTGTGGCATGCCCTGTCGACATGTGTGACGAGCAGTTGTGGCACACCCTAGTTGATGTGCGTAACAGGCGATTGTGGCATGCCATCGTTGGCGTGCGTGACGAGCGGTTGTGGCATGCCCTTGTCAGTGTGCGTGACAGGCGGTTGTGGCATGCCCTCGTCGACGTGCGTGGCGGGCAGTAGTGGCACGCCCTCGTCGACGTGCGTGACGATTGGTTGTGGCACGCCCTCGTCAACGTGCGGGACAGTTGGTAGTGGCACGCCCTCATCGACGTGCGTGACGAGTGGTTGTGGCACACCCTTGTTGACGTGCGTGACGAGCAGTTGAGGCACGCCCTCGCTGACGTGCATGACAGGCGGTAGTGGCACGCCCTTGTTGATGTGCGTGACGGGCAGTTGTGGCACGCTCTCATTGACGTGTGTGCAGAGCGATTGTGGCACGCCCTCGTTGACGTGCGTGCCGAGCAGTTGTGGCAGCACGGCTGGTTCACACTGCGTAAGCCCCTCGTGAGCCCCTATGGCAGTTGGGGGGGCGGCGGCATCAGGGGCGGCGTGTCTGAGTCGGCCTGCAGTATCCACCCTGATGTCGCGTGCTAGTCGTACCACAGGGGCTGGACGGGTGCGGCTTCCTCCGTCTGCAGCGATGTTCTCACGCTCGGTGTTTCCACCCCATATGGCGGGGGCTGTGTCGGAGGCGGTGTCGGAGGTGGCGTCGGTTGCAGTTGCATCGGGAGTATCGCCGACTCACGCAGCGTGTCGGCGTCCGCCCAGTGTGACCACTCGATCCTCGTGGTCGTAACACTTGCGGCAACACCAACACACAGCTTCGCTCGGCACTGGTCACACGTGAAGTCGGACATCCATTCCTCTTCTCGCGCGACCAGATGTGAACACTCCTTGTGCCATAGTTTTCCACACGTCCCACAGATTCGGCCATCAGATGTCCTGCCAGGGCATGAATCCGCACCGCACATTTTCCTACCATACGCCCGGTATTCGAAGGAAAATCCACACTCATAATCTACGAAGTGCTCGCAACTCTCGCCAGGCTCTGGAAAGTCCGCTTCCGCCCAGGTCTCGTACGCTTCCTGGAAGTCGTCCATGCTTATCGGGAGTGTCTGGCTGATCGGTAATACAGTCTGTGTCTTCCTGCGGCGTTAACTTGCACCGAAGATCCTTGCTGCGTCGCGGTCTCAGGTTCGTGGCACTTCCACGTCGTGTTATCTTGCGCCGAACGTCTCCGGTTCGCGACGTTCCCGCGCCGTGATATCTCTCGCCGACGTCTTGAGCTCGCGTCGCTCCCACGTCGTGTTATCTGTCGCCGGCGTCTCGGGTTCGCGACTTCCCGCGCTGTGTAATCTCGCGCCGACGTCTCGAATTCGCGTCGCTCTCACGCCGCTCTGTCGCACCTGCTTCCATCCTGTCTGCGTGCGCTGACGTACGTTCGCGTGCGCTTACGTGCGTTTTGTGTGTATTTACGGCCACACTAGTTAGACGCCATATGACGTCCCCCGGCCTATTGTCCCTAATTTCCTGTTTGCGAAAATGTCCTGTTTTGCCCATGTAGTTCTCGTCGGTGAGGAAGTGAGTTCAGGCCAACGTGGCCGGAACCGGAAAGTAAGGGACCAGGAGGGAACTTGCGTATGTGGAAGGAATGGTAGATGATAACAAGGATAATGCGATGATGTCCATTTTCATGAGCTCCTTTTATTCTGTGATGAATTCTGTCGCAGCCTGGCCAGCACGTCGCGAAACGAGCGTCCTCCTCTGCCGCGACCCGGACTCCTGGAAACAAACACTTGGAGACAAAATGAGATCCGGCATAACAGCGAATGCTGTCCCGTAGCGAATCGTACCGGTTACGAAAAGTTCACTGGTCTTCGTAGCACGTACGCGACTCGTGACGTATGCGTAGACGACTCTATAACGATATATACAGGTTAAGAAAGTAGGAAGGTCCAGATGTGTGCTGCGTGCGTCTCGAGCGAAATGAGTTGCGGAAATACGAAGACGCGATCTTGTTAACAAGGCTTATCGCGAGGAATCCTGTCACAGCCTGGACGACCACGACGGTAGACGAACGTTTCATCCACGCTGCGACCCGGACCCATGCTACCTCTCGCGGAGCGGAGCGAAGCATGTCCGCTCCGTGCGACTCACAGTTGGCAACTGCCTGAAGCTCCGCTGCCCGCCCGCGCGGGCTGCGGAGGGGATTAAGGGGAAACAGGCCGGCGGGGAAGACACGTCTCGCGCGGCGGGCCTGACTTGCCAATCTACATGATGACACAGCAGAAGCACTTAAAATATATACAAAATATCAGAATGCAATGTATTAAAAGAAAATTATAAATTATTTACTACACACAAGATCGGTTTTGGACGTTCCAGGGCGCACGCGGGTGCGTCCCTGCTCGTAGCACTGCACTTAGGTTGCACTAGTTATGCAAGTGAGGACGTTGACGAGGCATAATAGCCTGAAGGAGCCGATGATACACTTGGGTCGACGTCAAGCTTATGCATACCACAGGCGGTTTAAAGTCAAAAGGCAATATTTAATTTTTTTACCTTCATCAAGCTCTCTCATAATTTGTAGTCCAATATATGGTAAATCAATAACAACTTTATCTACATATGAATCTTCATTTCCATACAAATTTCTCACGATGTCTGCTATATTTTCCGCCATCATTGTTTAACAACAAATAGCGTTTTCAAACGAGAGACTGATGCCGACCGCCAATGCTCCTCTATGTCGCATAGACCACTATGCCTCATCAACGTCTCGCAAAGGCATGTGCACCGGACGCGCTCGTTCGCGCAGCAAAGTGTAGTTCGTGTGACGAGGCGAACGCTAGGCAACGAATGCTACACCGGCGGAAGGATCCGGCCGGGTGTGGCATATCCCTCCACCGCACTACAACAAATTAATTTATGTATATTATTCCACAGGTTTTTATTAAACATTATTTTTCATCAATTAATATTTCAGTCCTTTCAAAATCATGTTTCACTGTGCGCTTTGTCCCGAACCTGGCCGGTTCAGTTTCCCGCGAAATTCACACGTTTCCATGGGAGGGATGGCGGGGGAGGGGGGTCGCGCGCGGCGACACCGGGAGTGTCCTACAGGAGCTCCGACAGGCCGGCAGCCTGCGCGCAATGCGGAACCATCTACCTTTGCTTTCACCGACATGTAGTTTCAATAGTATAATATTTTCATAATCGTTTACGCACATTTCCGCGGCCGGCCTCAATCTACCATGAGGTATTTCACTTAATTAAATCAGTGCTCCAAGATGAGTGTTCTACATAATACGTGATTACTGTGGGGAGTCTACGAGACTTTACGTCGGCGCTTCACGCCCCAACTTAGTTTACCGGCTACTTAGTTTTGGCCCGCACGGGGCAGCCAGAAGGCCGCACGTGCCACCGAACGTACTAACGAATCAGTCCCTGGGACACATCTAGGTATCACGTAGAGTCGCTGGAGACACGGACCTACATGCCACTAGCCCAGTATAAGAAGTGTTATGTAGTAGTGCAATGTTTGCTCGTCAAAGTGTAATCTGTCATGTTAGAGTTTAGGTATCACCGCTGCACCATATCGTGCCACCAAATGTACAAACGAATCAGTCCCTGGGACACATCTAGGTATCACGTAGAGTCGCCGGAGACACGGGCCTACGTGCCACTAGCCCAGTATATTAAGTGTTAGGTAATAGTGATGTGTTTTGTTCGTCAAGATATCGTTCGTCATGTTAGAGTGTATTTTGTAACCGCCGCATCACCTGTACAAGTCTGCCCCTCACGCGCATTAAAATCGTGTGCCGCCACTGAGGAAGTGAGCTGCGAGTGTGACTAGTCGCGTCGGGAAAACCGTTACGGCCAGAACGGGCAGCACCGTGTATAGGGCTGTGCTGTAATAAATTCATCAAATATCTTCCAGAAACTTTGTGTTATTCTTCAGGCGTCCCGAGTGGCCATAACAGCTCGGGGGGCCCTACTGCGTTAACCCCTACCTCTAGCCACAAGGCCGAACCTTCCCTGAGATCTCGAACCCAAGCAAAAATCACGTAAAAATCATAGGAGGTAGTGGGGACGGCGTCAAAATGGCACCCGATTAGTGTGGCTTTCTTTTTTAAATAACTTTCAAATCCTCTAAATTCACAGTGTTTCAAAATTAGTGTACTAGTAAGGACTCGTGTAGGAACAAAGGAATCGCGCGAAAACGAACGCGACACGTAGACGGCCAAAGGAGCGGGCACCTGGCGATAGGCGCGCATTGATTTCGCGCCAGGCGCGATAAAGGCGTGCATCAAGTTACGCGCTAGGCGCGATAACGGCTGTGGGAGCGGAAGTCCGCGCACCTCACACAGGGATCGGGTGGCGCATCTGTATCACTGCTGCGCACATCGACATGAGCCGTGACGGAGCCGCGAGCAAGCATAGTGGAGCAACGTCACAAGTCACCATGGGTCACTAGAAATGAACGACTTCCAGGAGGCCTACGAGGCATGGGCAAGCTAGGGCTACCCATGCCCAGGGGACAACTGGGAGTATGAAGAACAGGACGAATGGAAGGAGGATGACACTGCAGCGGACACCGAAGGCCGGACGTAATCCGGACACCGCTATGACAGCACATAACGCAGCCCGCATCGCAGCTGCCACACGCGGCCAAACACCACGCCACGGTAACAGCCATGACGCCGCCCGTGTCACTGACAACACAGACGTCCGTCCTCAACAGGACGCCGCCCCCGCCATATGGGGTGGAGACGACATCACCGCAGATGGAAGAGGTCACACCCATCCAGCCACTGTGGTACAATTGGCACGCGGAGATCGGGTGGACATGTCAGGCCGAAGCAGATGCGCCACCCCCTCTGCCTCCGATGCCGCCCCCGCCATATGGGGTGGTGACGACATCACCACAGTTGGAGGAAGCCACACCCGTCCAGCCACTGTGGTACAGTTGGCACGCGGAGACCGGGGGGACATGTCAGGCCGACTCAAACACGCCACCTCCGGCACCACCGACGATGACGCCGCCCCCAGCCACTGAGAAAGCGACTGGTGCGGATGTGCACACCGAACAGCCACAGGGAGATGCAGCCTGGCAGGCAGCCAGGTCGCCGATGACACGCAGCGTCAATGCGGATCCACCACGCCACCTCCGGCACCACCGACGATGCCGCCCCCAGCCACTGGGAAAGTGACTGGTACGGCCGTACGTCTCAAAACCGCCACATCGCGACCCAGTCCGGGAGACAACCAGGTTGCCGACGACATGCCACAATGCACAGGGGGTGTGTCACCTCCGCCCACCGCGCATGTCACAGGAATCGTGTCACCTCTGTCCGCCGCGCATGTCACAGGGGGCATGTCACCTCCGCCCGGCGCGCACATCACAGGGGGTGTGTCACCTCCACCCACCGTGCACGTCACAGGGGGCGTGTCACCTCCGCCCGCCGTGCATGTCACAGGGGGCGTGTCACATCCGCCAGCCGCACACGTCAGAGAGGGCGTGCCACTTCCGCCCGCCGCGCACGTCAGAGAGGGTGTGCCACCGCCACCCGCCACACACGTCAGAGAGGGTGTGCCACTTCTGCCTGCAGCGCATGTCAGAGAGGGCGTGCCACTTCCGCCCACCGCGCATGTCACAGGGGGCATTTCACCTCTGCCCGCCGCGCACGTCAGAGAGGGCGTGCCACTTCCGCCTGCCGCACACGTCACAGGGGGCGTGTCACCTCCGCCCGCCGCGCACGTCACAGGGGGTGTGTCACCTCTGCCCGCCGCACACGTCACAGGGGGTGTGATACCTCCGCCCGCCGCGCACATCACAGGGGGAATTTCACCTCCGCCCGCCGCGCACGTCACAGGGGGCGTGTCACTTCCGCCCGCAGTGCACATCCCGGAGGGCGTGTCACCTCCGCCCGTAGCTCACGTCACAAGGGGTGTGCCACCTCCGCCTGCCACACACGTCAGAGAGGGTGTGCCACTTCTGCCTGCAGCGCATGTCAGAGAGGGCGTGCCACTTCCGCCCGCCGCGCATGTCACAGGGGGCATTTCACCTCTGCCCGCCGCGCACGTCAGAGAGGGCGTGCCACTTCCGCCTGCCGCACACGTCACAGGGGGCGTGTCACCTCCGCCCGCCGCGCACATCACAGGGGGCATTTCATCTCCGCCCGCCGCGCACGTCACAGGGGGCGTGTCACTTCCGCCCGCAGTGCACATCGCGGAGGGCGTGTCACCTCCGCCCGTAGCTCACGTCACAAGGGGTGTGTCACCTCCGCCCGCCGTGCACGTCACAGTGGGTGTGCCACTTCTGCCCGCCGCGCAAGTCAGAGAGGGCGTGTTACTTCTGCCCGCCACACATATCACAGAGGGCGCGTCACCTACGCACGTCATGCGCGCTGCTGAAGGTGCCAAGCCACCGCCCGCCGCTGAGGGTGCACCGCCGCCGCCCGCCGCACGCGCTGCTGATGGAGCCACGCCGCCCGCCACGCGCTCCTCCTTGGGAACGCCGCCTCCTCCCGCTGAGGGCGCCGCGACGCTGCCGCCGCCCACCTCGGCCGCAGTTGTCGCTGACCCACAGGTACCCGACGCCGCCCCATGGACAGCCGCCCCGGGTGTACCAGGTCAGTGTGCCGACGTTTCTTGAAGTGCTCAGCGTGTAAAGCGAGGCGTTGATGCACATAGCGGTCTCAGAGAAGGGGGTTTTTGACGCCGACCGCCAATGCTCCCCTATGTTGCATAGACTGGTATGCCCCATCAACGTCTCGCAAAGGCGTGTGCACCGAACGCGCTCGTGCGCGCAGCAATGTGTAGTTCGTGCGACGAGGCGAACGCCAGGCAACGAGTGCTACGCCGGCAGAATGGTCGGGCCGGGTGTGGCATATCCCTCCACCGCACTACAACAAAATTATTCATGTATATTTTTCCACAGGTTTTTATTAAACATTATTTTTCATCAATTAATATTTCAGTCCTTTCAAAATCATGTTTCACTGTGCGCTTTGTCCCGAACCTGGCTGGTTCAGTTTCCCGCGAAATTCACACGTTTCCATGGGAGGGCTGGCGGGGCAGGGGGGTCGCGCGCGGCGACACCGGGTGTGTCCTTTAGGAGCTCCGACAGGCCGGCAGCCTGCGCGCAATGCGGAACCATCTACCTTTGCTTTCACCGACATGTAGTTTCAATAGTATAATATTTTCATAATCGTTTATGCACAGTTCCGCGGCCGGCCTCAATCTACCATGAGGTATTTCACTTAATTAAATTAGTTCTCCAAGATGAGTGTTCTACATAATATGTGAGTACTGTGGGGAGTCTACGAGACTTTACGTCGGCGCTTCACGCCCCAACTTAGCTTACCGGCTACTTAGTTTTGGCCAGCACGGGGCAGCCAGAAGACGACACGTGCCACCGAACGTACTAACGAATCAGTCCCTGGGACACATCTAGGTATCACGTAGAGTCGCCGGAGACACGGGCCTACGTGCCACTAGCCCAGTATATTAAGTGTTAGGTAATAGTGAAGTGTTTTGTTCGTCAAGATATCGTTCGTCATGTTAAGAGTGTATTTTGTAACCGCCACATCACCTGTACAAGTCTGCCCCTCACGCGCATTAAAATCGTGTGCCGCCACTGAGGAAGTGAGCTGCGCGTGTGACTAGTCGCGTCGGGAAAACCGTTACGGCCAGAACGGGCAGCACCGTGTATAGGGCTGTGCATTATAAATTCATCAAATATCTTCCAGAAACTTTGTGTTATTCTTCAGGCGTCCCGAGCGGCCAAACAGCTCGGGGGGCCCTACTGCGTTAACCCCTAGCTCTAGCCACAAGGCCGAACCTTCCCTGAGATCTCAAACCCAAGCAAAAATCACGTAAAAATCATAGGAGGTAGCGGGGATGGCGTCAAGACCTCGAGTCAAACAAACCTAAGGACTATTCTTAACTTCATGTAGTTAAGCTAGTAAGAAAATTAGTTCAAAATATTAATGGTCAATACTTTAATACATATTAAATTCCTTACCAAATATTTATAGTACAAAGTTACGATATGGCTTGCATTTTTTTTTTCAATTTAACCTCCAATAATGTTAAAGTTTATATATTGGAAAAATAAATGCCCGCTTATTGGTACGTGTAGTACACTAAAATCTCCTCCCCCTTTTTCTTCAACAGCTCTGCTCTACTTGAGAAACTGACCTTATGATCAATTAGTTAGAGGTGTAAAAGTAACGAAAAAAAGTGTACCCGTATGTATTCGTTACTAAAACAATTAGTACTCGTTACTTTCGTATCGTTACTCGTTACTTCTGATACCGCATAACATGCTATGTTATGTAACAGCAACGAATCGAGTCGTATTTCGTACGCGTACAGTATGACGTCGCGTAAATAATAATAAATCGAATTTAAACAATTTAAATATTTGATAATTAACAGCTTTTGTTAACCAATAAACATTTAAATCTCATTAGAGCGGCTTTATTATAATATATCATTTAAGATAAGAACATAAAACGTGAAAATACGCGATAATAAAAAACAAAAACACACATATTTATAATTTGTAAAAAATACTTTCTTACGGTGTTTCTGTTCCAATCTAACACTTTGACTACACGCACAATACCTTTAATAAACAGTAAAAAACTTGGACGACGAATTTCCAAATTATACTTTTATTAATAAACAAACATCGTTCTTTGTAACGAATAAGCGCGCGCATGCGTAAAACATACGAAAGATGCGAGTAACGAAATGCATTCGTGTGTAACGTTTCGTTACTCGTTACTAGATGCCGCACCCGTTACTCAGTAACGAATACATACAGTTTGCTACAGCTCTACAATAATTAGTATATTACCCTAATCTCTGGTCTATTTAAGTATTTGATTTTGACAGTTTAATTGAAACTAGTAATTTGATTGAACTGTGAATGGTTTAAAACGGCGTGAGCTATACAGTGTGTTTACTGTTTATTTACCACACAAAATGGACTGTGAAACTGATGTAAGAGAAAAAACATTCTTATTTACATTTCCTACTTGTACAACAAATCAAGACTACCATTTGGAAGTTCCTATACATGTACCGTACCAAGGATGTACTAAAGAACTGACACAGCGTTTAATATCTTCATTTAAACTTCCTTGTTATGTTGAAAAAGGTAAGGTTAATTTCAGCTTTTTCTTGCAATGTTATTACACTCTTGGAAAATAAGGTTGTCAATTTTTTTTCCATAACCTACGTGTAAACTAGTGTGTGATGGATTTTTATGTGTAATCAAGTGGGGTTTCAACTTTAAAGGAAAGGATAGCATGCATCTTTTGTTTTCTTGTGTTTGGTGATTTCACAAATGTCAAGCAAGTAATGCTATGACTAACAGCTCTCTCTTAGTTCTGGTCCTAGACTAAATTCACAATATTAGTCCTACTGGAAAGTGACGGAAGACACCTTGAAACATAACTATATTAGCAGCCACACCAAAGCAGGGTCGCAAAATATGAAATCAACCAATGGTCTGGACCTTCATATAAAAATATAAGGTAATTTTTTTTGTATGTTGGTAGTAGTTAATATTAAAAATCCGGTAATTATCGGATGTAGTGGCTTTTTAGAACAGAAAAACAAAATGGAATACATGGTTTTTACACACTACACACACCCTTAAATTTAACTTCTAAGGAATGGTTTCGTAATTCCCACAAGTTTGAAAAAAAAAATCTAATTTTCATATCTTACATTACAATACCTGTACTTTTACGCTGCCGCCGCCATTCATGATTTACCTGCTATAAATAGAGATTGACGTCAACCCAAGTGTCTCCCCGGCTCCTTCAGGCCGTTATGCCTCGGCAGCGTCCTCTCTTGCATGAGTGAAGTGTTTACGATCAGGGATGCACCCGCGTGCGCCCTAGCACGTCAGTAGACATCATTGTGTTTGTAAATATTTATACTTATCATGTACATTTAATTAATCACGAGCATCCACGTTGTATATAATTTGTAACTTAACAGAAGATTGTACAAATACTTAACTCGTCATTAATTCTTAACTAATTAATTAATTTGTGTTTACGTTTTATAATTTACCGTTCAATTACTTGTATTGTCATTTTCTAAATAATTATGTGATTTCTTTAGAGTGCTATGTTTAGTATTGTAACCGCAGCCTGGCCCGCCGCGAGACGAGTCTCTCCCACGCCGGCCTATTTCCCCTTCCCCTCCTCCGTGGCCTGCGAGCTCCGGCACGCAGACGGGCGGAGGAGGGCAGTGGGGCTAGTCAGACTCGGAGCAGATCAGATGTGGGCTCGCTCCGCTCCGCTTGGGACGCGTGTAGCACGGCAACGTTGTTCGCTATCTGTATAATTCGTTACGGGACCGCCACCGCAGTCGTGCCGGCCGTGTCAGAATTCGTTGCACTGCTGGACTTTCTTAGTCAGTACGTTTTGTCACAGAACTATCTCCGCAGACTTAACAGGCCGCGTATGTACTACTTTGAGCTGCTGAACTTTCTTAGCCAGTACATTTCGTCACAGAACTATCTCCGCAGACGTATCAGGCCGCGTGTGCACTACTGTGTGCATCTGAACTTTCCTAACCAGTACGTTACGTCACAGGACTGCTCCGCGACCGCATCGAATCACATTTCGTTATCGAGAGTGTATTTCCGAAAGTCCGGGTCACGGCAAGGGAGAACGCTCGTCCTGCAACGTACCGGCCAGGCTGCGACAGGGCTTTTAACGTAATAAAGGAGCTTGTGAAAACGGACAGCATCATCTTCTCCTTGCTACCATCTACCATTCCTTCTACCTACGTAAATTTACCTCCTGGTCCCATGTTCCAAGGTCCCGGCCACGTTGGCCTGAACTCCACTCTCTCTCCGACTGGAGCTACGCGGGCAAATCAGGGCGAGTCTCAGGACAATTCGCAGCGGGGACTTAGGGACCACAAGCCGAGGGACGTCAAGATGTATGCTTTACATATAATAGAACGTTCCTGAATTAACCCTGCAAGGAGGGTTCCTAATTCATACTGATTTGTGAAAAAAATTATAGTTTACAGCTTGCATTACCGTACCTATGTATTCATGCAATCGCTGACATTCATTTATGTGTACTCATGTCAGTTTTTAAAATTTTTTTGGATAACTAGTCAATGTAAGTGTTGTAATAATTAAATTTGTTTAAATAACAACTGTATTGCAGTTGTAAGGAATTTTTAATGCTTGCATTTCATTTTTGTTGTTTTATTAGAATAATTATGTAATTTTATTATGAAATGTTTATAAGTTACATTGCATTTAAAGTACGTACTATTTTGAGTAACATTATAATGAACGAGTCTAATGGAAGCCTAAAATTTGAATTGAATTGTAACTGTCATCCATTTTAGAGGAATACGTGCTGTGCACTGAAGTAGCTGACACATTGAATTTTGCATTTTTTCCAGGGAATTATTTGCTTACAGCCATAATTTATTCTGCATTCATTATGGCTGGTGTTCCTTGTATCCAAGTTTACCCCTGGATCCTGAAGGCTTGATCCTGATGGCATGATCATGTTGGCTTTATCCTGTGGTACATGATGATTGCTGTTTAAGTTCAGTACCGTACATCGAAAGATCCTGATGGCATGAACCTGTTGGTTTGATCATGTGGACATGATGCTTGCGCTTTTAGATCAGTACATCAGAAGATCCTGCACATAAAAGAAATTGCGAAATTAAAAAAAAAATATTATGATTGTATGTTGAAAAATAAACCTGTTTTTTATAATCATAATTCATTATTATATGACTTCTTTTATGTACAGGATCTTCTGATGTATTGATATAAAACAGCAAGCATCATGTCCACATGATCAAACCAACAGGTTCATGCCCTCAGGATCTTTCGACGTACTGAACTTAAATAGCAAGCATCATGTACCACAGGATCTAGCCAACACAATAATGTCATCAGGATCAAGCCTTCAGGATCTAGGGATAAACATGGATACAAAGAGATACACGATGCGGGTAAGCAATGAATGGCAACAGCAGTGTGAAAACACAGGTATTGTAATGTAAACTTATAACTGTTATTTTTCGCGTTCCAGTAGGAATTAAGAAACCATGTTTTCAAGATTAATTTAGGGACATCTTTAGTACTTCAAAAACATATTTTTTGTGTTTATTTACTTTTAGTTCCACAAAGCAGCGATGTCCGTTGCTGGTATAGTAATGTAAGCTATAAACTACTATTTTTCTTAAACTAAGTAGTAGGAATTAAGAAACCATCCCTTCAGTGTAAATTTAGGGACGTGTGCAGTGTGTGAAAACCATGTTTTCAGTTTTTTCTTTCCGTTATAAAAAGCAGCGACGTCCGATAATTACCAAAAATCCAAAATTGTAGATATTTTGAACATTCCTTTTTGAGTTATTAATTTTCAAAATTTGTGATTTTTTAGAATTTTTTTAATGGCCCTATCAATTAAAACTACTTAAGTTAGTGGGCTGAAATTTGTTCCATTGTTTAAGATATCTAAAAGCTTTATATTATATTCAATTTGGCTATAATATAAATAATATTTTTTTTAAATATGTAAAAATATTTTGGTATAATTTTTACATCGCTGCTTTTCCAGGGATTAGTAAAGAAATTTAGAAAATACTTTTTTCAAAACCTTGAGACATTCTTGTATGATGAATACATTAAAAAAAATGTATTGATTCATACTGGTTTTAAGTTTTTATAAAGTTAGGCTGTATTTCGATTATTTCTTTCCTCTAAAAACTACAATTCTGTTAATTTATTGAGGTGTGTAAAGTGATTTTTAAACGAAAAGAGTATAAATGTACATACACAGGTCTATGTAAGATGAGTATGAAGTGAGCACAATAAATATAAAGTTATGATGATTCACAAAAAAGCATCAGCATTAAGAGTGTGTTTTAACATTGCATTAAATGCTTTTATACAATATATGCAGGTGTACGATGCAACAGTTGGTTGGTGATGATGTGGCTTTTTCACGATCAAAATGTTTGGAAGAGCAACACACAATTCACATTTGTGCAGGGCATTATATTGCCGCTGTAGTGGTGTGTTTCAATAGCTACAGTTAAAGACTGGTAACTGGTAAATAGTAATATGATGGTTATCCACTCCTTATTCCTTCCTCCTTCCTTTTCCTCCTTCATTGCCACTCATCTTGTGTAACTACTCACATACTCAAAAGAATAGTTAGTACTATAAGGAAATATTTAAGTAGGCCTACGTAATTATTATCTCAATCTGAATTCAGATACACACATTACACATGCTTTGATTACAGGCTGTTTTTACATTATTTCAATATTTTTTAGATCTCTATCCCGCACTTGATGCGTTCGTGAAAGAGGAGACAAACAACTTCTACGATGATGTAGCAGAAAAAGCAATAGAAGATGTTCAAACTGGTGTTATTGATGAAGAAAGCCTTATTAAATCATGGGAGAAGGCTTTCAGGGAGGTGAGAGAAATTTATCAGTGGACAGTAAACTATATTTTTTTAATAATCTTCATACTCTTGAAATTTTTTCTAATTTATATAAATGGTTTAAAAATAAAAATAAAAAGTTTTAATCACAAAGAAATAACCTCCTATCTACCTCAAGAGGAGTCATTTGGAGGTAGGCGTATGGCTACAAACTGTATTTTGATTCATGTTGAAAAGCTGAAATAAATTGTTGCTCAACATTAACAAACAAATATACTTTCACTAAAAATTTTTTTGAAGGAAACTGAATATTTAACTGTAAAAATTTGTACCCTAAAAATTCAGAGTGGGCGGTATGACCAGCTATTGCTGAATGTTAAACTGTAGAGCAAATGACGCTGTAAGATGATGTTTGGCAGCAAATATTGGTTAGTAGGAACATAAGGATAAACACTGCAATGCAAATTCAGACTAAAACTAAATTTATTTTTAATTTTAAGGCTCATACGTACAGCGATAAACATTACAGCCCAGTAATGAGAGATCCCTAACCTTGATAAATGCTCCTGGGCTGCGTCGAGCACTTTCGATTACCACTGGAAAAGTGTTTTCGACTTAAGTTAAAAATTATAGGTTTTTTAGCTTATGTGCACTTAATTGTCTCAAGTCTGAACATTCCTCGCTGGTACCAGACCATTGGACATGGCAGGCTGTTGAAAGCCAGACTATCGAAAGTCTACTATATAAAAAGTGTCATACGTATGTATTTTTGGTAATTTTAAAATAGATATTTGAACAAAAAAATCATTTTTTTCAGAACTATAGATATAAAGCACAATTTTTAATATTTTTAATTAAGTCTTGTTTCCTATAATTTACCTCAACACCAGTGAACCCCATCTTATTCTATCTAACATGACATGGCATAGAGTACAAGTTTTATGCATATGTACAGTAAGTTTTAAGGTAAATGTAACTTCCAAGAATGCAGTAGGCTCTAAATTATTTCTGAACAGACTTGAGGCTCGGTAATCAGTACCTTATGCATGTGGAGGTCGGTATAAAACAACTGATTCTTGCCTTACAGTGTTATGACATAAAATAAATCTATAAGAGCCCATTAAAGTTGGTACACTTCCAATTCAAAAGTGAATGTGGCCTTTTTTTAAAAGCCTAAGTTTCGACCACAAACAAAATTTTCAAACTAAATTAAAAAGAAAAAAAATTGAGCAGCGTTTTAGCAAACTAAGAAAATATGGAAAATATGCAGGGAAATTGACAGTATGTATCTTAATTGCAAAAATGTATTAACTATTAGTAATTTTAGTAATTAATTTCTTATTTTAATCACATATTTACGTCCATTTTTATTAATATAAATTACTGTGGAAAAAAAACAACATTTATTTAGCAATACAGTCAAAAAGTATTTATTCCAAGCAGTATAAAATAATAATATTTACTAACAATAAATAATGTATCATTTTAAAGTTTTGTTCTTACACACATTGTTTTTTGCTTTCTCTAACTTGGTGTTTGATACTTTGTGTTTATGAAAATGATAACAGTTCATTATATTTGAATATTTTCATGTAGAAAACCTTTTCTAGTTAATTCTACATGCTATGTAGATTTGTTTGTTTGAGATGTTTTGATGAGTATGTGCATTGTGACATTTTAATTTTATTTTGGAAAATGGATGGATCATTAAGATTGGATGGAGGATGGGGAAAAGCAGGTTGGTGGCTGGCTGAGTGGTTGCTGCAGGGCGGACGTGACCGGTGTCTCAGGCAGGGGCGAAGCCAGGGGGGGTTTTAGGAGTTCAACCCCCCCCCCCTTCTTAGCCCCAAATCTTTAATTAATTTATTCATCACTCAAACAAATTTCATATTAAAATTAATAAAAATTTTACCATTACAATATTTAAATTTAAGTACCGAAAACTGCTAAAATAGCACTATTTTACACCTTAAAATCCAAATTTTCCCGGGGGAGGACCCCCGGACCCCCCACTTTAATAAGGGGGGGGGGGGGGATGCTTCTTAACACCCCCCATACACAAATCCTGGCTACGCCACTGGTCTCAGGAGACGCTGGAGTACGCGGAACCGGAAGGCACCACCGATGAGGAGCTCTTCTCGACTGTGTACCACCGCCTCGTGCACTCGCCGGCGCTGGAGACAATACTGCAGGTGGAGCAGGCGTATGCGCTGGCCGTGCGCGAGCTGACCACCCAGCGTGACGAGCAGCTGGCAGAGCTGGCGGCCAGGTGAGTGGGTCGTCGCTTGCCCCGGAAGAGTAGTCAAGAACATGGAAGTGTTGACTGTGTTAAAAGTAGTCGGGGGAAACCAGGAAAAGTCTGATAACTGGAAAACAAGGGTCAGGGTAAAACCTGGAAAAGTCTGAAAACTGGAGTGTTCAGGGAAAATAAATAATTTACAATTTTTAAAAATTTCTAGCTGAGGCAGATCTATATCTTTGAAATTGTAACTATCTCTGCAAAAAAAAAACCTCTAAAATTACTATAATATTGTAATTAATTAGTATGTGCAGTGTCGTTAGGGGCTGGTAAGTTTTAGTTTAAAGCTTTGATGGTTTTTTTTTTCGAGTGTGAAATTTTCAAATTCTGTAATAATAAATTATTTTGTGATGAGACTTCAGTTTACTAAGATCTCTTATAGACCCATGAACATTTTTTTATGGTGCATAATTCGTAAAGTGATAAAATTACAGAACAACATTTATAGTTTTTAGTATTTGAAATAACATTCTTGAGGTAGATATTTAAAAAAAAATATGTAATATTATACTTACTTTTAAACTGCAAATCATCTGTGCAGTGGTGGATACAGTGTGAGCGAGGGACAGTGGTTGGTGCGGCCGTGCCCTGCAGCCAGACGGAGGAGATGTCGCGTGCGGTGGAGGGCGTGCACGTGTACAGCACGGAGCAGGAGATCAGCGCGCTGGCGGCGCGCCACTTCGAGGACCAGAACCTGCTGCAGGGACGGTGGAACAGCGAGGTGGACACGCTGCGCGAGAACCAGCGGCGCGAGTACCGCGACTGGCTCGTCAGGATGCTGGAAGACCACCAGGTGCACGTCTCCCGGCCCACGTGAGTGCGTCTGTTGTGCATTGAGATTGTTAGCTTTAGTAGGTAGGGTACTCACGTAGTCATGAGTTGGTAGTTAGGGAACTTTAGGGCAGTGTGCATATGTGGCAACATTGCAATCAACCTTTGTGTGCGTTCAGGCAGGAACCGACAATGGATGTGTAATGATGGTTACCACAATAAATTGGTATGGAAACATTCATGAGCGTGGCTATGAGCAATATACACTAGCATCATTCGCCCCGAACCTTGTGGGTGTGTTTCCCCCCCCCCCTCCCCCCCCCATGGCCGCAGTCAGGTTTCTGTGAAGGAAGGGTCCAGTTCAACCATTATCATTTTTTTTGTGAGTAAGTTTTCTTTGTAATTGTATTTTAAAACAAAATTGATTAATATTAGAAATTAGTAGACTTAGAACTCAAACGTTCAGACATAGAATTTTAAGTTATGATTCTCCTTGAGAAAAGATAACTGAACATTTTATATTTTGTATTTTCATCAAATTGTTTTAAATACTTTGTTCTCAAGACAATTTTTTTTTTCAATTTTGTTAAAACTATATTTAAAAACATATATATTATTATTTTATGTTAATTTTAATTATTTTTTTTTTCTGTTCTGTTTTGGTCATTGCAAGTACGTGGCCCACTCACCCTCGTGTGTTGAACAATTGCGCTTGCGCCTACCTGCTGCAGATTCCCACAGGTTGTGCTTGCCTGCTCATAGTGCTGATGGGGGTCCACATATTTGCAGTGACCACTTGTTATTTGTTACTCATTTCTTGTATCTATGTGTTGTGCCCACCACTAAAGCTGTTGGTGAGCATTTTCAAATGTATAAACTAAATTAATAAATAAAACTAAATACATGAAAAACACATCATGTTATATGTCATGTTTAGAGACAGGTGTTTTCGGTCAAAAATTTGCACAATTTCGTTACTTTTTACGAAATGATTTTGGTATATTTTTCGCTATTTTATCAATAGTTTCGTCAAAAATTTCGTTAATTTTAAAACTGCAATATGAGGTTTATTAATATAAGTTCTACGTGAATGTGTTTAATATGTCATTTAAGAGTAGAACTACACAGTTTGTCTGCATTGTTCAGGTTTTAAAAAATGCATATTGTATTTACTAGGCCTAAACATGTTACAAAGCTCAGTACTGGAAACTGTTTTAATAAATTTACTGACAAAAAAAAAATGTCCTAACCTAAAAACAAATAAGTTACGTCTATTTTTACCTGTGGCTAGGTTATATCAACTTTTTCCAATAAGTGCTGTAAAAAAACACGACTCGCAGCTATATGAATATTTCAAGAGTAGGTAGGCCTAACAAAATTTATTATCGTAACGTTCTGTTTATCTGCTTAAGAATGGACAAAACTGTTAAAATATTGTACGCATTAGCACCTACCGGCAATGTACTTGTGCATTGATGAAGTTTCGGGTCATTCAGTTTTTCAATCGGTATGTTCGCTTCGAAAAAATCTCGAGTTGTTGACATAATGAACTCATTCTTGTCAAATTTTGCTTTTTTTGCCGCCAACAAGGCTGATTCCAGCGAAACTTGCCTTTTTGAACCGGATTGTTGACTTTCCTTGTTTTTGTTATGCAAGGCACTGTTTTTTATGTGTTTCAAGCACGTGTCTTTCCGTTGCCACTCTATTCTAACGTTGCAGTACTTGCACACGAGAATTTTTTGCACTTTGTCAAAGACATAGAATCCTTTGCTCGCAAACTCCGCCGCCCTGTCAAATACTGTCACAACCATTTTAAAATCAACGTTTTACGAAAGAAACCGAGAAAAACCGTTTGATTACATCCACGCCATTTTAACAAACTGTGGCAAGTGGCGACTCTGGCGAGGCGATAGTGCGACACGAATACGACTTCCTAGACTATCAAAAGTCGTTAACAATTGATTATAATCGACTGCTGTTATCGAGTCTTCAAAATACGGACGTCTAGCTATTTTCAGTGTGTTTTTCCATAATTTTTTTCGTGATTTCTCTAAATAATTGATAATTTCGCATTTTTAAGTTTATGTATATTAATTTCGTTAATATTTCGCGCATCGCAAAAAACACCTGTCTCTAGTCATGTTATATGAAAGACATGCTTACAAAAACTCATGTGCAAACCAGCATTTAATTTAGATTACTTGAAACAATTCCTGCCACCTTGTGTAAGTCACATGTCAGGCTTTAAGGGGGAAGAAATAAATTATTGTAGCCCACTGCCACAATTACCCTTCAAAAATAATTGGGTTTGGGCATGTTGATTTTTCGGTGTTTTGATTCCACCGATTCTACCAAGAATCTGAACCGTTGATTCTTTAGCTAAGTTTAAAGGAATCATATCTTATTTTGAATGCTAGTAAGAACTGTTAATGATTTGGAAAACAGTGAGTCTTGTCAAAATTACAGTATTTTTTGGCCAGGAATATTAAGTTTACACATCTCGACTTGCGCTTTGCTAGTAAAATGCAGTAAATCACTTGATAGTTATATCACGTTTCTGTTGGTTGAAATTGAAAGTTATACAATTACGTTATAAAAGTTGCGCTTATGAGAATCAAATAAAATAACTTTTTTCTTATATGTAGAATCATAACTGTTCTTAAACTAACTTATTTCGTGCTTAATTATGACATGTGTAAACAAAAGCCCAGTATAGATATAATTTTGGGTTGCAAAAGGTGGAGTAATTTTGATTTTTTTGGTATTTGTAATGTTTTAACCCCCTCTTTAAAAACCCAATTTTTCGAACTTCCCTCACTTGTGCATTTTCTGCTATATTGAAAAAAAACTAGTCAGAAAAGGCACTATTTTTCAGTTTTTCCTCAATAACTCACTTCTAGTGCATTTTAAGCAAAAATACCTCATTGACAATAATAAAATGCATTACATTTTACTTCCAGTTTCATGCAAAACATGATAAGAAATTCTGAACAGATACTGAGATACAGGGCATTGAAAATCTTCAAAAATTGCAAGTTAAAAATTTTTTTTGGTTTTTCCTAAATAATGTATTTTTCTGTGCAGTTGAGTGCAAAATGCATAGTAAACCATTTTTTAGATATTACTTTTTTGACCAAATTAATTAAAAAATGGTTGTAATTACTTGCAATAGAAGCAGAGAAATGTTAAAAATCATATTAGTAAAATTGGACTGGAAACTACAATTATCGCCCTGTGTTGAAATTAGTGTGCTTGAATGTAAAATTTTAATCCATTATGTATGTGATATCTACATGTAGTTCATGTATGAAGTACATAAAAGAACACATAATACTTGAGATTCATGCAAAATTTTGGGGAATAATTTTTTGGTAATGAGAAATTCAAATGTTTTATTCATATACAAAAACCTATGTTTCACTATTACTTAATTAAAAAATACATCTTCAATTTTATTTTTTTGATATGTTCAAAATCTTAAATTAAAAATCATCTGTTTTTGTTGTTTTAGCCCAGGTTTTGTATATAATTCACCACTTCAACCAGTTGTCGGTAGATCTTCTAACTTTTCTTCTTCCATGTTGAATTCAACCTTTGGTGCATTACCGCAGGACTAGAATCTACAATGAATACATACAATGGAGCATTGAAGTCCAGTTTTCTTGCAGCTGCATCTGTTGCCACAAGCCTTTTTGCATTGGGAATAGAGTTAGGCCACCAATATGCTTCATCCAGCTCCAGCTGAGGGCATCTTTATAATGTTTGAACTTGCTGATTTTTTATATGCATGAAATTCAGCTGAATCCCTAGTTGGAGGTAGTCATGCCAAATTGAATTTTGTGTTTTATAGCCGCATTAGCAAAGTGAAGTTACCGTACGGTAGCTCATCAATTTGGTTGTTCATGTGACCCCCATAAAGGGCCACAAGGAAAGCTGCAGTGGCTTCCGTGAACATCTCTTTTTCTGCTGCTGGATCTTTGAAAATTTAACACTTTCATAGTGGGTCGCATCACTCTCAAGTGATCACTTTTTCTTGTTGGGTTTTATAAGGAAATACTCCCAAGATAATGTATGTATTGGGCTTATGAGAATATATTAAAATTTTAGAATATAAATACGAATAGTAAACTACACTTTGAAATAATGAATATTTGTTTACTAATGAATATTTAATTAACATAGCATACCTCGTGAGTTTGTCGTCTACCAATGTTCACAGTTGAGGTTAAGTCATTTGTGCTAAATAAATACAGTTTTTTTAATTTATAATGGGACTTCATAATTAACTGTAGTGTTGGTGAAGTAGTTACAAATAGTAGTAAATAAAATAAATAATCAAAAACAATGAACACTAAGCTATATTTTAAACATGCAGCAAATATTCAGAGTTTTTTTCCCCCCACATCACATGCAACAGAAGTGGGAAAAAATGTGTCAACAACCATGGACTACACCACCACAAAATATGGACACACTATTGTGATGGTCATTAAAAGAAGTTGTTATCACACAGGGTTGTCTAAGGCAGCGGATACTGAATTTGAGCGCCACCAAGTGATTTATGGGCACGTGGACCCGGTGAGACTCCTTTCTCGGGCCGTGAAATCCCCCAAGTGTGACGAGACACACAACCCTAATACTGCTTTGTTGGCCCCTAACACCCGTTCTCAGCGGCGGGCTCGCTGGTACAATCGTGTAATGCTCTAATCTTTACCTTGGTGGGCTCTAGGCGTCCCACACGCCAGGCGTTTACACCGGGGCACCGGTGACCGATATAATATGTACTCGAGATTCACACCTGATATTTATTAACATTCCTCGTCTCTACATTGTTCATGCGAAGCGGATAAAAAGCCAACGGCAAACAATCAGTTTAGGAGGTGGGCCAGGTCACCACGTGGCCTGACCAAAATAACGTAACGAAGTTAAATTTTAATTGCTCGAGGAGCTTAAATTCTTATTGAAACAGTCTACCACCCGGAGTAGGCCTCGAAGACAGAAAGAAAGTGATTTAGATAAAAATATGCGAAACGGATGCTAACGGATCAGATATTACCAAACAATGATGTCGACAAGGTGCGGGAGCGTC
This sequence comes from Bacillus rossius redtenbacheri, assembly GCF_032445375.1. Lineage (NCBI taxonomy): Eukaryota > Metazoa > Arthropoda > Insecta > Phasmatodea > Bacillidae > Bacillus > Bacillus rossius. Next base: position 276,816,050 of record NC_086330.1, on the reverse strand, counting down.
CCACTTCGAGCGGCGGAAGAACAAGACTGGCCGGTCAACAGGATGTCATGGCGTCTTCCAACACTCGAGTTCCCGTTAGCTCGTTAACTTATAATTAATCTAATTACTAACATAGTTTACCCTTTTAAAAATTAGTAATAATTAAATGACAATTTCTGAGACTTCCATCTGATTTCATAACAATATACTTAATTAATTATTGTCTAAAGATTATTCGTCGGTAGTTCCTGTAGCGGCCACGTGTGGCGCTGCGCCGTCCTTCCTGTGACTTAAGACTAAACACTGGGCGAAATTATATATACACACAATACATAGTCCTTTGTTTCTTTACTTATTAATTAATTACTATTTTGCGTTTCTAGCCCGTTGCACTGTCTCTAACGCCTCTTGCGGCTCACACACACACACGCGCGCATGCACACGTCACCGTGGTGGGCGGTCCAAACAGAGGGTGGTGGCGCTGGTGGAACAGGGGACACATCGGGCTCAAGGGAGGGCGCAGCCCTGGTTGACGTCAATTGCCCCCCCCCCCCCCCCCCCCCCGAAGAAGCCCGATGTGTCAGTTGTGTCTTCTTCTCCGGCGTGGTGTCGTTGGCAGGCAGGTTATGATGCTGAGGACGTCGGGGCCCTCGCCGGTGAGGGGTCTGGACTGGAGCATTCGCACATTGCTGTGGCGTACAGCCCGCAACATCTGGGCATCGAAGCCGGATTGCACGACCGGAGGTTGTAGTGGTGTCCAGCTGCCGTAGCCCCCGTGATGCTCCCCCCTAGGGTCTCTGAGTGCGGTTCTTGCTCGGGTTCCTCTGGTTCCTCAATCGTTACTCGGAAAGTCGAGTTCGCCAAGGATAGGTGCAGTGGCCATTTCAGCCATTCCTCCTCGGCCTCCACCGGTTCTGTTTCGTCGTCTCCCAGCTCCCAGACGATGGGTTGTGGTTCGTGCCCCTTCCCCGTCCCTCCTGTCACAGCGTCTTGTAAGAACCCGCGGAATGGTGTCAGCCGATCTCCAAGGCTTGTGGCCAGTCGCCTCGGTTTAGGCGCGTCCTCTGCTGCCCTGATCGGGAACCTCCGGAACTCAGCGTCGTCGCCAAATATGGTAAATGGACAATATAGGAAACTCCGGCCTTTCACAACAGTTGATGCGCGAGACGTGATACTGTAGCGCACCTAGCGGCATGAACTGGCGAATCACCCGGGAAGTTCAAATGTACATGGGTTTTAATGGTAGATTGAGGTACGATTATTTCGAGTTTCGAGGCAACAAATGTTGTTCAGCTAGGAAAATTCAATGATATCACATTCTTGTTTCTTAATAAAAGTGTAAACTTAAAGTGGAAATAAGATCTTTCCCAGCATAATGCTATTTTTGAAGGAAAAAAAAAGCTTATCTAGTACACTAAACAAGGTCATGTTAATAAGTACTTCTAACCAAAATTTTAATGTAGTACCATACATAAATTAAGTTATATCTCGCAATTACTGTTTTAATTTAAAAAAAAATAACTATTTGAGCAATTTTTTATTCAGGATTTTGTATTTAAATAAGAAAACATCTAATGCTATCGTTATTGTCAAAATGTGTGCTGTAACAGATTGTGATTTTTTTTAAATGTTATTCTTAAAATGTTACATTTATTCTGAACAAGTTTTAGTTACATAAAAGTCAAGAATTTAATGCCTACTCAGACCTAACACCATTCATGGTGAAGAGTTTATGAGAGACAATCAATAGTTTACATGCTAGCAGATTTTTTCCTGCAAGGTCAGGATGATGTGGGGCCCACATGTACTGATTAGGCCAAATTCAAATGTAAACTTAGGCTTATGACCTGTCTTATAAAAATTTTCAGGTATGCAGTCAATTACTTTATTGAATGTCACAGAGGGAAACTGGAGGGGGAAGAGGAATCCAGATAAGATAATGTACCTATTTGGCTTTTTTTTTGTACGCAAATACTGTCTGTGGTAGTTAAGTACTAACATACTAAGGCAGTCCTGGTTCAATTACCAGAAGAGTAAATACCCAATTTTCATATGTGGAAAATTTATCTGGATGATACAGGTCAGTTGGGCATCTCTGGTATCTTCAGATTTTTCTGCCTTGTTTTCCCCTTAGTCTGCTCGAAAGACATAATAAGATATTTATAGAGGGCCAAAACTATCCAATTCTACTATGCATATCAGAAAACAAAGTGTTACCATCTCAAATGTACTCAAAGCTGAGTGCAACCAGGTGAATACTCAAAGTTGCCGCAGTGTAAACGTGTGTATAGTGTAATTTACTGTAACCAAGAAGAATTGGTTCTGTTGAATATCTTTTTCCATAGGCCTAAACTTTATTTACTGTACAGCCACTATTTGAAGATTTAAGATGGAAACACAAATTAAGAAGCCTGTAAGGTACAACTGAAAATTGTATTGCTTACATCACGCAATGTCTTCGATTCAAATATTGTTTCCATCTACTATCAAGTACAGAGATGTTATGTTTCTGAAAGAAAGCAATATGAAAGCAATCAGTTGCATATGCTCTTCTGTAGCAAGTTGTAATAATGGAAATGGTAGGAAAGGATCAATGCAGGTCTCTACACATTTACCAGTACATGTATGATTCAATCAATGGATTGTATAGGGCGCACACAAACTGCAAGACTGCATTACAACAAAAAAGAAACAACTTGCCACTGACATGTAAAAAAATTTATTTCTGCATAAACACAAAAATAAATACATAATGTTACTAGAGTAACTGTAAATTAAATAAAATGAACACACATTATGCAACAATACTGCAAGTAATGACTTGGCACATACATTTTCATATACCGTATTGGCCCGAATATAAGGCGACCCCGAATATAAGGCGACCTGCAGTTTCAGGAGGCCAAACAAATGTAAAAATAATTTTTGGTAGAAATTAATGTGAAAATTCATTAGACATACATTTTGTGTTGATAAATCGTTTTTGCATTTATGTATAACAATTAATTTATATTTATCACTTTACTTATTTAAAATAAGTTTGAATGGCCTACCCTAAAAGTCAAAAGAAAACAATTAGAAAATATTTACACTTTTAAATATTACACTAGAAATTTTTTCGTGTTTACTCTAATGAAGCTGCATAATTGTCATCTTCAGAGCTGTTTATTTGTCTAGAGCTCGTTCCCCGCCGTTCCACAGATGTGTGATTGTTCATTTTTCACAGTTTACTGTATCTACGAATTTAAAATTTTTACAATGGCTATTAATCACTCTTAAAATACAGCATTTAACTTTCCGTTTGACTTAAGCTACGTATTACCACAGAACAAGGTGTATTACTATTTAGTAGTGTGTTTAACGTAAAAAAAGCAAACAAAGAATGCATCTTGCCGGAACAAAACAAGTGGCTAGCTGACATGATGAAGCATACGGCCATGAATAACTTCGGTTACGTGACAGCGTATATTTGTCCATATTACTCTCTGACAGAGAGAGTCTGTTCTATGAATTTGAAAGAATAATCTATTATAATTATGAAAGGTTTTTACATAAATAAAGAGTGGATTATTAAAATAGCTTTTGAAGCAACGTACCAAATTCCTGTTAATATGGCGTCTTCGAGCGTGTTCGGCAATGTTCGTTTTACAACAAAGAAATATTGTGGAAAGACAGTTGGCACTTGGCAGCCGTGAATTTCCATACATTACATCCGAAATGTTTGTAAACGTAAACAATCATTCTGAAAATAACTGTGATATTTTAGTACAAATATTTCAGTTAAAAATCTGAAGATAAATTACCGTAAATGTTAACACGCGATTGTACACAAAGTACAAATATGAATTGTGAAATAAAAGGTTGCCATTTTGAGATGCTTCAACATTCACGTTTTTACTCAAGAACAAATATTTTAATTTTCAACTTCAAACAATTGTAAATTACTGCAATATTAGGTGGATTTATTGTTTTTCCCCGTGTGAGGTAACAAAGTTTTAGTTAATATAAAAAATCGTGAACGTTTTGTTAAACAATGTTTCTACTGTAGCTTTCAGCTTGGAACTAATGTTTGCGGTTCTGACGTCTTGGGTGCGAAAATAAGGCGACTTCCAATTTTTGCATCTCTCGTTTATGTAAAAATGGTCGCCTTATATTCGGACCAATACGGTATTTACTAGGAATATATAATTCTTTTCATAATTTTTAAAGTTTAAGAAAGGACTCAAAATCTAATCAACTTTATATTTTTTGTACATGTCATTAAAATTAGCTTGGATACACATTGAGAACTTTATTTGGGTGCCACGATTGTTCTTTTCCTCATGCATTCTTAGTTATCTTCAAGTAGTATATCCATGATTTCACAGGAAGGCTGACCAATGCAGAAATGTTGTATGAAGACTTAGAATTGATTAACTGTTGTCATAAATTTACTTGATAAGCGGGTGCTCCAATAGTTCTTACATATTTAATGTCAATTGGTATTTTTATTAGCCTGCAATATAAGTACTTTATCAGGCATCACAACTTTACTGTTACAAGTAAACAAAATATAAAGAATTAAACTGATACAAATTTCACATCTTGATGCAGAGCACTTGACCTAAAAACTACAAACTCGAGTGTGAGCTCTTCTCAAGGCATAAACAAGCACTAAGGATTTTATTTGTGAAATCAGCCCTTACAGGACAAAAAATAGGTGAAATGTATTTTCCACTAATTTTCTTTCATTGAATCCATTCAGATATTGATGTGTTGCTTACTTAACAATGCCCAAGTCAGATTCTTAAAATGTGATAAAAAATATTTTTTATTTATGTATACTTACATATTACATCTAACTATAAATTTTTTCTTCGCAATGACAGTTTGATAACAAATTTAAATAACATATTTTCAAAAATTATTTGGAATTTTACCTCATAAGGAGTAAAAAGGGATGAAATGTTTTTTCCAATGAATTTTAAAGTTATGGAATTTTATATCCTACATTTAATATTACAGTTTAGGATTTTAATAAACTTTACTTCTATAAGAAAGAACACGAACAACATGATAGTCTAATATAACACCTGATTTTAATTTTAACAAGATACTTGGACAAGTGCTTAAAAATAATACTTTTAAATTTATAAAATTTAATCACTATGGGGATGGAAAGATTTAAAATGTTTTTTCTGACCTCCAATATCTACAAAACATGTTGAGTTGTCGTTCATTAGTCTTTTGATTCAGTGCTTACATATTTACCTCAAGGTTATTTAAAGATTCTGAAAAATCATCAACTGGAGAAAAAGAGATAGGCAGTTTGTGATTTCCAAAAACCTTATAATCTCTTAAACCTGAAAACATACGAAAGTAATTGTATACTTTGTAATTGTGATAAATCTAAAAAACCTCAAATTTAGAGAATTTCGTAATTTCAAGTCTGAAGACGACAAAACTATGTAAAGTTTGTTTTCAAGTAATACAAAATTACTATTAAATAAAGTATTACGGTGCTTTATGCTCATCAACAATGCCTCTACTGTGATGTATGTTTTCGTATGTGCATCTAGGGCATTAAAACATAGTCTACTACAATGAAAAGTTAATATGATTGTCTATTTTCTTAGGTATAATGTCAAAGTGTACACACAGAAGTGAAAAGACCCACTCAACTCCTTTTACATAAACATATGGATAGGTACTCTTAGAGAACAATCAAATGTGCCAAACCAGATACTGTAAAGTTTTCATTTGAACTGTTTTAAGTAAACAGAAGAGTCTTCTTTAAATCACAGGCACTGAAGCAGCCTTCCCTTACTTAATTAAAAGTATAAATGATACACATGAAATATATATTGGTAAGTCGCAGACTATAAAGAAAAAATTGAATCACAACTTCAGGGTGCTTAGTAGCATTGCTAGAAAATGTCCACACTTTGTTTCACTTGCACTTTTTACAAATGCAATTATTTTTTTTTAAACCTGTTGTTCATAAAATGGTGAAAGTATTCTGTTAAAACTATTTATAACTTCCTGTAACATGATAAATGTAAAGCTTTGTGAAAAAGTATTTACACCTTTTTATAAATTACACAAATAGTTTGGTACAAAAAATTGCATTGTAACAAGCAAAGATGAAGAAAATGAAAAGCACAGTTTGACTAAATGTTACACTGCATCAAAAAGTTGAACATCACTATTTACTTTTATAAATTGGAAATTACATCTGCTTGACTGCCCAAAATCCAGTCTGTGAACAAACTCTGGAAGGTCTATATTAATTCAACACACAAAATTAATAAATTTAATTCCAGTGTTATAACTGAATGAGTGTAAGTTTGAAGAGGAAATAATTCGCCTGTAACCAATATCAGCTACCGACTACACAAGTACACATAGAATGACATTTATCTCAGTACCGGTAACTAATAATTTAGACTGGTTTCATGATCGATGAGTGAATACCACTAAAATTACAAATACAAACATTCTAAAGGCATTTAAAATGACAAAAGGCAAATTACCAATTACCAAATGTAATTTCACATTTCAATAAAAAATATAAATTATTCACATTCTAAGAAAAATTTTTATTTACAAAGATTACCTGCAGCCATGCTAGACACCAATAATTAATTCCAAAGCAAATTTAGTTAAAATACAGCTACCTTGCTCCAAAAATGGCTTTTCCCAGTGTTATGACATGGTCAATTTTGTGAATGAACGAAAAAGGCCACATAACATTGTGCCAAGAGTACTGCAGAATGATAATATATTTTAAACTCAAACCACTTAAATAGGGTGGCACAATCACAAAGTTGTGCCATTTTCTTACTCCATAAAATACACAACATACACACAAAAGAAATGCAAATGAACACAAGAAAAAAATACTTTTGAATGTAGTAAACTACAAGCTGCTGCATTATTCTTATGACTTTATAACAGAAAAAGTCATATTAAAGTATGTCTACTGAACAAATTTAACACACAGAAAACTATGTTGCACAATCAACATTTATACCAAACACTAATTTACCAACCAATTCACAAACATACTGAACATTACACATTTCAATACAATTCACATTTCACAAAAAACACCAGGGATTGTTTTTTGAAGAAAATAAGTTCAAAGCAACATTATAATAATGCAAAGTCATTTATGCATAACTTTCTTTGCCTTTTTATTTTCTTTATTACTTAAATGTTTACTTCCTAAGTTGTTACTGGTTTTCAAAAAACACTTTATAAGAACATTGAAAAATTTGCTGCAAAATACAGCAAGACACTCTTTGCATACCGGACAGTAAGAAGGAACCTGTAACTCATGTATTAATTTTGTTTTGACACCAGAACGTGACTCTCCAAGGAACAATCTGAATTTACTTCTAAAAACTGAATACATATTTTGAGAAAGAACAGCTGCCAGTTCACTAGGATACAAAAACTTAGCATTTTCATATTTCTTCATTGATATATGTATACTGCTAGGAGACAATGACTCATCAAATGATGATAAATTTTTTTTGCATTCTTCATGGTCAATTTTGGAGCATGCCCATCCAGCCACATAACTTACACTATTTTCTTGCACTATATCTATATCTAAATCCACATCCTCACCCACATGATCAACATTCCTTGTCAAAGTGATTCCAGCACAATGTTTATGAAAGTCAGATTTTAACAGTACACATTTTGACAGATCGAGTTCACAATTACCATCAGGAGAAGGCATCAACATTTGATTACTCATTACCCCCCTAATAGCAGATCTGAACTTCGAACAGTCAGGTGTGACATTGTGAAACCCTTTACTTCTTATAATTGAAAACATGTTTTCTAAACAATCTTGAGTAAGCCTACGGGTAAGCAAAAACTGAAAGTTGAATTTCTGGTTCAGTTCATTCCAAAGTTGCTTTACAGATGAAATATTCAAAAGCCACCCTTTTACACATGGCGGAACTGGTCTCTTGGCATTGGTGAAACTCATGGTGTTAAGCTTTTTCCCAATGTCCTCCAAAAACTCCCAATGCAAACTGTTAGGTGAAAGGGCTCGTCGATAAACTTTGCCATCAAATTTTAGGGAAGAATTGAACACATCAAACAGCAAATCAAAATTGTCAATAAAATCAGCAGTATAAGCAGCTACACTAGGCATACTGTTTAATGCTACATGAGTCAATATGCCTCTACTCACAGAATGACTCAACAGTTGGGTTGCCAAGCAAACTCTCATAGGTGAAAAGGGTGGCAACTCAATATGTTTCCTTGTTAATTTTGGAGCCAGTCTAGGGTTCATCATTTTGTCCTTTTCATAGAATTCTACAATATGACGAAACGATGCCACTTTCCCATTGTAAATAACATCAAATTTTTTTAAGTTGTTCCTTACTGACTTTATAAGATGAGGAGCATCAAAAAATGCATACACCTTCTGTTCATTGCAAATAATGTAAGGTTTATCTTCTGAAATACCAAACAGTCTGTGCATCTTTACATTATTTGAGCCCTGGTCACATACCATTGCTTTAACAATAAGGCCTGTTTCATGGACTTTGTTGAGAGAATGTGTAATAACCTCCTTCAGGGTTTCTGCTGCCATCGGACCAGAAGTGAGGAAGTACCCAATTATTTGTTTGAAATTTTTTTTCAGGCCTCTAACCATTACAACAGTTGCCTGATTAGCAAACGTTAGTGGCTCGCCTGGTGATGAATACCCACACTTTAATTCTTCACCCAAATCTGGGTATCCTTCAAAGAAGTCAGCACTTGAATTGTATGTCACATTCTCTTTCAAAGACATCTCGTCAAACACAAGACTAACAACTCGATCTTGCACTGATAACTGAGTCACTTTAAATTTCAGCAACTTCATAATGTTCTGGTTGATACCAGGGGCTACCGAGAGATTCTGCAGCCACAAGCGCAAAGATCTCACTGTGGGTAAACAGAAATACTTCCGCAAAAAATTATATGCTCTTGGAGAGCAATAATAGATTGCAGAAGCAAATGTTTTGCTATGTTCTGTGTAGCGTCGACCTCTGCTTTTCTTAGCATTGGTTTTCAACAGAGACAACAAAATGCTATTTTTTCCAACAAAATCATTGACAACATTTTACACTCGATGATGAATTTTGCTGCCGCAAGGATGCCACATCATTCCGTAACGTGCGAATCAGTTTCTTTTGTCTGCATATTGTTTTTTGGGCACGTCGCAATTTTTCCTGTAAACACCTCATCTCCACCTCCACATTCACTCTCCTTCGCTTTGGATCTCTGGCATCAGGAAGAATATCATCTAAAATAGATTAAAATGAATTAGTAAATGCACATTTTAACTGTTACAGAAAATTTTCATATTTTCAATTACAATTTTATCAAAGACAGAAAAACCACACACAAGTAACATGTAATAGAAACTACACATTCAATTTGTGAAAGTTTTTTGTTAGAACAGGCTACTAACTAATGCATTACAGATTACAACTTAATGCCCTAACCAAATACCTCATGTTATTATTATACACGTAATGACATCACAAATGTGACATGAACATCAATGTTATTAACAGTAGGTGAAATTTATTTGATATATAATGTATTTCACGGATGTATTTTTACATAAGGAAATGTATATTAATACCAAATATTGTTGTTAATAACATAGCAATGAACTATCATTATCTAGATGCTGAGGTATCCAATAGAATTCTCCTAAATTATTCATTACTGGCACAAAACTATGCCATTGTGTTTTATTGTATGATTTTTAGTTTAAATATTTTTCCCAGATGAAATGGCTGAATTGTGTCTATGATACATTACTGTAAAATTCAGTGTTTATTTAGGGTGAAATGGTGAGATGTTTAATGACTACTTACTGCAGAATATTGGTCGTATTTACAATTAATGTACAGTATACAAACAATGTATGTTACATCCATATTAAGGAAAACAACTTGAAACTTTAAATAGCAGGGTTAAAAAGTACTAGAATATGCTAAGCTGCCTTGTTTCATTATAAATGAGGCTAAATTTACTTTTGGAGTGTGAAATTGCATATTTTCATTGGTTCGAAACAATGGTGTAATTCTGAACACAGTTACACAGGATGTTAGGATTTAAAAACAATTTTGTTGTGTTATTGAAGATTTCCTATAAGCATAAACAGTCTTACCCCAGAGACGCCAAGTATTGCCGCTCCAAGCTGAGCTGTTTTCAATTTCTTAAAGAGTAAAGGGAGCCTACATAACTTCCTCAAAAAAGACAAATAAATAAACAAATAACATATGTTTAGACAATATCAGGTCATATAAAAATTGGGCCAAATTTACACACTGCATACAAGAGCCTTGCGGTTAGGGATGTTGTAACACTAAGTGGGCATGTCTGAGTAGCTATTATCACTGCTTCAAGACCAAATCTCACATATAGAAACTCTCCAGATCAGCTGTGGCCTTAACATTGTTTTGAAAAACTACAGCACAAATCTATAACTATTTAAGTTGGCAGTTGCAGGATAACACAAACACTCATAAACCATAATGTGAATTGACATCAGGTACCGTAACACTGTGTGAGCATGCCCATATCTGGCAAGCTTGAACAGACATACACAATAAATGACCTTGTGAGCAGTGGAATGTTCTATTTTTGGGCTATACAATTTTTGGAAAGTTTGTTCTAGGTGGTGTTGTATTACTTCAGTGCTTTTGACTTATACCTGCAACACATGTTTTGAAAATAACATCAAAACATCAGTAAACACGTAGGTATAAGTCAAAAGCACCAACACATTCATACACTGGAAACTCAGACTGCTGCTGTTCAAGAGGCAAGTTTTGCAAATCTTGATTAATATAAACTTGTGGTGATAGTGGTGAAACACCACTCTGACCCTAACACTTAAGCAAATTTTGTTAATCTTGTTTTCTGTTAAAATTAAACAGAGAGAAACTGGCACTAAGTCTTATGGTTGACTTTCTGCTTTTACAAATTATACTTGAACTAATGTATAACAGTAAGTACCTGATTGTAACACCGCATCATTTGAATTATGCGCCATTCCAACAATGGTAGAGCTCATCTTTCTTTTTGTGGGAGAGTTCATTTTTATTTTTGTTGGAGACCTCATCTTTCTTTTTTTTGGGCTCTTACGCTGGTTGGAGTTTCCACTTGAAGTAGGGAGATTCTGCGTTGGCACAACACCTTTCAACAAACTGTGAATAGAATCAGAAAATATTTTTAACTTATGTTGTACTAAAGTGTTGTAATTAAATACAACATTTTACACTTAAAAGGTTAGTAAAGGTTTATGTACAAAAACATACGATTATCAGTGAATGAAAGAGTTAAAATCTATAAGCAATTTCTTGCAACAGTAGTGTTTAATAATATGATTAAAATTGGTATTGAGGAGTGAAGAGATTTTTTTAACACCACTCCATGCTGATGAAGAAACGACAAAATGCAAAAATGGCAAAACAGGAGCTCCCAAAGAAAACCTGCTTGCTAAATGGCAAAAAGTATATTCTAACACCATTTAATATCTTGCTGCCAAAACTAAATGTAAGCTATGAACATGTTTAGGTTGCAACATTACATTAAAATTTTAAAAAGGTTAGATTAAATTAATCGTAACACATTGCTAATTACACTTAATTAATTGTGTACAATCACATTGGCACAAAAATAACCAACAAAGTTTTCGACAAAATTTCATTCAAACTTTCAATAGTTCTAATATAGCTATGTCTGAAACTTGAACAGATGTTAAACAGTAATGTAATGTTAAAAATCACCAATGAAAAGCTCACAAAAAATGATGTTTAAAATTGAAAATGAAAATGAAAATAAATGTGCATAAAAAATTATAGTGGAACTAGAAAATTAATAAATGCACATAAAGATAAGCTTGGATTTGCTGTATTACTCTGTACACGTATTCACTTAAATTTATAAATAATAATTGTAAGCTATACTGACACATGGGAGTTAACCTTCGTCACTCTAGGTTAGAATCAAATTTGCATATACTGGATTCATAGACCCAGCTATTTCATTTGGACACAAGTAATTGGACAACTGATTTTGTAAGCACTAACTAGTTGTCATATCCTTGAATCTTAACTTAATCTAAATCTAATGTTGTTAACATTCTACAGCTGTGTTACCTTCAATTTCTTTACAGCTTCATCTATTACAGCTAACTGAAGAAAGTAATAACATACAGAATAAACAAAAAACTTGAGACGTGAGTTGTTAAAAGGGATGTTCAAAGTAAATTTCTTCAATTTTTATTCAATATTATAATGTTCAGTGTAACCACAGAAGCTAATTAAGGCCTATGTAACTACTTTCAGACTTGAAATTTTTTTCTTAAGATTTAATACATAAACATTTACAATTTCAAGTTAGTGCAGGTTATAATAATAATAATAATAATAATAATACAAAACCTTGCAATTGGGCTTCCACCCGGTGGCAAGGCTCTCTCCCGTCTTTCCCCTAACCTCACTCTCTCAATTCCTTGAGCCTCTTTATACAAACTTGTGCTTAAATTGCACATAATAGCCACACAAACATATTTCTATCACAGCCTTAATTCTTACCCTTGCGACGGCAGATTAGGGTTGCGATAATCCTCTTTTCGAAAGTGTTCTGAACAAACAGTTCTAGTGTACAAGGAACAAGCTCCTTTCTTTTTGAGAATCACATCCAGGTCAGCTCTTTTGCATTTAACGACCCATTGTTTGCACCTGAAAGGAAAAGTAATAGCATATGATCAATAAAGCGGCATTGCAATAACATGCAACTTTAAAATGTTAAACAATTATAGATAAAACGAGAGGCAAACTGCCGACTGCAACAAATGTAACTTACTGATTCTCGTCCCTCGGAAATCGAAAAAAAGATTTTGAACAGTTCGTAACATTGTAATTATTACAGCCAAACACTGCACAAATTTTCCCAGCCATCGTGAATAACAATTCTGGTAAATATCTTTTGCTCCACGCGCTTTCAAAACCGCCAAATCCAGCATGAACAAACGCATTATCATCGTTTAACCAGTTCTAGCCGCTAGGGGCGCTGACATTACATGTCTCACATTTTTTTGGCGAGTTTCCTATATTGTCCATTTACCATATTTGTCGTCGCCTTTCGAGGGGGTTGACATGGTTGGGCCCTCTGTGTCGCTTCGGTCCGTGTCGCTTGATCTGGGGCCATCCCCTTCCTCGACCGCCAGCCTCACTGCATCCCGATGATACTTTGCTCTGCGGCCCGTCTGCAACTTGACCACCACGGCTGTGGGGCCTATCGTGTCCACGATCGGGACGGGGCTGATCCATTTGGGTGCAAGTCCGGCGCAGAAGTTCTGCTTCCGGGCCGACAAGGGGTGGTGTCGGGTGTACACCATCTGGCATGGCTCGAGGTTGGCCGGGGGTCTCGTGCGAGGTGTACTACTCTCTGTGTGGTCCGCCTGGTTACGTCGCGCGGCCTCGCGGGCTCCATCGAGGTCTCTGGCTCTCTCCTCGGGGCTGACTGTCTTGCGATCTGGGTCGAGCCCCTCGACATGGTATTGTCCGGGTAAGGGGAGGTTCTGTCCTTGCACCAGCGTGGCCGGGTACTCACCGGTAACTATGTTCACTCGACGTCACAGGCAGTACAGTATATCCGGTAAGAGTTGGTCCCACTGAGTTTGGTCGTCCCCCACACGCAGTCTCAGCTGGGTCTTGAGGTCTTGGTTACGCCTCTCTGTGGGATTCGCTCGGGGGTGGTATATCGGGGTGGTGTGTGGTCGGACTCTCCACTTCGCACATAGCTCTGCCCACCTGCGCCCTGAGAATTGTGTGGCGTTATCCGTGAGTAGTACCTGAGGGTACGCCCATCGGGGAAAGAACTCCGTCTCCAAGGCCCGCGCGATCGTCCCCGCCCTGCAGTTCGGCAAGGGGTACGCCTCCACCCACCGACTGAAGCAGTCTTGTGACCACGAGCAAGAACCTTTTGCCCGTCGGATACAAGCGTCGATGAAGACATGCTTTGCGGATCACGAACGCCTCCGCGGACTCCGCGGCTCCTTGCTCCGAGCAGTACAGCTCAGCACGCACCTTCATCTCGGCGCGGATGTTGGCGAAGCATGCCTGGAACCTCCATACAAACTCCGTCCAATCCGTGTCAAACTCGCCGATGAGCGCCCACCAGGTCTTGGCGTCCCCCTTCAGGACGCGACCAACGTGCTCCGCCCACTCGGCCTCCGGGACCCCGTAACGCCTCAGCCGGTCCTCGCACATTCACACGAACTTCCCCGGGTCGTCACAGTTTTTTTCCGCGAACTCCGGCAGGTCGACCGGCTCGACCGGGATTGCCCTCCCACGTGGTATGAGAGCCACGTGGTCGTTGCTGTCGCACACGTGAGCCGTGTCCCCCGTCACACCACCCACGTGTCTCGGGCGTGCGCACTCATTACAGTATAAGTCACTTAGATTAAACAAGTTCTCTACCTTGACTGACGCCATGCTAGAAGATGTTAGTACCCGTGGTATGAAAGTCATTTCTGTTCGTCACTGGTTACTGTCCGCACCTGTTGTTTGCGCGCATTCCGTGGCCACGTGGCCCGGTGGAATTCCCGTTACCGGTCGGCCGCTCCGCTGCGCGCCGGCCCAAAACCACTCAACTCACGCGCTCCAGGTTTCTGTGTTGTTTCGTGTTGTGCCTCGCCCCATGCTTTTGGGCGACATTTTCTATCGCACAGGGTTGTCTAAGGCGGCGGATACTGAGTTTGGGCGCCACTACGTGATTTGTGGGCACGTGGTCCCGGCGAAACTCCTTTCTCGGGCCGTGACGTCGCCCAAGTGTGACGAGACACACAACCCTAATACTGCTTCGTTGGCCCCTAACACCCGCTCTCAGCGGCGGGCACGCTGGTACACTCGTGTAATGCTCTAATCTTTACCTAGGTGGGCTCTAGGCGTCCCACACGCCAGGCGACTGAAATAATATGTACTCGAGATTCACACCTGATATTTATTAAACATTCCTCGTCTCTACATTGTTCATGCGAAGCGGATAAAAAGCCAACGGAAAACAATCGGTTTAGGAGGTGGGCCAGCTCACCACGTAACGAAGTTAATTTTAAAATGCTCGAGGAGCGTAAATTCTTATTGAAACAGTCTACCACCCGGAGTAGGCCTCGAAGACAGAAAGAAAGTGATTTAGATAAAAATATGCGAAACGGATGCTAACGGATCAGATATTACCAAACAATGATGTCGACAAGGTGCGGGAGCGTCCCACTTCGAGCGGCGGAAGAACAAGACTGGCCGGTCAACAGGATGTCATGGCATCTTCCAACACTCGAGTTCCCGTTAGCTTGTTAACTTATAATTAATCTAATTACTAATATAGTTTACCCTTTTAAAAATTAGTAATAATTAAATGACAATTTCTGAGACTTCCATCTGATTTCATAATAATATACTTAATTAATTATTGTCTAAAGATTATTCGTCGGTAGTTCATGTAGCGGCCACGTGTGGCGCTGCGCCGTCCTTCCTGTGACTTAAGACTAAACACTGGGCGAATTTATATATACACACAATACATAATCCTTTTTTTATTTACTTATTAATTAATTACTATTTTGCATTTCTGGGCCGTCGCACTATCTCTAACGCCTTTTGCGGCTCACACACACACACGCGCGCATGCACACGTCACCGTGGTGGGCGGTGCAAACAGAGGGTGGTGGCGCTGGTGGAACAGGGGACACATCGGGCTCAAGGGAGGGCACAGCCCTGGTTGACGTCAAAGTAAACGCCATAGTTTCAATGGCGTATAAGTCAATACATATATCTAACACCATGCGACACAGTAGCAGCTTACTTGGTGTAAGTATCTATGATGAAACAGACGGTTCCCCTGGCTATATCCCTACCCCTCTTCCCATCCCCCCTCCTCCCGGACCATGTGAGTGCATCTTCCCCGTCACTTTACTTGTGTGGAGGACCTGGTCTATAGGTGTGGTCCATGCATCCTAATTTCGGTATTCTGTGGATTCTCAAAAACTCTCCATTCAAGTGCTGGAGTGGTTCTTCTTTACCAGCAGAAAAAGACATTTCCTTCTCTTTTCTCAATACTAATATTTCTTTTTCTTAGCATGGCTGTATTTACATTTATTTTATAAACTACTGGAATGAAGTAAAAATAAGAAGTTAATATTTTTAATGTTTGTTCTTATTATAAAACCATTAGGGCCATACATTTAACATCATTCAATTGAAATTATATAGTAACAATTCATAAAATTAATTTTGTACATGGATGAAAGCAGACCAGAGCTTCATCACAAATGCATAGCTTCACATCACATTCGAAGCTTCAAATAAAACAAATACGAATCCCCAGGTGAAGAAAAAACGAATATTAAAAAGAGCTTTGTTTTTATTCACTTAGTTGAAGCTTGGAACAGGCTTATATGCGACATGTCATTTCAATCAACTTTTATTTTTGCGATACAAATACTCAGGTCTCTGAACTTGCATGCAGTCTAAAAATTTTATTTGGGAAATACTCACACAACTAATTTAGTCATGGGAATGGTTTCAAACACTTTGAAATGGTTTCCTGGGTTAGTTGTTCGGTTACCCAGGTTTATATGATTTACTGATTATTATTGATTGATATATATGATTTACCTACGAGCTGAATTAATTCAATAATGGATTACCAAATTCCTGATGATGTTATAGCTCAGAATCCATCCTGTAATTAAAGGGGAAGAAATAAGATATTTTTTAAATTCATGCGATAGTAAATATAAGATAGTGATGCTTAATTTTTTAATTTTAAATCTCAAAGGGCCTTGTCTTCTTAATGGTCCGATCTCTCGCTCTCCAACCAATGCATTAATGTTTGAATCCCAGCAGGTTCAAACCAGATTTTACATTGTTGTAAGTCGCTAAATTTTCACTATTGCATATCCTACCCATGCAATCCGTCAGATGAAGACTAGGTGTATATAATATATATATTTCATTAGTTCATTCCAAGAAGCATCCGAAAGTATGCTTACTGTCCTGTCAACCATTGAAATGCAGTCAATAGTATTTTAAGAAACCAAGTATGACAGGGATGAATCGTGACTGCTCCTAGGGTGTCGCCCCCGGGGCTGCGACCAGCACAGGACTTCGCCCGCACGGGCAGCCAGGACGAACCCCAGTCGTCACCGATGCTCGAGGAGAGCTTCACCATCCACCTCGGCTCGCAGATGAAGCAGATGCACAACATCCGCATCCTGCGTGCAGATGCGCTCGACTTCTGCCGAGTTTCGCCACGGCAGTCTGGGTGAGCTGCCGCCCTGGTCTCCTTCCTCTCTCTGGGTAATGGTCGAGTGTTCAGATCACCTGGCTTCCGAACCTTTGAGGCCTGCTCCAAGTGGTAAGCCTTTCCACTTAACTAATTTAATTCCATTTACGGATTTCTTACAGTAATGACAAATTTCTCTTTCAAGACCAGTTAGTATGGTGTCCTGTCCGCACCTATTTTGATTTTGCACTGTTGGCAATTTTAAAAGATTTACTTTTATTTACTTAATAATTATTAAAATACAAATAAGCAACATAATAATAAAAACAAATTTACCAGAAGCTTGTAATCATAATGCGAAGTCTTAAAGTGTCAACGATAGCGTGTGTTGAAAAAAAAAGGGAAAATGTTTTTTTTTTCTTCTGGCAGATCCAGACCACACCTAGTTAAGAAACATCAGGTTTTAATGAGATACATAAGCATTGAAAGCTATTATTTATTGCCCATAATGTCAGAATTTTGGTCAGCTAGCTTAATGTTTAAATTAAATAATGTGGGGTCCAATCCCTCTTAAGGCTTACTTCATTCTTTGATTCATTTTTTCATGTTTCCTGTCGTCCCCAAGGGCTCTGGATCCACAGCCACAGCGACTGCAGACTGCCCTTGGCCTCTACTCCAGCGACCTTTGCGGGCTCGTACTCCTCACGGACAGTCACATGGGGACGTTCTCCGGCCTCACCAAGGGTCTGTTTTCTACATCATGTTATTTTCACGCCTGTAAATTTATGTTTGAATGTTTTAGGATTGTGACACTCTTTCCGAGTGTCCCTCCTCTTTTTCCTTTTTCTCTTTGTGTTTTGTTTGTTGACGTTTGGCCGTGCGCGGTTTGTAGACGCGTTGCCCTTTCAGTGTGCGAACTTCGGTGTTTGCTTTGGCTCCTGCCTGGTGGCGCCGCTCGGCGGTGAGTTTGGTAATTCCTGAGGAGTTGCGGTTTTTACACGCGCGGCTGTTGGTGGCAACTGTGTGGTCAGCTGTAGGAGAAGTGGTTTCTCTGGTGACTTCTGGTAGAAGTGGTGGGTCTTGTCGCCTCGGCCGCTTTGGTGTGACGAGGCAGAAGTGTTGGTAGGTCGGTCGGACGAGGTGGGGGAGCGAGACAAGTCTTGCCGTGGAAAAATTTGGGGAGTGCCAGCAAAGTCTACGAAGAAAAGGTTAAAATGGGTTTGCTGTAGAACGTTTGCTGTAGAGGAGTGATCTACGAGAATCATCATGGAAATGTGTTTGTGGAGTCCGAGATTGTGCAGCCCTTTTTTTTTGTTTTGAAATACTATAATACGGGTCTACGTAATACATTTTGCTAACGTTGTGTGTTGGTAATGCAAGAGAATAGGTCTGAGTTGCGGTGCGCCAGTTAATGGGTCTTCGAGCGTACATCCCGTTTATCTGCTACGAGATTATAAGTCTAGTTTATAGTGAAATTTTTCCAAGAACAGTTCGGTAACGAAGATTATGCTAGGGGCACAGAGAAGTCTAATGCGCTGATTGAAGACAAGAAGGGATGTTCTACGTTTGTCTGCAGTCTTCTGACAACGGGACTGTGGCGTACGGAAGGCGAAATCTACAGAGGCATGCAAGATATTTCAGTCTTCGACGTCTGGTTTTTATTGCTTGATGTGTTCTGAATGTTTGTCATAATTTTTTATATATATTTTTAGTAGAACTGTGGATTAACTTAGGGTTTTCTGTCGTTGTTAATTGGACTAGGTATTCGTTGTTTTTCCCTGTTCGGGAGGTTTCGCTGGCGCGTCCGATATATATTTAATAGTTTAATTTTTGCCTGAATTTTTTTTTATTGGAAAATATAAAGCTTTTCAGGGTACACCACAGTAAATCAGTATCTTTTTTATGCACATTGCGAATGGAATTAGAAAATTTGTAATTTGTAATTCTGATAACGTCGCTGTCTAATAAACGGTCGTTTAAATTCCATTTGTGTGGTAAATGAAGGGTTTGTGCTGTGAAATGCAATTATTTTTAGATATATTTTATATATTTTTTTAATGATAAATATTTTATTATATTTTTATATTATTTATCTGGTGGTGTCCGGTGAACTTTATCAGTCCTGTGTGGCGGAGGATGGATAGTAAATATAATACGAGGATTTTGTAAATCCTGGCCGAGAGTAAAAACTTATAAACTGTGGTGTAAAATTTCTTTTTGCGTTAGAGATTTCTGAGGCACAAATTAATTTTTTTTTTGAGATTTGGTCCTCTAAATTATTATTTTTGTTTATTACCATATCTTTGTAGATATTATTCCTATTTGTTGTTTTTGGTTAACGTTGAATGTCAGAGATAGTCAATGCTATTATGTTGCCTTTTTGAAACTTACTGTGTTATATAAATAGAGTTATGTATTTATTATAAAATTTGATTTAAAATTACCAGCTGAGATTATATCTATTTATAATATTGTATAATAATAATTTTATAATTTAGTTTTGTATAATAATTTATTTTTATCTGAGGGGATCAAGGGAATTGTTTTAGGGATGCACTCGGGGGAGGGGCAAGCGGTTTGTTTATGAGTGAAGCCACTGGTGGGTGTGGTTTTGTTTTTGATGCTAATACATGTGAATACAGTGGAGCCGTCCGAACCCGCTCAGAGTTTAATGCCCTTGGCCCCTTTTTTGGCAGTTAATTTTTTTTTATGCATGTATAATGTTGGTTTTTCCTTCTTTAAATTTTTTTTTAAAATGTTTTGTCTTGTAATTTATTGAGGAAGCGGAAGATGTTAACGTTGATTTTTATTTGGCCAATTACAGCTAGCATCGCACTCTATTCATTTTTTTTATTACATCGTTACCTCCCTATAGATTGATTTTTTTAGGTAAAGCTCTGGAGGTGTTAACGGAAATACGAAGTTGACTGAGGTGTATATTTTCTTTTAAAGACTTTTTAAACGGTGTTTCCTTTATCTGATTGTCTGTGTTGCCGTGGTGTACCGCTTATAAAAATATAGCCAGCGTATCATTCATGTTTGGTTATGTTGCTTTCCGTATAGAGCGCGCGCATGTAGTCGAATATTGATATCTCTGTCAGGTGCCAAGTTAACTACGTTTGATAGCTTGCATTCTTTCGTGGCAAGTGAGTACTACGACACGTTAGTTCACGTTAGATTCAAGTGGCTTGCGTTCACGTTAGAATTTTGGTTTATCTATTTAAAGTTGAAGAAAGGTTTTTGTTTAAAGAATTATTAATATTAATTGTTTGGCTTGCTCTTGTATACACCACCTTTTTTTAAATAAACGTACTTTCCATGAACAGGTTTTGTTTTTATAAATAACTTTACATAACAAATTTTTTTCCCCCATAATCGTCGTACCCCTACTTTTCAAACTTGATTTTAGAATAAAATGTGCGATTATTATGCGAGAAAACACGGTAGAAACGAGAAGGAAATGTCTATTTTTGCTGGTAAAGACTACCCCAGGTCTTTGTAAGTATTATTTACAAGGTGTTAATACTGTCTTGGATTCAAGTAAATATTGTTTTATGTTTGTGTGAATAGTCTTTGATTTGAGTAAATTTTCTTATATTCAAGGAAATAAGGCAATGTATTGTTGAGATCTTAAATCAGATGGTCATATAGGAAGTGTAGCTAGCTACGGCCCACCTGGCCTAACCTTGCAGAGGGAGTGAGAGAGAGGTATCCTGTGAAAGCACACACACAGAGGGGGAATGGCTGACCTCGGCACGCACATCTGGCCACAGAGCTGAGCGGCGTGTGCCAGCAGTCCACGGAGTTCCACTTTTCGCCCGTGGAGGACCAGCTGGAGGGCGTGCGGGCGGAGGTGAAGAAGGCTGTGGCTTGGCGGCAGGCGCACTGGGGCCCAGACAACCTGGTTGGCCTCACTGCCGCAGAGCAGCAGGTGAGCGCCGGGGTTCCCCGCCCAGCCTCCATTTCACTACTGTCACCTGATACGTCTCGAATGCTTTGTATCATTATAAAGTTGTCCACAAATATCTGGTGAACCGTTTCAGGATCATTTCAGAATTTTTCATTAAAATATCCATAAATATTTTTGAAGTGAAATATCGTTGCTGAGGGGAATACAATTTTTGAGCGTTACAAAAATTCCGATTGCATGAAGGTAATAGTTAGGTACTGGGTGGGGGAACCGGTAGGGGAGGAGAATGCGTCAGTTGCAACACCACTCCAATGCATGCATGCCCTAGCGGTCGAAAGGGAAGATGGCGGGGGGGGGGGGGGGATAGGTACTTAGCGTAGCATTGCTACATGTTAGTTGTTAAGGGCCGAAAGGAGAGATGATAGGAATTCTTGTAACGCTGCTTGTGTTTGTTTACTCCTCAGTTTTTGTAACAACGAACAATTGATGCTATCATGGTTTTTTTAAATTTTATTTAAGGTATCAGCAATTTATTTATTCGCGTGGAAAAGAGTTATTGATTTGTGCTATTAACTTTATAAATATTATTCATTTTTAGGGTTAATAGGGTGCTTGAAAATGTATAAAAAAAAAAAAAAAAACACTTGTAGACTTAAAAGGTTAGCTTTATAAGTGAAATTTTTTTTTGGTATGTGAACACTGTAATTTGAAATGTCAAAAGGTCTTATATACTTGTGAAATAGACTTTATAAGTGTAATTTATGTTAGATTGGAGTGTTTTTTTTTTGTTCTTTCATTTTGTTCATGCCTAAAATAATAAAAAGGCAGAAGCAGATATATCTATCTAAACCTAATAAGCAAAAGTTTCACTTATGTCATGCTTTGACTTCATGCACACATTTTTTTAATATTGTAGTCATTTTTTTTACATAAATTATACAAAATTTAACATATTAAGTAAAAAAATCTCTGTGCAAGAACATGCTAATTTTATATGTTAGAAAACTTATAATTTTCATGTTATTTAAGTGGACAGTCGGTAACTATTTATATTTAATATTCAGTTATAAACTGAAGTAAGATGTCAAAAAACCAAACGCAAGCTAGCAAAAGGATCCTACAAATTTAGTTTCTTGACTTTCAGCACCGTTACTGTTTAATTTGGGACTGTTTCATGATTTCATGAACAATCCTGTTTCATTACCTTTTTGTTATTTTCTTTGCCAGTATGCACCCTAAATATGCTCTGTTTATGTTAATATATTTTTTTGCCAGTTCCAGATTCTTATGAAGAAAGATTTAAAAAAAAAGTGATTATACAAGTTAATTTGCAGACTTTTTTTAATGTAGAAATTCACAAAGAGATTTAATTTATGTGACCACTTTACAGTTACGGGAAAATTTAAACATTAATAAGTACCGTATTTACTCGCGTAAAGGCCCCGCCCGCGTATAAGCCCCCCTTCTTGTTTTGTAAACATTTTTGAGAAAAAATTTAATAACGTGTTTTTCTGGGTTTATCTGAGGGCAGGGCAGCTTGGCATGCATTAAACAGCAAGCCATGTATTGTGAGCGGCAGTGATACAGAGACTGGTATTATAGTTTGTCCATTCTCAGTAGGACCGCCGTGAGGCATGCCAGACGTAAGCAGTTAGTCCTATCTGAAACGACATAAAGATAAAGAAAGCTGGACTCGCGCGCTGCCGCTGTGTTGATGTGGAGTGTTGTCGGAGAAGAAGAGGGGAAGTGAAGGAGGAAGGGAAGTGGGTCAAGGATTCTAACACTCCTTTGTCTGGTTGGCTGCTGCCTCTGCCTCTCCCCCCCTGTCGGCGCTGCCTCTCCCCCCTGCGGAGTCGTTGCCTCTCTCTCCCTCCTGCCGCGTCACTGCCGCCCCCGCCCTTCCACATTCGAACAATGACGCACGACTTGAAAAGAAAAATCTATTTTTTCCTCCAAGTTCGTGTATAGGCCCCCCTCCCCTTTTTTGGAGTCGAAAATTTGGGACTTTACGCGAGTAAATACGGTACCTGATTTTTTTTAGAAACTGATTACATTTAGGATATACTGGTCAACTCAATTTACTCTAAAATACAAAGTGCAATACTTATAAACAGAATGTCCACATTCTGGGAAATTAGGGATGTTGATATTGGTCAGGGAAAGTTAGGGAATTTACTTCAAATCCTGGTAAAGTCATGGGAATTCCCCAGTGGTAGTCATTTGAGGGCCTACTTTCATGTTTCAGCCTGCCATCACCCAGAATGTGAAAGAATTTTTTTCAGATGGTGTATAAAGTGCATAATCATACACACTATAAAATGGTGTTTGAAAAGTTCTGTTTGAATTTTAATATTGCGTGTATATTTCTAGGTCAGCTATGGCTGTGTTTCATTATTCCTTATAAGAAATTGCAAAATCGCTAAATTATTTGTGATAAAATATCCTGAAAAATTTGAAATTTGGGCCATGGAAAGTCTGGGAAATTTTATGCTGATTTATGTTAATACCCTGGTATAGTGCAAGATCCATCGAAGTAGTCCTAGATAAAAAAAAGGAGAGAGTCTTTCAGTACTCGCCAGAGATGTGTAACATCTCACCTTGGTAACAAGCAAATTCATGTGTTCTCATGTTGCAAATACACTTATAATACAAAACTCTGATACAAAATAATGCTGAGCATAATAAATAGACACAAAATGTGTTTTCAAAAATTTCTAGATTTTATTGCCGGAGCAGCTACGTCGACTATTAAATCATTTGATTAGACGACCAAAATTTTAAACTATAAAATAAAATGGCTCTGATAAAACAAAAAAGTCTGAAAAAAGTAGTTAAACCTGGACTCTATAAAATTTTTGTATAAGTCTGTTGCTGTTGGTTGTACTAGCGGGAATATAATTGACATTAGATACCGGAACAGAAATGAACAAATGATTCACACATGAAAGGTTGTTAAATGAATGGTGCAATGAAACAAAAAATCACAGGCCTGACAGGATTGGTGTGAATCAAACGTTGATACACAAATAAGTAGGGATGGGTTGAGTACACATTTTTATCGATTCCGATACCGGTACCGATTCCTAAATTTCGATTCTCGATTCCGAGTCATTCCAGTTTTTGATTCCTGGTAATTCTGGTCACATAATTAAAACTACTTAAGAATTTAATGCATTACATAATGATAATAACATGTATAAAGGATAATTATAAACTTAGGATTAAATGTAGAGGGTTTTTTTTTTCAATTACCAGTGAAGAAGCATCTTCACATAAAGTTTGTTTGCTAGTAAGTACTAGGCTGTGCACAAAGAAGTTCAACATTTAGACAGGGTTCTTTAACAGGCGATAACGCCGATAACATAACATCTTTTTTCAAAATGGGTTCAAAGGTAGCACTACTTTTTTCTGTGGTACCTTTTGACTTAGTTGGTGACAGTGCTGTAAACAAAAGTTTGTTTTTCTTCAAAGACTATTTTTTCTGGTAGTAATGTGTGCCGGGATTTCAAATGCTTCATTAAATTGGTTGTAGATTTGTAAGTACGGCTCCGTGAAATTTGTGCACTACCATGATTACAAATTGCATATTTGTCATTTTCACTATTGATGCGAAAATGTTCCCAAACTTTAGACATGTTGATATAATATCAGACCATTCGCATCGTAATTTGAAACGACAGTCGGCGAACATTTTTTACTGACAAACTAGCAAAACACTTGAAAATAGTTTTAGCAAAACAATATTTGTGCCAAATAAATAGCATAAATGCGCAACAATTCACAGTAACCTCAATAGCACGACGGTGAATTACGCCGTAATTCACCGTCGTGCTATTGAGGTTACTGTGAATTGTTGCGCATTTATGCTATTTATTTGGCACAAATATTGTTTTGCTAAAACTATTTTCAAGTGTTTTTCTAGTAATTATTACGGATTTCCTTTGCAAGAAATAAACACTAGCCTCTGTTGGCGGTATGGCCAGAGAATTCTTTAAAATCGATTGTTGCTTTCATTATACAATCTGTCCCGTACGCAACGAATCGATACGTTTCGACTTGACTTTATATTTTATGGCCACCAGAGATTTTGTGGAGGCCATCATCCTTGAATGGCTCACAACTAAAATGGTGACAACACGTGATGTGATCTCGTTTCATAACCGTCACTTTCTTCACAAAAAACAATGGACTTTTCTTAACTGCAAATAAAATTAATAAGTCTTTTTACAATTTATTAACGTCTAATACATGAGTGAGGAATAATGTTCTTCGATTGTGGAGTTTTAATTAGAGGTTAAACATGCCCGGTAACATTGTTTTTATTTATTTTTATTCGTATAAAATTAATATTTAATAATAATGAGCATTATTAGGAATTTTATGCGCATACGGCAGGTAAGATATATTAAAATAAGTAAGTAAAGTTCAGACGAAAATATATTACTACTGTATTTTCTTAACTTAACCGATTCCTAACCTACCTTGCCCTTTTTTAGTACCCGATACTGAGTACCCAAAATTTTTAATAATCGGTGGTATCGAGGAATCGGAGAATCGAATCGACCCATCCCTACAAATAAGCAAAATAAGAAATTAAATTTTTAAAACTTTAAAATGTAAATATCCAGACAGTAATATCGGTTTCACTGCCAGTAAAGGATGGTTGGGAAAGTTTGCGGAAAGGTATGCAACATGAGTTGAAGGTCACGCCTGGGCGGGCAAGTCAACCAGCCAACTGATGATAACTATCTCTTGCTAAGCCATGTCGTATTTGTCATACAAAGTATTCAATGGTAGGCTTATAAAGATAAATGGTGTGCCATATTTATAGTGTTAACCTTTTTTTTCCCGTTGCATTAAAAATCAGTCATCAGAATCTACAAGTTTGGAAAAGACGCATACTTAACTGGTATTGTTGTTCCAGTAGTTAGTGTTGTCATGTTGCTTTACTGTGCGTTATCCCTGAAGTAGTTGTGTGTCTTGTCTTTTCCCCCAGGTGCGTAGGTTTGGCTCGTCCCGGACCCTGCAGACGGGAGACGTGTTCATCACGCGCCACTCAAACCTGGCACAAGTGCACGTTGTGTTCCACATGGTCGTGGATGACTCGTTGCAGTCCAGTAAGGGGCCACAGCGCTACGGTAGTTGCTTTTTTTGTCTCGCTTTCTTCGTGGTCAACTCTCGGTAATTGCCAGTGGCGTGTTTAAATATGCAGACCATGTTGGCTGTGTATAGGGAGTAAGATATGGTTGTTAAAGTTCTCATTTACCTGGGCACACGTAATGTGCTTTAGAAGATACCACGTGATTTTAAAATTGAAAACTGCTCAAGATATCAGACTGATGCCTGTTTACGAAAAAAGTTTAAAAACACGCTGAGAACAGATGAGTAATAATGTTCCCATATTTTGTTTTTAAAATGTAATTTTAGTTGAGTGAGAATGGCTAAAACATGTGTTTTTTAAGCATGAGACATCCAGTACAGATTTTTGAAAGCACTCAAAGGGCTTTCATTAAACCTTTGACTTAATTTCTGCACCTTATAATGCCATGGTTACAGCTGAAAGCTTGTAGCTCCTATGCAGGCCATTTAATTACCTTGCACTTAGTGGCAATAACTTGCTATAAGCACCAGCCAGCATCACACTTATCATCCTGCCTCACTAACAAAAATACACCCCTAGCTAGACAGGTCTCTCAATAATCTATTTATAACCAATCCATAAAATTTAATTGGAATTGTTGTATACCAAGTTTCCAAATTTAGCAGATTATAGCAAGTTAAAAGGAAATTTGCATCTGTATTTAGTATTGAAAGCTCCTCCTCTCATTTCATTTTGAATTTTTACATCTACAATCATATTATTTATATCATATTTGTTGTAGTAAAATTATTTGTTTCCCACACAGAGAGGGTGCTGGAGCTCTAGTCTAAAGTTTGAGAATTGTGAAAAAGAGATTGTGAAAAAGAGATTGTGAAAAAGAGATTATCAGAAATATAATAGCAATCCACAATGCTAAAATGTGAGGGAAAGATATAGCTCTATGGGTTCATAATTTGTAGTCTCAAAAATATTAATGTAAACTTGAGTAGGGTGAGCGAGCTGGTTCTGTGACAGTGTGATCTACGGGAGGATAGGGGCGGTAAGATCACTGTGTTAAGGATTGGCCCCTCGGAGGGGGGTAGGGGAAGAGGCTATGCTACTCCTATCCCAGGCGGAAGGGGACCCTACCAGAGGAGGAGGGGGTAGGAGGCTGTGTTATTCTCGGGCTAGAGGCGCCATTTTGTTTCCTATCAACAGGTGGCTGCTTGGAGTGGGCGTGGCAGGTGGGTGTGTTGCCACGTGAAGTTATCTTTGGAACTTGTTGTCTGCTCTGGCGAGGACGTCTGCTGTGGTTCATTCTTTAGGAGCTAGGAGGCGTTGCTGTGTAGCGCTGAAGTTATTTTTACTAATAATAAAAAGAGGCGGCATCAGCTGGTGTTTGAACCGGGGGACGCAAGCATGCCCGAGGTTGGAAGTCAGTGATCTTAACCGTTAGACCACAAGGTCAGTTAAAGAGTAAAGAAAGAAATAATGAATATAAGTTACAGTATTAGGTATGGCGCCATATATTCTAAGAGGGGTGGTGGGGTGGGGGGACGCCACCTCCGAGTACTAGCTATGATATAAGCCGCGATCTTTAATACCAACTCTCAGCCACCAGAGAGCACCCACCATCTTTAATACCAACTCTCGCCACCTGAGAGCGCCCGCCATTTTTAATTCCAACCATCGCCCCAGAGAGCGCGCCAGTCAACCGCCATCTTGTTTTCGTCTGCTGGGACTCCGTGCACAGTGCGCACCAATAATAATAATAATAATAATAATAATAATAATTCCTCCGCACCACTTTTTATATATATTTTAGTTCAGAGAGAATTATATTAATGACATCACTTAAAATACCACAGTGGTAGATATTTAAAAGAAAAAATATTTAAAATAAATTTTTATATATATATTTAAAAAGGTCACAGTTCAAAGAGAGACCGCCATCTCTTTTTTATAGTACTGGGTGATGGTGGGATACTTAAAAATAAAGTTTAAATAATAAAGACTTGGATTTCCATTGTCTACCACTATAACAAAGCTATAGGCATATTAATTACAAGTATGCTTATAGTCCTACCTTACATCAATATTTTTTATAATTAGTAATATTTCTGTATAGTATTTAAAAATATATATAAAAATGTATTTAGTATTCCACTTAAGTATTTTTACCTATAGTAACAAAGTTCTTGATTTCTTATTATGTGTTTGCTTTTATTTTTTAAATTGTGATAATTGTGTTTTAATATAGTCCTTAAGTATTTTTAAAAGGTATTATAATGTCAAGAATACTAGCATTTCTTCAGTCGAATTTCTCCTGAAGTTAGGAGCTCTGCGTCCGTCCCCCCCTTTTGTTTTAATAATAACCCAGACAGCCTCACACGTAGGAAAGCCGCCAGCCAGCGCTCGGCACCGCGGATAGCCGAGAGCTGTTTAGTCTTTCAATTAATATTATTTAGAAGTAAACATTTATCTCATGTTAAAATATTTATTCACCCCATTTAAATATTACGTGTGCCTGTACATATTATTTGGTATACAAATGTAATTTATCTCAAGTTAAAATATTTATTCAGCCCATTTAAATACTACGTATGTCTTCCAGCAACCACCTGTTGATAGGAAACAAAATGGCCACCTCTAGACAGAGAATAACATAGCCTCCTACCCCCTTCACCTCTTGGGGGATCCTCTTATCCTTGGGATAAAATAGCATATCCTCTTCCCCTACCCCCCTCTAAGGGGCCAATCCTTAACACAGTTATCATACTGCCCCTATCCCCCCATAGATCCCACTGTCACAGAACCAGCTTCTTCCCCCTACTAACTTTATTACTTGATTTTCTCCAGCGTCTTATTTAAATACAAATTTATATATTTTTTACGCATTATGATTTACATTTTTAATGCTAGTTACTTTTGGCAAATTCACAAATTCTGCTTTAATTTTTGTCTAGTTAAACTATATCTTTCAAAACTTTTATCTATAGATTTCGAATCTTACTCTTGATTTTGACTGGCCTGTAAAGAAAATCATGTTTTTTTTTTAATTTTGCTATCGCTACAAACATACGATAGTGACTTAAATGCCATCCTATACTAACATTTAAACACGCCACTGAATGTAATGTAGGTCTGCACAAATGTTTTTAGTGCATGTTTTGTATTTGTCAGCATGATGGAGCTAGAAATTACATTATGATTTCTTGGCTTGCAGTTTTCTTCATTAATTCTAATTGTTTTCAAGTTTGTATTAATATGTGGTATCATGTTGTAGCTGTAACAAAGCTTAAAGCTGCTACTTATCATATGACATGTGATGTAATTATGCATAGTTCCTGCAAACGCAAAGATATGGAAAACTCAGTGAATTGAAACTATGTCTTCAAAACCTGAATAACACTTGACAATATCCTAGTGTCAAAACAGTATCAGTAATTTTTCATACCATAAGTATGTAGTAGGCCTATCTTAATGTCTTAAAGTCTGGTGTGTATTTCGTTCATAAATTTTTGTGCCACTAATAACATGTATCTGATTTTTATTAACATTAATAAAATTTAAGTGATACAAAACATTTTTTATCAATTTGTAGTCCATTAAAATCTCGTTTTTCATCTGATCAACACCAATAAATATATTGTTTTGAAGTTTTCTGGAGAAAAAAAAAAATTATTTATACTCTTTTTCAGAATGGCAGTGTTGGTTTTATAGTGTTGATGGAAATAACTGTGGAAACTGAACTGTGCTGAAACATTACTGTACTGAAAATATTTTGTAGTCCTTTCTGCACATTATGTACATTTGTTAAAATGTGTTATGATAATAATGTACTATATCATAATATATTTGTTATCTTTCCAGACAAACTGATAAGACAAAGAAAAGTGTTAGTTTTGACAAGGAAAACAAAGAAACTACAGGAAAAATAGCTTAAATAAGATTCTGGTAACCCTGTTACATCACTTTTGCATGTAGCCTGCACACGTGCTGGTACTTATACTGCTGTTGCCTGATGGATAATAGAAAGAGATATATGTATCCTGTTTTATCGCATAATCATTGCACCTATATTTTAGGGCGTATAAATTTGGATAAAAAAACCTCTCGCGTAATCGTTGCATCATGTTTTTGGTCTCACTATTAGATTCGGAGCACTTTGTGTGGGTATTTTTCTGTATAAAACAATGTATTTTAAAGTAGAAATCTAATATTTATTTGGACATTACCACTTATGTACTTATATAATTAATGGTAATACGAAGTTGTCTGATGTGTAAATTTTCTTTTAAACACGTTTTTAAACGTTATAACCTTTATCTGTTCATTTACGTCGCAGCGGTGTACTGCTTCTAAAAATGTAGTTAGCGCTAGTTGGCATCATTCATGTTTGGTTATGTTGCTTCCCGTATAGAGCGCGTACACGTAGTCAAATATCGATATCTCGCCGATTGCTTGCAACGTGCACTCTGTCGAGTGTCGAGTTAACTACATTTGATGGCCCGCACACACTCATGGGCGATAGTTATGCATTCGTTCAGGCTCGCATTCGGGTCGCAGATTTTGTTTTTCTATTTACAGTTAAAGAATGGTTTTTGGTGCATGACTTACTAATTTAAATTGTTTGGCGTGCTCTTTTATACTTCACTTTTTAAATAAATGTACTTTCCATGAATGGGTTTTGTTTTTATGAATTACTACATAACAAAAAAAATTTTTCACGCATAAACGTCGCACCCCTGCTTTTGAAACTTGATTTTAGTATAAAATGTGCAACGATTTTGTGATAAAACACAGTATTTAGAAAGAATTGACGTGCTTTTTACCTGTGTATGCACACCTACAACCTCCACATGTTAGTGATCTGTATTTGCCATACTTTGTTTTATAATATAGTCTGATTTTCTAGTGTACTGTAGTGTAGTGATGGGTTGGATATAATTCTCTCAAAACTAAATCTCGAATTGGAATCACAAAGAGTACCTCAAATCTAAGAAATTTACTAAGAAATAAGAAAAATTGGGAATGGGCCAAGACTCAAACTCTAGCCTAGACATTCGATTAGCTAAAGCACGACTTTACTCAAAAGTAGAGTTTGTTGTACTCGGCAGGACGAGGCTCTACAATCTTTTTATTAAAAATAGAATTAATATTTTTACTTATGCAATATGCATAAAATCATGTACCATTATTTTGCATACACTTTACAGCATAATATCATATTTATATTTTTAGTTTTTTTTTACAAAGCTAATTTTACATTATTGTTTTTCCCAAAAAATTTAAAATGTTTATTCTGCTATTTATGCTCCTAAACACTTAAAAAAGGCTGCATTTTGGAATGGCCATTGTTAGGGGCTGGAAATATTAGCATCTATTTTTTTTTTTTTCAAAATTAGCATTATTATTATTTTATATGTTAACATTTTAAATACAACTTATTTAAAACTTATTATTTACATTCTAAATGTTTGTAAACTATATATATATATATAAACCTATTTTAGTCTTACTTAAAATGTAATGCTTATTTTACTAAAATTCATAGTGCAATATGTTAGCAAACATTTTATCTCAGGTTTTATTCATAGAATAATACACAAATCAACTATATTAATTGGGTGGGGCTTTTTATTTTGAAGGAATTTAGGATACAAATAACGTGGTGCATTACAGAGATTGGCAATATCACTAATTATGATAGTTTAGAGAACAATTGCCAGTAAATCACTACATGGGTCAAGTGTAACATTGGGAACAACGAACGCCAAGTACCTGTAGTTCTGCTGCGGTTTACTTTACACTCGCGCTAGAGCAAAATGCAAGAGTGCGCAGCCTGTTTTGTTTAAATCTTGATAGCCAAGCATACACCTTTTGTCTGTGAGATGAGAAAATCTACAGTACCTAATGATGGAGGACGTGTTGTGTTTGTGTACTTATTAACTGAAGCGCTGATAAGTATTAAGTGACAGATATAAAATAATAATAAATGTAATTATACACACACATGTGTCCTAGACAATCTACAAATTAGGAATATATGGTTGGTCAGGTATCAAGACATTCTTGTTTCTTTCTAATTGTGAAAAATACATTTCATACAACAATTTAGAAAAAACTGAAAAATATGTAACATTTTAGGAAATAATCTATACAGATTAATAGGGCTGTGGGATTACTCATTGAACCACAATTTAACCATATTTGTGAATTTCAACCCCTTATGAAATTAACAAGGGGTAAATATGGTTTTAAGATAAATGATTATATCTCTGAATCTAATCAAGCATAAGAATAGATATTAGGTACCAAGAATAAGAATACGGAAGCTACCAACCACAATCATACCATTTTGTGAAATAAATTAAATATAAAACTATAAAATCTTGTGTCTATTTATACAAATGTGCAATTTCCATAGGTGAAAAGCAGACCTCATCTTGCATTTTCTGTTGCGCATGCTAGAAATAACAGATTATTAGAAATATATTTTTATAAGTATTTAGTATTTTTGTGCATTAAAAAATGTGTTGAATTTGTTATGCTTTTGTATAGTGAACCATCTAAACAATAAATACCTTACATAGTGACATGCTTCATGATAATGATGCATGTTATGTAACTAGAGTGCTTAAGTTCAAAGTATAAACAATGCTGTTGATTTAGCATGCTTTATAATTTTTATTTTTAAGTCCCTGTAAGGAACTTGTATGAATAAATAAATATCATGATAAATATGTAAATAAATAAATATTTATGATAAAATAAATTGCTTTTGGTGTAGAACTTAACTTTTGGTAGAAAAAAAGTGTGATTTTACAAAAGAAGAAAACCCGCTGAATTCCACATTTTGCATACAGGATTTTTTTTATAAGTCCTTTAATCTTGACTTTCTGAGCAGTCATTTCTGATATACTAGACTTCTTTTCTAAGTTTCTGGGAAAAATATTTAGCCTAACATTTTTGTGCAACAGATAAGAATCTTCAAGACTGTGTGCTTCTGGGATTTAAAAAAGAAATCCTCTAATTTTTTTTTCTTTCTTTTTTTTCTTTTTTTCCCAGTTTTGGTTTACTGGAAAACTTAAGTATTTACAAAGCGTCTGAACATTTTATCAGTAAAGTTACAGCCTTTATCTATAGCAGTTGAAAAGTTTAGTTTATAAATTAGAATTTCACAAAAAACATGTAGTTTATTTAAACTTCAGTTTATTCAGAAATCAGTCAGTAACTATTTGTTAGTGTGGTGGGCCACAAGGTGGCTCGTGTTTCCTAAAGTTGGCAGCCACTGAGGTGTGCCCTCGTGATATGTTTCACCATCACGTCACATGGAATTTGTCTGGTTGTCTAGGCGATATCAACTCCAGGCACTCGGCGATCCTCGGGCTCCGCAACATCCTCAAGACGGCGTGCTCCAACGACATCACAACCCTCACAGTGCCCGTGCTTCTCACGCACGAGCTGACGGAGGTGAGTTTCCACGGGAGTCGTAGACGTCGCGGCTCGGACCGCTTGGCCTTCGTGCATTGGAATTGAATTTGGGCTTTTGCATAAAAGGAATTTAGCAACATTTTTTGATTTTTTTTTTTTTTTTTTTTTTAGTTACCTACACCAGGTGAATTAGAAAAGAATAAAATCTGTTTATATAAAAATAAAACCAAGCATCTTGTACCCTGTGCTGCCATTTGCAATGCACCGAAATAATCAATCTCTAGCTAGATTTATAGGGGTGTGCGAATAGTGGATTTTGATGGTCGAATAATTTCGAATCGAATAGTAAAATTTTCGAATAGAATGTGAATAGTTTCGAAGTCGAATAGTTGTAATATATATATATATATATATATATATATATATATATATATATATATATATATATATATATATATATATATATATATATATATATATATATATAATGTTACTACACTGAACAATGGCGGGTTTTTATCTATTTAGTTTATACAAGATATTTTCTGTGAATGAAACCACAAAAAAAAAGTTCACTTAGTATTTTTAAGAGTTATTGAGGACATGAATTTTTATTTCATATATAATAATATTTAATAATTGTTATCTATTTTATATTTGATGCAAATATTGGTCCGAATATAAGGCGACCATTTTTACATAAACGAGAAATGAGAAAATTGGAAGTCGCCTTATTTTCGCACCCAAGACGTCAGCACCGCAAACATTAGTTCCAAGCTGAAATCTACAGTAGAAACATTTTGAAACAAAATGTTCACGATTTTTAGATTAACAAAAACTTCGTTAGCTCACACGGGGAAAACGATAAATCCACCCAATATTGCAGTAATTCACAATTGTTTAACGTTGAAAATTAAAATATTTGTTCTTAAGTAAAAATGTGAATGTTGAAGCATCTCAAAATGGAAACATTTTATTACACATATCATATTTGTACTTTGTGTACAATCGCGTGTTAACATTGACGTTAATTTAATTTCAGATTTTTAACGGAAAATTTGTACTAAAATATCACAGCTATTTTCAGAACGATTGTTTACGTTTACAAAACATTTCGGAAGTAATGTTTGGAAATTCATGGCTGCCAACTCTTTCCACAATATTTCTTTGTTGTAAAACGAACATTGCCGAACACGCACGAAGACGCCATATTTACAGGAATTTGGTACGTTGCTTCAAAAGCTATTTTAATAATTTCACAGTAATCCACTCTTTATTTATGTAAAAACCTCTCAAACAACATAATTATCTTAGATTATTCTTTAAACTTCATAGGCCAGAGACTCTCTGTCAGAGAGTAATATGGAAAAATATTCGCGGTCACGTCACCGAAGTTATTCATGGCCGTATGATTCACCATGGCAGCTAGCCACTTGTTTTGTTCCGGCAAGCTGCATTCTTTGTTTGCTTTGTTACGTTTAACACACTACTAAATAGTAATACGTAGCTGTGAAACGGAAAGTTTAAATGCGGTATACATAAATGCAAAAAGGATTTATCAACACAAAATGTATGTCTAATGAATTTTCACATTGATTTCTACCAAAATTATTTTTACATTTGTTTGGCCTCCTGAAACTGCAGGTCGCCTTATATTCGGGCATACGGTATTCGCAATTTTAAATTTTGCTATTCGACTTACGAATGCGAATAGTTCGTCAGTTACTATTCGCAACTATTCGTGTTTACGAATATTCGCACACCCCTATAGATTTAATACAACAACCATAACTTTAAAATTTGGTTGCTTGATTACTTTTATTTGAAAGCCATCCCATTAAGGTCAGGATAGAATTGTCACTTTTTGTGGTTTAAATATTTGATTATCTGATTATGTATTCAAGAATATTGGTGGTGTTCGTAATTTTTTTTTTTTTTTTGTATTTTATTTATTCTAACTTCCAAACTTACACAATGTCAAAACAAAATTATGACTTTTCCATGTGAATTTTAAGATACTATTGTAATGCTTTGTATTGACATATTTTCAACATTTAAATAGTATATGGCAGTTAAAATAAATAGATTAAATATGCTGTGATATACATTAGTTAATAAATAAATAATTTTATAATTCTTTATTTTAAAATGATTAGAGGTGAAATTAAATATTATTAAATTTTATTTCTGGAACTTTTTAAGTATACATTTTACAATGTTTAACATTAACTGCATCAGAGTGTTTTTGAGAAGGTTAAACAATTAATTGATGAAAGCATAAAAATTGATAGCTAAATATTACAGGATCATGAATTGACAAATTGTAACATTCTCAGTTAAATTTAAGCAGTATTTGGGTCATTTTGGCCAGTTGCAATTACTCTTGCATTGCTGCACTTAAAACTGAAGGAGGTAAATACACTGTATCTGAAAAATATAAAAATTTTTGTACTTAGTATTGAAAGGAGGGATGGGGCAATCAAATCCTAAAATCAGATATTTAATATTCAAAGGATTCAATATTCTTAGGAAAATATTTTAATAAAATATTAGATTAAATAAAACAAATTTAAAAAATTCAGCACTGATAATCTTTGAAGTTTACTGGGTCAAATATTCCCTATTTCTTCATATCTATCCTATTATCATACTTTTAACGTGTAATTTAATAAATAAAATTACAATATGTATTAATTCTGAAAACTTAGATTGTGAAACAACCTTTTAAAGGGTAGAATGTTTCAATACAACTGTTAATATTTTCATTTACTCTACATTATTTTATTTTTTGTACTTAACACCTAGTTTCGAAGTCGAAGGGTATATTCGAGGTATGTACTCTCTGAAAAGAATTTGAGTTTCGGATTTAAGAAAATTTGGATTTGACCCATCACGAATTGACAGTACTTTGTACTGAACTATTGCTAAATGTAAAAATATTGTAGGAATCTAAAAATCACCAGTACTTTAAACTTTTAAAGTATGCTTTTATAAATAGGTGTTTTATAATGAGTAGGCCTGTGCAAATATCAGTTTTTTAGTTAAAATAAGAATATGAATATAATGTTATTCATGAATACGAATATCGAATTTAAATTTTAAGAATGATAGAATCCCACTAAAAAAACATTTTTCACATCATATTAAAATTTCTGATAAATTAAAAAAAATAATATAAAGTGAAAGGTAGATTGGGTTAAGTCAGCTACAGTACTTGTAGGTTAAAAGTTTAAAATATTTCAATTATAAAATAAAACATTTATTTAAATTATGCAGCTAACCTATCTTAATGTAACTAGTGTTGGGTCGATTCCGATTCCATTTTCGATTCCTAAACTAGAGGTTTGATTCTTCGAATCGATTCCTATTCCTTACAATTTTGTAATGATGAAGTCAACAGAATAATGTACTCAGAAAAATGGATATTTGTGTTTTCCAAAATGTAATTGCCTTAATTTTGTTTCCTGTGCACAGATTAACATTATTTACAACTTACATAATTTTAAAAAGCATGTTCATTACTCTAAGTTACTGTACCCTAAATTTCTAGCACATATTTGGTAGATTCTAACACATCATTACTATTAAATAATAATGTAAAAGTTAAAAAGGAAACAATTTCAATTCTTTAATGTACTTTTGACATAGAAAAAAGACATGCATTTTTATGGATTTACATGTAGGCTTATTTCAAATAGTTTAATTATCAAACCGTTTGCAATCCACTCATCTCAATTGCTACAATGAAACACTTCTGAAAATGTATCACAATTGAGACTTCAACTATATGTTTATAAAGTTCCAATGTTTGAATCTCAAGTACATTAAAACATTACCAACAGTTCTGATTGGAAAAAATTTATTCAAAGAGAAAACTGACTATTCAATAGTCAAAATTCACAGTCTTGAGATTTTTGTTAAGAAAAACTAGTTTGTGAACTTTCTCAGGATTCAACCTATTGCGTTTCTTGTCGCATATTAGCCCTGCTGTACTGAACAAGCGTTCAGAATGAACAGTTGCAGGTGGAATGGCTAGATAGCATTTTGCCAACTTTTTTAGCCTAGGAAAAATTGCTTTTTCCCAATAAGCTGGCACATCACACACACTTGATAGAAGAGGTTCTTTCAGATAAGTATTCAGTTCATCTTCTGCACTTAAACATTCTTGGCGAACACTGGTTGCATTTGCTAGTAGTTTAGAATACATGTTCCACATTGCATGCTTCTGGCGGTGGTTGGTGGCGGTGCTGGTGCTGCTGGTGCTGGTTGAAACTGCTGTGTTTGAGTTTTTATTTTCTACTTGGAATGAAGTAAATTCTGTGGTTTCAATAGTTTCCATCTGTGATATCATGTACTCCTTCGCAGATGTGATAGCATCATTCGAAACAAAAATTTTAGTCTTGAAACGTGGGTCCAAAATTGTTGCAGTTGCATAGCCATGCTCAAATTCACTTTTACCTAACCTCCGTTCAAGAGATGTAAGTAAGTCAGCTTTCAGACTTTTAAAAGTATCATTATCTTTCAGTGCAGCCACAATACTGTTAATAATTGGAATGGTCTCTCCAATATTAACATTTTGGTAGCTGACTGCTAGTGTTGCATTCTCAAATATGGAGAGCACTTCAGTGACTGCTTCAATGAGGGTCCACTGACTAGGGTTGAGATAAATTCCATTGGTTCGGTCCAAGCAAGGAGTGACTAGGGCCAGTGGTTTACGCTGCTCCAGCACTCTGTTCAACATGTGAAGGGTGCTATTCCACCTTGTCGGTTCATCTTGAATCATACGCTTTTGTGCCATGTTGAGTGTATCTTGAGCTGCTTTTAGTTGTTTGGTGGCTTTTACTGAGTGCTTAAAGTGACCCACAAGTCTCCGGCAAATGGCTATCACATTATTCACTTCCTTCTGGTTAAACAGACTATCCTTTATAACAAGCAATGGGCAATGCATGGCACATCTTTGTAACCTGCCTTTATTATAGCTGCACAAAAATTGTGAGCATTGTGACGAACCACAAAACTCAACTTTTCTGAAAGACCCCATTGACTCAGTGTGTCTGTAAAAAATGCTGCTAAGTTTTCGGCTGTGTGGACTTCATGTGAAAATGGGATTACTTCCAAACAAACATGCTGCATTTTGTAAGTGTCATCCAGAAAATGTGCAGTAATGCTAAGGTAGTCATCATTTGCAGTAGATGACCACATATCTGTAGTAATACTGACAGATTCTACAGGCTGCAAAATGTCCATTACTTTCAACTTTACCTTCTCATACATCTCAGGAATAACATCTTTAGAGAGACACTTTCTTGTGGGTAACTTATACCTAGGTTCGGCTACAGCCATCAAATGAACAAAACCTTGGTTTTCAACCACAGAAAATGGTTGGTTATCCAAACAAATCATCTCAGCAAGTGCTTTGTTTATTACTTCAGCTCTGGGATGATTTGGAGTGAATGGTCTTTTGTTTTCAATGAACTGGCGCAAAGTTACCTGACTTTTATCAGGTGCACTAACAAACTTACGTTTGAGCGATTCAGTTG
Organism: Bacillus rossius redtenbacheri; assembly: GCF_032445375.1. Classification (NCBI taxonomy): domain Eukaryota; kingdom Metazoa; phylum Arthropoda; class Insecta; order Phasmatodea; family Bacillidae; genus Bacillus; species Bacillus rossius. The sequence continues at coordinate 276,776,806 of NC_086330.1, read as the reverse complement.
GCCCACCTGTAGACACTGATGATGATAGAGGATTAGGCTTCTCTTCAACAGTTTTGGTTTTGAAATCTTGCAATTCCTTACTGTGAAATGTTCTGGCATGTTTGTGCAAATTTGAAGTAGATTTGCTTGACCTCCTCTTGAAATCAATTTCCCACAAAAATTACACCTAGCTTTAACATTATCACTATCATTTACACTAAAAAAGTTCCAAACATAACTTGTTTTTTCCATTATAGTCACACAAAATTAGTTGCAAGTCTAAACTAAGTTATATAGAAACTAAAAATTCTGGACCAATAACGTTACAAATACTGTTTGGTTTTTTCCATCGTCACTTTTAAGTTAGTCAAAACCTTGTACAGTTAGGTTAAGAACTGTATTTTAAAACTTAACTAAATACTGATCCCAAATTACGTATGTTTAAAATTATGAATACACGTCCACTCATTACAAACTCATATTTACACATTTCCAGATACCGGGAAAAAAATGTGAAAAACGCGGGAAAACGTAAAAACAAAGTAGTGTAAACATTTTTTCTATTATCTCACAAGGATGTAAACAATACGAAGCACATATCCACCAGACTAAATAACATTTCAGAAATACGCTTTTATATATTAATTAGAATTTATTCATCTCACAAAGTGAAAACAATAAATATATCAAATAGTCACAAGTTGAAAATCAAATTCCCGGTTTTTGCGTAAGAGATGTGCACGTTTAAGCATCTCAAAATGTCCACTTTTTACGTGGGAATTTCTTTCACACATATTTTTTTTAATCTGTGTATATTCGCGTGTTAATGTTTAATTAACTTCAGATTTGTACCGTAAATAATTCTATAAAACAACCCCACTGCTTTCAAAACGATTGTTTACGTTCAGCAAGGTAAAAGGTTACATTTCTGTTGCAAGTTGCAATGTTTGGAAACTCAGTGCTACCAACGGACGAACCAAATTTTTCTAATGTGGTGAAACGAACGTCACAAACATGGAGACGTCATATTTACAAGAATTTGTTACGTTGCTTTACAACGTACTTCGTGCATAATACATCAAATATTAAAGGGGAAATATATAAAACTAAACTGAATTTCCGCATTCATAATCAATGATTTTCTTCATGGCCGTATTGTTAAGGTGGCACGTGGCACAAAAATAAAGATTTTTTTTTTCTTTTTTACAATCTACAAAGGTAAACAAAGCTGCTGCGACGAAAGAAAAATCAATAACTTTTTAATTGGTAAATCTGTTTAAATAAACTTCATGAAAACTTACCTTATTAAATCATCAATAGATTTTACTATGTTGGGTTGAAAAAGTATTTTTCAAGCTTACAGAAACAATGAAAGAATCGGCCATGGTCGATTCCAAAACCATTGTATTCTGAATCCTTCGATCCTAGTGGAATCGTTGGAACCAACCGATTCCGGAATAGGAATCGACCCATCACTAAACGTAACCTAACCTACCAACCTTTAGTTTTATTTTCTATTTTCCAGAATCTGCTACTCTACATGTTGATCCAGAAAATTTGCACAAACTCCAAAATACCATGAAATACAATGAATCCATTTCACAAAAAACTTGAATATATATTTTTTAAAATTCTGTATCCGCAAATAAAATGACTTTACATTTTTAAACCCTAGTTATTCACAAGTTTTCGTTGTTAATGCAGTCAAGTAATTTTTTTTGTTCAGCAATATTATAAACACAATTTTTGCTAATTTTATCTGGAATATTAAACCATTATTTACAATTTATATATGTGAGTCACAACGTCTGTTTCGTCATAGATACATACAGCAAGGAAGCTGCTACTTTGTTTACATTGACACCATATGTCACATGGTTTCGATTGATTATAACTATTGATTTATATGCTGTTGGAACTATGACTTTTACTTCTTTTAATGGCCACCATAATGGAGTGTCCGTGTTTTGTGGTTTTGTTGTCCATGGTTGTTAATGTTTATTCCCCCCCCAAACTTATGGTGCGTGTGACCACAGTATTTGGTGTGACAAAATGAATACAAAGAATGTTTTGTTTTCAAGTTTGAAATGACAAATATAACTTTTTTGAATCTGTCACGTGTAGTGATGGGATTTTCGATACTTCGATACTTGACGGTATCGCAAAGTATCGAGTATCGAAACTGTAAGTTCGATACATTTTTTCGATACCGGAATGCTTGTTCATTTGTATTGAATTAAGTTTTGAGTCACCATCGTACAAAATACAACTACAGTAGAACCTCGATGATACGTTCCCATTTCATACATTTTCCCGTGTCATATGCAGATTAATTTTGGTCCCGCCGTAAGTACTATATTTACAATGGTTTACTTTCCCGGAACATACACATAAAATCATTAATTTTCCTGATAAATTAAGTTTTAATTAATGCTTTTATTTTGAAAAACGTCCATTGTTTACCTTTGCAAACACAAGAAAATAACTTTATTGCACCATAGATATGGATAGTATCAGGAAGACTGTGCACTTCGCTAGTAGCATCTATGGCCAGCACCAAGCGAGACTAGTGGCGCAAACTAGCAATGAAAATGGTGCACGCGCTTTACCAAGACACGGATCTCATATTTTGTGCATTCATTAATCTTTGAACTGAATATACCCGTTTGTTATTGTTTTCTTACGATCGGAATGTTTTGTATTTTACGTTTCTCAAGTTAAAATTTTATTGAAAATTGTTCTGTTGCATAAAGTTGTTTGTAAAATGAAACAAACATGCAAAAATTTCTGATTTTCTTTTTACTATAGCCTATTTTTTTTATTTCTAATTTAGGCTTGGTGACTTTTACCCCCCTCCAAGAATGGACTTGAAACATTTTGTAAGGCCACTGTTTCTCATGTCAGCTTTACTTGATTATGGACTGTATTTTACATTTCTGGTGGTTTTATTATATATATATAATGATGAATTCATATTTTTCATTAATATAATGCAATTATTTACACATTTTGTATTTAAGTTTAATCTGACATTGTGCTGGTATGATAGATTTAATTTATATAGTTTAAAACTAATTTATGTTATTTGTAATAATTGTTACTTAATGAGAAAATATTTTTCCCTGGAGTATCGAAAGTATCGAACTGAAAAAATAATACAGAATCGAGTATCGAAAGTGTGGTATCGTCCCACCTCTAGTCACGTGATTTTTCTCTTATTGTTTAGCGAGACAGTAGTGAAAATAACTTTGAATACTTGTTGCATGTTTAAAACATCACTTATTCATGGTTTTGATAATAAGTCCCATTAAAAAAAATAATGTATTTATATCACACAAATGACTTAACCTCAATGGTGAATGTTTGTATACAACAAACTTATTAGGTGTGCACCGTATGCTATGTCAAATATTCGTAAGGAAACATATATTCAGTATTTCAAATTGTTAGTATTCAAGGTCGATTCAAATACGAATAGTTTATTATCTGTATTCGTAAATTTGAATATTCTTACAGGCCTAGTATTAAGTTTTCATTTTATTATCAATAAAGTTCCAAGACCTTTGTTTGCTGAACACACATAAAGCACTTTGGTATTAATTCACATTTGTGGTGGCTGGCGTGCAAAGGGGAGTGATTGTGATGACGCCCACCCGTCCCAGCTAGGGTGAAAATGGGCTGTTGCAGGATATGACGTTGGGCTGGTGCGCGAAGAGGGCGGAGCTTGTCTTCAAGTGCATGAAGGGCTTTATGATCGAGATGGCTTCATGGGGCGGCTCCGAGCTCAAGAACCTGCAGTTCCTCGTTCCAAAGGCACGTCCGCTCACAGTCTCAGTTTTAGTTCATTCTCTTCTTTGCTTATTTCACGGAGAGTTCAGGAAGACAAAAGAGGCCAGAACATTTTCTTATTATTTTGAATTGAAAAATTGGCCTTTGTTAAAGTTTATAGCAAGTACTGAGGGATTTTCTGAGTCTGAAAACTAGTCTAAAAACCTTGTAAGAAAATCCCAGTTAAGAAAATTTCTTGCATAATAAGTTTAAAAATTTAAGAACACATTTACCCTTCCAATAAGTTTTACCTCTTAATAGGTCTAAATTTTTAAGTACCTTAAGAAACTTCTTAACACGAATTTACATTAATGTAAATTGACAGTATAAATACATTTCTAATCAGTCTCAAAAAATTAATACAATACAGGGTTTATATTCAATTGTATGCTTTAACAAAGTAACATTGTCAATATTACAAAATAAGAAAAAAATTGTGCTCTAAAAAAACTGTTGAAACTCATTGAATGGTTTCTTTTGGTTTCTACCTCTCGAGCTTAAGAGGAAGACATAGATACGAAAAGAGGCTATCTTGGATTCAAAAGTTTTTCAGCTTAAGCAATTTTTTGTATTATATTATATGGAAATTGGACTTTGTTAAGCTATGGCATATGATTTTATTGAACGGTTTAAATTTACAATGATTTGCTGATCAGTTCCTTTTTATTATCATTTTTAATTGGATGCTACCGAGATAAATGAAATTATTAAATTAGTTATCTCATCCTTGCATGCTCAAGCTCAAGCTTACATACGTTAGGGGGAAGATAGAATAAACATTGAGTAACAATAACAATTTCACAAGAAGTTATTCCTGTACATTTCAACTATTCAGTGGCCTTGTTAAGTGCGGTCCATACATTTTGCTTGGCTCTATAGTTTGATGGAAACATGTGCTTGGAACAAACCGGTGCCTATGTGGCATGGCCTGTCACACATTGACTGTTCTAAAAACATAAATAATCACAATGAGGCTGGTGCAGGTATGTATGTATCACTCGTTAAATCACTACAGTGTAAAATATATTTTGAACGGGTATGGAACTACTATAAGAAAAAGGCAATAGCAGGATTTTTAACCCTCTCGGCTTTGGCAAACTGATACATACTTTTGTATATCTTCCCACTTACCCTTATACTTCTCACCTGTGCGCTGACAACTTGCTAGAAGTTTGGTTTGCACTACAGTCAAACCTCTATCTATCGAACTCGCATGTATCGATTGTCCGTGTTTATTGTATACTTTCTACGGTCCCGGCAAAATTGCCATACAACTAAGGTTAAAAAAGTCCGCTTGTATCGATGTTCGAATTATCGTTTTGTCCGCATTGATCGTACAAAATATGTGGTGCCGTCACTATAAATTATAATAGATGTTCGTTTAACCATAAAGATTTTGCAGAAATAACCATTTCTTAGAAAGAAACCGTCATAAAAACAGTAACGATAGTATATAGAAATAGTAAAAATCACCTTAAATCTGCAGCCATTTTATAATAGCTACGAGTGAACTGTCAACAAACAGTAGATGGCTAACATTGCTGCTATATTTTGTGAAATCGACTCGTCACGAAACGTTGCCACACTATCGACTTGTATTACTGTACGAAACTTTTTCATGTCGGCTAAAATGGTAATGTAAAAAACAAAACATTTTATACCGTACGTATATAAAATCACTTCAAGAATAAACATGTCCCTTATTATGACTGAGCATTAAGACGTCTCATTTTTAAACTTCACAAGATAAAATGAGCGGAGTCTTGGTAACTGTTTTATACGTATTTTATAATTTCGGAAGTACGGTATTGTACAGTTGACGCATATTTTTTAAACCAACCATTTATTTCTGGGTATCGTAAATAATTAATTAGTGGTATCAAGACATCAAGATGAACGTAAACTTGAACATGTCACGGCAGCGAGAAAACTGGTGCGTATGCTGTATACCAATAAACTGGTATTAGAACTGGACAAAACTGGTACACGGGAGGTGGAGCTTATATTTTTTTCTGCTAAGCTTGCATCTATTGGCTAGCTGCTGATGGAACGTCACGAGTCTGGGCGGAGCGTAGAGTGAGTTATACTGCGCATGCGCAGCTCAGAGAACAGAGAGAGCCAGCCGGCGGTTACGCCACACCGTAACAGATGATCGAGTACAATAACGAATAACCTTTCTCAGCGCATGGCGCGCTATTGGCGGTAAATTTACATCAATTTGCAGCCTTTTTTTAAAATTTTTTTACTGTGGCGCAATGCGTATGTGTAATGTAACCCGTATTTGTTCTGAACGCTGCAGGATACGACTGTATTTTAATTAACTTTAATGTATTTCTTACAATTTTTCATATTTTAAAACTTTTTTTTTCTCGAAAATCTGTACGTACAAACGGGGGGCCGTACGAGCGAGGTTTTACTGTAGTTGAGAACACTTGATGAACGAATTAGGATTATTGAATAAATTGAAATTGAATTGTAGGTCTGTTGTGCATAGGCTATGTTTTTTTTTAAGTGTAAATTGAATTAAGTAAAATGCTTCCATTTTTATTTATTTTTTCAATTGATTAAACTTAAATGACAAGTAACTGATATATTTCTGACACTAATTTTGAGGTTGAAATATTTTTTTCAAAACCTAAGAGTGAAGTCCACATCTATTGAATGTCCGCATCTACTGAATTTTTTTGTTGGTCCCCTGAAAAACTATAGATAGAGGTTTGACTGTATACACATTATGTATGTTTGTTTTCTGTGTAATATATGCAGAGCCATCTAGAGAAACAAAGGGCCCAGGGCCAAATAATTTTTTTAGGTACCCCCTTTTTTATTCAATGTGCAACTTTTCAAACTCCACAATAAAAAAATAAAAAAAAATCTAAAGACTGTAAACATTTCTGTGACCATAACTGTAAACGTGAGCTGCACGTATTGCATTACTTGTAAGTAGTGATGGTTCAGATCCCAATTTTCTCAAATCCAAATCTTGAATTTGAATCCTAGAGAGTACCTCGCATATACCCCTCGATTCCAAAGCTAGGTGACAAAGATCAAAAAATAAAATAACATAAATTAATGAAAAAAATAAACTATGGTGTTATAACATTCTTCCCTTTAAATGTTTGTTTTACAAATCAAATTTCCAGAATCAATACATATATATGTTAAAAGTACACTATCTTAGGGCGTGGTAAAAGGACAGGTGTGAAGAAAAAAAATTGTCCTGGTAAGCTTTAAAGTTTATCATGTTGAATTTTTTTTTCTTGTTTCCTTTAGTATTTTCATTCAAATCGTGTTTCTCGAATATTGAAGCTTTTAAATATTAAGGATTTGATGATATTTTAGGATTCAAGGATTGAATAGCCCATCACTACTTCTAAGGTTTCCTATAAATTTTATTAACAATATACTTGTAATTTGCATCCAGTCAAGATAGGCGTAAGCATTAAAAAAAATCTCATAACTCAACCAGTGATGCACGGGTCTCGAGGATATTGTGCCTCCTGCGTATCCCTCTTGATGGCTCTGAATTATATGTAGTTTTCAAGTTATCTCTTTGTTTAGCTAATGTATGCTGTTTTGATATTTTGCAGGGGATTTCTGAGGATATTTTCAGTACACTCGCTACCATGTTGCCGAGCATATTCAGGGTATCCAACCCGCTGGTGTTTAAAGTATCATCAACACCCCAAACACCCAAAAGTGGATAGCCATAACTGTAATTCTGTTTAGTGTGTTGATGTCCTATTTTTGTGCCATCTATTTATATATATTTAAAATTAATTAGAGACTATACATTTATTTATTTACGTGCATAATGCATACTCAAGATGTGTGTTATTGTTTTCATGGATGTGTTAATGTTATTTTTTCGTATGGTATAGCTTAATAACCTATGAGTAAATAGATTTTTTCAATAGTTTTATTTTGTTCTATGAAACATTTATTTGATTTATGTGTGTGTAGTGATACAACAATGACTTACAGTGTTTACCAGATAAAACGGCTTACATTTTCCCCCTGTAAAATGAGTTCTGAAAAAGCATGGCATAATGCATATTTAAAACTTGGCAACACCACATAATAATGCTGCATACCTGAGTTCCATCACTCTCCAAGGTTGTGAGTGAAAACGTAGTAACCGTAACATTATGCGAAGGAAATATCTTCAAAAATGTAAATGGCAGTAGCACCATTTCTATCTTGACCGAATTAAAATAAAAATTATTTTACAAAAACTTAAAACTAAATAAATTTGAAAATAGCTGAATCAGCACTTGCAAAAATTTTCGTCTTTAAAATAAAACTTTTGTTGAAATACTTCCATCACTAAAAAAAGTACCATGTTTTCTCGCATAATCGTTGCACATTTTATTCTAAAATCAAGTGTGAAAAGTAGGGGTGCGACAATTATGCGGAAAAAAAATTTGTTAGGTAAAGTTATTCATAAAAAAACCTGTTCATGGAATGTATGTTTATTTGAAAAAAAAAGGTGGAGTATACAAGAGCACACCAAACAATTTATATTAATAATTCATTAAACAAAAACCTTTCTTCAGCTTTATATAGAAAACCCAAACTGTAACACAAACACAGGCCACTTGAATATGTGGCGTGAACTAACACGTAACTATTGCCGTAGTACACATTTACCACGAAAGAATGCGGGCCATCAAATGTAGTTAACTCGGCACTCGGCGAGATATCGATATTAAACTACGTGCGCGCGCTCTATACGAAAGCAACATAACAAAACATGAATGATGCCTACTAGCACTGACTACATGTTCATAAGCGGTACACCGCGGCGACGCAGGCGAACAGATAAAGGAAATGATGTTTTAAAAGGTCTTTAAAAGAAAATTTACACATCAGACAACTTCGTATTTCCGTTAATTAAATAAGTAAGTGGTAATGTCCGATAAAATATTAGATTTCTACTTTAAAATACATTGTTTTATACAGAAAAGATACCTACACAAAGCGCTCGGCAGCTAATAGCGGGACCAAAAACATCATTGGACGTTTAAGCGAGAAGTTTTTCTATCCCAATTTTGACGGCCAAAAATATAGGTGCGACGATTACTTGCGTGCGACGAGTATGCGCTAAAAGGGGTAGTTTCTTACGACAACATGATTTTCTCATTTCCCATTTGTTAGTTTAAGTTGAAGTGGTGTGTGAGAGAGAAAGAGAGAGAGAGAGAGAGAGAATGTCTCTCTCTTGTATTGCAGCAGCAGTAGTAAATGATCGCAAACACAAACCTTCATAAATCATTGCGTCTTTCTGGCAGATATACATACACTCAAAGAAGTGTCTGTAATGTAAAGGCATCTGGTGTCCCAACCTTGGAGCTTGATGGAATTATTAGGATGCAGCATTGCCATGCAGCTTGTCTACTTTTCAGCATACATTTTACAAAAAATTGTGCACTGTTTATTCAGGTAAATACTTTTTTTATCTGCATTGTCCTGCCAGTAACTACTGCTGTGATTGAGGAATAGCTTTCTACAGAGAAAAAAAAGTAATAACTCTACGACATATCACTTTTAACGATGACTGATTTGAAATTTTGTAATTTGCATTTCACTGACACTTCATAATTCATACGAAAAAGTGACGGTTGTTCTTTCTTCATACAAAAATAACTTCCTATTTTGGTCCTTGTGTGCATGGATTCCAATGCCTCTGTACTTGGAACTTGAACAGGACTTTGCAAAATAGGTTCAACATCAATATGCTCTTGAAATACCGAATTTACAAATAACATAGGGTAGTGAATAGCTTTATACATGCTAGCCAGATGCCTTGGGAACATTTTGTGTTAACTACAGCATTAAATGACCACCAATGAAAAACGTTGCGAGACTTAGATAGAGATGGATCTATTCAACATTTCTTTGATTCCGATTCCATTTCCACAATTTCCCTCAATTCCAGGTTCTATTCCAATTCAAAATGTTTACTTTCTTTCTAAATGAAATTATGGATATCCAAGCACAAAGTTTACCTAAAGAATAACACTTAAGAAGTGTAAATATACGTACATTTTCTGAAATGAAATGAGCTTAATTAGCCATGAATATATTTCCTCTTGTATTTTTTTTTCTTTTCTTTCTTCTTACAGAATTTACCTCAGAATCTTGTCTTCAGGCATGACAAGTTTTAGTGCACAATAAATTCAACAAAAAAAAAAAATGGGTATATATTTGAAATGCTTGCAAGTATGGATTGTAGTATGTTATCCCCTCCCTCTTCCAAGATCCCTACACTATATCAGCACCTAATAATGAATTAAATATGTTATAGCCTGCAACTGATAAATTATTTTGGTGTCTGTTAAGCCACCACAGATCACCATCAATAATGATGGAAATGAATCATTAAAACTCGTCGAACTCCATGATTTGGCGTTCTTGTGAAATTCCTCTCTCCTGCCATGATCGTAAACAGACCTGGTTGTTGTGTAATTCACTTGGTTTACTTCCATGAACATTAATATTGATATTACAACACGAAACTGTGCATGAAATATTTTCTGTTTACCAAGATTCAAATTCACAGTAGATTTAATGATAACCTAAGCTATTATGGTCACAGAAAATTAAATATAATATGAAATCAGTGGATATTGTACAAAAATTAGTTTACCCATGGACAGCAACATGGTATGCACAAACATTAAAACTAAGGCATTTCATTTATTGATTATACACATGTAGAAATCCAATTTTTAACTAACTTCTTTTAAGTGGAAAATATTTCATAAGGTATCAAAAATATAACAAGGAATTAGCTTTAAAGTATGAAGGATTAAAAAAACTTAAACTAAAATGTTTATGAATAACACTGTTTGCCAGCCTACTATGAATTATTTACTTCAACATGGCATAATTTCTCGATTATGTGGGAAGTGAAAGAAATTATTATTTTTCCTAGTGGAGAGAAAAGTTAATTATGTATGTATAAAATAAAATTATTTTATTGAAGTGAGATAGCAATATTTTCCCCACAGTACAGAAATCTAACGTTGGTTAGTATAGGTACGGTAATTGTGGTTGTGATCTAAACTTCAAATAATTCACCACATCCTTTATTTTAGTGCAAGGCAAGTTGCGTGAACATTGTAATCTTACTGGCTGGAAAATATAGCAATAATTGTAGCACTGGGTTATGTGAATCTCTTTTACATTAAAATTAACGACAGTTTTTACGACCTACTATTTTTAATATGATACAATTCCCAACATGGTATGATTCCTTCTTACGTTCTTAGTTCTTACAGCTTGAGAATCGACATAACCGATTACAGGTAGAATCAGTGTAATCGAAGCACCAAAGAATCAACTTGCCGATCCCTAACCATAATGTATACTGAAAAAAAAAATTTGTGCCGTCTCAATAGTTCATGCATTTTAACTAGGCCTGTTTGAATGTCAGTTTTTTAGTTTGAATCGAATATGAATATCAAATTATTTCTGAATACGAATATTGAATTTGAATAGTACAAATGAGAATTAGAATTCCACAAAAAAATTTATTTAAGTTATGTTAACAACTTATGGAAAATTAAACAAATAATATTAAAGTAAGTTTGGTTAAGTTGAATGGAAAATGTTAAAATATTTAAATTATGAAATAATTTTTTTTTAATTATGCACCCAACCAACCAACCAACCAACCAACCAACCAACCAACCAACCAACCAACCTACCTTTCATTTCAGTTCTTATTCACCTGCTACTTTACATATTGATTCAGAAAATTTTCATGAACCAAAAATACCATTAAATCCATACAATCTATCTTACTAAAAACTTGCATCTTTTTTTTAAAATGTATTTCAACATAAGGAATTGAATGAGCTCATATTTACATATTTAAACCTTAGTTATTCACAAGTTCTTGTTGTTAATGACAGCCAGGTAAATTGTATTTTATTTCATTCAGCAACACTTTTTGCTAATTTCACATGGAATCTTTAACCCATGATTTAAGTTTTTTTAATATATTTTTGATTCGAAATCTTGTCGCAATGTCTGTTTCGTCATAGATATATTCAGCAAGTAAGCTGCTACTGTATCACATAGTATTAGAACGATCGTGACTATCGATTTATACACCATAACTAAGACAGTTGCTTCTTTTAATGCCCATCTCAATGGAGTGTACGTGTTTTGTGGTGGTGTGGGCCATGGTTATTTTCAGTTACATATTTTTTCCCATTTCTGGTGCATGTGACAAAAAATATACAATAATATTTTTTGTTTTAAAGTTTGAAATTACAAATATGCTGTGTTTTAGAATGTTTACGTAATTTTTTTCATTACTGTTTAGCAAGACAGTAGCAAAAATTGTTTCATTGTTTAAAATGTCGCATTGTTAATGTTTTTGATTATGAAGACCCATTAAACATCAAAAAAGGTAATTTATATCGCACAAATGACAATCTCAGCAGTGAACATTGGTATATGACAAACTCATGAGGTATGCTATGTCTGTTATTCATATTCAAATATTGAAATATTCACACAGACCTAATTTTAACCATTATTTATGGCAGGAAAGAATTTTAACAGTACTTCTATGGTTTCTGATAAATTGGTTAGGCCTAGTGCATTTATGGTATTCATCTATTCAAGTCCCATTCATGGGAGTGTCTTAAAGTTTTCAGCTATTGATCAATTAAAAATAATTTAAGTCTATTTGCTAACCCTCTCCAAATTTCATTTTCATTTTTGAGAAATTTGCTATAATATTAAATATGTCAGTTCAGTTTATTGCTTGTTTATTTTGTTTTACACTGTTTGTTACAAATACAGTTTTTGGTTGTATTGGTGTTTTAAAAAAAAAATTGTGGCTATTCCTGAGATCGGTGATAGCAAAATGAGCAATCAGAGAGCCAGTTTCAACAGGATGGAAGTTTCAAGATGCCCTCAATCATATGCAAAATATAGTTTGAGATTTGGGTACTGGTGGTCATCATGCACAAAGTGCACATGAAAACTTCAATGGTATGAAATCAGGTCTATGATCAGCTGGTGATGTAATTATGGACGAGCCTAGAGATGAACCTGGCTGCTCGTAAGAGACTGTAGGGACATCCGTGCAGTTGGTGGCACTGCATGACCTCAGATGCACCCAGTCGTGCTGCTGATCCGACAACAGTGTCATCTGCTGCGCTCCTGTACCTATAACAGTGCATGTACTTCAAGCAGTGTGTTTGTGTTATTCCAATAGCTTGAGGAAAATCAGCCTAAAATTGTGTTTTTTTTACTGATTAATTTAATGTACCGTGTTTTGTCGCATAAAAGTCGCACATTTAATGCTAAAATCAGCCTGAAAAGTAGGAGTGTGGCTAAAATCAGGCTGAAAAGTAGTGTGGCTTTAATGTGAAAAAAGCACTTTTGTTGAGGTTAAGTTTTTCATATTAACAAAACATGTTGTATGGAATGTTCATTAAATTAAAAAGCTGAGTATACAAAAGCATGCCAAACAATTTAATTAGTCATGCTTCAAAAACATATTTTCTATTTTGTTCAACTTACAATAGAAAACAAAACCAGTGAGCCGGATGTAATTTAGTGTACTCATAACTGTCTTCATCGTACACATTAACCACATTAGAATGCAGGCTATCAAATGTATTTAACTCAGCAAGAGTTAGGGTGTGCGCATCACATGCGATCTGTGACCAGTCATTATTGATATTTGACTATGTGCACACTTTATACAGGAATCAATGTAACCAAACATGAATTATGCCAAAATAGCATTGGCTAAATTTTTATATATGCTATACAGCATCAGAGATTGTATTTCTATTATTAGTTAGATAAGTAAGCAGCAGTAACCTAACTAATAATGGATTGCGTATTTTAACATACATGTTTTATATGGTAAAATAAGTTTATGGCAACATGTTACATGGCAAAAATTATGTACGTCTTATGGAGAAAATGGGGGTACTGAAACATTTGACCGTATTGGACGGGAAATATTATTGTGCTGGCACATCTGGTACATCTCACACTAATTTTTAATTGCTGTATTTTTCCGTTATTACTACCACACTAACAGCAAATTGAAAATAAATTACTGTTGGACAGGGTTTTTTTCTGTGATCTTCGGCAAGGTCATGTTTACTACGTGCACAAAAGCGCTCGGAATCTAACAATGTAAGCAAAAACATCATGCATCCTCTATGACAACCTGTTTTAGCCCAGCCTTTCTTCTCCAGGGTCAACAACTGCCTCTACCAGAAGAGCGATGTATTTTAGAGGTTGTACCTGCATATTTTATCGTTAAATATGTCACAGTAGTTTAAGATAGGAGAATGGCTATAGGTATTCTGTTTCATGTAACTTATTTCAAATTTGACATTTCTGTCGACAGTTATTGCAAACCAACATCATGTGATACTTTGAAAAGTGATAGGGAATGGGTTAAAATGGTACAATTTTTGAGAACTTGTCATATTTGAGACAAGTTACTGATGCATACTATATAGTGCTCGAAGCTTTGCAGTTTGAGTAGCCTGCACACGACTTACGGGAAGAAGTATTTCACAAGGCTGCCCACCAGCCCAAAGTCGTCTGCTTGCTGTCGGGACTCGCAGATGCTCCTCTGGAAGCAAGCTCCGACAGTCGTGCGTGACTGACGGAAAAGTCCGTCCCCTTGCCGCAAAGTCTGGTCCTCGTGCACCCGGTTGATGAGCACGGGCAGCGCGATGGAGGCCACGAAGCACACCACCACCACGACCAGGAAGATGCCCTGGCCCAGCAGGTTCTGTCGCGTCACTGCAGTGCCATCATTGGGGTCCTCCTTGGTCGGCAGGCTGAACGAGAACAGCGGGATTGTGAAGTCAACGGTGGTGTTGAAGACAGAGGCATTGTCCAGGTAGTCCTGTCCTGACTGATGCAGCATCTTCAGAGGTGCCGGCTTGGCGAGTAAGTGTTTGAGGTAGCTCGCGAGGACGTGTGTCTTGTGCCCCCGAAGCTCCGCAAGTGTCAGCCCCCAGCCGCTCGCCGCCAGGACCAGGAAAGCAGCCACGCTGTAGCTCTTCATTAGCTACAGTTCATCAAACAAGAATCACATTTCTTGATACCAAATGTAACAATAAGTTTTAAAATTTTTTTTTTTTACTTATTTTGAAGTATTGATGAAATAAAACACAAAATGGTATACTGCTGTACAGTAGATTCATGGTGTCAATGAGTAGTCTTATTTTCACTGTGCATTCCAAGTTGATAAATATTTTAGAAACATTTTAGTAATTTTGCATAACCATTACATTGTTTAAGTAAGTTGATACCTAGTAAAGTTATTAAAGGTATCTTGCCTATAAGTGAAAATATTTGAAAATTTTTAAAATAACGTTGATACGTAACAGCACTTGCAAGGTGATCTAAGTCATGAATTTTGTGGGGTCTCACACTACAAATTAATGCTTTATTGCATTAAGAAGCATGGCTGTCAAGAGAAACTTAGGGCCTGGGGGCAAAAATTGTTCTCCCTTTTACTTAATGTACAAATTTTATAACCTACAAGTAAAAAAATAATTAGGAATTTAAAAGTTAGAGACTGTAACTGTAAATATAATGTGTGTGTATTGTATAACTTTAAGGTTTCCAATTATATTAGCAATAGACATGTAATTTATGTCCTATTATTGGGTCAACACTGAAGAAATAAAATCTAAACACAACTTGGCCCATTGGTGCCTGGGCTTCGGGGAGTTTGCCCCCTCCCCCCAACCTTACCAACTCTCTCGACCACAATTTTAAAAGTAACAAGTTTTTATGTGTATGGCTTTATCAATCTACTTCAAGCACTGAGAGTCTTTATGTAGCTGAAGGCAAGCGATTTAAGTGCATTTATGCTATTTATATATATATATATATATATATATATATGATAAACAGTTTTCGCATTTCTTTAACTCCCTTCTCTGAGAAGGGCCCAAAAAAACCAGCTTTTCTCCCCCCCCCCTCCCCCCTGCAATTCCATCATGTATGTGATACCAAACTGGTTTGTAGACACCTTTGCTGAGGCTTTTACTGACAAACCTGTACTGAATGATGCCCAAGGGACACTAGAAAATGTTAAAAATCTAAAAACTATGCATTGAAGAGAATGTGGAAATTTGTATACTGAATCATTAGGATTTTCAATATGGTAAATTATGTATTCTCATAAAGTCTTCAATGGGAGGCACTGTTGTCAGGTGGAGCCAAATGCAGATGAAGGCATTGTAGCCAGGTGGAGCAAAATGCAGATGAAGTCATTGTAGCCAGGTGGAGCCAAATGCAGATGAAGGCAGGGGTGGATCCAGGATTGAATTCTGGGTGGGGCACCAGTATTCTGGACTTAGTATAATCCCCTTTTATTACTTCATAAGTTATATTATCCAGTGCATATTTTACCCTTCGAGGGGGGGGGGGGGAGAGGAGCCAAATGCAGGTGGAGGCATTGTAGACAGATGAAGTCGAAAGCAGATACAGCCAATAGAGCCATATGCTGGTAGGGGCATTGCAGCCAGGGGAGTCAAATTCAGATGGATCTAAGAGGAGCCATTGCAGCCAGGTGGAGCTAAATGCAGGTGGACTCTTGTATTAATGTAATTGGTTATTGTTTTGACTCGCAGATTCCAGCGACCATGAGTATATGAGGACTGGACACGACACAGTTGTATCGTGTGACAGATAAGTCTAGTAATTTCAAAATTCTTAAAAATAATATCGAGCATGATAAATAAAATTTTCGTGTTTAAAAGCCTGATATTTCTGGATGCGAATCTCTCACACATCTTGCATCCCCTGCTAGATTTCGCTGTCTGAATTGTAAACATTGCTTGCATACATCAAATGCAGATAGCAACTAAGCACCACGAAACAAACAGAATTTTAAACTACTACAAACGGCTCCTATAAAATTCTGGCATTGTACTTGATTTCCGACAAGGAGTTTTATGAAAATACTGCCCAGCTTGTTCAAATACACTAAACAGTTAATGCTATATAGTTTATGCACACATTAGAAGTTATACTTTTATGGCATTACTAAAATATGACCGATAAATATTTTAAAACGTACCTATTATAACACTAAGTAGAAGTTTTTATATTTGTTTTTACTCAAACAACTGAAATCAATCTGCAAGTAACATTATTATATATGTTAATAATACTCTATTATTATGTTAAAACAAATTTCTAGTGACAATGTTTTAACCATGTCAAGAATTCGCCCCTGAGCACACAAGTGCACTCTTAGCTTCTTTGCTACCAAGGCTATTGCAACTGTAGAAGGCGTATATGTATTATGAACACTGTAATACAAATATTCTTATGTATTTTAAAAATTGGGATTACTTATTAATATGATTATTTTAGTTTATAAAATATATTCCAAGGTATTTTCACTATCATAAAGTTACATTTGGACACCAATACGTTTTGTATGTACCCTAATGTTTAGAAAGTGACTACAAATGGGTTTATGGTGCTCTACATGGGTCCGTCATCTTTGTGTCACATTTCCGTTTGACAACTGTTCCAGTTTCACGACCTTACTCCTACCAAATGCAGTAGTATACCGAGAGCTAAGATGTTTACACCTCAGAAATTATTACAGTAGAGAAATTATGTGCCTGATTGTTCATTGTTTCTTCGTTCTTGGCCTCTTGGTTATGATAGGCAAATGTGATTCGCTGTATTGCTGGCCAGTTCGGCTGAGCAGTCGTCGTACACAAAATTCTGCGTATGGCATTCATATCAGACTTAAATTTATATCGACAACGGAAGATGATTTTAAGGGTTCATTTATATTCCGTATTTTCGTAAGCTCTCTATCCCTGATAGGAGATAGACTAACACTTTCTTTCCCTCATTCATTATTTCAGTGTACTACAGAGAAAGTATGGTTGTATTTATTTTTCACCTTTGCTTAAGAAAAACTATTTTTATTTTATTTCAACCCTCGTACAACTTAGACAAAGAGTGATATTTAGAGGTGGTTCTCTTGCCCACAGCATAATGACGTTACCATATTGACGAGGCAATTACAACGCCATCTAGTGTCTGCCCGAAGAGTTAAAGAAACGTAACTATTTTGAAAACCTTTTGTTGGTTATGTTTGTTATAACATTGAAGTAAAATTTTGTAAAATAATTTTCTGTTTATACTTGATACATGCTTGTAAGGAAGTATCAACAAACACATGCATATACATACTGATTATATCTATTTAACAAAATTATGTATAATAACAACATAAATTGCTATAAATTTAAATGCTGCTAATGAAGTGTCAAAAAAAACTTATTTAGTTAAAAAATTTTCAATCAAATTTATTTGTTGCAAAAAATACTAGAAACATTCTGGTCAGATAATACTATTTAATATGGTCAATCATTGCGGCTACTGTATAACCGTGCGTATTTACTAAGCATAGCCATTAGAGCTGTAGCAAACCGCATGTATCGGTACTGACTGAGTAACGGGTGCGCCATCTAGTACCGAGTAACGAAACGTTACACACGAATGCATTATGTTACTCACATTTTTTGTAGTAAGGGATTTATCGTTAGAATGTTGTTTAAATATTTATTGTCAATAAATATTTTTTGACACCTATTTTTTGCTTTTTCATTATAATTATCGCACAATGGATTGCGATGTTATTTTGATATAACATAAGCTCACGGTTAAAAATTTGAAAATAGTAAATCCATTGCAAATTTAAAAGATTCCGTCAACAGTTCACTTGTAGTTTGTAGTTCTACACTTTACCTATTAAATCAAATTAAATTTAGAATGACTTTACACAAGTCTGGTTCAAAATACGGAAAAGTGAAAAAAAATGCACCTTACGCAGTTTGGTATGTAATGTATAAGTAGTATGTTTTCTACAAATTACTAATGTTGCGACTCCGCAACCAGTGGCGTAGCCAGGATTTTTGTATGGGGGGTGTTAAGAAGCATGCCCTCCCTCCCCTATTAAAGCGGCGGGTCCGGGGGTCCTCCCCCGGGAAAATTTGGATTTTAAGGTGTAAAATAGTGCTATTTTAGCAGTTTTCGGTTCTTAAATTTAAATATTGTAATGGTAAAAATTTTATTAATTATAATATGAAATTTGTTTGAGCGATAAATAAGAAATTAATTAAATATTTGGTGCTAAGGGGGGGGGGGGGTTTTGAACCCCTTAACCCCCCCCCCCCCCCCCCCCCCCCCCCGGTTACGCCCCTGTCCGCAAAGTCATACTCCTATATAGTCTTTGGTCATACTGCACGCGTACGCAATACGACACGAGTCGTTGCTCTAACATAACATAGCATGTTATGAGGTACGTATCAGAAGTAACGAGTAACATAACGATACGATAGTAACG
This sequence comes from Bacillus rossius redtenbacheri, assembly GCF_032445375.1. Lineage (NCBI taxonomy): Eukaryota > Metazoa > Arthropoda > Insecta > Phasmatodea > Bacillidae > Bacillus > Bacillus rossius. The sequence continues at coordinate 276,757,614 of NC_086330.1, read as the reverse complement.
AGTACTAATTGTTATAGTAACACTTTTTTTTAGTACTTTTACACCTCTACATGCCATGTGGGGCAAGTGAATTACGCATCGTCACTAGACTTGTGTGTGCACTTGAATTCGGACACAGTCTTGACAATGTGTTCATCCCCATATATGTTCAGTTTATAATTCTTATATACCTACCGTTTAGTTTCCATCTCACGTACGATATTATATAGGATTTTTTTTAGAGTTGTATGATGAAGAAATTTTATAATAATATGATGTAACTGTCATCTCGTAGGTGAAGACGTAACTGTTCAGGATAAAAAATTACATTCTGCATAGTGGTTCTATATAAGATTGACAATATAGAAAAAATACTGGGATTAAACACAACGCAACCTAGCAGGTAAAGCAGAATTACAAACGTAAAATATGTGCCGCTATCTAGGCATAAAAATCTAAACGTGATAAACGTTTGAAAACTTATGATAGATAGCGTGGTAGAAGTCTTAAGTCAGTTGCACTAATGTAGTCAATATTTAGGTTTTGGAGGTGTTGTAATTGATCTAGATAGTAGGCCTACCCCTACTCATATTCCTATTGTAAAATTCCCAATGAAAACCTAGAACTAAAAAGTTCTAAACAAAATACTTTGAAGAATTTTTAACACACACCCATAATTATCAATGATGTATGTTTGTTTATTATTTTCTTGGGGGGGGGGGGGGGGGGGGGGGGTCGTCGAACTGGAAATTTGTTTAAAACTAAATCTGAACACTCCACTTTTCGTTCACGACTTTTCTAATCCACCATCCACCTTTGTGGATATACTACTCCTTGATGGGCCGATAGTCACAAAGTTTATCGACAATCATATTAATTGACTTAAAATTTAATTAAGTCACAAATTATATTTATACAGAATATCTTCAAATATAATAAAACTATTAAGTTACATACAAAAATATAGTCAATACAAATATAATATTTTTATGCTTTAAAAGGACAAAGTAAAAATAAATTGAGGATAAAAAAACTTTTAAAAATTTATTTGATAACTCGTAATAATAAAAATGGTACCCTACAGAACTTTTTAAACGGTTTACACAATTTTCACTTGGTAATATAGATTCAATTAATTTTCAAGTATGCATGAGATGTTTTTTTATATTAAAAATGACATTCTTTAGAGCTTTTTTTGTATTTGCCATTTTTAGACATTCAATAGTTTATTTTTAAGAGTTTAACCTTAACAAACGTATTTAATTAATAACTTAGTCATTCTCTACATTATATTAGAACAATTAAATGTTTTTCATATTGCTTGATAATCTCAAGTTGCATAAAAAAAATTATTTATAATAATTTTACCCAATGTGAGAGTAAACAGTACCTACCTAGGCTAAGTATTATGTGTGACACATTTTTTAAAAGCATTTTTTTCGAAAATATTTGGAATTTAGATATCGTATAATATTTACAGATAGGAAAAAAAATGCAATAATTAGTTTTCACTAACGTCAACCAGAATAAAAAAAATTCGTAAAGATTATCTCAATTTACGGTTATTTTTTGTCAACTGTAAATAGGTTTTTTATTTGTACAACAAAGGAAAACTCTGCCATCAAATAATAAAAACATTAATTAAATATTTAATAATATTGTTTCACGGAAAATAAAGTTTTAAGTTATAACTGTTTGTTAAAGGTTCGTCGTCCGTCAGATAAATGAAAACTAGAAAAATTATGAAATAAATTTAGCAAAAGCTAAACGGCAGTGTGGTTCATTTTAACTATTGAACATGCTGTTATAATTATTAATGCTGTAGATTTACATATTATTTCCTGTCTGTTTTAGAACTAAGTAACTTTCTCACATCCAATATTTTTTAACTTATTTTTAATTTCTTGTACTTTTACAATATCTTTTGCTAACATCCAGCATCGGAAAAAGTCTTTGCACAATCTGATTATTAGATTAATAGAAGATTACTTATAGTAATTAAAATAAATAAAAATGAAGCCAGTCTTCACAGAAACAAAAAGAATTACTTTTTTCCCATAAAAATATTTTCGACCTAGCCAGGATTCAAACCTAGAGCCTCTGCGTTCAAGATTTCTTGCAACGCTCTTACCATTTCAGCTACTAAGACTTGCATCTTGTAATGGTAACTTAAAATATTTTTTATCTTCAACAACATTTTCATAATGTTTTTAATTTACGCATGTAATATAAAAATAAATTACGTAATTAATTCTAAAGTATTTATATAAATTGATAAACACATTTGTTTCCAGGGATTTAAAATAATTAATTTGACAACTATACTGAGTTTTTGAAACATTATTGATGTGTAAACAGCTTTTGGTTGGCGTAATTTCATGAATGAGACGGAAGTCAAGTAATGGAAATGTGTAACAACCACGGTGCTGCCATCTGTGGTGAATGGCACGAATGAAAGTTCACAAAAAAAAAAAAAAAGGTATATGGTATAGTACCTATTATCTGTTTAATAATTTTAAACAAATAGGTAGTGTTTTAATGAAATTCACTGACGAAAATCAGGTCCTATGAAGAGAGGGTTAGTATTTTTTAAAGTCTTTTCTGCTTTTATCGGAGCCGTTTGATTATATAGTTTAAAATTTCGCTCTGCATTAGCTGAAGAGGTAAATATGTAGAGTAGCGGTATATGCGGAAAAAAATGAAACAAATCCGACAATACTTTTATTCTATGCTCTTTCACTTCCTCTTTTCATATCAACCGGCGGAAGTAAGAAATTCCAATTACTTTAGGAGATATCGAATTTTTTAATTTTGCAATACAACACCTGCAGAACCATTCAAATGCCGCCATTTTTTTATTTTGCCGTGTGTTTGTGAATGCGTAATAATGTAATAAATAAAATGGTCGATTAGGTCAGGTCAGTTACATTGTTAATACTTTCAAACTAAGCGGACATAAAAATAATGTGAATTAATTTTTATGGCTGTTTAGTTTTAAAATATTTACAATGTAACTGACCTAACCAAACAAACCGGGACAAAGGATGAATAGTACGAACTAAAATGGTCGATTAGGTCAGGTTAGTTACATTATGAATACTTTCAAACTAAGCGTACATTAAAAATAATATGAATTAATTTCATTGGTTCTTTATTTTTAAATTATTTATAATGTAACTGACCTGACCTAACAAACCCGTACAAATGATGAACATTACCAACTCACGTAAATTTTTTTTGTTACTTATTACTTGCGCAACAATATCCAAATAAAAAATAACACTTTAAAATTAGAAACGTAAAAAACTCACCTAAGTTGGAGGCGGGTACATTTCCTTAGCCATTAGAAGGAAATGATGTAGTCGTTCACCTACGTCGCGATACCTCCGACGGAACATGAATTCCGCAAGGTACCCGACGTAGTGGTCAACTCGTCGACCATATCGAGGTACATTCTGCCTCACTTCCCACCAAAGTCTCTCTATTCTTTGGGTGTTCGCCCTTGTGTCGGGATCAACAAAGTTCATACTATGATTTACCTTCAGGTGAAGATAATCATGCTGAGAAAGACAATTATAAGCACGCCAACAGTCGCTTATAATTGTTGTTCCAGGCGAAATGTACTTCTTGATCACGCGCAGGAGCGTTCTGCTAGTACGATCTTTGACAGGAATGAGAAAAATATTATCACTATTTCTCTCAATACCGCCAAAAACCCACTGACCTTGAATGACTCGCCCCCTATTATTCTTACGTTTACCAATTTTAGCCTCATCAATTTCGACAACTTTCCCCGGCCCACCCAATTTCCCTACATTTACTTCCAAACTCCACTTAATTAAAACTTCCCTACAAAAGGACGTCCAATCTACGACGGTTTTCAAGCTGACATTACAATTGAACTGAATAAATACTGTATTAGGGTGATGAACTGTCAAAAAAAAATAAGTTATCTTCAAAATAGTTTGAATCGAAAGATTACTTTTGGAGAACCACGTGCCGTTCCTGAAAGATTTTTTGAAACAACAAGGAACCCTTTTAACTTTTTTATTGGCACGAGTTATAGTTGTCCGGTGACATTGAAAAAATTCGCTGTCCTCGGGCAACTCAATTACCGTCCCACATTGGTCGCACTTTACCTCACAACTCAAAACTCCATGATCAACTAAATATTCAAACAACAATTTCCGATCATCACACAAATTCACAAAATCGAATACATTCAAGGAACACCCGCCGCATAGCTGACTATTCCCAGAAACACAGGACATTTCAAAGACAGAATGTAACACAATAATGATAGACGATTCCCCAGAACGACTAGGGGAGAGTGGGGCTAGTGTGGACATGGGGCTATTGTGGACAGTGGATATTTCTCTACTTTCTCTTTGGATAATTGGAAGGGAAATTTTTATATAGTTGCTAACCATATTGTTGTTGTAAATCTATGGAGAAAGTTTGTTTGGTTCCAAATGTGTTTTCAGTTTGTGTTTTGAGGCTTAAAAAGTAAAATCTGGATAACTAAAGTTACCTCTGTTTTCAGTATCAACTTTAAGCAATGTTTATGTGATTGAAATATTAAAATAAGGTATGTTTATTAACATTTATTTTTTCGTACTGCCATATTTGTTTGTTTTATTTTTTTTTTCACTTAACCTTGCAAGTGTCTAAAGTGAGCATGCGGGGCTAAAGTGGACAGACTTCATGGGGCCACAGTGGACATGTCCACTCTAACCCCAGATTGTACTTTTACTACAGATCCCAATTATTTTCATTTCAGGATGGTTCAAACATATAAAAGAAAGAGTGAAAGATGTAACATCTCGGAGGAAGCTGTGAAAATAGCAATAATTGATGTTATAAAGTATAACAAAAGTGTCAGAGAAGCAGCTACAAATCATGGTCTCTCTAAATCTATGCTGCACAAACGTATTCAACAGTTCAAGAAAAAAAAGACAGATAATGCATGTGCTAGTGATTCGGGAAATTCCAGTGAAGAGGATATCATCAAACTAAGTCTAAAAGTTTCAGGAAGAAATAAATTTAAGGGACAGCAAATATTTACAGATGAAGAGGAAAGAATGTTGTGTGAATATTTTATCAAAGCTTCAGAAATTCATTACGGACTGACATACATGCAAGCAAGAAAGTTAGCATTTGAATACTGTGTAAAACCCATGCCAGAAAGCTGGGTAACAAATGGAACTGCTGGAACAGATTGGATGCTAAGTTTCATGAAAAGAAATCCCAATGTAAGTTTGCGCAGACCAGAAAATACTAGTTTAGCTAGGGCTTTGTCATTCAATATGACAAATGTGAAAACTTTTTATGATAACTATGGTAATGTTTTGGAGCGTTACAACTTTGATCCTGACCGAATTTTAAATTTGGATGAGACTGGAGTTACAACTGTATTGCCTTCTCCCAAAGTAATCGCACCAACAGGCAAGAAACAAGTTGGTCAAATAGTGTCAAGAGAGAGAGGAGAATTAGTAACAATGTGTGGCATTATCAAAGCAACTGGTAATACCATCCCTCCAGTGTTCGTATTTCCTCGTGTGAAATATCAAGAAAACTTTTTGATTGGTGCTCCAGCAGGCAGCTTAGGTTTAGCTACAAAATCTGGATGGATGACGGCTGAATTATTTCCTTCTGTTTTACAGCACATCCAAAAGCACACACAGTGTTCAAAGGAGAATCCAGTTCTCATACTTCTTGACAACCATTCAAGTCACATTACAATAGAAGCTGTGGACTATGCAAGAGACAATGGCATTGTTATACTTTCTTTTCCACCACATTGTTCTCACCGCCTACAACCGTTGGATGTCTCTGTATTTGGTCCATTCAAGGCTGCACTTAAAGTTGCTTTCAGTGACTGGTTGAGAACAAACCCTGGAAAACAGATATCGATTTACAATATTCCTACACTGGCTGCTTCCACATTTGTTAACTCCTTCATACCAAAGAACATAATTTCTGGTTTTGCAAAACCAGGTATTTATCCGTTTAACAGGTTAGTTTTTACGGATGATGATTTTCTTTGTAATTATGTTTGCGACAGGTCTAATCCAGCAACAAAACCTAGTGGACCACTTAAAAATCCAGAGTCTCCAACACCATCCACTAGCCAACAAATAAATCAGAGTACTCCAGCTTCTTCCACACTTCATGACACTGTGAGAACAATGGAAGAACCAGTAACTCCTGAGGATGTTAGACCATTGCCTAAAGTCACCACATCAGGAAATGGTACAAAAAGGAAACGAGAACAAATGAAATCCTGCATCTACACGGACACTCCAGAAAAGAGGAAGCTAGAATAAAAAGCTGTGTTCAAGAAGGCAACAAGGAAAACCAAAACAGTTGAGGATATGGGGAACCAAAGTTTAAAACATTTAAAACGACAGCTGTTTAAGAAAGTTGTACGTGAAGATTCTTCGAGCTATGAGACCGACGAAGCTTTTGAACTTTCTTCAGGTGATGAATTCAGCGAATCGTCAGAACTCCCTCAACCAGCAAAATTGTGTGATAGTGATATTATTACTGTTAATGATTTTGTTTTGGTCCAGTTTGAAGCAAAAAACAAGATACTTTGTTATGCAGCTCTAGTGACTGAAATGTTTGATACTAATGAGTATTGTGTAAAGTATTTAAGAAAGAAACGAGAAAGATTTACATTTCCTGCAGTTGAGGATATTGCTGCCATAGAAAGAAAAGATATAGTTTGTAAATTGCCGACTCCAAAGGTTACAGTGAGAACAAAACGTACAGCTGGATATATGTGGTTTGAGGTTGATCTATTTACCTATAATGTGCTATGAAATGCTGATTTCTTTTTACGATTTTGATCAGTATTACTATTATAAATGTCAAAATTACTTAAAAAATTTAAGTAGCTACTGCAATTTATAATTTTAAATAAAATTTATGCTGTGTCCACACTGACCCCTAAGAGTGTCCACACTAACCCAAACCAGGGGTTAAAGTGGACAAAATTTCTCTTAATATTTTAGTTGGTATGTATTTTTTTAATATAGGGATAGGTGTTTTGCATTAATTTTATATTAAAGTAGACAGGTTACAGATCACACAGGAATATTTTCAGAATTTACTATCAAATATGTCACCTGATCCATATTAAATAAAAGAAAAGTGTCCACACTAGCCCCACTCTCCCCTACAACATCTAATGATCAAATGGCAGAATTTGACCGTTGTAATTAAACATCGTAATGAACAATAAATGAATAAATAATCACGTATTGGTTCATTTGAATACTGGCCAATCACGTAACTGTCACGTGACATCATTGTCCAATAAGAAACATAATATACTCGTCAACAAGAAACAATGGTGATCGCTGCATGAATACACACAAGTATAGTATTGCAAAATTAAAAAATTCGATATCTCCTAAAGTAATTGGAATTTCTACCTCCGCTGGTTGATTTGAAAAGAGGAAGTGAAAGAGCATTGAATAAAAGTATTTTCGTATTTTTTTCATTTTTTTTTCTCGCATATACCGCGACTCTACATATTTACCTAAAATAATATTTCTTAAAACAAATTACATATCAATCGGCCAAGTACCTATATTTGTTTTATAAGAAGAAAAATGGTTAAAATTCAGGTTACTTTTATTCGAAATATAAATCATACATTTTTTTTTCTAAAATAAAAATCGCAGTAAAAATAATAGAAGGCATTGAAGGTTATGTATTTTTGTTGTGAAGTAAAGTGCTGACGTGGTCTGACAAATAAAATTGGTTCTTATGTTAAAAAACTGACTAAAACAAAATTCTATAAAATATTTTCATAAGAAGGGAGTGCTAAAACGCCATGACATGAACAATGGGTGCATGGTTAGAATCCTCTATAAAAAATTAAATTTCTTGTGACAAAAATAGATTAGGCTATGGTACACATTTTTGCTATATATTTTTTTTTATATTGAGATTCATATCTTGCAAGTTATTGCAGAAATGATACATTTTGGTCTGAGAAAAATACAAAAGTAAAACTTAGAAAAAAGTATGAACTCTCATGAAAACTGGTTGAGTGGCAGAAAAGTCAATAGTAAAGACACACACATACACACAAACCTAAAATACTCTGGCGGGAGCGGACTTGGCCTCTCTGGCAGTGGCGCTGGAGAGCAGGTACCCGGGCCTAAAAACGGGCTGTGAACTGCACGGCGAGGTTTCCCCTTTAGCCTTGCAGTCGGTGAGGAGATTCAGGCAACCCCGAGGTCTCCTCTGCCTGCTCTAAGGTTTCCACACACCGTTAGGAAGGTGATTGTCGTCTGAGGTGTCGGAACTGTTGCCGGTTCTAGTATCCGAGACATGAACCATCAAGTCCGCGGAAAGGGTGTGTGACGCGATTATATAGCCTCTCCACACCAAGTGGCAACCCTCTGCCTCCACACTGGCACCGCTGTTGGGGGAGGATCGTGGTGACTATGTTGGGAGGGTTTCCCCAACCGCTGGTCATAGCACCTCTCTAACTAAAGAGGGCGCTGCCGGGTCAAACTCTGCCACAGTGCATCCTCAATTGCATGTATGAGACCGGAAATGGTGAAAGGGCTGAATCTGCGGGCAACAGCAGATGCGATAGAAACCTTTCCGGGGGGTTCGACGGCCGAGCCTCGGTGTATCGGTCCCAAAGGGCCCCATAGTGAATGGATCAGGCCCCATGGTAAAGGAGTTCTTTTGGGTATGGTGGTTGCGGTGTCGGGCGACCGGGCCTAAAAACGGGCTGTAAACTGCACGGCGAGGTTCCCCCTTTAGCCTTGTAGTCGGTGGAGGTACTGAGGCAACCCCCAGGTGCCTCCTGCCTGGGCACTGTAGTTGCCATTTTCCAGCTGGGGTTGACGGCGGTCGTCGCCTGACGAGTGCAGTCGCATCCGGGCCTTAATCGGCTGTAAACCCGCCGGGCCGAGGTACGGCGGGTCGGAGGGTTTTCCGAGGCGACGAGGACACCTCGTGGCTGCACTCTGAAGCGCGGTGGTCTGGTCAAACTGCCGGCGAACAGTCTGCCGACGAGACCAAAAGTTGGTCGTAGTACGGGAAGAATCCATCATGTTTGAATGGTTCCCCGCTGAGGTTTTCTTAAGGCCCAGGATTCTTGGTGAGGTAGGACTCGTACTTGGGAGTGGTGCCCCGAGTGCTTTAGAGGCAGGTATCAGGGTTCCCTAGCCCATTGAAGTACCGACGTTGTGAGCGACGAGGACAGCTCCGGTTACCAGCCTGGACAGCTGGCAGAGGTTGGGTAGGCCTCCACCGAACCGCGGGTTCACTGGGTGATTGAGGAGTCCCAGTGTGAGGCGGGAGACCGGGGTAAGCGCCAGAAGTGATGACAACTCCAGAGGGCTAAGGGAGCATCCAACTTGCTGGTTAGCTGAGTGGAGTAGGGGGCCAGAGGTGGTGCATAAACTGAGATGGGTAGCCTCAGTCCCTTTGCATAGCCAAAAGCTCTAACGCTCTTCCTGGTTGCGTATGCGGCGTATCCGCATCCATGCCCGTGGGGGCCCCAGGGCGGTAGGGCTAATGCTAAGAGCGCTGGGTTAACAAACCAAAAGGAGGGGAAACCCTTTCTAGTGACACCTAAAATACTCTGAATTGCTAATAATATACCGTCAGAAGGGGTGACTTCGGTCACAGGGGTGACTTCGGTCACAGGGGTGACTATGGTCACATAACCTGAAAAAACTAATAATATCAAGTTTTTGCAATACAAAATTTATTTTATGTAATTTTTTTCAATAATGATGTGTGACTATGATTCATTAATATAAAAAATAATGGTTCTGCAAATTCCGAATAATATTTTCCGTAAAAAAAATTGCCCATTATTGTACAATTTTTTTTATGGTTTTTGCTATGTTGGCTAAACTACTCTTGTATCATTTATGAAACAACAAGGATGCTGGTTGATGGTATTTTAGCTGTGTTAGCAACAGCATCCTGCACATGTTGGTAAGTTTTCGTTAAAAAGTATTACATTTTAGAGAAACTAAAATTTATTTTATAAAATTTGGTTATTGTCAAGTAATTTTTGGGGTGACATCGGTCACAAAGTTGAAATGACCAATGTCACCCTATGTTGCTTTTTCTTGCTTTCTTAATCCAATCAATTCATTATCTTGTATGCTAGTAGTCAATTACTTGTTAAATTAATTTATTTATTCATGTCATATTAAAAAAAAAAGTTATTTCCTATTAAATTTGCAAAAGATAATATTTCACAAATGCCAAAATCACAACAATCAAAAACTTAACAGAATTACTATATGCAGGAAGAAGAAAATAAATGTTCAAGCTGGAAGAAGTATCATAGCTGATGATTTAACCTCAACTCCAGGCCCATCAATGAGTGCAACAGCAAATAATATGACATCAAATTCAGGTGTCTCTAAGAATGGCACCACAAGCAAAAGAAAAAGACAAAAGGGGCATGGCTACACTTAAGACAGTAAGGATAGTGGACAAGAAATTTCGCTTCATGATTTAGAACCTGACATGGATTTCGAAGATTTGTTACCGGTAAGTAACAATGATGGTGGAATGGATGAAGTTGTGGCACCCCGAGGAAAGAGTGAGAAGTCTGGTATTGGTAAATATGTCATTGTGCTCTGCAGAGGAAAGCGTTCCGAAAAAACATTTTATTGGGGAAATAGTTGAAGATATTGGATTTGAAACAATGGCTGGTGAGCACAACGTCCAGTTTTTCAAGAGAATACACAAAGTGTTTGTGGTGGATGGCAAGGAACCATCCTTAGTTGCAACTACAGACATTGGAGGGTGCTGTCATCACCAAAACAGCTTCGAAGAGGAAGATTCCAGTTTGTGGAGGATTAAATTGCTAACTTTTCGTTGTAACTAATGTTTCTGTTTTGTGGTGTTTGATTTTACTTTGCTATGATGTTATCTGGGTAACTTATCCAACTTACATGAATCATTTGTAATAAGTGGAAAGTTACAATGCATTTAATTGAGATAAAACACTATTATCATGTAATATAATGACAAATAAATGAAAATGGAAACACAAAACATTACCAGACTTAATTGTAATAGATAAGAGTTAATGAGTGAATACACCCCTGACCGAAATAACTGATATTCGAAGGATAAATGCAGGTGACCGGAGTCACCCCAGTACTGGGGTGACATCGGTCACTAAGTTAACAAAACTTTAACAAAAAAATATTAATGCTAAATTTTTTTTTCTTCATTCAGTTGCCGTCGTCCGGGGTCTCGGGCTCGAGTCCCGGTGTGGCTCCTAGTGGGAAAAGGCGGTTCTTGATCTGTGTTGTCCAGGTGGGCGCCAGACTAGCTCGTTTCTAGTCGTGAATTTGGGGTCGTGGATGTATGTGCCCCTGCGTGGCCCACTAGGGCCGGCGGCGGTGTTGCGTGAGATGATTTTAAATAAGAGGCGTGGAGTTGAGGTGGTGGTGTCGTACCTTTTATTCATAGGAACGAGTCGTACACAATACAACACTCTACAGAGGTCCCCGGGGGGGGGGGGTTTACTCGTTATTCCGTGGCGCCGTATTGTTTGTGTTCCGCGTTACGTGGCCTCGGACGCTGTTACGTCTCAGACGTCTCACTGGGTACGCAGGTAACGTAATTTCGTAACACAAAGGCAGGACACAAAATACACTGAATTAAGGGGGCGCGCACAGGTTACGTGGCACTCGTTACTCGGGTAACGTAAGTTAGCAATACAAAGTACGGGATACAAAAATATACTGAATTAAGGGGGTGCGCACAAGTTACGTGGCACTCGTTACTCGGGTAACGTAAGTTAGCAATACAAAATACGGGATACAAAAATACACTGGATTAAGGGGGCGCGCACAAGTTACGTGGCACTCGTAACTCGGGTAACGTAAGTTAGCAATGCAAAATACGGGATACAAAAATACACTGAATTAAGGGGGCGGGCGATTGGAGACGGCCAATCCCCTATGCAAATGTCTCGGCGCGGGTGTTGTGCCCACTGTGATGAAACACGCACCGCAATTAAGTTTGTCCAAGTTCCCTTGCGGGTTTGTGGTCAGCGCCGTGCGCGTGACCTTAAATAAAGTTCTGTAAGTTGCGGGAGACGGCCCGTGCCGTATACTGAAGAACAGCCCCGCTGACCAAGTGTGGTGCGGGGTGTCTTTAAATTGATGCGGTCGGATTAGGTCCTAGACCGAAAAAAGGGACCGGGTACTCACGGAGAGGTTAAGTAATAAAAGGGGTTCTGTTAATTAGTGACTATATTTACCGGACGTTACTTTCGATGAAGACAAAGGATGTTGCCTCTCCGTGGGACGTAGGTCCGCCCCGGTCCGTGAGCTGCGCTGAACTGCCGAACTGGCATGGCGTCCAAGGGAGGCTCGGCCTCTCTCACGCGAGGCGTGACCTCATTACGCTAGACTCCAAACGGGTGTGTCTGGAAGAGATTTTATTGTCGCTAAAATCCTAATTTAATGTTTCAGGAGGAATGGGTACGGTTCTTCTCTTGTCTACTCAGGTTTCCGCGGTTTTGCCTTTAATTGCTGTTCGGCTCGCCTGACTCGGGTGGGCCATGGCCAGGGGTGTGTTCCGTTAGCGGGAGCGTATACTGGCGGGTGCAGGTCGGGCTCTGGGGTGGTCGTCGGCCAGACGACGTCACAGTATGTAGACAAAAGTTACAGGAACACATCGACGAAATTTAACATTATTCTGATCGATAACAAATTGTAGGTAATAGAGAAAGGTACTTTTTTGACCTAAAGGTGGGTTTACGATTGAAAATTAAGAATTAAGACTTAAGACTTAGTCGTGTACTTACCATATGACTCTATGTAAACTAGTGGAATGGTTTATGATTGTCGTGTGTGAATTTTGACGGGTCGAGTGCGAACCATATGATGACTTAAGACTTAACACAAATTGTTATATTTTATATTTTTCGTTAAGACTTAAGGGAAGCGACCAATCACAACAAACCGGAACCTTTCAACCGAAAGTTTATGTCTTATTATTCGACCGAGCGAGGCAGTATTTTGGGTTAGAATTCGTATATTTGTCATTTGTAATCATCATCCATTTCGAAAAATAGATATCCCATTTGTCAATAACCTATTTCAAACCTGCTTCTCCGTTTCGAACAATGGCCGACCATGTGTTTTGTGCTGTGATTGGTTAGAATTAACGACTTATATTTCAATCATAAACTGGAAAATGTAGTTTCGACTTCATCGTGTGCTCGATGTTAAGTTATAATTCTTAAGGAAATCAATTGTAAACCCAGCTTAAGTCACCCCATCCGACGGTACACACAAAACAAGCAGGTAACCTAATAAGAATTAATTTTATTTCTAAAAAAGGTTTTCTAAAATTTTTAGGTGGTTTACAATGACTTTTAATGGATTTAATACCGTGCCCGCAAAGGAAGTTCTGATTTTTTTTTTATATTTCATTCAACTGATATTTTAGTTCCATTTTTGCAGCAATGGATGGTAGTATCAAATATTGTTTGAGACCAAAGTTGTTGGTACTATTACTTGTTATAACTCCAAAAGAATGCGTTCTGTTTCACATTAAAGGAGTATTAATTTAATTATTTTAAAGTTTTTAATTCACTTTCACCATGTTATGAACCGACAATAAGAAATTTTTTGCAATGTTACTGCAATTTTCATTTCAATTAACAATTGATATAAATATTATTTTTGAGTTGAAAATAGTTTCGGGGACTAAATACCATGAACAAAAATTTAGGTAAAACAAAATCTCCACAAGTCGTACCATTGCGACAACTGCAATGAGTAGTTTTTCTTTGGAAAAAAAAAAAAAAAAAGGATCGCTCTATGGTCGATACGAAGTTTTTCATCCGCGAGACGAACAAAAATAAACTATTATGCACGAAATGTTTATGATTAGTAAATATACTCCACATATCAGTTTTTAATCCAAATTTAATGATAATTAAAAATAATTTTATGTCAACACACCTCAAAGATTTCACAGATTAATTAAGTAAATAAACGTTGAAAAAAAAGCGGGAGAGTCTTTCAGTACTCGTGAGATGTGTAACATCTAACATCAGATACGAGAACATTCATGTGTTCTCATGCTGAAAATAGACTTATAATACGAAACTCGAACGCGAAATTTCACGTTCAATTCTTTAAAATAATTCCGGGTTGATAAATATACGCAAAATGTGTTTTCAACTACATTTCTGGACGCGAGTAACACGCAGTTTCTGCACCCGCCGCCGCACAGTGGGGCCAAATCCGAATTCTCTGGCCAAAAGTCTTAAAATTAATTTTTTTTTTCTCGAAAATCCTGTAGTTATATTTTGAAATATAAGTGTCCAGGGCATAAAGAATTGCAAAAATCACTTCGTTATGACGAATAGTTTTTGCACAGTAATTGAGAGAAGACAAAAAATTCAAATTTCAGAAAAAAATTAGGTAATAAAAACGTCGTTTATTGATTGATGCACTCACTTTTGGTTCAACATTTTAGAGTTATCATCGGTACTAGCTTAATCTACGTTCTTTTATGATTCTTAGGGTACATATTTCGTATCGGGAAAGCTACAACTACCTTGCAAATTAACGTATTTTAATAAAATAACGGTAAAATTGAAGTAAACCTAACTGTTCTTTGAGCTACAAAATTTCCCCCGATTTCCCCCAACCAGATTTTTGTGTTTTTAGGTACCCTAATATGTACCCTATATAGCCCTGAAAACGGCATTTGCTCAAACTTGCTCGTTTGAAAGATACATAATTTTTAATTTGCCCGTGGAGTATATTCAGCTGCAGAAACTCAACTGGGCTGCGAGTGATGGTGACCGCCACGCGTGTTTTTTTTTTTTTGGTTCTCGTGTTTTGACTGGAAAGTTTCAGAGGTTGTAAACAAAGATGAATCATCGTTTTTTATTATTCATTGTTCACTCTTAGCTGAGTTCTGAAATAAACAAAGCCGACTGTAAACAAACATTGTGAGTGGCTGCAGATCTCCACGCACAGTAGTCGTGCGTAAGAAATAGTCACTTGTTATGTACCGTTTATAAATATTTTTTACCGTGACTATTTGCAAACAATAATTGTTATAAATCATGATAACATATCACCATTAATCTGCAATATATTTAAATGTGTTAAGCATGTATTTTCTTACAATTGTGTTAGAAGACGACATGTGTACACTTGATGCACGATTTACAAAGCACACCCTGCCTTTGAATATATATACTGTATAGAAGTCGCCAGCCCAGGTTAAAATTTCTAATACGGTTTTGAGGTAGTTGGTTAATTCACCGCCGCAATCGCCACCATCTCTAGGGCATCGACTTATGGTGGTCCCTAGCGGACAAGTGTCGAACTCTTCAAACACCCCTTCCCCCTCCCGTTGAAATACCGTGAGCTGCAGTGAATGATGGGTGGGGGGTGCGGGGATTGACAGCGGGCGACAGTGCTGCGCTCAAACGGGTAAATAACAACTAAGACGATACAGGGCGTTACGGCAGCGCACTGCAGCGGTGAAGTTCCCAAACTGCTCATCATACGCTTCTGAAAAACGTAGAGTAAATCCTATCCACTCGCGACTTCTATACAGTATATATATTCAAAGGCCCTGCGCTGCCTGGCGCTAGTTGTATTTCGGATTTTCGCGCGTACGGTTTTGTAAAGCACAAAACGCGAAAGCCATTGGAAAGTACTGAAGACTACTATTAGGCATAAAGCTCATTGTTTTTTCTTCGCACCTATGTTAAACAAAATACTTCGGTGTGTTAATGACGACCCTGACCTTCCTAATTTCAGAAGAGATAGCACCACTGCCAGCCAGTGATTAGGCGAATACCAAATTGCAACTCATCATCAAAGTTTGTCCGCTTCCCATCGGAATGCTGAGAAAGGAAGCTCAAGAGGCAAGGAACAAAGATTTCCGCCACTACCGAAGACATAGATCTCGGAAAGTTTCACGTATAGCTACAAATGCTGATGTTTTACATCTAATGCTCGCCTCCTCCGATCCGATTATCTCTGCTATACAGGAAACTCCCAAAAGATTCTCAGGTAGCCTTAGTGGGGATGTTGTTGCCCTCTTAACGGGCCTCCCTATTAAAAATCTTTAGCGCGTTGGGCCACTGGCCACGTGCTACGGCCAGTGGTTGGGCGGGGCGATATACCTGAGCCTGTCGCCTGCGCCGTGATGGAGGGGGTGAGGGGGTTTCAGCGAGGGGGGCGGAATAATGGGAGGGTTGTCATTGTGTGGAGTCCATTTGCTACTTATACCTGCGTTATCTGCGAACAAGATCGTGGCAAGAAAGGTGACTGTTTTTCCCTTTCGCTACATTAAACCAAAACGAAAATGTTCTCGCAATGCCTTGCTTGCTTCCTGACAGTGTTTATTAACTTTAAACATCAAATTAGTGTTACGATCCAGTCAATATCCATGAAATGCAAACAATCGTCAATTCTAATTAAAACATATGTTTTTATTTTTTAATTAACGTTCTACATAATTAAGAAATTTACATACATTACAAAAAATGCTGTCACCAAAAATCGATGTGTTAGCGTGTGCTTTCAGAAAAAAATTTGTAAATATTATATAATTTAAAAAATTTCCAACATTATACTTTCGAACTGACATTTGTGTGATGAATGGTTTTGCACGAACAGTTACGCTTTCATTCATAAAAGTCTTTCGCACCGCGACGAGAAATCACGTCCTACTAATAGATTGAGTAATAAAACTGGGAATAAAATGATAAAAATAATATTAAATATTTTACTCTTAGACACAAATCAACTTTTAAAATCGCAATAAAGAGAAACAAATTCATAACTTACTTCTTGAAGAAAAAGTGCATGTCAAACTTACTTTTAAAATTGTTTTAGAGAAAATAATGTCAGGAACAAACAAGTGTTCCCACCAACGACACATCGTCAACTTTGTATTTTAGGGTTCACGTTGTATTTAGTTACACTAAATATTACTAAAATTATTATTTTCTGGCACTTATTACATGTTTAGCATTTTATTTTATTTTTTGCATATTTTTTTAATGACTTTAACGTTGCACAATATGATGAATAAATATACTCGAATGAACTGGAATCCCGTTCCAAGTTAGATACAGACTGTTTACGAGCAGTGTAAATTTCTTAGCTGTTGCAACAGCGGCCTACAGGTGGATTCAGACTGCAGGCTTAGTCAGTCACGCTGAATCCACCTGAGTTCAGATTTTATCGATGACAAGCGCGGGTGGTATGGAAGAACTCAGTGCGCACTGACTGTTGTGCTCAAGGTGTCAGTGAAGTGTATAGCTGGAATCACGGGCGAAAATCTGTAGAATAAATCGAAAAGTGCTATACCGAAAGTATAAAGTTGAAGTTCATTATTGCTTGTCAAGTAAGTTCAAGATCAAAATAAAAAAGAAGAAAATTTGTTTTCTTGAATCTACTTTTTTCAGAAAAGTATACATACATACAATATTTTTTAAAACTAAAATAAACATTTTTAGTCCTTGAGTATAAATTTACTGAAATATATTTTTTTAGTTAATTAATTTTTTCATGCGAAGAAATATTTAATTGTTAAAATCACGAGAACATAATTTATTACGTTTATGTATTCTAAAAGCTTATGTTAAAGATCGACTATATGCTATTCAATTTGCCCAAGAATTTTACTGCAATAGGACAGCATTGCAAAAACACAATTTAACTAATAGGTAGGCCTATTATCACAATAAGTTATGTTCATAAACTATATTAAAGGGAACAAATATTTATCATTTAATGATATGCAACTTTTTCCTTTGAGGTAAAAATTGAGGTATATTTAATGTAATAAGTAAATCCTCTCATAAAATTTACTGAAACTAATATTCTTCATTGTCCGTCATATTATGATTCCAAACAGTTTAAATCAACTGAAACATGAAATAAAATAGTAAGGTTAACCATGAGGTGTGAAAGAAATTAGCGATTGCTTTGTAAAATGTGTTAAAAATTTCTCATGAAATATTGTGATTATTATGTTCGTACATAATGTAAAAAAAATTCAATACTTACAATACTTACTTTGTATTGCAAATTATTAAACATATATTTTAAAAACACATGTGCGTATGTAAGTCGAATTGTTATGTAATACATGATGAACAATAACATTACCGATACAAATTCCCTTCCAAATAACTTTCACCCAAAGATAAGGCCGCGGACAAATTATACACACTGGTCGCACGAGGAGCTGAAATAAGTCTTATAAGAAAGCCGGGCGGAGTAATTCTTTTCAAGCCAAAGCTAAAAGTAATGGATGTTGTTTGTCTAAAGCAGGCAGTGAAATGACATACAAGTTTACAGAATAGCCATATAATATCTTTGACGCTTCTTATCCCGTCAGTGGACTGTACGCGAAGAACCAACTGCATCATGGCCCGCCGCCAGTTTTATACTTACGTATGAATACACTTGTAAACGATGGTTTGTATACTTATGTATGTTGCCGACATCGATTGGTATTCTTTGGCAGCTCGATGTGGATTCATTCGAACACTTTTGCGCTAAACACGACATATTTTTACATAAGAGTGACATCGCGCACTGAAAAAAGTTGCAGGTCTGTAACGCAACAGTGATACAAATATTACATATTTCGAACATTTTCTGGAGCACGACATTCACTTTGGGTAATGAAAAGCTACTTGATAGGTTCACTTTACCCGCTTTAAAAGTGATAACTTAAAAAAAAGTGTACATGGAAGCAGACTCAGCCATATGTTTATTGCTGTTGTATTTGTCATAAACCTACTACGTTCAATACGGCCTGTAAGTAGAACCCATGTTTTTTTTTACGACTTGTGTACAAGCTGTGGTTGTAAAGCGAATTTATATTCTTAGTTAACTAACGTCTATCATAATATATTTGGAATAAGGCTACCTTAATTTTTTTTTAGATTGCTATATTGTTATATATATATATATAAGAATTACTACAACAAAATATCTGGAAATAAAAATCAAGGAAAAAAGCATGAAAGATTAAGGATTTTTTTTTCAACAACAAATAATTTATGGTTTAACTGCTTTGTGTACTATATAAAAACAAAACAAGCTTTCAAAATTTTAATTTTTTTTTGATTATCCTTTATAGTCATGTTTTTTTTTTAACTCATAAATATTTAAGTTGATTGCCAACGTCACGAGTGTACGATAATTTATTTCACACCGCTCCGGGTTGCAGGTAAAGTAACAGGCGTGAAAATTGATCAGAAACGCGTTATAATTATTCAGGCCCTTTAATTGGGCGTGACGGACCATGTGCCAAATATGTAATAATTATAAGTGATAAGTAGGTGAAGTATTAAAAAATAAAGAACTTGAAAGCAAAATAATGCATCTAACAAAAATAATTTGCAAGGTTCTTTCGTGGATTTTGTAATGTATGGGCAATATTTACTTAGTTTTGGTTTTTAGATGAATTAATTGTGGTTAGAAAAATTTTAATAATTTTGTATAATTGTTGTAAAAATTTATTTCCTGCCCTTATTAATTAATCGAGTTGTAGAAATAAGTTTATCTGAAAATTTACGATATCTTTATTAAACATTGCCACTATTTATATTATTTAACTTCAAAATGGTTTTTTAATTTTGTAATTAATAACGTACCATCCATAACTACATATGTGAACGATCGGGCACTGACCCCATCTTCAATCTTCCTCGTGACTCCTGCGCCAGGAGTAACATTTATATACTTCTGACTAGCTTATTTAACATAGAACTTTCCTAGTTTATTTTTTATTTATCATTCCATGATCATTTCAGACATCTATCTAACCAAAAAGCATAGCAAAATTACATTTAGTTTTAAAATACGATTTTTCTTTTAATTTAACATACATTTTATATAAACCTACATTTTTAAGTATCAAAACTTTTGTAAATAGTTAACCATTTGGTTAATACCAGTATAAAATTTTTCCCCGGCGTTGTAAGATGTGTAAAATAATTTTGGAAAACTTAAATAATTTAAAAAATATTGGGTGGTATAATAATTGTTTTTTTTAATTTTTATTAAAAATAGAAGGAAAAACAATGAATTGTATTTTAATGTTAAAAGTTAGATATAAATTTTGTCGAATTAGCTAGCGAGACTGTAAAGCCACCAATAAATAGTTTGTAGGACAACTATCAATGTTTTGTTTGATTAGTTTCAATACTTTATTTCATAATACATGATATAGTATTGTAAGCTTTGTTTTTAGAGATACACGAATATAGTCACAGAGTAAGTCGAGCACATAGTACTGTGGCGAGGCACACTAAAAGCAATTCTGAGAATTTCTTTAGGTCACGGGATTATCTTTTGTTGCCGGTTGTGGGTTGTCTCCCTCTCACGCACGCACGCACACACAGGTAGCCTGCCTCCCCTCCGGGCGCGGGTTCCCCCACCCCGCTACCTGAGCTGTGGCCTGCGAGCTGGCTTCGCCGAGCGGCAGCACGAGACGGTGGAAAACTTTCAGGATTTGAAGAAACTGCGGAAAAGAAATCTCGGAATTTAAAGCGATGACTATATGTTTTAAATTCATGAATTTCTTCAGAAAAAAATTATCTTTTTTTCTAGACTTGTACTTTTTTTCTGTCATTCTCCTAAGCAGTATAAAATGGCCCCAAAGTTGGACAAGTTGGTGATTTTTTATTTCATATTTTGATAGAAAAAAACAAAAATGTAAACGTCTATGCACAATTCGTGTAGTATCTTCTCGTGGGTGAAAAATTTTCAGATTCGTAGTGTCGATTAATAAAGTCCCATCATTATTTAAAAAGCATAGTGTTCCGCTAACTTCTGATGCTACTTGGGAGGCCCCTTAAAACAACCTGTTGATGACAGTAGAAGTGACACCAGTACTCTTGATAGTGAATCTGAAGAAGACTGAGGGTTTTTCTTGCATTGCCATTTTAGCCAAAGACAGCTACATATCAAAAGAGATTTCATTATCATTCGACTGTTTTACTTGTTAAGTACATATATTTTTGTTGATTGTTTATCTTTAAAAAATGTGGAAGCATAAATAATTTCTTAGTTAATTTTAGCTACTTGTTAGCTTCGATTTAATTTTTAATTTTTGTGGTATTAAAAAAGTTTACAAAATTATTTTTGATGTGCGTGTCAAATACAAACCTAAGCAAAAGATTTGCAATCACTGCCTTCAGCCTAATCACATTCGGTTTTTGTTCGTCAGTCTTATACTTTTCAATATTTCAAATCAATTTCCAAATGACCACTTCACAATTAAAGGTAAAAACTGCGAGCTTAAAATAAGTTTTATGGTATTTGAACTAAGCAGCCTCAAAAACCCCGAGGCTCTACTTTTTACGTGCAAATAATGTTTTGACACTTCCGAAGTTATTCCGAACAAATTGCGGAGAAGTCATCTCAAATTTTGAAAGCAACATTAATAGATTTGCTATCAGTGTTGTTGGGAACCCAACCAAATTCCGTTTTCTGCGTCAAACGCTTCTTTTTGGCTGTTTCAAAGTAGTTTCGAAGTTACTAGTACGAATTTTATGTAAAAATAAACAAATTGAATTCAGCGACCTCGAAATCATTCAGGGGACAATTTTTTAATGCTACTATCAATGTTGTGGTATTTTCGAAGTAATTTTGATTAAAATTCGAAGTAATGCTATTAAATTTTGACGTAAAATTTAAATATTTACAATTAGGGACCTCAGAAACCCAGCAAATACACAGTTTTCTGCGTCAAAGGCACATTTTCGCCGTTTTTGAAGTAATTTCGAAGTAAATATTTTGAATTTCGATGTAACAACAATGGATTTGAACTCAGCGACCCCGAAAACCCCCGATTACGATAATTCGCGCCAACTGTCAAACCTTTTTTACTTTTGGCCAGGGAATTCGGATTTGGCCCCACTGTGTGGCGGTCACGGTCACTCGCAGCCCAGTTGAGTTTCTGCAGCTGAATATACTCCACGGGCAAATTAAAAATTATGTATCTTTCAAACGAGCAAGTTTGAGCAAATGCCGTTTTCAGGGCTATATAGGGTACATATTAGGGTACCTAAAAACACAAAAATCTGGTTGGGGGAAATCGGGGGAAATTTTGTAGCTCAAAGAACAGTTAGGTTTACTTAAATTTTACCGTTATTTTATTAAAATACGTTAATTTTCAAGGTAGTTGTAGCTTTCCCGATACGAAATATGTACCCTAAGAATCATAAAAGAACGTAGATTAAGCTAGTACCGATGATAACTCTAAAATGTTGAACCAAAAGTGAGTGCATCAATTAATAAACGACGTTTTTATTACCTAATTTTTTTCTGAAAGTTGAGTTTTTTGTCTTCTCTCAATTACTGTGCAAAAACTATTCGTCATAACGAAGTGTTTTGTGCAATTCTTGATGCCCTGGACACTTATATTTCAAAATATAACTACAGGATTTTCGAGAAAAAAAAATTAATTTTAAGACTTTTGGCCAGGGAATTCGGATTTGGCCCCACTGTGCGCCGCTAGAATTAGCTGCCGGAGCAGCTACGTCGATTTTAGAATCGTTCAGACCGAAATGTTTTAGCTATATAATGAAAACGGCTCTAATAAAAAATAAAAGTGAAAAAGACTTGATAAAATTCTAATCCCCGGCTTTGGACCAGATTTTCGACATGGGATTTTATTAAAATACCGCCTATCCTGTTAAAATTCGTTAAACTGTTAATAATTTAAAGTTTCCCTCTGTATTCGTGAACTTTGGTTCCTGCCATGCGTCACAAATTGCAGCACCGTGGTTACACATTTCCGTTCCATTCGACTTCCGACGCACTCACTACATCACTCCCGCCAAATGCCGCGTACCGGGGGCTCAGATGTTACACAACAATATACAAATATTAGATAATAATATTTGTAATTCACCAGTTCTAAACATCTTTCAGAAATAATAGGTGACAGCATTCCAGTTAGTAATGCCCGCAAATTCGGTCGCGTTGACGTCACAGATGTGTTGAACGTAGTTTTATTCGCGCCATGTCATCGCGTAGCGGCCGTCGCGACTCCGGCGCTGCTGCGACGCGCTGTGTCGCTCAGGCACGACGCAGGACAGTGCACCGGGAAGATATGAGTATTATTTATCATTGTAGTACAATGATTACTATGACAATGGGAGAACACAGTGACTTGTGCCTATAGTCTTTCCCCTTATAAGAATAAGTTATTAAACATTAATATTTATTTACGACACTTTTTAATATATTTATTATATACCATATTAATATTAAAACGTGTATAAAATTAATTATTTAATTAAGTAAAATTATCGAGATAAAATTTAATTAATAATGAAGTTTATAAACAAAATGTCTATCATTAATATGAACAATAAATAAATTTATCAAATGATATGGACTAGTATTAAATATCAATCACCAAAGTATAAGATTAAAAAGCACATATATAATTCTGAAACAGTATATTTATCAAGGTGTAATAAGTATGATTATTACGAGATATTAGTTCTAAGTTATAGGTACACTACTTTTTTGAGCAGACGATAAAAATTCCCATCGACTGCTAACGAGAAACATTATTCTGGTATAGTGTGCCATTAATTGTACCGCGATTTCTACTTAAGTTATAGTATGTGTACCATAGTTTTTACTATAATTATCGGCTTACCCTAGAAACGAATCCACATGCTCTCCCTACTGCGAGGTCACTGTACTAGCTTTGTGTCGTGGCTCGTGGGAACGCGTATCGCTGTACTTATACATGTGGTATACTGTGTTGATTGTGTCCGGGCATTTGCATTCAGACACGTGTAGTAGTTTTGTTATATCTCCATTGGTCCGCAGTCCATGCGGAGACCTCAGCGCTAATAGCAAACATGCAACTGATTACGAACAACTTACTAGGGATTCTCACGTATTTAGCAACCGATCTACAGATGACTAGATATACAAAGGATTATGGAGTTTTTGTATGGTTATTTCCAATGAATCCATAATACATACTATGCTACAAAACATTTTTTTTTTCCCATAAGAGTTTAGGAAATGCATTTTCCCCGGAAATATTTCGAGACCAGCTGTGTGTTGAAACCCCGTAGCATCGTCTAGGTTTCGTGATTGGTCGAGTTAATTTTAAGACACATTCCCACTATTAGCATATGAATCACAATAATTTTGTGTGGAAAAAAACACACCTTGAATGGCTCTCTTGTAGACCGCCGCCATTATAAGGAAGAAACCGCTTTGTAATGAACAGACATATTTTATATTTGGAATAAAATCACCTGTGTATACACTGTAACTTTTTTTTGTAAATGGAACGGAAATATTGATGTAAAATCACAAAAAATTGTTAATTTGTACATTTACATGAAAAACCACTGTATCACGACCAAATAGTGTTCACAGTAACACTTGGGTTCGGATTCTTACCCGGGCATTTATGCTTTGTGTTGTACCAGTACCTCCAATAGTTAAAGTTATTTGCAAACCGTTCCCTGAATAGCTTTCCAGTATTAACTGCGCATATAATATACATGATACAACACGATAAAGTCAAACTATTGAAATATGGATTATCTTTTTCATGATTTAAAATTTTTTTTGACGTGACAACGTTTAATAAATCGAGGAACGCCGGCTGCACGCACGAAAAAGTGTCCCGTTACGCACATTGTTCCGTTACGCTGTGTCCCGTTACGCTCATTGTTCCGTTACCATGTGTCCCGTTACGCTCATTGTACGCTTGCGCCGCACCGACAGAAGTGAAAACTTAAAACTTTGTTTATAAATGTGTAATATGAAATAATTTCTACGTCAAATGTACGTAAGAAAATGAATTTGAGTACTAGTATAATTTCAAGAATTTATTATTTTATTATTAAATAAAAGTAGCATCTGTCGGCGAGTGCAGTAATAATAGGTTATGTTACAATTGACTAAAAAATTATGGTGATTCATATAATTGATGATAGATATTTGATTACAGTTTATTTATATGAAAACTTGTTCATAATTATATTTAAACTTTATAGCTAAACGCCAGTTTTTAAAATTAATTACAAGTCATCTACACGTGAACTGTTTCGTCGACTGTTTATAAAGTGAAGTGAAAAGTTAATGTGGTTTTCATTGCTTATTATAAGAAAAATTTCGGCAATAAAGATTAATTATTCTTGCATTTTAAAAATCTGATTACTAGTACAATTTCAAGTATTTATTCTTTTATTATTAAAATAAAAATGATTCAATTTTATTCATAAAAGTATGCAATCATTTCTTCAATGTTTTGTTATGACGTTAAACTATCGTCCGTAAACCGACTTTACAGACAACCAATTTTTTTTGTAAGAAATAGCATTAATTCGAAAAAAATGTTTTTTATATGTGCAAAAATAACCATAGCCAATTCTGTGTAGGTATCTATGTTCTATGTAAGAATTATTTTCATCAGTTGAGTCCTCCTTTACCGAATCCAGGCGCGCTGCAGCTCCCGGCAGACAGTTTCTTCTGGCTGAAGCGAGAACCGGGGCCAAACTGCAGTGCGAACGAGGTCCAACGTCCTTCTGCCTGCGAAGACGCGCCCCCCGTCACGCGTCGCCAGAGAGACGACGCGACTATAGACAAAAGCGCGCACCGTTTTGCCCCCTCAGCGACACCTTTAACGGTAAATCGCGTCTCCTCTGGCCGCTGCTCGGAATACCGTAGTCGGTCTCGCGGGTCGTGTTCCGTTCGACGCGTCAACACGATCACCGGAGACGCATTCCGTTTTGTACAGTCAGCTGGCGAGATCGTTGACGAGTAAATCTGTCAGTGGCTTAATGGACTAATAATGACGTAATGATTACTTAAATAATTTCCGGTAATTTATTACAAACGTATTACTGTAAACATCACAGTATAAAAATTGATTTCAATAAACAAGTTAAAGCTGTACAAGACTGATTTTTTTTTTAGTCTCTTTCTTCACATAGGTACCGGTTATTTCAATTGTACACATACAGCTTGGTAAACTTTCAAACAATAAGTTTTAATATGGTGAAACTCCTCATTTGAATTTTACTTGAAGGTAAATCACTAAAAGAATGAGTGCTTCTACTTATGTACGTGCGTTAGAAATTGTACTTTCTTGGCGTAGTAAAAACATAACCTTAAATATGCATGCAAATAATTAATAAAAATAATAATAAAAAGAACTGGAGTTATATAATACGTACGGTTGATAAAGTATAAATTCAATAAAATTAAAAAAATTAAATAACAAATCAGTATTCAATATTAATTTTAACACGTGTATAAAATTAATTATTCAACTGAGTAAAATTTTTGGGATGAAATTTAATTAATAATAAAAATCAATAAATATTCTGAATGTTTATCCTAACTTATTCATTATAATTATTTGTTATATACTAACGTAATAATTTATTATTTATCATGCAAATAAATTATACATACGGAACATAACCTCACAAACACTCCCATGAAAACGGCAAGGAGATACTAAACCTTCCACAGACACACTCTGCCAACGAAAATAGAAGCTTGCAAGCAACCTGACATCGATATATACACACACACACACACACACACACACACACACACAATATCAAAACCTCGCTTATGTAAATCACTTGAAAAAGTTTCAAACCGAAATTTCTATCACTAATATTAAAAACAAATAAATGTATCTAATGATATGGACAAGTATTCAATATCAATCACTAAAGTATAAGATTTAAAAGCACATATATAATTTTTATTTGTATGTAGCCTTTTTTTTATCCTGTGAAAATTTTGTTGCATGATGCGAGCGCGTATCGTAAAAATTCATTCTCATAATTTTTTTCATAACGCGCCTAAAGAAGTATAACTTAAAAAAAAACTGCCTCCAGAATTTCATTAAGTAAAACTAGTTATCACGATAATAAGTCAGGATTTACGTTACTTAAATCTAGTATATGGATTTGGTATTATGCCAATGCTTGTGTGGCAGGAATCAAAGGGCTAAAGATATGGGAAAGGCAATTTTTACGAAAATATCTGATCCCTCGTTAGTCTGCTATAAAGCATGCCCTTGTCAGCAGTTTCTTCCTTGCCATGGGTGGCCGTAGACAAAATAAGCTATCTCCTCGTTTAGCTGGGTCATTTCGGGCGCGTATGCTTCTGCGCAAAGTTGCTGTGATCGCATGCCGACTGTGAGCGTGTACACGAAATAGTTTCAACCTATCACGAGCCAGATGTGAGAAAGAAGAAGTCTCTACTCAATCACGTGTAATCCACCGAATGATTTGACCTTGTATTCGACCAATGAACATTATTAGGGCCGTGCATATTTCACGAACAGATTCCCAGATTGGTTACAAGTTAAAACACTGTAGCATCGTCTGTGTTTCGTGATTGGGTTAATTTCTTGCAGGTGCATGTCGATTGTTACAACACCAATCACAGTAATTCAGTGCAGAAGCAAACGCGTCCTGAGTGACTCGGTCAAACACGGCAACGACTTCTCTCGCAGATGGCCGCCAATCGCAAGGAAGAAATCTCTGGTGCGGGTATACCTTGTTGCAGTCTAATAGGCGTTCAAATTTATTCGCGAAAAATGCCTGCCCCTAAACATTATAGAAAGACTTGATATCACATAGGCGAGTGGAGTCTATGCTGGAGTGAATGAAGCCGCGAAGTAATTGTGGCTGGAATTATTGGCTACAGTTAAAGAGGAAAATATTGTTAGTCCATAAGTACGTAAAAACATTTTGTTTTCTGTACATTCAAAAAAGATTCCTTTGGAAACCAGTTGCCGAGAAATAGTTTGTAATAATACAAAAATATATTGTAACTTTGTACAACACATGGCTATGGTTATTTTTGAATGCGTGAAATACGTACGTTTTACGAGCTAATACTGAGTACTACGTATTGGCGCATAATTACGTATTTTAATGGATGTTTTATTCTAGCATAATTTTTATAAACGATGTTAAAGACACTCGAATTTTCAATAATTTGACTTTATTTGGTTTTTGAAGTTATAAGTACTTCTTTAGGCGCGTTATGAAAAAATGATCAGAGTGAAATTTTAAGATGCGCGCGCATCACTGTAACACAAAATTAACAGGTTGAAGCTGCCCACTAAACCGCACATTAAGTCTCGAAAAAAAAAAGCTACCAACAAAATAGAAATAGAAACTCTATTAGTCGCGCATGTTGGCACGCTCGTCGCCTCTAATCACTGTTTTCATATTTATAATATTTATCCACATGTTTCTAGTTTCTACATTCACAACATGTGTTTTAGTTTCATACAAGTGCGAATTATATGTGCTAATAAATTATATTCAGTAGTAATTTAATTTGAATATTTTGATTAATAGGCCTATTATTTACTATTCGTAAATATTAGTAAAAAAATTGTGCTTATATACTTTTTCAAGTGCTCCAATATAAATGAGGTTAACTATCCGTATGTATTATTTGTTGATATAAATTTAAATTAAAATATTATTATTTAATATAATTAATTCTAAATATTATTACATTATTAATGTTAAACATTTATTATTGGTTATTAAATATATACAAAATAAAAATATAAATTTAATAAAACATTTAATAAAAAAATTGTGACAAAAATTAAAATCGGACATCAAATTAAAATATTAATTTTTAATATTTATTATTGAACTGAATGAATAATAAATATTTATAAAAATAAATGAACATTTTAATGAAAACTTTTTGATAAAACTGAAAAGTGAATATTAAATTAAGAAAATAATAAATACATAAAAAATGAATAAACTTAAATTAAATTTTAAATTAATTTTGAAATTTATTTATTTTCTTTTAAAATATTAAATAATCAATAATAAATATTTAAAAATTAGAATCTTATAATATTTAGTACAAATTATGTCATATATAGTTATTATTCTCTAAATTTTATTTATTTAATTTTTCAAATTTAAAATGAACTTTATTGACTGTGTTGACTATCTTTTTCCAGCCCTTTTATTATTTTAATGTAATTAATTATTTGCATGCAATTTAAACTATTTTTTAATGATGCCAAAGAAGTATAACTTCTCACGAGCGTACATAAGTACACGCACCCATTTTTTTTTTTTCATTTTACGTGCACAGTTAATACTGGAAAGCTATTCAGGGAACAGTTTACAAATAACTTTAACTATTTGAGGTACTGGGATTACATAAAGCATAAATGCCCGGTATCACTGCGAACACTATTTTGTAGTAATACAGATTTTTTCATGTAAATGCACAAATGAACAACTATCTGTGACATGAGGTAACGCGACGTGCTACTTTGAAACATGCTGTACAGGAGGAATTAGCTGTTGACAGCGAGTGAAGGGGTGCCAACTTGACAGGCGAGTGCTATCGCCGTGATGCTGTGTGAGTTACGGGAATACCTCTAAGCGTGCTAACACGTTCCAGCTGGTAGGTTGGCTGCACGTAACTGCCTCTGGCGTCCCTCCCCTGGCGCGTGATTTACTAGCCTGAAAGTAGGGCGGCGACGCCCATAAATAATAGCGCATTAACGCCAGTGGGTCAGGCCTATGAACAAATTAGTAATGTTATTTGCTTGGCACCTTATACAAATTCGGTTGGCTAAAAAGTCTTTAGAATCCAGGAATGAATGAAAAAAGTTTTCTTTTTCAATGTCATTGAGGCATGCTACTCTAGAATTTTCATGTTCAGTGATGATTACTTTTGCAAAGTTACATTTCCTGAAAACATTAGTAAATTACACATTTTAAGGCATATGTACAGATGGCGATGTGTTTCGGAAAAACTTTTGATGGTTTGATGGATTTCCACATTTGAAGCATATCCTTAAAGACCGTAAAATTTCGTGGATTAATTTCGCAATAGGATAAAATTTAAACTATCATACCTTTGAGTGGATTCTGACATTAGCTCACGGTTTATCTCGAGGACTATGCACTAGTGAGAGACCGTGGGCCAACAGGAAACTCAATATAGACAAATCTAGAGTCAGCAGCCAATGAGCAGGGGACATTTGTTTGAATATGTAGAGAACTGTGTAGTCTATCATATAGGTCACATATCCTTTCTAATTGGCTGTTAAGGCCAAAATATCTTATTTGCATATAACCTAGCCCGTGAGAAACACACACTGCAATCCCAAGCACCTGTGATTCCTTCTAAAATAATCACGCCAAGTGAACTATATTCCTGCCTATCGTGAGTGTTATTATGTTATGTGGATTGCAAAATATCTTTGTGCAAAACAAGTTTCGCGATAACTAGGGACAGGAAAACATTTGCTCCGTGATGGACTGCAAATTACTTTGAGTACTCAGGCGAATGTTTCGTGTCATTGGCTGCTGGGTTGTTAGACGTTACAACTGGGTTGCCTGTGATTTAATACATTTTTAGTTACATCTTCATCATTAGCCCAGTGTTCTCCAGATGGAATGTAAGCCAATAACAGCAGCAGCAGCAGAGAAGCAGGGGGTCCATGAAAAAAATTATTCGCGGATTGATTTCGTGCAAGGATGAAATGCAAATATTTTTACCGTAGAGATGCATCCGAGATTGGTTAAAAATTTACCAGTTGTACTTTCAGCCAATGAGAAACCCTCAATAGAAGAGACATAAAAGCACAGACTACTACGTCAGAACTCATAACAAGTCAGCAGCAAATCAGTAATGGAAATGTTTTAGAGTGTACAGAGAACTGTGGCGTTCATCATAGACGTCCTTGAATGCATGCATGTTTCCGGTCTCTAGCCGCTTGCAAACCTAGACCCTACATATTAAAGGCTTAGCTTAACAATCTACGTTTTGTCCATCTATTTTTACCGTAAAATTTTTGGTTTATTGAAATTTTTAGTGATATTTGACTGTATACGCAGGAGCAGGTTGTTTTCGCGAAAAATACCTGAACGTGCATTAGACTGCAATAAGGCATGTCCGAGGTAGTGGTTTCTTCCTTGTGATTGGCGGCCGTCTGCAAGAGAGGCCACTGTTTTATTTGGCCAGACCATTCAGGACGCGTTTTATTCAGCACTGATTTTAAGTGATTCGTGTGCTGACACAGAGACATTTTTCTAAAAGAAATTCAATCACAAAATAAAGTGAATTTTATAATGTTTTAATAAAAACAGTTTCGAAGTCTTTTGAACAAAATTCATTGACCATATTGTACAGGACTTACAAATTAAATTTATTTTAATAAAATTTGTTTCACACTTTTTTTATTTATTTTTCTGTTCCTTTTTTTGCTTAAAGCCAGGCAAATTTTCATCATTCAAATTTTTGTCTGATTAACTGTATTTTGTTGGTTTTTCCGCAAATGGGTACCGCATACAATTAGATAGCCTACATTACGATGAAAGAATGCCTATTGAAATCGTTACCATTGTTAGAAACCAGACAATTAGCTTATTCAATTACCTCTAGGATAGACTCCACAATCCTTTATATGCTCGGGCAAAAGTCGTCTTTTCATTGGCGGCCGACTGGTGAGAACTCTCAACTGAGTAGCTTGTGATTCGGTAATTCTTTAGATGAGATGTTCTCATTGGGCAAGATTACTCTTTATAAACCGTGTACCAATCGCGGAAGCAAATTAGAGGTTTACTATTTCGAATTTTATGATATCATGAGATGAATCCGCGAATTTTTCTGCTCCGTGAACATTGTGCCACTCACGGAAAATTTCCACTTTTTTTTTAATTGGATCGTGAACACAAAAATATGTTAGCTATATGTACATACCATTTTTTTACGTACACGATAACTGCTGTAATTAGCCACATATTACTCCCAGAACGATACATAAACTATAGTCAAATTTGTTAAAAAGCAAAATCGGTTCAAGAGAGTAGAAATTAAGATTTTTGTGAAACCGAAAAATATGGCCCCGGTTCAAAAATATTGTAAAACTTCTA
Organism: Bacillus rossius redtenbacheri; assembly: GCF_032445375.1. Classification (NCBI taxonomy): domain Eukaryota; kingdom Metazoa; phylum Arthropoda; class Insecta; order Phasmatodea; family Bacillidae; genus Bacillus; species Bacillus rossius. The sequence continues at coordinate 276,725,663 of NC_086330.1, read as the reverse complement.
AATTGGAATAAGAGAGTGTTGTACCTTGACCATCGTGTACCTTGGGCCAGTTCGATTATTGTGCTTGTGCTGCGACCTAGCGTTGAATGTGTTTTTATTTAAACTACCTGTATAAATATTGTGTTGTGTACCACTACTGGATAGCTCGTTATTTGGTGAGTGAAAAATGACAAGCATTTATCTTTCTGTCGTGTTTTAGAATGCCAGTAGCCATTCGTGTTAAAAATACATCATGTACCTTGGGCAATAAATGCATCTAGTACCTTTGACCAGTGGACCATGGTGCAAGAGATTACCATCAATGGCGAAGAAATGCTCGTGTGTGGGGCTGCAGCATCCCAACAATTGGCACTGAGAACTTTTAATTAATGATACCAGAAAAACAAATTTCGAAATGACTTTTGAAGAGATAAAGCTCACAACGTTATTAAAATACTAAAATACGGGAAAGACAATAATGTTAAAGCAATTTTAGAATACAAGATATTAATTAAATCCTGTGTTCCTGAGGGAATGTTATATCCTTTACATAATAATAATGCCACATATTTTGTAAAACTAATGGTGTAAAAATAAATGTAATATTGTTGGCCTATGCATTAAAAAATAACTTAAGTAAAAATAAAGCCGACATATTTATAAAAAATTTAAAACTTCGTAAGTAGTGTGTAAATGGCGGTCCGGGGACATGGCGCTGGCACGTGGTGCCGGGTGCCGGTCCGCCATCTTGGAATGTGACTGTAACGCCCCCCGTGGCCCAAAATTAGATCATTTTAATTTAATTAAAAAAATCCTAGGAAACAGCTGAGCAAAAATATAAAGAAAAATACAAGTATTACCAGAGGTGGCACGAGGTGATGAACAAGGCAATTTGATACTCCCTGCACACAAGCAACTTGGGAGCTAGAGGATCGTTAAAAATGATATAGGTTAATAATAAATAAATAAATCACTACATAAGTAGATTGGTCTATAGGTTTCCTGGTTTATTTAAAAAGAATTAAATTAAATCTGTTTGCCATTTGTTTTGGATTCTTTAAGTTTCCCAATGAAGGGTATTAACAAGATATTAAAGTTATTGAAAGGGTCCTGTCCGATAAAATTAAAACAAGTCATACTATACTTTTAACAATAGATCAATCACAGAAACAAAAAATTTGAAGTATCCTTCCTGACATATTATAGCAAGCATCCCGAATCTCTAGCTAAATAATTACCTGATTTCAATATGGTGCCCAAATTTCAAGATGCCGGGGCACTTCAGTTTAATAAATGATTACTGCACTCTAGCGGGTTAGAATAAAACTAGCATTATAGTAATGCACTCTATAAGACGAGTACACACACAAGATGGTGTCCTCCAGCAGGCGAAAACAATATGGTGGCAATGTCCTCTAGCAGATGGTAGCTCCTGGTAGCATGTACTGAACATAAAATGTCGGATCCATGATGGTCGTCAAGGTCAAAGTCAAATTTCATGGTCAAAGCCAAATTTCAAGGTCAAGGTAAAATTTCAAGGTCAAGGTCAAATTTCAAAGTCAAGGATAAAGGACAAGGTCAAAGTTCTAGGTATAAGTTCAAGGTCCAAGGTCAAAGTTCAATGCTAACAGTCGAGGTTAAAGGTATGGTGAACAGAAAATTATACTAACATGTCGCCAGCACACTCTAGCAGACGAAGACAAGGTGTCGGACATGACGTCATACCAGCTGACGATATATATACCTTGTTATTGGTGGTGGTAGGTCAGTCCGTAGGTGGCTTCTGTAGAGAAAGGATCTGTTGTTTTTTATTTTTTGCTCTTACTGGTTTCGAACCAAGGACGGGAATAGATCTAATCAATCAGTATTCTAATAAGTTAATTTTTTGGTGAATTTTGAACTTTTTTTCATTAAAATTGGATAATAAATAAAGATTTTCAAGATTACACCTTGCACGATAATTGATACAAGTGGTGACATAATTCAGAATGTCGCGTGTGGTATAAAACATTTTTATTACTTTTATTTAAAATTTATTAAATATATTAATACATTACTGGTTTACTCTCGCCGGGAATCGAACCGAGGACCAAAAACAATAATTAAGTAACTAAACGTTTGTGGTATGCAATTTTTAAAATATTTATTGGAATTTTTTTCGGAATTACTAGCATTAAAATGACAGATTTTCAAGATGGCTGGCGTAACGAAACATGCAACATTTATATAATCCAAGATGGTGACCGTATAATAAGTGCAACAGTGGTTTTTAAGTAGTATTTTATTAAATTTGTATTATTCAATTCGATGAATTAATTTTTTAAATGATTTTTAAATTTTTTCCCGATTTTCTCGCATTAAAATTACGGATTTTCAAGATGGCGGACATGACGTCATACTAGATGACGATATATATACCTTGTCATAAGTGGTGGGAGGTCAGTCTGCCGGCGGCTTCATGGAGGAAGGATATGACATCATATTTTTATTTTTGACCTCGTCGGGTTCTAACCGAGGACTCGGAGCTCCATGTCGTAAATGTATGTTTTTTAAAATATTATTTAATTTTTTATAAATTTTATTTTTTATTCATTTAAATCGGATAGTAAATAAAGACTTTAAAGATGGCTGCCGTAACGGTAATTGCAACGTTGACGTCATAATCAAAGATGGGGGTCATGGTATTCTTATTCCTAGAGATGGCTTATTGGAGGCTTTAAACATGGATGCTTAATACGTTTTTAGGACATTTGGTTCTTTCTAAGGCAAAAAGTATTTTGAGGTTTTTCGAAACCCTAATTTTTGAATTGTGGAATTTGTTGAGGATTTTTGGCGGGATTCTTTCCCAAAAAAAAAAAAATGGAAATGTTGGCGATTTTTGGCTAAGTTTGGCGATTTTTTGCTAAATTTTGGCTAATTTTGAAAGTCAAAGGTCAATGGTCAAGGTCAAGGCCATCCAAGACGGCCGCCGTGACGTCACAATCCAAGATGGCGGACCGACAATCACAATCCACAGCCTGAAGCCTGGGCTAGGAGCCCCTAAATTACACTACTGATATATATTTTTATAAAGATACGAGGTGTTGGTAACTAAACATTAAGAGGAAAATTTGGTTATTAAAAAATTGAAAGTTTAACACGGAAAGCTTATAAGTTTTGGCCCTACAGTTTCTTTTGACAGGCACTAATGCAGTCTGTGCCAATCAGGGGCGTAGCCAGGGGGGTTTTAGGGTTTCAAACCCCCCCCCCCCTTTTGCACCAAAACCTTTAATTAATTTCTTATTCATCACTCAAACAAATTTCATATTAAAATTAATAAAATTTTTACCATTACAATATTTAATTTTAAGAACCGAAAACTGCTAAAATAGCACTATTTTACACCTTAAAATCCTAATTTTCCCAGGGGAGGAACTCCGGACCCCCCGCTTTAATACGGGGGGGGGGGGGGCATGCTTCTTAACACCCCCCCCCCCCCATACACAAATCCTGGCTACGCCACTGGTGCCAATACCAAACAAGCAGCAACTAAACAGTAAAATGCCATTCAGGTCTTTCAAGACCAAAATGTATTCGTTCAAGGACACCAGCCAGTTACCAACAAATAATCAAGGCTAGCCAGTAAATCGCGTGAATTCCAATATTTCCTAGTATCTAATAACAATTAGATTTTTTAAATACCGACACAACAGTGGATCCGAAGGGGCACGTCTTTTTTACGAAAAAAAAAAGATTGTGTTAAAAGACTAGCATGGCCTGTTTTTCGCGACTGGTTGATTTTCTTTCAGCAACGTATCCTGATTGACCTGGTCAAACAAGACAAAGTATTATCTTGCAGACGACCGCTAATCACAAAGAAGTACCCGCTGTTGCGGGCAAGCCTCTTTGCAGGCCAAAGAGACCATAGATGTTTCCCGAAAAGTCACCTGCTCCTGTGGACACGAACTAATTGGTTTCGCTGTTATGGGCCTCGGTGGCCGAGTGGTCAGCCTCTCCCCACAGCGGTCCAGACGAGGCTAACGCATGCGGGAAACACGGCAGGTGACGTCATGTCACGTGGACTTTCGCACGACACTCCAACTCCCGTGACCGCCGCTCCATTACTGGGCGTGATTTACACGAGGCAGCGAGTGATGGGGGCCATTTTGCAGGCCTCCCCTCGTCGTTTCACCGCTGACACAGCTGCGAGGTGCAGATGAGACAAAAACCTGACCGCTCAATAGACTGCAATAAGGTATGCCCATGCCAGCGACCGTCTGAAATAGGAACGATCTGATCATTCACAATAATGCAATACGAAATGTCTACGCCAGCAAGGTTATCATTGCGATTAACATTTATACACGTGAAGCCATACAGCGCACAGAATTTCTGCGATTTGTCTTTTGGCAGTGACGTGTACCCGAAGAAACTCAACTAATCACGAAACACAGACGTGCCGCAGTGTTTTTAACGCCCCACTTGTATGGTCATTTTTGCTTCTTTATCTCACGTGGATCACTGTCAAGAGACAGGAAAAATTCGCCGATTCATTTCGCGATAAGCTAAAATTCAAATATGTACACCTTTAAGGTGCTATTGCTATAGGTTCATTGTTCATCTAGACAATTCTGGGCCATTGAGAAACCTTCAACAAGAGAAGTATCGAACCAAAGGCAAACCAGTTGAGACGACTCACAAGGCTCAGCCAATAAACTGGTGTTATTTGATCGAGTATACAGAGGAATGAATGGTCTACCATGAAGGTCATCGTACCGTGAATTCTTCCAGTCGCTATCATTGTAGGAAGGAGATGGTTTCCATATCAAGCTGTAACCAATGAAAATTTCGCCATCCCTCGAATATGATTATTACTCTGGAGTCGAGCTTGGTGATCAATTATATCGTGAACGAGAGCCTTCCATCACCGGTTTCTCTGCCGAGAGGGTTATTTGTGAAAAGGAGGAGAGTTTTGAGTGTGTGAACGAAACATAACACTTGAATTTCGCAGAGAAAAAAAAAACATTTCAAGTTATTTCTTAAAACACTGTAGCTAACAAAGCTGTGAAGAATTTTGTTAATACTACTAAATGATACTTGTGAGTGCATTTTTGAAATTAGTGAACTAAGTACCAACATTTAAGGAGAAACCATTAATGCAGAGAAAAAAAAATACTGTACTTTTACAAAAGATTAATTGGAAAACCAGTTGTCAAGAAATAATTTGTAACTGCACAGATGATACTGTAACTTTGTACAACACATGGCTGCGGTTAGTTTTACATATATATATAATACGTTTTTAGAGATAATACTAAATTTTATTACGAAAATGTCGCATAACTTAATATTTTAGTTGATGTTTCATTCAAGCATAATTTTTTAAATCATTGGAAAAGATAATCGAATATTAAATAAGTGGACATTATTTTGTTTGAATATGCTTATTATGTGCGCAGTTAATACTGGAAAGCTATTCAGGGAACGGTCTACAAATAACTTTTACTATTGGAGATATCGGGAAAACACAAAGCATAAATAGTCCGGACACAGTGTAACTCCCAACAGTGGTTTATATAAATGTACTAACTCACTAATATATGTAAATTTACATGACCATTTCTGTTTCATTTACAAAAAAAATTACACTGTAGCGTACTTGCAACCGAATGTCTTTTTTTCGTGATAAACTAAACCGTTATTTACAGAGATCAAACATATAAATCTTTTGATTTAATACAATTTTTTAAAATTCGCTATTGGTGTTTTACACTGTTTGTCATGGAAACAATTCTAAGAATGCAAATTAAGAATTAAAAATCTAAAACAGAAACCCTCAGAGAACAAGCCTAAATCAACTGATGTCAAACGTATAAACCCATCGATGAACCTAAACAGAAAATTAAATAATTAAATAGACAAAAAAAAACACACACACAAAACCAGGTTCTGCCTTGTGCTAGATAGAACTCTATCCATGCTAAACGAAGGATAAGTTCACAAACTGGTAGAAGCTGTTTGTGTGATTTTTTTTTAGTTTTTAATTAATATTTGTTTTAATTACTATTATTATTTTCTTAGAGTCTCTGAATTGGATTTGGGAAAACGTGCGTTAGTTTTCTCTTTGTGCTCCTGATCGTTCTTGTCATTATTTCATTGGTTATCTCCGCCAAGCAATGCCAGCGGGTCCTGCCGTTACTGCTACACCCACCAATACATTTCACGTTATTGGTTTAGTGATTACATTCTGCTAGAAATTTGTTGGTTTCTCTAAGTTCTTCTGGTAATTCCTAACGAGACATCCGTTGGTTTTCTCTGTATAGTTCTACTTATTCCTTTGAGACTTCTGATAATATTTTCCTAGTGCTTTTCGCTATTCCCGAAAGAAAAAAAAACTGTATGTATATTTTTTCCGTACTTAGACAAGCAATTTTATTCAGAATTTAGTTTAATAAGTGAATTTCTCTTACCAAATCAGCACTTAAAATATTTTTATCAGTTGGATTTCGGCAAAAGAAAATAAACTTTACTCAGGTGATTACTATGACTTGATAAAGTCGATAAATGCTGTCGTGCAAGACAAACTTCCTTCTCCTTGATGTCTGGCGAAGCCATCCTTCTCTTGCGATCGTGAGTGAGAATCGCGCATCTCACATGAAAGAACGACTGCATGTACAACACAGCACGTGTCGTCAATTGTTGTAAGAATTGGGACTACTTGCAAGTTATTTGGAAGAGATGAATTATCTCTCGCTGCTGAATGGAGATATTGTAGCCTGTTGTCATCTTGTACACTCGTAGCCTTGTAGTCTCGTAGCTAGTTGGATCCTCGTACCTATGCATGTAATCTCATAGTCCTGTTGCCTCGCATGCTTATAGTCCTGTAGTCTCATAGTATCGTGGCCTTGTAATCTTGTAGTCCAGCACCTTCGTAGCCGAGTCGCCTTGTAGCCTGTTGCCACGTAGCCTCGTAGTCTTGTAGCTTCGAAGCTAGTCGAAGCCTCGTAGACTCGTAGTCTCATAGTCCTGTTGCCTCATAGTCTTGTAGTCCTGTAGCCTCGTAGTCTCGTAGCCTCGTAGACTTGTAGCCTTGTAGCTTCGTAGCTAAGTCGCCTTGTAGCTGAATGTAGCTGGAGCAGTTAGGCATAAGACAGCTGGAGCCAATGGAATTGAATCCTACTGCATCTTGCGATTAGGTTGTATCCTTGCGATGCGATTATATCCCTGCGATGAGATCGTATCCCTGCGATGAGATCGCATCCTTGTGACCAGATCGTATCCCTAAAGTATCCCGGTGCCGTATCCCTACCACGAAATCGTATCCTTGCAAACATATCGTATGTTCCATATCCCTGCGAGGAGATCGTAACCATATGACCAGATCGTATCCCTGCGATGAGATCGTATACCTGCGATGAGATCTATCCTACTGAGTTGTATTTTCGTCCAAAGCTACAACCTTCTCGCTAAATGTTCTTCCTTTTGAGCTTCTTTTTTTTAATGTGCTTACAATGTGCTTTTTGACGAATAAGTATCGACATGTCTGTACTTCGGAGATGATTAGCCTCGTGGCTTGGATACGTTTGGTATATACATCTGACATTAAATAAGAACTGCTTGCAATGTTCGCTGAGTATCGACGATGAAATATCTCTTGGTCAGGAGACGCTCGGCCTATGAATATGACTTTTTTCATGACCTGTTTAAAATGGTGGCTCAGTATCGACCTTAAAATACCCCTTTGTTACTTACTGGAAGTTTGCGATCACTTACTGTAGATATGCGCCTGGATACCAACTGTATGTGGTCTGGCTACCAACTGTATGTGGTCTGGCTATCTACTGGACATGCGTTCCTGGCTACTGCATAGACGTGCCTAGCCACCGACTGGACGTACCTTGCCACCAACTTGAGGTTTTAGCCTGACCGACCGACTGATGTGTCTGGCGACAGACTGGAGGTGTCCAGCCCAAAACTGGATGTACCTGTCCTCCGACTGGATGTGTCTGGCCACCAACTGGTCTTGTTAGCCTGAAAAACCGACTGTTGTGTCTGTCCAACCTATCTTATGTGTCTGGCCACAGAATGGAGGTGACTAGCCAACAACTGGTGGTGCCTGGCCACGGACTGGATGTCTTTGTGCCAAACCACCAACTGGACGTATCTATCCAACAAAATTAATGTGTCTGTCTACTAAATACATGCCTGAGCACTGAACAGACATGCCTGGCCACCGACTGGACGCGCCTTGCGCCTACTGGACGTGTTTGACCACCGAATATGTGCCTAGCTACCAACTGGATGTCTTGCCACCCACTGGACGTGCGTTCATAATCACTGAATATACGTGCCTGGCCACCGAATGGACCTACCTTGTTACCAACTTGACGTGTCTAGCCAACAACAGGATGTGCCTGGTCGCTGACTGGACATGTCTAGCTGGTAACTGGACATGTCAGCCACAAACTGAATGTACCTAGCCGTTGATTACGTGTCTGGCTACTGAATAGACATGCCAAGCTACCAACTGGATGCGCTTTGCCACCTACTGGACTTACATTCCTGGCCACTGAATAGACGTGCCTGGCTAGCGACTGGACGTACCTTTATGCTGATTGGACGTATTGTTTTATCGAATGTCATGTAGAACTGCTCTGAAAACACATGCAAAGTACTTGCTTCGTACTCTAAGATGACTATGGAAATCTCGAAAAGCTAGTAATTTCCTTGTTTTTGTACTTGCAGAAATTAAGTGATAAAGTTTTTATTGGTTATTTCGTTGTTTTATTCCTCGAAACTGTCACTTCAATGTTAACTTAAAACAAATATTTTTTTTTGCATTGAGCAAGGATCAAATTAAAAAAAAAACAGGAATAGATCGAATCAAGCATTAAATAAACTTGTTTGATTTCAATTTTAGGATTTTTAGAACTTTTTTCGTAATTTCTAGCTAAAAATTATTATGAATTTTCAAGGTGGCATCGGCAGCTTACTGACGGCTGGTGGATGAGGAATTTAAGCAGTTTTTGGAATTTTCCCCCATTTTTTATTTAATAATTTTTTTAAAGTAAAATTTTTGCATTTACCAAGGATCAAACCAAGGACAGGAATAAATCGAATCAATTGGATGTTGGTAGATGAGGAATTAATGCCTCTTTTAGGATTTTTACTGTATTTTATTAAATAAGTATTTTTTGCCTAACATATTTTGTTGCATCGAGAAGTATCGAATCGGGGACGGATATTGATAGAATGAATCATTATTTTAAAAAGTGTTTTTTATATATATTTTTTTAGAATTTTTCCCGAATTTCTAGCTAAGAAATTACAGAATTTCGAGATACTGTGGAAGACGACCGACAAGATGGCGGATGTCACAACAGTTGACAGTATGGTGTTACTGCACTCTAGCGGGTTAAATTCAAACTAATGTCAGTAGCACCCTCTAGTAAGTTATGCTATAATTCTAAAGCGAATTTAAAAATACTAACATACTCCGCCTTATAAAGAGTTCACCCATTGAGAAAGACTTCGAAATTTACGAATTTTTTTTTTGAGGTTGGTGAAATAAAAGATGGGAAAAGGGAATGAAGGATACTGCTGGGTAGGGCTGTGACCCGATGCTTGAAGTTTTTCTCCTCGCCAATAAACTCAGTTCCGATACTCGACCTTTTGAAAACACGACCGTATCGGTTTACAAGCACAAAGTAAGAACGCATCTCCACACGAGATATCGATTTCAGTTTCAAACGATACCTCGCTACGACACAGAGTCACGTCTGTGTATTCCCTCCAGGGACGAAGACGTCCAAGACATTGTTTCACCCCCGTATATATATAAGAAACATCAGTCTCCCTTGTCGTTGGTAACGGTATAGCCTGAGTCACCTAAGTTGTCTCAACTTTGACAGTTAGCAAATGTAAACGTAATGGTCTACGTTTACACCTCTGCCACTGCTGTTGATCTGTCAAAGTTGTTTGCAAACAACTTAATGTGGTTGTCGGTGCACCTAAACAAGTCATGTGCTACTTTGCAAGTGACAGTTGGGAAAGGAATACCACTGGTGCTTCTTTCGAGAACTGTTGCATTTGAGACAAGTTACATGAAACAGACTATACACATACGCGAGTTCTTTTTAACAAGCACTCACGTAAACACCCTAAGCCGTCATTATGGGAGAGGAAGTTTAACATACCTGTCGAGAAACTTCACTTCAAATAACAAAAAAAATATTGACATATACATTTTGGATAAAGCTAGTTTGTATATTTAGTTTTATGAAACTTTTTAAAGAAATTTTTGTATGTGCAACACAAATAACGATGAATCATATAAAATTCTACCCTGTAACATTTTTGCGTACTGAAAAAAGTTCATAGTGACTTAATTCCTTACTACCTAGCAGTATGATTTAATACCATGCTACTTTAGAAACACATGTGCATTCCTACTGTAATTGGAAGACATCAAGACACTAGCAATTTTATTTTTAGTCATATATAGATTAGTGAAAAACGGACAAGCGGCAGTCAATGAACTGTTAATCATCCCTCGAGTATGAGTAAAACTGCGGAGTTTAGTCTAGTTGTGAAATGTATCGCAAATTATAAGTAACGTCTGCGTAAATCGCTTTTTTTTTATGACGACGGTCTTGACAGCAAATATTCTAGTTGACGTTGTTTGATATGTAATTGTACAGTCATGCAAGACTTGCAGTATATTTTTTAAATAGGCTGGAATAAATACTATAGTAAACTTAAACTGCGTTCTCATTGGACCAATAGAACTTTCGTCTCGCCCCGAAGTACAAAAAGCCAAAAACAGCATTATCAATTTTAAATGACCCAACGATATTAAATCCGAGCGGAAATAAAAAAAAAGTGGCAGTAGCCAGTGGTCAATATACAAAAAAAAATAAAAGTTTTAAGTTCATCCTGATACGTTAATTTTGCAAGCCTTTAATTATTGATCACGGCTTCAAGCTAATGACAAACAATAAAAAATACACCAGACCGAATCAGATTTTGAACCTAGAGACAGAGTGAAGTGTGACGGCAGCGAATGAACACTACTAGACTCTACACACCAGGATACTTTGGCGTTAGTTAACATTCAACATAATGTGTAATTGTTTGGTTCAATATTTTTTAATTAGCTGAGCTTGGCGAAGGAACCAGTCCAAATAAGAACGCGGAAATTGACCTTCTGAACATTCATGATTCACCTTAACAGTACGAAAGAACTAAAGTGTTCTGAGAAATGACTTGGCAACGGTGATGAGGACTGCACTAACAATGAAATAGCCGTTGCCATAGAGACGAATGAAGCATCAACAAAGCAACAGCCGTTGCCATGGTGATTTCCTACCAAAAACTGGAAATAAAAAAAAATTTAGGGGTGGACTACCCCTAACATTTAGGGGGATGAAAAATAGATGTTGGCCGATTCTCATAGATACCGGATAAGCACAAAAAATTTCATCAAAATCGGTCAAGCCGTTTCGGAGGAGTATGGCAACGAAAACTGTGACACGAGAATTTTATATATAAGATATACTTCATGCACCGTTCGGAATTTTTTTTATTTTATTTGCTGTTGATAAAGTAAAAGGTTGGTAAGGTTAGGTGTGTGACGTTAAAACAAACTCAGTTCATTCTTTATTTTTCATCCCGACAGATAAAGTTTTCGCATGTAAAGGTTATTTAACCTTAAATGAAAGGAACTCAAGTTACATTTAAATTAATCTTAAATAGTGAAAATATTTTATCCTCGCAAAATTGTGTGTGTTTTTTTTTTTTTTTTTTAAATCTCTTTGTCACAAAGTTGCGCGAGCGAATGGTAAACTTCGGCAATGTTCGGAACTGTTCGGGCGTCTGACTACATTGCAGTGTATCTTAGTCTTTCAGAGAGGAAAGGAGGAGTTGTCTGTCTCTGTCTCTACCGCAGCGGGAGTGATCTGTGGAGGGCAATGCATCACGGGCGCGTTTGCGAGGCGCGCAGTCACCCCCGCTGGGATCCGAAGCCCGGACCAATTTCAACCCCCCCTCCTCCTCCCCCCCTTCATCGCCCTCCCGGCTCCCTCGCGGGCGGTGTGTCACGTGGCTGGACGGACTCTGGTATTGCTCTCCTCCTCGCCGGACATTCCCCCGAGTGTTCGGCGCGCTCACTCCACGCACGCTGGGCGTAACTCATCACTAACGCCCGACACTTCGGCGGCTTGACCTTCACAAAAATACAACAAAACATACCTACAGCATGAGTGTGAATTCAAACGACAAACATCGACTGCAGGTTCATCAGAAAAAAATTCATCTATACGACTTTCGGTACAAAGTGGTTCTCAAGGCTGGTGTAGAGGTGTGCGCTCTCTGGCGCGAGGCGAAGAGGCGCGAAGCGGCCAGCAATCTCGTTTCGCGCCACTGCGGAGGGGAAAGTCAGGGAACAGGGCACACCTTGAAATAAAAGCCTACAACGTAGTTAAGTAACGACATATTTTGAGCTGTAATTGCAGTTGCGCACACTCAAACTTTATTTATATTACTTATATACTAAACTTGTGCGCATTTTACTGTTTGTACTGGAGTGGATGAACAAAATCTAGACTTATTACAATGCGTCATTTTACCCGCAACTTAAGGTAAATTAACGCATTGAATTGGGCAATATGACGCACAAAAAAAATTGGAGAAAGCATTTAATTAATTAAACATTATACTTTAAATTAATGGACTATAGTAATAATGAATGAACGTAACATAAAAATAATTAATATGATTTTTAATAACATAAAAAGGTCTTATATGTAGAAGGAAAATTTTGTAGTCTTTTTAATTATCTTTTGTGATATTATTTAAAATTTTTACTACAGGCCAATCGTGATTAACATTTCAGGTTCATTAATAACTCTTGCTCATATTTAGCAAATATTCATAAAATTTCTAAAATTTTCCATTAAAATTACATGTTGTCTATGCTAATGAAAAACTATTTGAGGCAAAACGTCTGTTCATTAAATGATTTTATGAATATAAATTTGGGAATGGCTATTTACATTATCTAGAAAACAAAATTATAGTAATTAAAATTTTTGGTCTGTTTGTTCCAACACCAATTTAAAACAGCCTGACGGATTCTGATGATTTTTTTAATTAGTAAAGTCTTTGGATAATTTCTAATCCAGACTATATATGGTTACAAAATTTCACCACTGGTGGTGAAAAAGGGGTACATATGGTTTTAAGATAATTAATGTTATCTCCGAAAATAATCAAGCTTAGGAAAATATATTGACTGGGTTCTAATAATAAACATACGAATACTACCAAAACAAATGTTGCAATTTTGCGAAAAGGGGTAAATAAAGTTTTAAGATAATTAATTATATCTCTGAAACTAATCCAGCATAAGATATTGGGTACCAATAATGCACAATCGTAAACTACTAACCACAATTTTACGATTTTGCCCTAATGGGTAAAAAAGGGGTAAATAGGGTTTAAAGTTAAAATTTATAACTCGAATACAATGATACATTATATACAAATATGGGGTATCAATAATAAATAAACGACATAAAATCAACACAAAATTTACCACTTTGTAGAATTCCAACCCTAAAGAGGTGAAAAATTGGCAAACAACTTTTTCATAGGTTTAATTATGACTCCGAATATAATCAAGCGTAGTAAAGGGTATTGGATAACGTAATAAACATACAAAAACTACCAACTAAAATGTTGCCAATTTACGAAATTCAATACCCGAGGGGAGTAAAAAGTGTATCTTTGATTTTAAAATGACTAATGAACATTTTAGATTGTTTTAGAACTAGGTGTTAAAGACTAAGAAATAACATTAAAAACCAAGAAAGAACAAGTTGCACGTAGAGCTACGTAACATACATTTTTCATTTAACTAAATTAATCTTTCAAGAGGATGAATTGGGGGTAGGTATTAATTTGTTAAAAAATATAATTATCTTGTAAATTAATTGAGTAGGACGTACATTATTTGGTAATAATAATTAAAAATAAACCATAAATTACTATTTTTCCCCTTGGCAAGATTTTGTCCCTAATGGGTGTAAAATGGGCAAGTTTGGTTTTAAGAAAATATGCTCACTTCCGAATTTACTAGATCTAAAGGTAAGAAATTAAGAACGAACAACTGTATTTTTACAATTTTCTGGAATTTTACTTTTGAGGGGTGATAAGGGGGTTTAGTTTTAATTTATCATGAAAAAAAAATCATGTATCCAAAGCAAATAAAACTGGATGTAAGGTTTTTGAGAATAAATAACTTAAATAATTAATTACGTAGGGTGCTTTTAGTATGTTTCATAATTTTATCCTAAATGCAGTAAATTGGGGGGGGGGGGGGGGGTTGTTCATTATTTTTTATATAAATAAATCATATATCCATGTAAATTAAGCTTGATTTTAGAAACTGGGCACAAATAATGTCAATTATATTATTTCAAAGCATGTCTTTGTCTTTATCATTTATATATATTCAACCGCCAAGGTGTACAAAGGCGGTCAGTTTGGTTTTATTATAAAAGTAATATCTCTGAAACTATTCAAAGCGGAAATTAAGTTATGCAATATTATTTATACACATGGATAATTTACAAACTTTTTTTTTTTGCTTAGTGAAATTCTTTTTCTTAAGGGACCACAGATTATAAATATGGTTATAGAATTAATAAACAATATCTTCTTATCAAATCAAACTTAGTTTAAGATATTGGCAATGATTTATCAACATACCTTAACCTACCTTCTATTATTCAGCGTTCTCCGAAACAATACCTCTTTAAGTTGTAAAATGAGTGAATATTATTAAAAATAAATTAAAAGTACTAGAATACACTAAAACATTTTTGACAAAATAAACTTAAATTCAATGTAAATTGTAAGTTTATTATAAATGTTTTGGATTTCACATTTGCTGTAAATCGAGTTGAGTCTGGTATTATTGAGTTAGCGGATATTGCCGTATCTACTAAATGGAATGCCACACAAAACGACTTGGTGCGCACTGCGGAATTCCGCACGGGTCGACCAGTATCCTGAATTTGCGCGAGCAAAGCCACGGGCTGTTTGCTAGTTTACGATAAAAACAAGTTGTTCAGCCGAATATGAAAAGACGTATACCAGCCAGGGACAGAAATGTGGACCATCAGTCGTATAAATATTATCAACTTATTTTAAAGTGGTGAACCAGCAGCCTAAGTTTGTCCGTCAATCTCAGACCTGTTCTGTACATAGATTCGCGAGCGCACTTAGTGTTTCCAGATCTTCCACCTCCGCTGCTTTTCCTTTTTTCTCGTTCAAGGAACCTCACCAGCGCCACTGAGGCTCCGTCCCAGCTGCAGGCCTGCTCTTTATTCCTGAGGCACGAGCTGTTTCTGCCCCCCTGCCCGGCCGAGCCGCCGACAAACACAAGTTCAAGGTCACTCTCGGCACCGCGAGCTACGTACAGTCTGTGCCATGCAACTGCTCTCGAATTCCTACAGTATCATTGCTACCCGTTCCCTGAACGCCAGTCGCAAGGAAGCACGCGATGCACACAACATTTTTCTGTTCTTTTACAAAAGATTCATTTGGATCCAGTTGCCAATATTACAAGTGTTGCCACTTTGTACAGTACATGGCTATTGTTATTTTTTGCATACATGGAATAAGTTTTTAGAGATAATACAGATCATATATTACGGAAATTTGAGTTTTATTTTATATTTTTATTGAGGTTTCATTCCAGTATAATTTTTTTAAAACATTATACCTACACTATACCCAGACACCCACACTGTAAAAATTACTATCAGTACGATACAATTTTAATTTAATAAGTAATACTTAATGTTACATTTCTGGTATCGCGAATATCAAGTTACTAAGTTTCAGACATATAATTAATATCAATTTGCATTTAAATCGACACTATTAAAAAATGTTTGAAATAAAAAATATGTTTCATTTAAAATTTCAATAATATTTCTAACTGAACAACAAACTTAAAATTTATTTACAACAAAAAACAAAACCATGAAAGTTTAATGGAATATTGAACTAATAAAAATATTTGTCGGGGCATAAAACAACACAAATCAATTACACCTGTGATGTAACCTAATTAAAAAGAATTCTATACTTTACCACAACTACTCTTTTACATGCTAGTATTCGATTGGCTGTAAACATAACATAGTTTAGATTTCATCAAGCTAATGTAATAAAAATGATTTAATCACAAATATATCAAATAAAACTTAATCAGTTTTAAACTAGTTGCTTGAAATATGATAATAATTGAACAACTAAATATATTCTTTAACTCTCAAAAATAAAATACCTAGCTTAACTCAGTCTGAGCATTCATAAGAGAATAAAAACTACAAGAACCACTGTGTAAGTATTGAACTAAGCATCACAAACTCAGGATAGTTAAAATGTGGAACTAAAATAAATTCTATGTATGAAAAAATACAACCAAGTATGTTTAAACAAATTTACATTCGCACAATCACACTATTTTTGTACATACCCTTTTTGTTGTATTCTAAGTACAAATGCTGATAAGGCATTGTTATCAAGTATTTGCTCTAACTCGAAATTTGGTGTAAATTCTCGTGACTTGATGTAAGTTTTTGGACATACGCCATTGCTAAGCAATGTCCAAAAACTTACATCAAGTCATGCACTCCCATTGCACAAATCTTTCAAAGATAATGTAAATTCTCGTCTTAGCTCGTACCTGGTTAGATGGACACAATAACTGCCAGTTCTGTTGTACGTCGTCGAATTATACTGATGAATCGCTGTCACCACTGTCTTTGAGAACTTGCCAAGAATGGTTGTCGATACTGGCAGTAGATCGCGTGTAGTTCTCTGGACACGATGTACGCAGGTTACGTTGACCGTCGTTAACCTAACTCATGAACCGAAGACGACAATTCACTAATGAGGTCTCGGATACTCACTCTAGTTCCAATTCCGTTAGTTCTACTGAAGTTCCTCCATAACACGCCGTAGTAGCACAAAACTCGTCTATTTCACAGAATTATAAAGAAAGATTGTCCTTTGTAGACAAATTTCGAATGGAAATAATTCTTTGACAACTATGGCAAAGGTTCTTCGAACTTTTTAAGCGTTGAATTTATAAATTGAATAAACTTGACTATAGTAATTATCTTTTGATTAATAGTTGATCTTATTTAAAATCGAAAAGTTCTAATTTGCTGGAGCAAAACATGACTGGCCTAGACGATTGTCTATAATTCACTAAACATTCCAAACTGTCTGACAAGGTCACCAATCGCAAAAAAAAGGTAACAGAAAATGTAGGTTATTAAATAAAGCTTAATTTTGACTTACTATAAATAAATAGGCACTAGAAAATTTGGTTTTCAAAAATTTATAGCAATAATGTAAACAGCTGATATAAAAAAAATCATTATGATATTCAATCCATTGATTTTACAACACATATACTTTTAAATTATCAAAATTCATACGAATTATTGGCTAACCCAGGTAACTGTTGATTATTTATATTACCAATTATCATATAAAGTATTGTCAGAATATTGAATGTATAAGCAAGCTGTGTCAGCTTACACTGTTAATGGTCTGGCTGATATAATGGGCACAAAAACGAAACAAAAGTCTTATTGACCGAAAGTATTTGCATTCAGGTTAGAATGCACAACACTTTTACACTTTTACCGTTTCTCTGTTTCAATTTTATTTATGGGTTCCGGCTATTTAAAATCAATGTTAGGCAAAACAAATCATTTTTTAAGGACTCCTGGGCAAGACGACTGTTTGTCCGTGCTTTAAATTCGGTTTATAGTCACTTTAAAAATGTTAATGTAGAAATAATATATTGATTTTATTAACAAAATAATTTAAATTTATTTTAAAATAAGCCTAGTTAGTGTCAGTTCACTACTGTTTGAATAAGTGACTATGCGTCACTAACGGTCACTATAGTATTTATTGGTAAAGACCTGTAGCTTTGTACCTTTATAAATAATACTTAACAGTACTGCCCTATTATTATAGCTAACTAGCACTAATTTAAGCACTCCCTAAGCATCTTAACTCAGATGAATGATAATTTACCTAGCTAAAACGCACCAGTAATGTCACAGTGTTTGGTAAATGCGTTAAGCCATCTATAAAAACCTTTAACTCTCCCTTCACATTGTTCATTCAAATATAATAATTTCTTATTAGTTCGTCTCTGATTAGCTTTGCTGTTCTGGTCCAATGAACCCAGAAGCACAAAACACACAAAAACACGTTACATAAAACCGTAAATATAGCTGGTTTTAAATATCTTTCTAAATAATGATGAATTAAGTTCCTAAAGTTTATTAAATAATTAATCTTAAAAGTTCGTTGCTGGGATAATTTTCTTTAGAGGGGTCCAGGCTATTGAGATTTCAAAACGGTCCCTAGACGCCATAGAGCGTACTTATTGTAGAGAGAAAGTTTTTCATTTGACCGAAATACTGTTTATACACAAATATTCAAAATATAGGCCAGATCATCTGTACGGTCGTTACGTCACACCATGGGAAAAATAATCGAAAAGTCAATAATTGTGCTTAAATTTCTTGTATTAAGCTTATTATGTGCACAGCTAATTCTCGACAGTTATTCATTTGTCATTTTACGTGAATATTTATGTTCATTTCACAAAAAAATATAAACCGCGTGTGTCTTCTAACATTGACAAACATGGAGTTGTCTACAAACACAATTGACAGAACAACTGCTTTTGAGAATTTTAAATTTAAGAGAAAAAATACACAATAAACATCTTAAGCAGTTACTTTGGGTAAGGTATAGGAATTTTGGTAGTTTTTGCATTTCACTTTTCTAAGCCAAAAATAAAATTCAAACAATTGGTTGCATACCTACCGGTGTTATAATAATCTGAAATAAGCATTCATGACTAAGTAATGTTAATTATTATACTTACGTGTATAAGTGCACGATTTTTATTATTTAAATAAAATATGCAATGAAAAGTTTCTTTATATTTATATTTCTTTACGTCATAACGATGTAAGAACTGGGCAAACGCAAGATTGTCTCTCTAGGAATTCAGTTTATTACAAAAAAATGAAACTATACGTGAAACCACAGTAATTTTTTGGATTCATTAGTTAACAAATTAGCTTCACATTGATGATTGGACCACAGAGCCCTTGACGACTCTGAGCCAGTTATAAACAAGGATGAGTTTGACCCACCAAAATATAAGACCACAAAGCAAGGAAGAGTGGTAAATCAATGCTATACTAAAGCTCCGGGATTTAAAGGCAACCTAACAACCCTTAAAGTCGTTAACTATGTCGGAAACCTTGACTTTTTTTTGTCGTTCGTTGCTGGGAATATTACTTTCTTACGTATAATATTATTTGTTTTGCAATACGGAAACATTAAAAGTGTTTCGAGAAACTTAACAGCCAATATGTTTCAATCCCAGCATTAACAAAGAGCATGTAATCGTGTGGCATAAATTTTGGATAACCGTTTTAATGCAACTATTGTCATAGAATAGTTTTTTAGGAAATACTTTTTTTTTGATAATTCTATACAGAATTATTTTTCAAAAATTCAAGAAACCTAAAATTTTCAGGAGTTGAAAACCGATCTTAATTCTATTTAAGAATACCCTAAAATTAGTTCTGCTGCAAAAAACTACCTGTAAATTGTTAAATTCATTATTGTTAACACACGAGTTCATGTTCTTTCGTGCGAGGTTAAAATGGAAGTTATTCTTTAAATTTCTGAAAATAATTCATTAGATAACACTTATTTAAGTGATAAAATCTTTTGTAACTGCCAATCATAGTTGTGTTATTGATTTAATATAATCCCCTTGAAGGGGTTAGAATTAATCATGAAACCACTTTGGTAACAACAGTTTTTTGGCCATAATTATTTTTTTTAAAAACGTAGCTTCATAGCATTAGCGTATAATTAAGTGGGATGCCTGAAGTTAATAGTAACTTGCTTCTACAAAAAGTTTCACCTGTGAAGTCATTGGCGTTTAGGGTTGGATCCATTCTTGAGAATAACTACAACTGTAAAGTGTGCTGTTATATTAAAAAAAGTGATCTATAAATTAACGAAGGCAAAATTTCAATACAAAATGTTAAAATTAAAATACGTTCTTATGGCGTTTTAACTGTTTAAATCAATAAGGTGCCTTTCGATTAATATCAATCACCTTTAAGCCTTAATTAATTGATTCTTGTGTTAGTACGGTGAGTTGGTAACCCGCCCGCTCTGGCACCTATAGGTACCTAACTTCGAGAGGCGCAGCCCAAGCGCTGACCGTCAGGAGGTGACCTACTGCATATTAATGGTCACGCACCTCCCTTTATGCGGGAGACCCATATTCCTCTCGCTGGCTTCCCCATTCTGCTGCTCACGTACATCGAATCCCCCTTCAACCCCTCCCCCCTCTACGGGGCAGTCGTCGTAACCAACACGTTCGACGTGCGTCGCCGACGTAAAAAGTAGAGTGGTGGGGGAGAGAGAGTGAGAGAGATGGAGCTAAAGCTCAGAGGTCGTGCAGGGCATTCGAGAGCCCACAAAAGAGCTAACTGGTGTGGGGGAGGATGGAAAGGCAGTAATTTTTTTTTACTGGCCCGAAGAGGTCATGACCTCTCGGGTCCTTCTCATCAGTCACCTTCACGTCACACCCTCCTCCTTAAAGAAATATTGAAGTGGTTCAAACTATAATCTAAAAACATATATATAGGAAAAATTCGCAGATTAATATCGTGATACGTTAAATTAAAAATAATTAAACATTTTTGATTCTTCTGCTAATGGTTTACAATTGATCTAGAGGAATCTTCGCCAATTAAAAACCCTCAATCGAAAACGTATTGAATCACAAGGTCAATGAAATCGCGAATTTTTCCAGTCCCTACATTTATTCCATAGTGGAGACTAGAGATGACCTGTAGGATAGACTTCACAGTCTTATGCACACCTAGACAAAAGTCCCCCGCGCATTGGTTGCTCGGTTGAGAAATTTCTACCCTAAGTTGCATGTGATCGGATACTTCTGTTGATAGCTATTTCTAATTGGTTCAATGTCGTTCACATATACCGTGGGACCATTTTAGAAGCAGGTCAAATTTAAAAATGTTTTAATTATAGCCGAGCACGTAAAGAATCCGCGAATTTTTCTGGTCTCTATTCAATAGTAGGCACTGAAAACATTCGCCTGTTCATTGACCTCTAGGTTACCCTCCTATATCATCTGCGTTCTCGGGAATATTTCACCTGTTCATTGGCTGATATGTGAGATGTCTGGACCCGGCACACTTGCGATTCGATGTTTCTGCGTTTGATTTCTCTCACTGGCCCAAATTTCCTACAGATAAAAAGCGGACCAATAGAATTATCAGCCCAAATGTACAAGCATTTGAAGTTTAGCTTAACGTGACATGAATCAGCATTTTTTTTAAGCTGCTGAATCTTTAAGTCCCTTGTGGGTAAATCGTGATTCGGCACTTCTTCAGTGGTAAGTTAGTTATAGACGTATAGTTAGGAACACGCATATTTCGTGGAAAAGATTTTGAAACTAGCTGAAAATCAAAACACTGTACTATCGTCTGTGTTTCGTGATTGGATGAGTTTCTTTCAGCTACATTTGTATTGTTAGAAAACCAATCATAGTAATTCAGTGGGGAAGCAAACGCGAGCTGAGTGGCTCTGTTAAATAAGGCAACGACTTCTCACGTAAACGGCCGCCAATTACAAGGAAGAAACCGCTGGTGCGGGTATGCTTTGTCGCAACCTATTAGCCGTTCAGATACTTTTTTTCTTTCGAAAAATGCCTTCTCCAACATATAGGTTTCCACATGGACCGTGGGTCAAACGAAGGTGCCGCAAACAGATAGGTATTTGAATTTTAGCCTGTCATGAAATGAATGTTTTCGGTCTCTAAACATTGGTCTTTGCTATGAAAGCAACTCTTTATAAATCCTGTGTCATGCAAGTCGTCTTGATTTCAACAGTGTTGAGTGTTTTTAGGTAATGTTCGTCTAAGTGGTGTGTTTGTAGGCTTCGGTACCGGCCTTCTCCCTAGCGGGACCCCCCGCTGGCCGTGAGCCCGCGCCATCTGTCCTTGCCAGCAGGCGGCAATCCAGACACTGAGCCCGGTTGGTCGCCAGGGGGGGGAGGGGGAGAGCTGCGTCATTAGCATACATCTGCATCAGCCAGGGACATTTGTAACTGCGCCGAGTCGCGGATTGCGCCGGGGCTTAGCGCATCCACAACACAGCGACGGCTGCAATCCCGTCTCACACCCTGGCAGGATCGGCGTGGATGGGTCTAGCCCACCTCTAACCCCTCTCCCTTTTACCCCACTTCTACAACAGCCGCTTTAGTCATAGGTACGGACAAAGTGCGTGATGGGCTAGAATCTAAATACTTATACATACATACCTTCGTGCTGCTTCTGCGGTTTGTTCACAGTTATTCTGGAGAACTCTGGACCAATAGGGAAGATTCAACCAAAGAAGTATCGAATCAAATGCAACCAAGTTTAGACGTCTCATAAGTCAGCATCCAATCACCATAATACATTTTCTTGCCTACCCATATGAACTTGGAGTCAATCCTGGAGGTCACTGAACCTGGGATAGTTTTCAGTCCCAAGTTATAGGCACATGCATTAGCTTAACCTAGTAGTGGTTGGGTATTTTTGGCGAAAAAAAAATTTTGACCGCTCATTAGACTGCAATTAGGTATTCCCGCACCAGTTGCTATAGCTGCAAGAGACGCCAGGACGCGTTTGCTTCCGCACTAAATTACTGTTAGTTTTGTGCCGACAATGGGCGTGTACCTGGAAATAGAATAACTCGACCTATCATTAAACACAGACTATGCAATAGTGTTTGTATAACACAGCTAGTCTCAAAGTCTGTTTGTAAGAACTGGAGAAATATGCAGTTTCAAGGACATCTATGATACATACTACAGTCCTATGCATACTTGGACAAAAGATAATTAATTGCTCGATTCAGAAATTCCTAACATGGGATGCCCGTGATTTAATACTTCTTTTGATGAATAAAGGTACGGAAATTTAGTGGATTTAGTTTTTCGCAAGCAAGAATGCAAACCTTAATACTCTTGCACTGTGTTCGAGATTACCGCAGTTACTTGGACACGTCCCTCTGTAAACATGAGTCAACAATGCCCAGGAAGGAGAGAATCAAGTTAGCCAATCAGGTAGTGTCAATTACAAAGGAAAAATATAAAGAAATCGACCAGTAGATGATACATAAAAGGCCAAACGAGTTCGCGAAATTTCTTGGTATCTACCAATAAGTATGGTTAGGTCTTTTTAGCGAAAAACATCTGACCGCTTAGTAGACTACAATAAAGTATCCCCTAACCAGCGGTTTCTTTGTTGTTATTAGCGTCCGAAGCTTCAAGAGAAGCCATTGCCTTATCTGGCCGGGTAATTCAGGACGCGTTTGCTTCAGCACGAAATTGCTTGGATTTTTGTGCTAACAGTGGGTTTTTAACCATAAAAAGATGAATGAAAAACAGACGATGCTATGGTGTTTGACATTTACCGTATACATATATTTAAAAAAAAAAACATGCGATTTGAAAACTGCTCAAAATGTAAAAGTGGAGTCTGTTTACGAAAATAATTTTGGATTACGCTTAGGGCAAAAGAGCAGTTACGTTTCTGTATTTATTATTTAAAGTATTTTTTTAGAAGAGTAAAAAATGTGTAAAGCCAGTGTTTTCAAAAAATGTTTTAGGCATGAGAAACTCGGTAAAGATTCTTGAAAGTGGTCAAGGGACGTGCATTACACCTGTATGTTAGTTTCTCAGCCATGTAATGCCATAGTTGCCCTGTGCGCCACGAGAATACTGCGCGCCAGTCCAGTCCACGTCCTTGCGCTAGGCTGGGTCTTGAATGAAACTAATAAAAACCTCGAGTTTTCGACGCTGGGTCCTTCCCTGAACGTCTGTGCCGCAAGGTAATCACGGTAGTTTGTGGCACGAGCACCCGACTTCCCTTGTTCCCCCTCAGCGGAGCTCGAGCGAGCGAAGGAGGCGCGGGAGCTGCTGTTGAGGACTCGGAGGGTGGTACCGAGGGCGGACCACGAGCCTGGCTCGAGTGCGGGGGGGGGGAGGCCTCGTCAGCTTCGCCCCGGGACGTGAAATAAGGACCGCGTCTGCGCTAGGGTCAGCCTCTCGAGTGACCAGGCGCGGCTGCCCCCAGGGCGCCACAGCCCTTCGAGTGTCCTCCGTCAGCGATACTCACGGCCTGCGGGTACACCGCGCATATAGGCCTACTCTTTGTAATCGCACTGAAATATTCATGTAAAATTACAGATATTTGTAAATTTGTGCATTTACATGGAAAAAAAAATTAACACTACAGTAATACTGGTTTCGGATTTTTACACGAGTATTTAATGCTTTGTGTTTTTCCAGTACTTCCAATAGTTAAAGTTATTTGTAAGCCGTACCCTGAATAGTTTTCCAGTATTAACTGGGCACAATAATAAGCCTAATAACACCCAATAAAGTCCATTCATTGAATATTAGATTATCTTTCCCATTTTTTTAAAAATATATGCTTGAATGAAACATAAATTAAAATATAAAACTGTTTGACGATTTTCCAAAGATATTCTCAGTTTTATTTCGAAAAATGTATTTCATATATGAATAAATAACCATGGTCATGTGTTGTACAAAGTTACAACGTATTTCTTGTAATATCACGTACTACATCTTTTTAAAAGTACAGAGAAGATTTTTTTCCGTAGAGACCTTGCGAAGGTCCATGCCATTGCTTGGAGAGAGGCTGGAATGCATACCATTATAAAACAGAATTGCGTTCGCATTGGACTCAACCGGAGTACAAAAAACCTTTATCAATGCTAGGAAATTCATATGGCCCTATCACGTGCAACCCGGCTGGGAGGTAAATACGGTCGCAGCCAATGGGGAATAGGCACGGATTTCTTTGTGTACTAGCGTCTGAAGTGCATTCTGATACCAGAAAACTACGCAAATATGGCATCTCTGGGTAGAACCAAGATTTACTGTGTATGCAATTTGTCCAATTTTGTTGTGATTAGTTTAAGATTTTCGTCGTCTTTTTTACTATCACTGTAGACACGTTAATAGTATCGTGCATAAACATATAAAGTTTTTCAATCTGTGGCATGTATTAAATTTTATGTATCAAAATAAAAATTAAATTATTGGAATCACTAAAAATTTATTACTCTACGAACAGTGGTAAAACATATTAAATTCGATTGATTGCGTGATTTAGACTTTGTTCTTTTGCGGAAATCGTTCCCAATTAAAATTTCGGTTTCATAACGGTCTTATTAATCTAATACTTTAAATACGAATAAAAAATCTATGTGACATGTTAAAAACCAAATGTTTCTATGCAGAATTTTAGCTGCATCTGTAATGTTTCAGTGGTATCACATATTAACTAATTAAATTTCATAACCATTATTTTACTGTATATAATTTTTTTCTAATATGCCTAGAATAAACCAATATAATCAAAAAAAATACATACTACATAATTAACATTTTAAAATAAATATCTATGAATTTTATAAATAACATTTTACATTTGACGGATTCATTTAGGCTATTTACGTAAATTCTATTGCATTTCGCGTTTTGCCTTGCATTTATATGTTAAGCGGTGTACTGATTTGGAGTTCGGTGGTTTATTTTTTAACGGGGCGTACGCCAATTATGTTACGTTTGCAATGGACGGCGTTGTAAGCATGAAAACTGATGGGAAGTGCTGCTTCTTGCCTTGTGTAATATCAACGCAATGTAACTTGGGCGGCGGCTCAGTTTCCAGATTTGTGATTAGTCCTTTAAGTAACAAAGCCTCGTAGAAAATGTTTTCTTCTAACTACTGAGTTATTTGCAATTGTCTTGTTTAACCAGGTCATTCAAAACATGTTTGCTTCCACACAAACGTGCCGTTTGCCGACATTGGGTGTGTACCTTAAAGAAAATCAATCACGAAACAAATATGATAAACTAGAGTGTTTTAACACACGGCAGTATTCGAAATCTTTTCCGCGAAAAAATAAATTCCCTTAATAATGACTTTTTTATTTATCTGAAATATAGGTCTTTTATTAATGTCTTTTGAAGTTCGTGTCTTCGATTTTGCTTCAGTCAATATTAGCGTTATGAAAGTAAGTCCATATTTACGGACCAAACAAACATATGAAATTTGTATAATTCACCTGGAAGTAGTTATAAGATGCAATGTTAATATTAATTTTCTCGCAGATTTCTAAATAGAGTAACACTTCCCACAGTGCACATTGTAAGCGAGCTACGAGATTCACGGTACCATTAAGTGTCAGGATATAATGAAAATGTTTCACTTTACTGGCCATTATGATTAGTTAACGAAATATTTGTTATGAAATGTTGGACTAGGAGCTAATAGAAACTATAAAAAAATGTGAGCGAAACTTTCAGTACCCACCAGAGAAGTGTAATATCTAACCTCGGTAGGAGCAAATTCACGTGTTCTCATGTTATAATACAAAACTCGGATTCAAAATTCAACGTAGAATTCTTTAAAATAATGCCGAGCGTGATAAGTACAGGCAAATTGTGTTTTCAACCACATTTCTGGACGCGAAACACACGTAGTTTCCGCACTCGCAGCTAGCATTCGCTGCCGGAGCATCTACGTCGACTATAGAATCATTCCATTTGCAGAGTGAAATTTTAAACTATAAGATGAAAAATCGATAAAAGCGAAAATTCTTGACAAATTGGACAAGGTATTTTAATTAAGTACTTCCCATCCTATTGATATTCACTAAAAGTTAATACTATAAAGTTTTCCTTCGGCTTCGTGAGCTTTGGTTCTCGCCATCCACCATGTAAGGCATCACCGTGGTTACACATTCACGTTCCGTGCGACTTCCGTGTCATTCACAACATTCTCATACCAACTGCTGTATACTAAGAGCTGTTCACTGCCTGGTGCGTAGAGGCGAAGATACGCGTGATGCGCGATCCAGTGTCACCCTTAGCGCCCCCGCACTCAAAGATATTGTGAACACGGCCAGGCAGCGGCATTTATAGCATTGATTGATCAATAACATTTCTGCCCCTAGCTCTGAGTATCAATTTGAAATTAAGCCCAGAATGATGGCCACCAACACGTTCCACAGAAAAGTCTTTAATATAAAAAATAATGTTATCCTTTCTTCGTTTTACAGCTTGCTCATTTCCTAACACGTCAGCTATTCTACTACTATATAAATCTGAAAGTTTGGATGCTTGATTTCTTTTACACATGTACTTATTTAATTTTGAATAAATAATGATTTCGTTTGGAAAATAGCTGGTGAATGAACTGTGTTAAATCACTTAACACATTAAAAAAAATTAATAAACTGCCATTAAAATACATTTACAAACACAACGCAAGGTGATAACAGGCCTACCGCTTGTGTTTAAATTTTAATTTAAATGTGGTGTGAATTACAATTTATTACAATTTTTATTATATAATATATAAATCTATTATTTATTTTTAATTACCACTTAATTTTTGCGGTACTATAAGAATGAGCTATTTACGTAGCGATATAAATAAATAAAGGTTTGGGTTTATGAGAACACTTTGTGACGAAACGGATATCAAACCCGTTAACGACGAGTACCATAGCTTGTTGTAAATAATTAGGAATATTAGACGTCACTCACCTACTGGTTTTTTTACGAACAGCGCAGAATGCTGGTTCATGACGGCCGCATGAACAACGTTGTAACACCGTAACTCATCGCTTACAAGTTAAACACGCACGATTCGTAATTAGGAAAACACTGGCGCTTAATGGAGCAGATCAAATGTTTGCCTGTCGGCGGACCTTGATTGACGCTCCCGTCGGCTGTTTGTGGCGCAACACGTGACACACGGCAGTCATCGCTCCTCTGCGCTCGCGACCAGCTGCCCCGGCGCAGAGCAGGCGCTGGATATGTGTTCCGCTCGACGGAAGTGACGCCTGGTTGCAGACTTCCGAGGCGCAGCCCGTAACTGCAGTTACAGATTATCGCGGGCGGGTATTTCTCGCGAACACATCTGGCCGCTTATTGAAGTGAAACTTTTTTTACAGCTGGTAGAATAATATCAGAGTCACAGAGATATGGAAGTGAGTAGGTAATGGAGTTAACGTAAGTAAAGAATATTGCTTGATGGCGCGGGGTTAACAAAAGTTCTGAGTTAATACATTTTTACAGCAGGTTACAGATGTCGACAGCGTATGATTTCGCATACTTACCAATACTTTTTGTAAACGTTTGTATACCTTCTCATACTCTTGCATAGTTTTCCATACTTTTTCCGACTTTCAAAACTCGTAACTCTAAATTCTCAACTCTGAGGTTTAATCTGGTGTTAGAGAAAATGTGACCTTTTTTATAGACAATTACAGTAAGATTATGTATAATATTTTAGCTATCATAAACCCCTTATTTCGTTCTTAGATTCAATTCAACGCATGATTACGCGTGATTCAAAAATAAGAGTACTCTAAAAATTTCCTATTCCTCTTATCCGTGAAGTTGCGCTTCAGACGCGCGTGATTTTTTAAATATTTTATTAGCCAACGTTCCCATTGTCAGCCAACTGCAAAATAGGCCATTGCCTTATTTTGTCGGGCCTTTCAGGACGCATTTGCTTACGAACAAAATTGTAACGATTCATGTCCCGCCTTTTCTGGAAAGAAAATGAACCATAGACGAAACAAATACGAACGTACATTGTGTTAACGCTCAGCTGAACAATAAATACTTCAACAAAAATTACGTGCCACTAGAAATTATTTATTTTATTGTTAGGTTTTTAGTTTTTCGTTAAAGAGATTCATTAAAGACAAACGTACTTATCTTAAGTCAGGGAATTTCGGAGAAAGATTAGGTTCTTTATGTTTCTGAGATGGGATGGAAAGTTAGACGCTCGCTATGTGTTCCTAGTGCGGTATAGCCTCTAAACACAAGGCTCTGAACCAGCGCCCAGTCTTCTCGTCATCCACAATGCAACTACCAGATTTGCGAGTTGATGATAAATTTCTTGAAATAGAAGCACAGATAAGAGTGTAATGCTAGTAACTTGTAATGGAAGTACTCACAATTACGATAAATTGCGTGAATTTCGACAGCTCGCAAATAACGATCAGTGTACACTGATTGAACCCAGTGACAAGAAAAAATTTCGTGTTTTTAAAAAAAAAGATTCCTTTGGAAACCAGTTGCCCATAAATACTTTGTAATTCTACAAGAAATATATTGCAACACTTTAAAACACGTGGATATGTATTTTATGCACAAATGAAATACGTTTATCGAGATAATACTTAGTATTTATTACAAAAATGGGGCATAATTTAATATTTTTATTCATGTTTCATTCTAGCAAAATATATTTAAACCATAGAAAAGATAATCGAATGTTCCATAAATGGACTTTAACATGTGCGCATTTAATAAAGGAAGCTATTCGGGGAATGGTTTACAAAGATCATTAAATATTGGTGGAACTGGTAGGTATAACACAAAGCATGGTAGAATCCGAACCCAGTATTAATGCGAACACTTTTTTTTTAAAAAATGCAGTTGTTTCACGTAAATATACAAATTTTACATACATATTTCTGTTCTATTTATAAAAAATTTCCGATGTGACGAAATATGTGATCATTAAACAAATACAAAATAGATGTAGCAGTCAACCTACAAGGAATAGCCCTGAATCAATAAATTAAGTTTTAAAGTGTCATAGACATCGAGGTCATCAGAGAACATGAGGTTGCGGGAGTACCTGGGGAAGTTGTCTGCTCATGGCAACGCCCGCCACATTTCCCCGCGAGGAATCGAACCCAGACCTGTTGGAGGTGCGCTGATAATTATTTTTGTCAATGGAACTGAAATATTCATGTAATATTACAGATATTTTAAAATGTGCACCTTTACATGAATCAACTGCATCACTACAAAATACTGTTCGCTGTAATGCTGGGTTCGTTTTCCTACCCGGGAATTTATGCTCTGTGATGACCCAGTACCTCCAGTAGTTAAAGTTATTTGTAAACCGTTTCCTGTACATGTTTCCAGTATTAACTGCGCACATTAATAGTCATAATTAAAAAAAAATTATGCCCAATTTTTGAAATTTAGATTATTTTTTCCGTGGCTTAAAAATTATGTTTTTAATGAAATATGAATTAAAATATAACGTCAGGCGCCAATTTTCGCAAGAAACACCCAGTATTATCTTGAAGAATGTATTTTATATAATCAGCAATAACAATAGAAGTGTTTAGTAAAAAGTTACAATATCTTTATTGTAGTATTACAAACTATTTCTAGGCAAATGGTTTACAAAGGAATGAGGAATGTTTTGTAAATGTACAGAAGTTTATTTTGTGTAGGCGAGAGACCTGAACACTCAACCATCGTGACTGCAACTCTCCTGAAAACATAGAAAAAAAAAGAATATCAATGCGCGTAAAATCGTTCCCTAGCGGTGTAGTATCCGCAACGGTTATGTTTATATAAAAATAGTTTCTTTATCACTGTTATAAATACATTTTTAATATAATCGTATTTAAGCGTTTATACATTTATTTATCAACTAGCCGAACCCGCCCGCTTCGCTGGACGTGATATAAGGTAACTGCATTGAAGGCAAATAATTAAGCAATGACTGTTATACGCAACACCCCATTAAAATTCGTATAGTAGTTGTGTAGAACACCGCGTATAAACAGACAGACGGACAGAAAAAGAACTACTGTTTTATTATAGTAAGATAGATAGATTATTCTTACATGTTCGCATCCATGCAGTATATGAAAAATCAGCATGCATAGCCCTATAACTATAACTATACGTAGCTGCTGCCCACGACTTTTTCCGTATGGAATTTTGTATTATCTTGCACCATTTAGAAATTTGAAAATTATAACATAACAGTTGATACAGTTGTAGTAGTTTTCTTATGTTCACAAATGATAATTTTTCTCACCTATTTTTCAGTCTTTGCAATAAAAATATGTTACTACATAATTTTGGGTAAATATGTTTCTACTTTAAAATGTAATGTCGGGAAGAAACTTCATAAAATTTCTTTGTAAACCACATTTACTGTTTTCCCGTCTTGAGCTAGAATGTAAAGATTGTCTGCATTACTGACCCGCGAGCAAGCCACATACATCTGGCCGTGGGAAAAACAATCAGACCTTAACAATAAGACCAGCTGCCTTAAGGCTCTGACCCTGAGACTTAATTATTGTCATCGCGAAACAAACTGCTATTGGAAAATGTGTGCGCTTGAACCCGAATGGAAATTTATTCGGGATGATCGGTATGCGTGGTATGAAAACAGTTTCACATGAGCCACATCCAGTAAGAATCTCATCTTCGATTATATTTCGTTGTAGAGCAGTTACTTTAATTCGGGTTCCATTGCACAATTTTGGGGGAGTAAGGTTCCTCAGAAGCATTATTGGAACACCAACTTTGAGAACAATTTTGTGAACAGGAAGACCACTTGCAGTGAGAGAACTCAAAAACTCGACTGGATAATTAGTGGCGTCGTCCTGATTAAGGACGCTGTTAAACGATGTGTAAACCACTTCAGCCCCATTCAATTAGTTTAAAATTTTTTTCATTGATTGCAGCAGCTTGGTCATTTCTTGGAGTGATTATGGCACGTTCACATAACCACGTATGTTCCTGATGTTGTATGTTTGACAGATCCCCGAATACCGAACGTATGAGTTCGTCTTCCGAAGATACGACTCTGCCAAGTATTTTTGGAAGCGTCACCTGACCGTGTTGCTCAGGGAGGGCACCTTCTCCAACTTTTAATAGAACACCGGAAAATTCTTGCGCATGAGAATTACCACCCAGCTGTGCTCTCATGTTAATTGTTAGTTGCAGTTTTTTTTTTATTTGAGGCCAGAGGTAAGAATTCTTCAGTGAAGCTTTGATTTCATCGGCTCTAGTCCCTCGACTTGCAACTGGTAGAGTTTGCCAAAAATCTCCATAAAAGATTAGTGTGACATTCTCCATGGGCCTTTCATCGCGCCTAATTTCCCGTAGTGTCCTGTCCACAGCTTCAACTGCTTTTTTATTCGCCATCGTGAATTCATCCCAAACGATTAGAGAACAATCTTGTAACACTTTTGCCATATCACAATTTCTTGTTATCGAACATGTTGGTGATTCATTAGTGTCTTTATGAGAGCAGATTTTCATGAAATAAATCATTCAACGATAAAAGCTGTTTATTTAATTTTATTAAGCGTATGGGTTTGCCCCAAGGAGAAAATTGACGTGGCGAGACCTCGTGGACATAGAGAAATGTCACACACTCACTATTTATGTGTCTATGAAACATGATTTTTTTCTGCAATTTAAATTGTAATATACATAAAGGGTATTGAAAATTGAAACAAATATGGCGACACTACAAACTGTCAGAATCTGTATTTTTTTCTTACTCTCTACTTAGTTCCTTACAATAGCAAAACTTAATGGCTTCTTACAATGATTATATATTATGTCATAAAATTAAGATTTCTTTTCTTTCCTTGAGCCGATTTTGATGAAATAAAGCTTATATTTCTTTCTCTACTACGCTCAAGTTAACTTGAAAACCCCATTAAAATTCGTATAGTAGTTTTGTAGAACACCGCGTACAAACAGACAGACAGACAGAAAAAAAACTACTGTTTTATTATAGTATAGATTTATCAAATCAATACTATGTAAGTCAATACTGGCATGTATTGAAAGCATGAAATCGTGTGGTATGACAAATTTAAATCAACAGTTCGTACGTAGCCTTTGCCGTAAAAAGCTACAATTTTGTATATTATTTTCCAGTCAAACATAATTAGGTTTTACCAAAATCAACGAAATCTAAGTTTTTCAGGGGCTTTAGGAAAACCTAATTTTTATTCACTTATGAATGAATAACTAAAAATTAACAGTCTCATTAAAAAGGCTACATAGAAACTAACGGTTAATCCGAAACTGTGCACCACACGATTTCAAGCTTTTAGCACATGTCAGGACTGACATAAAAAGTGGCTAAAACCGGGAGGAAAAATGTAAGGTTAATAAAAAGTTTTATAAACAATTAAAATGATTATATTTTGAATTAATTTAAAATAAGGTGAAAAAAAGACGAGATCATCGAAGAAATGTATTTTTCAATACTGCTCCCATAGGAAGTGCACAACGGATACCGCAATGATATATGCAGTTAATCAAACATTAAATGTGTAGGTTATGTGTACCTAAATTCCAGTGGACATCATAGTTTAATATCTCTGAAATTAATAAATTGTATTGGACTTTTCTTAATTATTATAAAATTATTAGACATTAATATTTGAATTATAGCTTAACAATATTACCACACACAAAATAATATCTGTGTGGAGTCCACGTACGACAGACGTGAAATCTTATTGCTTATTAGGTATGGATAGAGATAAATTATTAGTATTTTTGTAATTGAAAAAGATATAATAATTGAGACTAGTAAGGATTGCGGGTATGATCACAAATGAAAAAAAGTACATTTTTCAGCGTCCTGTACTCTCGTATCCGTTAACTGGCACTTTTTGGCGCCTCTTTTGGAGGATTATTTCCACACTGCCTTCAATAACACCTCTTATCTGATTCTGCCTTTTAATTATTTTTAGGCATGATTTTAAATCTCAATCTCCAGCTGAATAAAACGAAATAACAAAAACCACTCCAATCGAACATAAATTACACATATAAAGTCTATTTCACAAGTCTGTGAGTCATTTTGGCATTTCAAATCACAGTGTTCACAAACCAAAAATAAATAAATCTTATAAAGCTAACCGCTT
Organism: Bacillus rossius redtenbacheri; assembly: GCF_032445375.1. Lineage (NCBI taxonomy): Eukaryota > Metazoa > Arthropoda > Insecta > Phasmatodea > Bacillidae > Bacillus > Bacillus rossius. The sequence continues at coordinate 276,691,722 of NC_086330.1, read as the reverse complement.
AAGTTCATACATCTTTTTTTCATTTTTAATCACACTATTCACATTCAAAATGAATAACAGTAATAAATTTAATCGTACAAATCAATAACTCTTTTCTACATAAAGAAATATATGGTAAATTATTTTAATAAAATTAATACGGCACAGTCAATCTCTAACCGTTACGAAAACTGATGAGTAGACAAACGCAACCAGCGTTTCGTGAATTCGGTAAAATCACTGCTGCGTCATTTCTATTTCTCCCCTGCCGTTTACCCTTCCGGCCGTTACAACTAGCATGTAGCACGCTATACTCTGTACCTATCCCCCTCCACCCTTCCCAATCGATCGCTAGCGCATGCGTTGGAGTGGCGTCGCCGCTGACGCACTCTCCTCCTATCCCGGTTCCCCACCACGTACCTAAATATTCCCCTCATGCGATCGGAATTTTCGTAACGCTCGAAAATTGTACCTCAGCAAAGACGTTTCACTTAAAAAAAAGAGCACTTGTAACTCAATACACGTGATAGAAATGTAACTACTTCGGCAATACAAACCTTGACTCGTAAGTATATCGTAAGAGGTAAAACGGCGGAGAGAGAGAGAGAGAGAGATAGATAGAAATAAGACAATTTTCTAAATAAAAATTAAATTATTACTCACTTCAAAAATAGCTCAAACTCCGTTGTGTTGACCTCTGCCCAAATACTCCCTTACTATAGAGCATCCCACTCTTAGATTGCAGTGTGGAAGTAAATGGGCGCATTCTCTCTCTCTCTAACACACGCCGATTGCCGTTAGCACTGTCCTTGTTTCTTCGTGCGTTGTTGCCAAATATCAAACGAAATTTAAAATTTTAATTTTTGGACCAAGCTTTTTTTCATATTGTATAGAATCAAAATACGCATCAGTCAATGCTTATTTTGAATACTTAACAATATTTTAAGTGTCCGAAAAAATTAAAAAACATAACTTATTTGCTGCGAACTGTTTTGAAGTATTCCGATATGTTTCACATCAAAAAAAAAAACCTACATGTGTATTTCATTCAGATTTTTTTTATTAGTAAATTAATGCCTTAGGACGCCACCGTACAAATGTTAAGACAAAAACTGTACAGGTTTCACTTAAATAATTTTTTTAATACATTGAAATGCATTTTCTCACAAACTGAAACATCAAAAATTTGACCCGCGGAAAAAATTTTTTCTATTAAAGATAGATGGGGGACGAAAGCGAGAAAAATGTTCACAATGAATTGAATTAGTTTTTAAAAGCAACCCCATCTCAATTGCTTCTACAGTTTCCGTGAAAATAGCTGTTAAAGATGTGTCTTATCAGTACAAGAGCGCGCGCTGCCGTCGTAAGAGGAAACAGGGTCGTGTGTTTAGATAAGTGGGGTTCTGTCCTACAAGCAATTTCAAATACATGGCTTCCTTAGTCAACTAAAAATATTATAATCGATTCTTGAACATAATATGTAAAATGTATGAAATAAATACGAAGGAATTCAATAGCGATCATGGTACAAAATTTTGAATTACTTTTCTATCCTTCTCAACACCAAGCATCTTATCAAACATTGTTTTCGACAAAGTTTTGGAAAATAACTATGATATTATTACAAACAATTTAAACAGATTTGATAAGGTGTCTACTAAGGCAGTTACGTTTTTTTGTCCGGTGAAAATTTTTTTCGAACCCATGCAGTTATGGCTGGTCGTATCAAAAATGTATTTAGAAAACATTTTTCGGCATTAGGTAATCTGAGTTATCATACGTTAAAACGGATTCCATATTATTCATATTATGGGAGTTATTGCGATTTTTCTGTTTTCCAAAAAATCTTCCCCATTTCGAACCAATTGTTCGGATTTTTCCCATAACTTACTCGACCGAGAATTTCCATTACTGTATTTTATTTATCATTTTGGACATGACTTGTCCAAAAAACGGCATTTATCGGGCCCATGAAAATGTGATATATATATATATCACACATATATATATATATATATATATATATATATATATATATATATATACATATATATGGGATTTTTAGAACAGAAAAGAAAACTATAAGAAATTTTCGTCTACAATAGGTAGTTTTTATTTGAAATTTACATAAAAGTGGCATTATTACAAATTTATATGTGTAATAGTATAAAATATTATAAATTACGATATGATTTCTTAAAATGCTTCTTGTTCGATCCAAATTACAAATACACGCATCTCCTGAAATTCGTAATGTGTTAGAGATTTGGCAACAGCGCGCGCCATAAGCCGTGTACTGCAATCTAAGAGTGGGACGGGCTATAGATGCCAGCAAGTGAGGTGGCGTCAGGCGCAGGCGGGTTCCTACCGCCGCGACCCGCCTATCCCTGAGCCGCACGACACCACGTGGAGCCTGCTCAAAGCATCGGGGCCCGACGAATTCTCTGCACCGTCCGCAACCTATTAGCGTCAGAAATCGTTTCACAACCTCCGCAGTCAGGCCCCTCAGGCTACCAGGGCCCCCCCAGGCAGAATCCCTGGGGCCCCCCCAGGTACCCACCGCCCGCCACTTTCGGCCAGTACATGGCCCAGGCTGGCGTCAACCCCTGGACACCTCTGCAGCAGTGCAGCCAGGGGTACAACGAGCTGGAGTACCCAGTCCTGGCCAACAACCCTTGGCTGCGCAAGCCAAGGGGGCCCCAGGGGCCCAAGAAAAATGCCACTGGCCACAAAAATGGCCAGGGCAAACCGCAGCAGCCCCCCCAGGAGAGGGCACAGCAGCCTGCTCGCGATAAGCAGCCTGCCCAGCCCAAGCCGCTGGCCACCAGACTGGCTCCAGCAGCCCCGGCGCAGCGAACGCCCCCGCCCAGGCAGCCCCAGGTAGCACCTGCTCCTGAGGCTGACATGCTGATCGACTTGGCCTCAGAGCAGCCGACAGCCCCGCCCATGCGCACGGAGCAGCCAGCCCAACCTGGCTTGGCTGACTTCATGCAAGTACTGACAAAGTCGAGTACCTTTAACAAGGACTCGACACTGGCCGAAACAATCGTCCCCATGTGCCAGTTGATGGTAATATGGTGCGACCCAGCCATCTCCCTGCCTGACAAAGTCCAAGCCATGATGGGCTTCGTACAAACACTTGCTGCCAAGCTTAATGGCAGCTCGTAATCCGGCCCAGTGTTGCATACCAACCGCGGCCCATAGTCTTAAGTCCCTCCTATTCTGGAATGCACGCGGCATTAAAAATAAAATACCGGAATTAATTCACCATTTAGAAAAATACAAAATAAAAATAGCTGCGATTAATGAAACCCACTTAACTCCGACTGATAGAATTACTATATTAAATTATGTAATCTATAGGCGCGACAGAGTAAATCACAGAGGCGGAGGAGTGGCTCTTCTTGTTCATAAAAGTATAAAGCACACAGAGTGGCAGCTCCCCGCTTTTCACAATCTTGAAGCGATAGCCATTAACCTAACTATTAACAGGCAAAACATAAAAATTATTTCTATGTATGCGCGACCAGGTAGGTCCCTGAGCGAGGCTGATCTGGACGCCCTGTATGGGGCGGCCCCGACCTTCCTCGCTTTAGGAGACATAAATGCTAAACACAGAGAGTGGAACAGCAGGCGAGCCACACAGAATGGTACAATTCTTTATAACCACCAATTAAATCACAACTACCAAATTCATGCTCCCATGGAGCCCACACACGACACAGGGCGTGTGGGGGTTCTCCCAGATGTTCTAGACATCGTTATTAATAAACGTGTGAACTCGGGATTCGAACTCGAAGTTGTACACGACTTAACGTCTGACCACTTCCCTATTCACTTAATTTTTGACGACGCAAATGTCGAATCAAATCCACCTCGCAAAGTTAGGGATTACAAAAATGCAGATTGGGTCAGTTTTAAAAATTTTTTGTCACTAAATCTTTCAGAACTTGATGAAATAAATAATAGTGATAATTTAGAAACCGCTATAACAAATTTTACCGCGAAAATTCAAGACGGAATTAGCCAGTGCATCCCAGAAAAGGAGGTTAAGTTAGTGCATGACGAGCCGCCAGCATACATTTGCGATATGATATCGCAAAAGAACAGACTGCGCCGCGAATACACACGGCGACGCACGCACATTATCAAACGCAGAATCAACGAGCTTCAAACTGCTATATCAGATGAACTCTCGTTGTGGCGTAGCAGCCAGTGGGAAGCCAAAATCGCGAAGCTCAATGTACAGGACGGGAGTGCCTGGGCAATGACTAAGCGAATTTTGAATAAATTTGATAAAATTCCACCCCTCCAAACAAATAACGGACTTGCATTTCTTCCCCAGGACAAGGCGCATGCTTTCGCAAGCACCTTAGAAACAGCATTCCAGCCCAATTTGCAGCCTTGCGACAGGCCATTCACTGCACAAATTTACCGCGAACTCCGCGCTAAACTGCACCAGCCCACTATCTCTGAGCCTCTCCCCACCCAGGCCCAAGAAATTAAGCGTGCTATCAAGAATATGAAGCCGCGAAAAGCCCCTGGGAACGACGGCATACAAGCAGTTGTTCTCAAACAGCTTCCAGACGAAGCCTTAGAATATCTGGCTGAATGCATTAATGCAATGCTCAGACTGAATATTTTTCCCTCCCAGTGGAAGGAAGCTAAAGTAATAGTCTTCCACAAGCCGGGCAAGGACAAAACACTGCCCCAGAACTACAGGCCAATAAGCCTCTTAAGTACTGTGTCTAAAGTTGCGGAGCGCATAATTTTACACAGACTCAAAGTACACATACACGAACATAACTTGCTGCCAAATGAGCAATTTGGCTTTCGCAGTGCTCATTCGACTACCCATCAACTGGTCCGTCTTACCGAAGAGATAACCAGCGCATTCAACGTCCAAGACTACGTAGTTGCTACGTTTCTCGATGTAGAAAAGGCCTTTGATAGAGTTTTTCATGCAGGGCTAATATATAAAATGTATGAAGCAAACTTCCCGGATTGCTACACTAAACTCATTGCATCCTATCTAGCAGGCAGAACCTTTAGAGTGTCATCTGAAGGGGCAACGTCTGACCTAAAATTAATTAAAGCCGGAGTGCCGCAGGGCAGCATCCTAGGCCCAGTACTATTTAATATATATGTACGCGACATGCCTCGCCCCGCACACAGACTAGTCAAGCTAGGCTGCTATGCAGACGACACTGTACTGTATAGCAGATCTCATAACCTACAGCTGGCCACTACCAGGCTCCAGACTGCGCTCACTGAAGTTGAACAGTGGTGTACAGCCTGGCGCATAAAAGTAAACACGACCAAGTCTGAGGCGATTGTGTTTACACGCAAAAACCTCCCGCCAGCCGACAACAGGCCGCAACTACGTCTATTTGATGAGCCAATCCCTCACAAGGACGTAGTTAAATACCTAGGTGTCCACATGGATAGGAAACTCCTGTGGAGACAGCACATTGACATTAAACAAACCCAAGCTCAGGTTAGAATGCGCGCATTATATCCTGTAATGAGCAGGCGATGTGGCAGCACAGTCAAAAACGGATTACTGCTCTACAAAGCTCTCATACGCCCGATAATCACGTATGCAGCCCCAGTCTGGGCTACTGCTGCATACTGCCATCTAATAAAACTGCAGCGAGTTCAGAATAGGTGCATTCGAATCGCTGCAGACGCCCCGATATACTGTCCAGTAGAGAACTTGCACAGCGAAACTAACACTGAAACTTTGCAAGATTTTTATATCCGCACAACCCAAAATTTTTACGATAAATGCGTGAATAATTTAAATCCACATATTTCCTCCCTTGGAAACTACGACCCAAATAATACACAGAAGTATAAGCTTCCGAAATCAATCCTGGCGCACCGCCCGCCGTAGCTGCGGGCGAGGCGCCCTCTGATTGGCCGAGCCTGACAGCCAATCAGCGCACGACCCCCCCCAAACAAAACTAGTTGCCGGCGCTCGGAGCAGCTCAGTACCTCCCGCGCCGGCCTTCCACGGACTCGTGGCAGGCCGGCAAAACAAATCTGCCTATGCTTACGCATAATTAAGGGCAGTGTGTGCATTACAAATGAAACAAAGTTCGCGCACAATACACATGTGTGCTGGCAGCCCCTCGATAATAAGTAAAAGTTAATATAATATAAATTTAAGGTTTCACCCCCTTAGTTATAAGTTAAGTAAATTAAGAACATAAGCGCCCTAATTATCATACATGACAATTAATTATGTGATTATGTAATAACCAAACATGATTATAATAATTCAAAATGGTCCGAAGCACGCAGGTGTATGTACTAACCTGCCTCAGGGTTCACTGCCTGTGTTGTTAGGGCTGACTCTTTATGCCTGATGGGCATGGCCCGCCTGGCAGGCCTCACCTCCAGCGCCGGTCGTGTTTCTGATGGCATGAGATTTTGAATTACACCTAAATAAACACACAGATGGCTGTAATACATGTGATAACCAAACATGATGCTTATTCAAAATGGTCCGAAGCACGCAGGTGTATGTTCTAACCTGCCTCAGGGTTCACTGCCTGTGTTGTTAGGGCTGACTCTTTATGCCTGATGGGCATGGCTCGCCTGGCAGGCCTCACCTCCAGTGCCGGTCGTGTTTCTGATGGCATGAGATTTTGAATACCAGCTACCATTGCAACTAGTGTGACATCGCACACACACAACATGCATACCAAACGATATGTATGCGTGTGTATATATATGTATATATGCCTGAGCGTGTATATATATATATATATACATAACACAAATTTTTTTTTTTCCCCTTCTCAAACACCAGGCTGGCTGGCAGCCTGGGGGAAACGACTAAAGTCGCCCCCGAAACAACCAGTGCCACCAAACTAAATGCGGACAAAATGTCCAAGCTCCCGCCCACTTGCTTAGTAGTCTTTCTACTCTGTCCAACTCTTCTTCCAGAACCATCCTTCTGTTTCCTGTAACCAACCTGCTTGTAATTAATGCATGAAATTTTGCATCCCGCATGTCAGTGCCCAGGGTTTTCCCTGTGTCTATGCAGGTTTTACCTGGGCCCAACTTATCTAGTTTTTAACTTAGAATAGTCAGTGAGGGGAGTTAGTCATGGCTAAAACGTTGCCATGGCTGGCCAATCCCCTCCTAGCACATGATGCATGCTTCCTCTCCTGCATGGTTCATAACCTGCATGCTTAGAGCGTATAGGCTTCGGCCTGAGACGCACTTAGAGTCTTCCCTACCCAGACCCCTCCCAAATACACTTAGTTATTAGTTAGGTTAGGAAAAAAAACAAAAAAACAATGTTTCGCGAAAACGTTGCATTAAAATTCGGCCTTGAAATTGTACTCCCATCGCGCGCAAAGAAGTTTCACTTAAAAAATAGTTTAGTTACAGTAAAAAAAAAGGCATATCTTAGGAACTGACGAAGTGTGACGGAGAGGTTTGAGCCCTTCATTCATCCAAACGTTAGTTCATTCACTGTTGAGCGCGAGGGGCGGCTCGCGTGACCGGCAGTGGCCTTGGGACGCGCCGCGTGGGAAGACGGCGGTGCGTGGATGGGGAGGGTGTCGGATGGGTGGCCACCCCGGGCCGCGCACCTGCCGCCCACCTGACCTCGCGGGCAGCGGAGCGCGTCATCTCCCGCCCACCGCCGCTGGACAGTCTCCTGGCATTCATCGGCCCCGGGTCAGAGCTCCGAGCTGCTGGTTGGGTTGGATCAGTTACGTAAATTAAATTCTCGCCAATAACCTATATTTTTCGAAGCTATACTGCTTTAGGCTAATTGATGATAAAATTTTAATATGTAACGGAAATGCAATTAAATGCGCGCGTATCACATAGCGGAATTTTTAACAGGTTGAACATCAAACGCACATGCGCGGTTCTGCTATAGCCGACGAGCCGAAGTTGTCAAAATGGCGGGCCCCCGTATGGCAAATACACACGTGTATATTCGTTACCATCGGGGGATGTACTAAGCGTATTGGTGTGCCAAAGAAAACTATCTTGCAGCACATTTCGTAAACTTGAATAGTCAAGACGTAATCACAGATAAAAAAATACCTATAACTTATCACCCAATAAAATTGAGTTGGAACAAACATGGCGTCACAAATAATATATATTTTTTTAGTTCTCTAACATAACAAAAGCAAATTTTCTTTTCAGTATTTTTTAATTTTAATGTCGCAGTTTAGTACATATATTAAAACAAAATATATATAACTTATAACGCGTTCGCGTACAATTTTTTTCTGGAAGAGTAAATTTTTGGCACGTCTGGGTGATCTTAATAGAAATTTAAAAAAGTCATTACGTTAGTTCAGTTACATTAACAATACGTAAAACAGTTTTAAAGAATCTAAATTATAGCTCAAAATAATTATTTATTTATTTCTTGGGAAAGCGTAAATATTGTGATGGATCGCAAAATTGTATGTGTTTTATAAAATTTTAACAGCAACGTTGCACGAGTGAGTGCATTCTATTATATTTTTTTTGTAAATGGAACTGAAATAATAATGTAAAATTACAGACATTTGTAAATTTGTATATTTACATTCAAACAAATGTGTAAAAAAAATTCACGGATTCTCACCCGGGCATTTAGGCTTTGCGTTGTCCCAGTAGGCCTACCTCCAATAATGTTATTTATAAACCGTTCCCCAAATAGCTTTTCAGTATTGAATTCGCACATTAATAAGCAAAATAAAACAAAATTTAGTCCAATTGTTTAATATTCAATTATATTATCCGTGTTTTAAAAAAAATTATGCTTGACTGAAACGTCAATTAGAATATAAAATTATGAGCCAATTTTCGTAAGACATAGGGGAACCTGGGGCAGAATAGGGAAGCGGTGCATAACGGGGTACCACGATTTTATCGTCAATAACGTGCTGCCACCTGTTATGTGTAGACGGAACTTAAACTCCAAAGTGAATCACAGCGCCACAGCGTATCCGGAGCCATCTTGTTGTTTGCAGTTCGTTATAAGTGGCAGTATGCTGTTTCAGACTGTGTGTTTTGCAATGTTTACGTGATATTCCAGCCAAGGTAACTAAATATACTTACTTATTTAAAATTTATACTTATACTAATTAAAAAGTGCATGTCTTTAGCGACAATTTATGAACTCCATCTAATGTTTTAGATAAGTACATTTTTAGCTAGAAGGTTGTAACCAAAAATGTTTCTCAAGGGGCAAAACGGGGTACCTACTACCCCATTTTGTTTAACTAAATACTGAAATGACAATTTGTGATATTCTGCATAGATTATTTATTCTAAAAAATCTACTTATATAAAATGTACAAATCAGTGTCTCTGAAATTTTAAGGCATCCTGATATTTCTCTTTGAAAATCTGAAGCTACATCGGCGGCACGTGCAATGGGCTTCAATAAAGTAGCAATATCGAAGTTTTTTGATCTCTTAACAGAGGTTGTTGACAAATATAGCCTCACTGCAGATAAAATATATAATGTTGATGAGATGGGAATCACTGTTAATCCCAAAGTTCATTACCGAATTATTTCTCAGAGGGGTTGACGGCAGGTTGGTACTGTGACTTCAGCTGAAAGAGGGTAAACTGTAACAGCAGAAATTTGTTTTTCGGCTGCTGGTGTTTATATACCACCTATGCTAATATTTCCAAGGAAAAGGATGCAACAAGAGTTTCAAACAGGACTACCTCCTGGATCATGGGCTGAGGTTGAAGATAAAGGATGGATCACAAAGGAATCATTTATTTCATGGTTTAATAAGTTTGTTACCTTTCTAGAGCATCCAAACAATCACCAGTGCTTCTCTTGCTTGATGGGCATGCATCACATACTAAAAACCTTCAACTAATTTATACAGCCCGGGAAAATGGTGCTATTTTATTGTGCTTTCCTCCTCACTGTTCCTATAGTCTACAACCACTAGATGTATCATTCATGAAGCCCCTCAGCAAGTATTACGAAGATGAAGTGAGGAAATTGTTGCGTTTTCATCCTGGACGCGTAGTAACGTTATTTCAGCTTGCATCTCTGTTTGGATCAGCTTACTTGCAGGCTGCAACTATAATGACTGCCATCAATGGTTTTCGGAAGACTGGGATCTGGCCTGTTGATAGGAATGTGTTCACTGAAGTAGATGTTCTTCCTGCAGATCTCACTGACATAGGTTTACTAGCTGATGGTCCTAGCACTGTACCACCTCTGCAAATTCCTACCACAGATAACCCTCAAGAAGGGTGCTCTAACTCGGCAGATGCAGAATTCCAAACAGAAACTTCAACGCCCTTGCCTGAAACATCCTTTCAAAGTAGAGCTACTCTTTTCACTTTCCCAAATTGTTCTCCTGAAAATGTTCTACCTGTCCCCAAAGTAGTACTTACAAGGCGAAAAGAGGAAAACACGTTAAAGGGGAACAACATCAATTTTTACTGCATCTCCCTATAAGGCAGAATTACTAGTCATCCAGAATAAAAAGACCAAAAAATTGACACGAACAGCACAGAAACAGCTCAATTTAGATGAGCGAAAAAAGAAAAGAAAGAAAAACATAAAGTCTCCTCTCCTCAAGTGCTCAATAAGTGAGAGTGAAGGTTAAGATGACGATGCGGAGTGCCTGTACTGCATTGACTTTTATTCTAAGTCAAATGATAGATGGACAAGTTGTTCAAGATGTTTAAAGTGGGCTCACAATTCGTGTGCTGGTAATGACAGTGATGATGACGAAGTGGTTCACATCTGTGAACACCGTGTACACTAACTGCCATAAATTTATGTCTTTTCATTCAACATAATTGTATGCTCTTATTTAATGCTTAATGTTAACTATATATTAAACTTATTAAACTTATTTAGAAAATTCAAATTATTGGTTTCAAAATTCATTATAACTATACCCCATTTTGCCCCATACTAGGGGCAAAATGGGGCAAAATGCACTTTCTTATTTAAATGATAATTATTAAAATCAATAGTAATTTTTAATTTTCAATTTATGATTTAGTTATTCTTCATAGACTAAAAAATCATTTTTACATCAAATTTATCAATTTGTAACATTTCTAACTACTTTTATTACCTTCCAACCATTAGATACCCCATTTTGCCCCAGGTTCCCCAACTCAGTATTATCTCAAAAAACCTATATAAATTATGAAAAAATAACCATAGCATGTGTTGTACAAAGTTACAATATACTTATTGTGCTATTGGAAACTAACAAAAGTACAGAAAAAAAAATTTCTGTGTAGAAAACTTTGGGTGGGTACGCGACTGATCGGGGGTCGGTGAAAACGCGGGATTCCCTCTTGTGAATGGGAGGGTGACGTGGTTCGGGGTCCAGCGCAGACGCGGTTTGCCGCTAGGTTGGTACCCCGTGGGAAGCCACCCCCCCCCCTCCCAACACTCCGCTCCCCCCCCCTCCCGGCCTCTGTCACGGAGGGCGAGCAACAGCCTCGAGGTCCAGCCGGCACCGGGACGTCACACGCCAACGGAGACGAATATATGCTCTGCGAAGTATTTGTTTGTTAATGGAACAAACTTTTAAATTAAATAAAACAGTTTGGGAAACTACCCTATTAATACGCTTAGGCGATAATTTCTGAGTTGCCGATTAATGTAAACACAAAACATCTAAATGTGTACACGCTGATCATCCTTATCGCCACATTTCTCTATGCTCGAAATGTCCAAGAACCTCTAATGGCCAGTTGTGACTCTAGGATGAGCAGTCCGAAGAAACAAAAATCCGTTGACCAAAGATTGCCTGCACTTAAGTTCATCCGACGCTACAATGACGCAACAATGCTGACGAACAGTTAGGCTTATTTCTGTTGGCTGGAATAATTTGACGCCAAATTTCTGGTAGAAGAATTTTATTTTTGGCCGGTAGTTGACATGTTTGAAGTTGGCTGCATGTTTCAGGATGCAAGAAAACAAACTAACGTGGCTTATGCATCGAGTATGTTACCCGACAATCGAAAAAAAAATGGACAGCAATAGTTGAAATTTATCTAATCGAGAGAAGTATCTGCTTGAAGATTTAGTGGAAGAAAATCAGTTCTGAAGGGTAAGTTAAATGCTCTTCAATCAGGCACTAAACATCCATTACAGTTTTTTTTGTTAAAAAAAACTTCAAAACAAAATTCTTGTCGTCTAGTTCCTTAAATTGTTAACTTCTTGGTGCATACACGCGCGGCCTCGGTTTTTCTGCTTAATGCATGTCATCCAACACATTTAAAACAATGTATTCATGTTCGGAATCGTTGCTGGAAAAATTCATGATGACATTTGTCCAAATAAAAAAATATATAAGAATCTCTGGGCTCCACAGTTTGCATATAAATATTATTTTCTCAACATAACTAGAAATCCATTACCGATCCTTTTATCAAATTAACACATGTATAAAAATCACTTTTCTCAACATAACCCAACAATCCATTCCATAAACCTTTATCCTTTAAACACATGCATGAAATCACAATCACCAAAATATTTCTACATATTACAAGTTTTCTTATGATTTTTTTTTTTGAGTTTAATAAGCAAATTCTTAAACTTTAGGCCCTAAAACATTAACAAATATCTGTTGTATTTGTTTGTAAACACTTCTGACCTGAAGTTGTGATCCATGACCGTCAGTCGTAACCGACGGAACTCACGGTTCAATGTATAGTTAACAATGATCTACGATAACCGCTCAAAATACGATCGTGCAACAGAAAAATGTTACGAACAAGGTTCAAAGCAGTATTTTAACTTGGGTCACGTATGGACCACAATGGTGAAATCAACCATTAGTAATTGAGTTCTTTTATGCTCAGTCGTAAGGTGGATTTACAATTTAAAAATCCCTACTAATATTATAATTGTGAATGTGTGTTTGTCTGTTCGTCCTTTCACACAACAACGGAGCAACGGGTAGAAATGAATTTTTGGATATATATAGTTTATGGGCAGGAGAGTGACATATACTATACATTATTATGAAATTTTTATCCCTATAAGAGTGAAAATGGGTTATATTCAGTTTTATAATAGAAAATCGTAGGAGGTAGGACATAGACAAACAAACAGTGTGTTTGTGTCATTTCTCTATGTCCACCACACGGTGATACAGTAAGGTCTGGCAACTTCCTATCCTTCTCCTACGTCAAAAGATGGCGTTGCCTTGAATTTTAAACGCGCTACCGTTTAATGCGTCCGTCACGTCTTGCCTAGGGGTTATCTGCCTTCCCACAAAACGAAACTGAAAATTGACGTCACGATTTTGCTGATATGTAGTCTTAATGCAACGAGATTGTGCAATCAATGGGACTTTAAAATAACAATTTTCCGTTTTTCAAATGTATGTCTTGTAGAATTGAAACTCGGCAGTGATGTTCCGTATTTTGTGATGTGTTTAGCCCGGGCAACGCCGGACTTCAGCTAGTATGGATATAAATGTAACCCTGAACATAAGTCTTAATCTTAAGCACATGACTTGACCGCCACGATTTCTAACCCACTGATTCACAACTACGCAAAGTGCCGTCGTGTGCACGGGAGAGAGATACGCATAGGAGGGAAACGAATACATATTCTGTTACAAACAAACGACACAAAAAGCGAGAGCAGTGAAGGGAGGCATTTTGACGAGAGTTTTGTGGAGACTGCTTAGGTTTATCTATCATGTGGTGGCAAGAAATCGACAAAATATTTCTGGGCTCACGTAATTCCTGGTTTAAAAATAAATTATTTTAATTATCTAGATAAGTGACTAGCAATTTACATAGCAACTCTAACAAATTATTTTATGTTTATTAAATTTTTTTCATTTGAAATTTTTTCAAAACTTATATAAATTTTGTTTTGAAATAAATGATTACAAGCTGCTGGTCAGCTATCGCGGGACAATAGTTCTTAAAATACTCATAATATACTTAACAAAAATGTTGCTTAAATTAAGTCTTAAAATTGCAGTTGTAGGTTGAATTCGCTTATGTTTTGTTGCCAAGCGATGTTGTTTATTTAAATTTTGAAGTTATAGATACCTTTTTTAGACGAGCTGAGGGTGACGGCAGTGCGACCATCTGCGCGCGCCATGCAGCGGAGGTTAAACAGGTTGAAGTTTAATGCGCATGCGCGTCCATACTTCACCCACTAGCCAACCGCGTGTCAGCATTAACTTATATAACTTATATTAGCTTTCGTGACGATCGGTAGACCTACCAAGCGTTTAGGTGTGTCAAATGAAACTTTATGACAGCGAAACTATCCTGAAATACATTCATAAACTTTAATAGTAATGAAGAGAAATAATCACACATAAATTTTTACGTTGTTCGATGGAATCACACTATTAATAAGAACCAATTCTCTGCAGATTAATATCTTGTCAGTGCAGCTCAGTGGTTAAATACGTTGTATTTAACTTTAAGGGAAATTAGAGCCAGTTAGTAAATATGTATTTGCAGCAAGATATAGAAGGTCTGGGAGATTTGATTAATGCCTTGACATGCCAAAAAAAAAAAAAAAGAAGAGATAAATAGTTAAAAATTAGAATTATAGCAAAAAAATTAAAAACTAAGATGGCAGGGCCTAATAAACCTTAGTAACCCCCTGTTTTAATTTTGAAGATGGACAATTTTTTTTTAATTTCCTGAATGCAACGTAGCAAGCCGCTCTACGTCACAACTGCGTTGCAACTGCGGCATGCGAGTTGAGGAATGCCGACGTTTCGGCTCGCTCTCTCAGGAAGCGTGCCGGGTGAACCAGACGTAAGCGAAAGACATTGCAGATATATATATATATATAGATGTAAGTTCCTCTCCGCTCCATGTGTGCTCTGCAGGCCAAGAAGAGCCGCGAGCTGTTTGCCGAAGGCTATTGGCGTCGCGTAAGACAAATTCGTCCCTAAATTGGGTTCTGCCTGCCCCTAGCTACCTACCCTACACTGTAATAAAAGTATAATTTTACACAAAATTTGTGTGACAACAGAAACTCCATCGAAGTTAGTGTAATACTACACCCACATGTTTTGGTGTATATTGAATCATAGCTGTTGGTGTACTTTTACTCCATGGTATGTAAATTTACCACACATTCAAGTAAATTTTCCTGCAATTATTAGTAAATTAACAAACAATGAACATGAAAATTTGAACTACTTCCAATTTCATTTTGTATCTGAGTGATTAGAATGTACTTTAGAGTGATTCTAAATGGTATCACCTTTTAAATAGTTAATGAAAATGTCTAACGACCTGAGTGAACTAACGGAGTACGAACCCTCGAGTTTTTAGTTGAGGGAATAGCGTCTTAACATATCTCCACCATCGTGAGCTCTAATAAATAATAAATATCGGGAATACCGATTTAACAACGGATTTTCTAAATAATGATGTTATATAATAGTTAATTAAAATGGTTCTTGTTTTAATATTCATAAGTATTTTCAACGTTATTTGGTCTTTGTAAATTAATCTGACATACAGTATTTAACTGTACAATGACTTTGGTATGTATGTTTAATATATAATTGATTAAATTGATTGATTTGATTTGTTTCATTCATAATTATTTTACATAATATCTAAGTGTCTAGACGGTAGTTATTGTATGAAAGATGAACATTTGTGTAGTTTTACCGTATTTTGGAGCATATTTCGGTTTTCTTTGAATATATTTTATAATTTTACACAAAATGTTCTTTCATAAAAATATTACAGGATAAATTGTTGTAGGTATATGTGAATGTAAGTAATTTGTTTGACAGTGTAGTGGGGTAAATCACGACGGGTATCTGTTTGCCCTCCCTCCCCTCCACGCCTCTCGCCGGCTCGTCCCACAGCCGTGTGCGGCGCGCCTGTTTGTCGTGGGAGGGACGTCCGCGGACGACTGGGGTGGGCTCGTGTCCCAGAGGAAATAACGGAACGGAGCTGCTCGGATACGCATCAAAGGGATCCCCCTCCACCCTACGCCTGCGAGTGAACGAAATGTCGCATGGAGCGCGCCCGTCACTTGTTCTCCTTCCTACGGAGAAATGTCTCCGGTTGAGGACACGGTCATGTATATGGGTCTGGCCACTCAAACCGTCGGCTTGGTGAAGCTCGCGGCGGACTGCGAACTAACGGCGCTAGTAGTAGTAGTAAAAGTTTATTAAGTTTTAAACGTCGGTTACAGTCTATGATTTCTGATTTATTCGGGAGCATTGTAGGGGTTAAATGTATAGCAATAACTTGTAACTTTGCCGCAATTATCAGTTAAAAGTTGAAGTGTTGAGAATACGGATCCAAAAAAAAAAACTTATTTTTCATAAGAAAATAATTTTAATGTTTTAAATGTTAATTTCGTATTTAAATCAAAAATATTCTTTTGCCGTAGATTTTAATCTTCAAGCATGAGTTATTTTTTATACGTGATTTTTGAGAGCCAGTAATTATTTTTAATGTAAATAATATTTCAACTCAAATTTTCCTGGAATTGCAGCTTGACAATTATTTTCTTTTAGCCGGGTCCTTAGACACGTTAAAAAAACAAAAAAAAAAACTTGGTTTAGAGCCGAAACCTTCATTACAGCCAGGCGCAATAAAAGAGCGAGGCATTCTCTCTCAACACTTCAACTTAACTGTAAAATGTGGGAAAATTCTAAGGCGCTGGTACATATTAGGCATATAACAAGAACCTAAAAGAATGAAAGAAAAGCAATCTGGGAAAAAAGTTCCAAAAATTTAGATGGAATTTGGAATAATATCATATTATATACGAAATATCCATTTAAAACAATCTTAATAATGGCCTAAAATACTACTAGCACCGTTAGTTCGCATGCCATCACGATCTTAATTATGCGGACGAGACAAGCCAAGGAAAAGGATAGGAAGTTGCCAGACCTATCTATATGCTCGTGTTTGAGAACATGGTGTCATTAGTCTATGGAGCGTGTGTCTTTTCTGAAGTTGAAGTCACTGTAGTTACCTAACACATGGAGGTAATAAGTAAGAGAATTGGTATGGGCAATCAATGCCATGTTAATTCTTGAAGTCAAAATGAGAACGACCCTCTACCTCTCTTTCCTATTTGAATAGCAAAAACCATTTTTGATTATAATGTATTTAATTGCTAATTCTTTGCAGATGTGTTGTAATTATGTTTGCTTCACAATATTCACTTCATGATGGCATCTTTACGATTCCTCCTAGAGAGTTCCTTGGAGCGCTTAAACAATTTTATTGCATATTTATCTTTATAATGCTACGATTTGTTTTGGTATCCAATTGTAAAGCAGCTGGCTTAAACTTAAAAACAGACACCCCCATAGACTAATACCTCCATAGGTTAGTATTTGGATAGCAAAACATATCGTATTTCTAAAAATAATATTGCCAGAAGTTTGTTTAATAGGTTGAAGGGAACTGTCTAGGAATAATCGTAAAAGTACCATCATGAAGTGAATATTTAAAGAAAAGCATGTTAACAACAAACTAGCATGGAATTAACAATTAACACCACCATGTTTTTCCATCCAGAGGGTTGTAGTCGTTCTCGTTGTGACTTTGATTTGTAACATGTAAAGGCTGCACGCACTTACTCCAAGAATACTAGTCATTACGTGTATCAGCAACAGTACAATTATAACATTTTGAAAATGGGCTTTTTTGATCTCCTATGTCTTGGAACAAACTAACCAGACACACACGAAACTATAGTCGATAACACTCTCCAACCATTTGGTTACTAGCTGCAATTCAGTGGACTTCACTATGAATTTGAGATTAAAGTGTGCATCTTACTCAAAGAATGAGTAAATTTCACTGACAATACAGTGACATTAAGCTACACAAACAAACTGTTGGAATCCATCGATTAAATGGGAGATGTTTCAAGACATTCTCTGTCAAATATCACCAATCGGTATCAGATTCAACAATTTATAATTCAGAACGCATTGTTTCCCTACGAACGACTATAAGAATGCTCGCAAGTTCACAGCCATTCTTGTAGTTGCGATACAGCATTAGAAGAACTAGTTAGAGTCACACTTATCAACCAGGATCACTTAACTCAAACACCCATAAATACTTTACCGAAAATAGACGAAAAATTTATTGGAATGGAACAGAAACAATGATCTGAAAGGGATATATAAAAGGACATCCGAAAACTGGTTCCAGGTTCAGGTGCCGAGGTGCCAACCGATCTCTGACGTCACGGCAACCATATTGGATGACCGTGACCTTGAAATTTTTCCTAGACCTTTTACCTTTACCTTTGACCCTTACATATTGACCTAGACCTTGAACTCAGTCGCCATCTTGAATTTTTCCATTTTGAAATCGAGCGCCCCACTCACCTAACATTGCAATTTTCGTTGCGGTCGCCAATTTATATTATGAAGTTTCATCTGCCATCTTGGTTCTGATATCATACACATTTTTTTCGATTTTGACATCATGCATGCCATATTGCTGTCGTCTGCTTCAGACCACCATTTTGGATGATGTCACCACGTAAAGACCGCCATTTTTTTTTCTGTTCTGCTATAGACCTTTTTGGATGCCATCACTTTTTTTCACCGCTGTTTGTTCCTAGAGAGCGGCAGCATTCCTCTGTCTCATGCACGTTAGGTTAATGTTGAATTACCTGCCAATGTTTTTATGGTCCTTATCGACATATTAAAATTAAATTTAAATACAAAATACATTGGAACCGCGGTGAATCGAACCATGACCGCTTTTTTGTAAAATAAACGCGTTTGACCGCATGGCCATAAAGACATTTACGAAACTGAGAATAAAATAAGGTATATAAGAATAATAATCTATATATTTGGATTTGTATTTTTTTTTTTAATTTTAAGGAATTATAGAATCTCCTTCTAGAGAACATTGCTGCCATCCTTATTTTCAATACTTTGTATCAGGAGCGTTAGTTAACACAAAGAGTCTGCTAGATGGTGCTGTCGCCATTATGTTTTCAGTAATCATACAAGGAGTGTTAGTTCACGCAGTACACATGCAAGCTGCTAGAGTGCACTGCCGCCATATTGATTTAATTTTAACCCGCTAGAGTGCAGTAGTATTAAAGACCGTTGCGTCCGCCTTCTTGATGGCCGTCTTGGCCGCCATTTTTAAAAACAGTAAAAATTAAGCTAACGAAATTGAAAATAAAAAAAATAAATTAATAATCATTTTAATAAAACATTCCGCTATCTTGAATTATGTCGTCCAGTTGCCATCTTGAAAATTCGATTTTTTTTGCTAAGAAATCGATACAAATTTAAAAAAAATAATAAAATAATTATATATAAAAATTAAATCAGAATCATTTCACTATCTTGGATTATGTGGTCACGGCCTCCAAATTGAAAATATGTAATTATTCTCCAAAAAAATCCAGAAGAATTAAAAAAATTAAATCTAATTACACATTATTTTTAAAAACGCACTTACGTCATGGAGCTCGGAGTCCTCGTTCGAACCCGGTGAGGGCAAAAAAAAAATGGTGACAGATATTTTCTCCATGGAAGCCAGACTGACCACCCTCCACTATTGACAAGGTAGACATATATCACCAAATAGTATGACAACGTGCGCCATCTTTTTTTTTAGTCTGCTGTAGGCCACCATCTCGTTTTCGTCTGCTAGAGTGTGCTACCGCCATGATTGTTTAATTTTTACCTGATAGAGTGTAGTAATTATTTATTATTACTGTGGCACCCATCATCTGGAAATTTGGACGCCATCTTGGAAATGCATAATTATTTAGCTATAGGTATATTCAGAAATATTCCAAATTCATTAAAAAAATCTGCAATTAATATTCTGATTGATTCGATCGATTCATTTACTTTGGTCAATACTTGATCGATACAAAAAATATTATAGAAAAAAATTTAATATATCATGTTCTAAGTCCTAAAAGCAGCTTAGTTTCCTAGCCAATCAGCCAGTAGTATGTTGATGAGGAAATATTGACAAAAATTACTTCATTGTCTCAACAAAAATATTAATTGGTGTCGACAACATTTAACAGTCATTAAAATGGAAAATTTTGTTACACAGGAAAAACAATCTACTATTTTAAAAGATTTCTTGGAAACAAGGTGCCAAGTAATAGTTTGTAATATTAAAATAAATTATTGTAACTTTGTAACACACATAGCAATGTTTATTTGTGCATATATAAAATGTGTTTTTTTCGAGATAATACTGAGTATTTCTTACGAAAATTGGCCAAACAATTTTATATTTTAATTAACGTATCGTTAAAACATATATATTTTTAAAACTATGGGAAAGATAAAAAAATATTGAATGAATGGACTTTATTTGATTTTATTAGGCTTATTAATGTGCGCAGTTAATACTGCAAAACTATTTAGGGTACGGTTTAAAAATAACTTTAACTATTGGAGGATCTGGGAAAACACAAAGCATGAATGACCGGGTAAGAATCCAAAACCATTATTACTGCGAACAATATTTTGTAGTGATGCAGTTGTTTCCGTGCGAATGTAAAAATTTACAAATATCTGTAATTTTACATGAAAGTTTCTGTTCTATATACAAAATAAACTACAATGTAATGTGCAATGACCTCTGTCATTGGTTCGTGGGTTATTTGACACGGCCTAAATGACTATAAGCCAATAACTGACTTAAAAATCTTTCTAACTCAATAATTTACAACCGGTCCAGAGCGCGCGCTGTAGTAGCATCCAATCAACTCATTTCACCTCCCTGGTTACATTAAACAATGTGACGTCCACCCTCGCGCTAGCAAATAAAGAGATTTTTTTATTCTCTACAAAATACCATTTCGGAGACATTACAAAATTATTTTGCTATCAACACAAATATTTTGTTTGGGTCTTTAGTGGCAATCACAATTCTTTTTTTTTTAAGTTCGACTACTAGGATATTAGGCTATACTTGTGTAATAGGCCGTATTGTCATGACTGACTTAAGCCAATTCGTACTCATCGCACGTAGGTGCAAGTTATATTTCTCTAATCAATTATAATATCAACCACAAACTGTAAAACAACACTGCAAAATCCTTAATTGTTTCGTCCTCCAATTACAGCCTTTTTAAAGTGGGGGTGACACAGAAACCAAAGGACTCCATCTTGAATTCAAAAATACGTGAGCAAAAATCGAACATTGATTGATTTTTGCCTTTGGTATGACAGAAAGCACACACAGCGAAATTTGTCGAGTTTATTATATAGCGTGTTTTGACAGTATTATTAGAGTTCTAGTCATTTTACAAATATTAATTCAATACTAAACAGCAATGGCATCATAGGAAAAAACTATTTATAGCAGCCAGTCTTTATTAATTTCAGGCATTATATATAATGATATGTTACACTTCAACAAAATCAATTTACACTACAAAGAGATAAAAAATTAGGAAGTCCACAATAACGTGGAACAGATTAGATACTATTATCTTTGAAAGATTTGTGCAATGGGAGTGCATGACTTGATGTAGGCTTTTAGACATACGCCATTTCTTAGCACATGTATGTCTGCAGAAGAAAACTACAAAAAAATACAAATTAAGCAAAAATTGCTGTTGTCAGGATTTAACGCCACACAATATTCCACAACAGGAATATGGTCAACAAACAAGGAAAAAACAAAGAAATGGACAAACAGAACGAAAAAACCTCCACAAATGATGACAGCACAAAAATTCCGAACCCAAAAAAATTCAACACAACAGTTGAAAAGAGACAAAAAAACACAGCAAAACGAAAAGACGAAACAAACATAATAGTTTTCCAAAAAAACAAAAAACAAAAAGAGAAACGAAAAAACCCCCACAAATGATGACAGCACAAAAAATATTGAACAAAAAATTCAGCACAACAGTCAAAACGAGACAAAAACACGACCAAATGAAAAGACGAAACAAACACAACCGTTTTCTAAAACAGAAACAAGCGAAGTTTCGGGAACTGCTATGTGCTCCCGTCCTCAGGCAGAGACGCACATGGTACGGAAACACAGTCGCACCTGTACCATGTGCGTCTCTGCCTGAGGACGGGAGCAGATAGCAGTTCCCGAAACGTCACTTGTTTCTGTTTTAGAAAACGGTTGTGTTTGTTTCGTCTTTTCGTTTGGTCGTGTTTTTGTCTCGTTTTGACTGTTGTGCTGAATTGTTTGTTCAATATGTTTTGCGCTGTCATCATTTGTGTTTTTTTTTTCGTTTCTCTTTTTGTTTTTTGTTTTTTGGAAAACTATTGTGTTTGTTTCGTATTTTCGTTTTGCTGTGTTTTTGTCTCTTTTCAACTGTTGTGTTGAATTTTTTTGGGTTCGGAATTTTTGTGCTGTCATCATTTGTGGAGGTTTTTTCGTTCTCTTAGTCCATTTCTTTGTTTTTTCATTGTTTGTTGACCATATTCCTGTTGTGGAATATTGTGTGGCGTTAAATCCTGACAACAGCAATTTTTGCTTAATTTGTGTTTTTTTGTAGTTTTCTTCTGCAGACATACATGTGCTAAGCAATGGCGTATGTCCAAAAGCATACATCAAGTTGGATTAGATACTGTGCGTACTAAGGGAGTTACATAGATTTATCCTCTTTTAAATCGTGGTTGTTTTACATCTCTTGCAGTAATTACTGGTCGTATGAAAAATTGTTGTAAATAAAAAATTTTGAGACTTCGCTCAGGAAGTAAAATGAATAGTAACGGATAACAAATTATTTCATATAAATGTATTTATATTTTTAAGTTTTAATAAATTGTTTTCCATAATTACACTGTCTTCCGTTTTTGCTCATTAACTTACTGGACCGACTGGGGACTATAAAATGAAAAAATCAAAGTTGACTAGAAATTTTCCGGAAGTCGCACGTTGGTAATACATAATAGATATAATAACATAATATATTGTATCTTATTTTATTTAAATCTACCTAAAAATATTTATGACAAAAACTGTTGAAAAAAATGTGACTATTGGTTTCCATCCTTATTTGTTAAAACAGATAGCAAAAAAATCCCTTCAGCGTATAAATTCGCTAACTTATACAGTTCACGGAATAATACACATACTGTCGAAAACGGAAGACAGTGTTGTTTACTTTATTATTATTTTTTTTAGGAGAGCATGTGCATCCAAGTTCACGTATTCTTCCTCATGGGGGGGGGGGGGGGGGGGGGGGGAGAGAGAGAGAGGAAGGAAGAATTCATAATAACGGGAAAATAAGGCTGCGCATAAAATCCCCTTAGGGCTGTTATCATTTCTCAATGCGAGATCGACGGCGAGGTATTGTCGCTCACGTATAGGGTAGGAGCACACGAGAAACGCACACACGTGCGTGAACGTCTATAGCCTATATACATGGTGAGTCTGAATTTTACCGACTAACTTCGGCTGTAGGCTCATTAGACAAAATATGTTGAAAACATGCACCCAACTTGCGTTCTATAGTAGTTCCCAAGACTGTTTACATCTTTGAAGTTGGGGCTAAACAACATTTCTAGTGAAATAATATAGTACTTAACAGAGAACACTAATGTGTTTAATTAAATGAAATCCTACAACCACCGCAAATTTTGTCACTGTTACATTGAAATAATTAGGGGTAGTCATACGCCACAGGAATATGTGAAAAGAAAAGTTTTACCCCAAATTATTCCAATGTAATATTTTTTATCTTGCAAAATATTTGCGGTTATTGTGGAATTTCGTTCAGTTTTAACATAATCCAGACGCTAGATGTTCCATCTCAAGTACTTTCTCTATTATTTACAATGAAACTATTGTTCAGCCACAACTTCAGAGACGTATACCACCCTTGGGAAGCACTTTAGACCATCACTCGCATAGAGGATTTCAACTTATCTGGTCGTGATGAACCTGCAGCTGAAGTTAGTCGGCCGAATTCAGACTCACTCTGTAAATATTTTTTTTTTTTTAAAGAAGGGATCGTTCAGGGGTTGGTGTGAGGGTGAAACGTGAAACATACACCCCTTACCCCGCAGGAGCACGCTAAACAAGCCGGCGGAATTGACGTATCTTCCCCGTGTCGTGTAGGGGTCGCGTATGGAAAGAGAGAGAGAGAAAAATTACGCTATAGGCCCTATAGGAAGGAAGGCGAAGAGGGGAGGGCAGAAGGGTTCGTAGCGAGCGGACTGGTAAATTATTCAGAACACCCGCATCATGACGACAATAGCATGGCAGTCGAATCTCGACTCTTTGGGGCTGCAACAGAGGCCCAAGTCACGATTGACTATCTGTTTGGTTGATAAATTGTTTCACTCACAAATATATCTTCTTGTATGGACCAAAAATAGATTCCCACAACCCTCCCATATATATTTTTAACAACGATATCCTTAAAAGCACGTGCACTGAACTTCGGAACACACTTTAAAACGATAACATTTAAAGTTCTTTAAGGCGGTCGGACGCTTGATGAGCGCGCCGGTGTCACCTTTAACGCTTCCTGGCTTCTGTTAAATTGTGCATACTTTTAGTGTTCACTCAGTTTGAACACGAAAAAGCAATAATAATCTTAGAACATTAACAAAACAATCCAAAACTTTTTGGGTGCAGTCCAAACCTTTTAAATATAAGCAAAATCAAAAACTTTTTTCTCCCGCGTGTGTTACAAATGTAACGTAACTAGAAATTCAGAACCCAGCGTTAGTTTATACGAAGATCCTGTTATTTGACTCATCGTTTAGTTCGGATTTTCCTTTCGTAACAATTACGTTAACTTACTGTCATTTCTAACAGTGAACCCATTATATCACACTTAGTGAATTTATGTTAAAAATTTTCGTGACAACTGATACTGATCGTGCTTAAATCTCAGAAATAGCTCTTATATAATTGTAATGTCAGAAAAGTAAAGATATCAAAACGGCGTGTTGGAATGAGACGCAAGTTCAAGAAGGTAGGCTGAGAAATCAAAACTCGAGGACACATACGGTAGGAACGGCTAACAAAAAATCTTTAAATATTGGAGGTATCTACTGGGAAAACACAAAGCATAAATGCCCGTGTAATAATCCGAATCAAGTATAACCACAGTAGTATAGCTTGGCCGGTCCGGAAACAGGCCTCAGGCGGTGGATTGAGATTGTCGGTCCGCCATCTTGGATTTGTGACGTCACGGCGGCAAAAATTCCTCAAAATTCCTCAAAAATGACTCAAAATGACTCAAAATTTCCCGTTTTAAGAAAAAAATTTCCCGTTTTCGAGGGAAAAATTCCCGTTTCGAGGGAAAATTTCCCGTTTTAGTCCTTAAAAATCCCAGCGGCTAGAAATGTCCTGATAGAGGCTTAAGCATCCTTAACTCAAGCCTCAGTTAAGCCTCTATCAGGATGTGACCTTGACCCCGACGGCCATCTTGGATCCACCATCTTGGATGACGTCATTTCGTTTTCTCGAACATTCCGGCATTGTGTTATCCGCCATTTTGAATTATGATGTCACCATTGCAATTTCCGTTACGGCCGCCATCTTTAAATTTATTATCAGATTTTAATGAAAAAAATTTTTAAATTATAAAAAAATTAAATAATAATATTTTTAATAAAAAATATTTAAAAAAAACATTTACGACACGGAGCTCGGAGTCCTCGGTTCGAACCCGACGAGTGCAAAAAAATTAAAAATGATGACCGATCCTTCCCTCACAGTGGACGCAGGCATACTGACTCCCACCACTTTTTTTTTCAAAGCATATATATCGTCAGGTAGTATGATGTCATGTCCGCCATCTTGTCTTCGATGCTGGAAGCCATCATCATTGTATCGCCGGCTAGAGTGCGCCGATGACATGTTAGTTTAATTCGTATCCGCTAGAGTGCAGTTATAATTTATTACTGTGACACCCTCCATCTTGTCATTTGGCCGCCATCTTGAAAATCCGTAATTATTTAGCTAGAAATTCGGGAAAACTTTCAAAATTCATTAAATAAATCACTCATTAATTTACATATTGATTCGATCGATTCCCGTCCTCGGTTCGATCTTGGATGATGCAAAAAAAATTAAATATAACATCAATTTAACATAATAGTAACAGGTTCGAGGAATTAAACACTGCAAGTTCTTTTACAAACATAATATTTATTACATAATTTCTATTCTACTACAGGATCATTTGCGAAAGCCAGCAATCTTATAATCATTTAGTTCCGCAGCGGTGTGAAATGACTAATTCTTAGCTCCAATCGGTTTATACTAGACAGAGTCCAGCCAGAACCTTTACAGACATAGTCCACCTCTTCTTGACAGAGTTTCTGGATACCGTTTTTAACAGTTTGCTTCACATCGTTAGAACTGTAAATTACTGCAGCCGATGTCTTGCATGCACACTTCTTCACTTTGTCATCGAACGGATATGGCTTTCCATATATACAGTCCAACCACAAGTTATATTTCAAAGGTCCGTTTGTTGCTACATCATCAGTAAGCTGATTGATTATGTCCTCTCTGATATCATCAAGAAAATTACAAATGTCTTTCGACTCACCTAACGTATTTAAATAATAATAGTCCTTCAATGTTCCACGAAATGCAGACTGCGCCAAGTAGAAGCCATTATCGTTCACTTGTAATGCTCCGAACACAGTCTTAGGTTTATTTTCCTGTTCAGACGTCATACCAATCGGTTGCTGCACATCGGTTTTCTTGCTTGTACGCTCACGAGCCTTCAACCTAAACCGAGGAGTCGAAATTTCTGCAGGTAGTTCAGCAGTAGGCACACGGACTTCACCTTTACAGTTTTTCGCATGTCGTCGCAAATTATCAATTCGAGTAAACCATTCATGACACTCATCACATCGAAACTTCATGCGAGATGGATTCTTCGTGCATTTGCTCCGCTCATGTCTTCGTGCATCATGGGAAAATGCGAACAACGTATCACAGTAGCTGCAAGGATACCGTGGTGATGAAGACGATCCTTTCAGACCCGATCCAGATACAGGCGTTACAACAGTAGTACCATTTCCAGGCATTCTCTTATGCACATCGATGCATCGTTGTTGCGACGAAACCTTTACTTTCTGCCGAACAGCAGGACCTTTGCATGCCTTCATGTGCGTTTTCATATTATCTTTTCTGGCAAACTGCTTATGACATTTCTCACAAACAAACATTTTACGATATAGGTTCTTGGCACATTCGCTCCTCTCGTGTCGCCGAGCATTGCTGCTGTTTTGAGAAAATCTTGTCGCAATAACAGCACCGATGTTCGCTAGTTGTCAAATCAGCATCCATTGAAGTCTCCATCGAGGTCGTATCGTCGATCGTCGTGGTTTCCTGCACATCCAGCTCAGTAGTCATTAAGCTATCTTCTGCTGGTGGTATCACATCTGTTGAAATCTCCTCCAGTGTTGACATCGACGTTGTCAACGGAATCTGCTCCTTCTCCGTCGTAGCTGTCGTCAAGGTTCCCGTAGACGATGGTACAACCTCCATCGAGTTCGTCGTTAAAGTCGGTAAAGATACCATCGAGTTCGCAAGAACAGGTAATTACGTGATTAATGCACCAGAAGAAACAAACTAGGTGATCCTTACACCGACGACGTCAGTAACAAACTGAGCGTCCTGTTGTCTAGGACTCGCTTATATACATGCACCGTATGGAATAAAACGCTAGTCAAATCAAGAACCATTTACAATAATACTAGAGTCAAAACAACATTAAAATAGAAGGACCATCAACGAAAAGGCAGCACATTTGGAAGCACCGACAACGAAACGGCAGCACATTTGGAAGCACCGACAACGAAAAGACAGCACATTTGGAAGCACCGACAACGAAAAGGCAGCACATTTGGAAGCACCGAAAACGAAACGGCAGCACATTTGGAAGCACCGACAACGAAAAGGCAGCACATTTGGAAGCACCGACAACGAAAAGGCAGCACATTTGGAAGCACCGACAACGAAAAGGCAGCACATTTGGAAGCACCGACAACGAAATGGCAGCACATTTGGAAGCACCGACAACGAAAAGGCAGCACATTTGGAAGCACCGACAACGAAACGGCAGCACATTTGGAAGCACTGACAACGAAAAGGCAGCACATTTGGAAGCACCGACAACGAAACGGCAGCACATTTGGAAGCACCGACAACGAAACGGCAGCACATTTGGAAGCACCGACAACGAAACGGCAGCACATTTGGAAGCACCGACAACGAAACGGCAGCACATTTGGAAGCACCGACAACGAAAAGGCAGCACATTTGGAAGCACCGACAACGAAACGGCAGCACATTTGGAAGCACCGACAACGAAAAGGCAGCACATTTGGAAGCACCGACAACGAAACGGCAGCACATTTGGAAGCACCGGCAACGAAAAGGCAGCACATTTGGAAGCACCGACAACGAAAAGGCAGCGCATTTGGAAGCACCGACAACGAAAAGGCAGCACCATCATCAAAAAGGCCGCACATTTGTCATTGGCTCCAATATTCATTGGCTCCAATATTCATTGGCTCCATTATTCATTGATTCCATCAGTCTATTGATTCCATTAGTCTAGTGACTCCATCTGTCATTGGCTCCTACAGTCATTGGCTCCTACAGTCATTGGCTCCAACAACTGTCTTTTGTCTCACCAACTCCAAATATATATATTTGGCTAGAATTCTACGAGTCTAAGAGACTATGAGACCACATGGCTACGAGTCTAAAATGATCTAGCTGGTTAGGAGTTATACATGGCTTGCGAGGCTACAGAGCTACGAAGTTTCTAGTACACAGGTTTACATGACTGCGAGGAAACAGGACTACAAGTCTGCAAGAGTACTTGACTACGAAGGTACTCGTCTACATGACTCCAGTTACCGCATCTGTCTTCGACGGAATTTTCTCTTTTGCTCCAACTGCTCCATCAGCATTATGTTATAAGATTACAAGGCCTCTTGCTTACGTAGCTTCAAGTCTACAAGCCTCCAATGCATCATGACTGCGAGACTACGATCAATGAGGTTACGAGTCTACGCGATTGCGAGTCTTCTAGGTTACGTGATCGCGAGGCTATAAAACTACGAAGCTTCTAGAACGCATGGTTACGAGACTGCGAGGCTACAATTCTACGAGGTCCCAAGACATCCAGGCTACGCGACTACGAGCCATGAGGTTACGAGACTACGTGACTACGAATCTTCAAGTTTACGAGACTGCGAGGCTACAGAGCTACGAAGCCTCTAGTACACAGGTTTACGTGACTGCGAGGATACAGGACTACGCGACTTCGAGCCATAAGGTTACGAGATTACGTGACTACGAATATTCATGTTTACGAGACTGCGAGGCTACAGAGCTACGAAGCCTCTAGAAAACGAGTTTACGTGACTGCGTGGATACAGGAATACAAGTCTGCATGAGTTCTTGACTACGAAGCTACTCGTCTACAAGGCTCCAATTGACACATCTGTCTTCGATGGAATTTTCTCTTTTGCTACATCTACACCATCAGCATTATGTTATAAGATTACAAAGCTACTTGCTTACGTAGCTTCAAGTCTACAAGCCTCCAATGCATCATGACTGCGAGACTACGATCAATGAGGTTACGAGTCTACGCGATTGCGAGTCTTCTAGGTTACGTGATCGCGAGGCTATAGGACTACGAAGCTTCTAGAACGCATGGTTACGAGACTGCGAGGCTACAATTCTGGCTTGTACTAGAACTCTATCTTTGCTCAGCAATGATAAGTTTACGAGCTAGCAGAATCTATTTATGTATTTTTTGTTTTTATTTAAAAATTTTTATTAATTTTTTTTATTTCTAAATATTTTTTTTCTGTAATTTTATGATATCAAAGAAAACATGTGTCGTTTTTCTCCGTGTGCTCCTGATTATTCTTGCCAATATTATGATGGTTTTCTCCGTGTGCTCCTGATAATTCTTATCAATATTTTGATGGTTAATCCGTGTGCTTGCGATCATTCCTGCGGTTTCGGTCAAAGGTCAAAGTCACACCCATCTAAGATGGCAGCCGTGACGTCGCAATCCAAGATGGCGGACCGTGAGAAATCTGAGAAGCACTAGCAGGAAGGACGAACTTCCTTCTCCTTGAAGACTATCGATGCCATTCTTCTTATGCGATCGATAGTGAACAACCCGCATCCCGCATAAAATAAATAAATATTATTTTACCTGCAAGCAAAACGTGACGTCATCTGATGTTGAAAAGTGGAACTGCTTGCAGCAAGTACCTTTGCATGAAATAAATTAACTCTCACCACTGAATAGTGCTATTGTAGTCAGAGACATAAAGTTTCGTAGCCATGCGGCCAATTAGTCATGCATTCTCGTAACCATGCGTTCTGGAAGCTTCGTAGTCCTATAGCCTCGCGATGACGTAACCTTGAAGACTTGCAATCGCATAGTCTCTTAACCTCATGGCTCGTAGTCTCGTAGTCATGATGTATTGGAGCCTCGTAGACTTGAAGCTACGTAAGCAAGTAGCTTTGTAATCTTATAACATAATGCTGATGGTGTAGATGTAGCAAAAGAGAAAATTCCATCGAAGACAGATGTGTCAATTGGAGCCTTGTAGACGAGTAGCTTCGTAGTCAAGAACTCATGCAGACTTGTATTCCTGTATCCACGCAGTCACGTAAACTCGTTTTCTAGAGGCTTCGTAGCTCTGTAGCCTCGCAGTCTCGTAAACATGAATATTCGTAGTCACGTAATCTCGTAACCTTATGGCTCGAAGTCGCGTAGTCCTGTATCCTCGCAGTCACGTAAACCTGTGTACTAGAGGCTTCGTAGCTCTGTAGCCTCGCAGTCTCGTAAACTTGAAGATTCGTAGTCACGTAGTCTCGTAACCTCATGGCTCGTAGTCGCGTAGCCTGGATGTCTTGGGACCTCGTAGAATTGTAGCCTCGCAGTCTCGTAACCATGCGTTCTAGAAGCTTCGTAGTCCTATAGCCTCGCGATCACGTAACCTAGAAGACTCGCAATCGCGTAGACTCGTAACCTCATTGATCGTAGTCTCGCAGTCATGATGCATTGGAGGCTTGTAGACTTGAAGCTACGTAAGCAAGTAGCTTTGTAATCTTATAACATAATGCTGATGGTGTAGATGTAGCAAAAGAGAAAATTCCATCGAAGACAGATGTGTCAATTGGAGCCTTGTAGACGAGTAGCTTCGTAGTCAAGAACTCATGCAGACTTGTATTCCTGTATCCACGCAGTCACGTAAACTCGTTTTCTAGAGGCTTCGTAGCTCTGTAGCCTCGCAGTCTCGTAAACATGAATATTCGTAGTCACGTAATCTCGTAACCTTATGGCTCGAAGTCGCGTAGTCCTGTATCCTCGCAGTCACGTAAACCTGTGTACTAGAGGCTTCGTAGCTCTGTAGCCTCGCAGTCTCGTAAACTTGAAGATTCGTAGTCACGTAGTCTCGTAACCTCATGGCTCGTAGTCGCGTAGCCTGGATGTCTTGGGACCTCGTAGAATTGTAGCCTCGCAGTCTCGTAACCATGCGTTCTAGAAGCTTCGTAGTCCTATAGCCTCGCGATCACGTAACCTAGAAGACTCGCAATCGCGTAGACTCGTAACCTCATTGATCGTAGTCTCGCAGTCATGATGCATTGGAGGCTTGTAGACTTGAAGCTACGTAAGCAAGAGGCCTTGTAATCTTATAACATAATGCTGATGGAGCAGTTGGAGCAAAAGAGAAAATTCCGTCGAAGACAGATGCGGTAACTGGAGTCATGTAGACGAGTACCTTCGTAGTCAAGTACTCTTGCAGACTTGTAGTCCTGTTTCCTCGCAGTCATGTAAACCTGTGTACTAGAAACTTCGTAGCTCTGTAGCCTCGCAAGCCATGTATAACTCGTAACCAGCTAGATCATTTTAGACTCGTAGCCATGTGGTCTCATAGTCTCTTAGACTCGTAGAATTCTAGCCAAATATATATATTTGGAGTTGGTGAGACAAAAGACAGTTGTTGGAGCCAATGACTGTAGGAGCCAATGACTGTAGGAGCCAATGACAGATGGAGTCACTAGACTGATGGAATCAATAGACTGATGGAATCAATGAATAATGGAGCCAATGAATATTGGAGCCAATGAATATTGGAGCCAATGACAAATGTGCGGCCTTTTTGATGATGGTGCTGCCTTTTCGTTGTCGGTGCTTCCAAATGCGCTGCCTTTTCGTTGTCGGTGCTTCCAAATGTGCTGCCTTTTCGTTGCCGGTGCTTCCAAATGTGCTGCCGTTTCGTTGTCGGTGCTTCCAAATGTGCTGCCTTTTCGTTGTCGGTGCTTCCAAATGTGCTGCCTTTTCGTTGTCGGTGCTTCCAAATGTGCTGCCTTTTCGTTGTCGGTGCTTCCAAATGTGCTGCCTTTTCGTTGTCGGTGCTTCCAAATGTGCTGCCGTTTCGTTGTCGGTGCTTCCAAATGTGCTGCCTTTTCGTTGTCGGTGCTTCCAAATGTGCTGCCGTTTCGTTGTCGGTGCTTCCAAATGTGCTGCCGTTTCGTTGTCGGTGCTTCCAAATGTGCTGCCGTTTCGTTGTCGGTGCTTCCAAATGTGCTGCCGTTTCGTTGTCGGTGCTTCCAAATGTGCTGCCTTTTCGTTGTCAGTGCTTCCAAATGTGCTGCCGTTTCGTTGTCGGTGCTTCCAAATGTGCTGCCTTTTCGTTGTCGGTGCTTCCAAATGTGCTGCCATTTCGTTGTCGGTGCTTCCAAATGTGCTGCCTTTTCGTTGTCGGTGCTTCCAAATGTGCTGCCTTTTCGTTGTCGGTGCTTCCAAATGTGCTGCCTTTTCGTTGTCGGTGCTTCCAAATGTGCTGCCGTTTCGTTTTCGGTGCTTCCAAATGTGCTGCCTTTTCGTTGTCGGTGCTTCCAAATGTGCTGTCTTTTCGTTGTCGGTGCTTCCAAATGTGCTGCCGTTTCGTTGTCGGTGCTTCCAAATGTGCTGCCTTTTCGTTGATGGTCCTTCTATTTTAATGTTGTTTTGACTCTAGTATTATTGTAAATGGTTCTTGATTTGACTAGCGTTTTATTCCATACGGTGCATGTATATAAGCGAGTCCTAGACAACAGGACGCTCAGTTTGTTACTGACGTCGTCGGTGTAAGGATCACCTAGTTTGTTTCTTCTGGTGCATTAATCACGTAATTACCTGTTCTTGCGAACTCGATGGTATCTTTACCGACTTTAACGACGAACTCGATGGAGGTTGTACCATCGTCTACGGGAACCTTGACGACAGCTACGACGGAGAAGGAGCAGATTCCGTTGACAACGTCGATGTCAACACTGGAGGATATTTCAACAGATGTGATACCACCAGCAGAAGATAGCTTAATGACTACTGAGCTGGATGTGCAGGAAACCACGACGATCGACGATACGACCTCGATGGAGACTTCAATGGATGCTGATTTGACAACTAGCGAACATCGGTGCTGTTATTGCGACAAGATTTTCTCAAAACAGCAGCAATGCTCGGCGACACGAGAGGAGCGAATGTGCCAAGAACCTATATCGTAAAATGTTTGTTTGTGAGAAATGTCATAAGCAGTTTGCCAGAAAAGATAATATGAAAACGCACATGAAGGCATGCAAAGGTCCTGCTGTTCGGCAGACAGTAAAGGTTTCGTCGCAACAACGATGCATCGATGTGCATAAGAGAATGCCTGGAAATGGTACTACTGTTGTAACGCCTGTATCTGGATCGGGTCTGAAACGATCGTCTTCATCACCACGGTATCCTTGCAGCTACTGTGATACGTTGTTCGCATTTTCCCATGATGCACGAAGACATGAGCGGAGCAAATGCACGAAGAATCCATCTCGCATGAAGTTTCGATGTGATGAGTGTCATGAATGGTTTACTCGAATTGATAATTTGCGACGACATGCGAAAAACTGTAAAGGTGAAGTCCGTGTGCCTACTGCTGAACTACCTGCAGAAATTTCGACTCCTTGGTTTAGGTTGAAGGCTCGTGAGCGTACAAGCAAGAAAACCGATGTGCAGCAACCGATTGGTATGACGTCTGAACAGGAAAATAAACCTAAGACTGTGTTCGGAGCATTACAAGTGAACGATAATGGCTTCTACTTGGCGCAGTCTGCATTACGTGGAACATTGAAGGACTATTATTATTTAAATACGTTAGGTGAGTCGAAAGACATTTGTAATTTTCTTGATGATATCAGAGAGGACATAATCAATCAGCTTACTGATGATGTAGCAACAAACGGACCTTTGAAATATAACTTGTGGTTGGACTGTATATATGGAAAGCCATATCCGTTCGATGACAAAGTGAAGAAGTGTGCATTCAAGACATCGGCTGCAGTAATTTACAGTTCTAACGATGTGAAGCAAACTGTTAAAAACGGTATCCAGAAACTCTGTCAAGAAGAGGTGGACTATGTCTGTAAAGGTTCTGGCTGGACTCTGTCTAGTATAAACCGATTGGAGCTAAGAATTAGTCATTTCACACCGCTGCGGAACTAAATGATTATAAGATTGCTGGCTTTCGCAAATGATCCTGTAGTAGAATAGAAATTATGTAATAAATATTATGTTTGTAAAAGAACTTGCAGTGTTTAATTCCTCGAACCTGTTACTATATGTTAAATTGATGTTATATTTAATTTTTTTTGCATCATCCAAGATCGAACCGAGGACGGGAATCGATCGAATCAATATGTAAATTAATGAGTGATTTATTTAATGAATTTTGAAAGTTTTCCCGAATTTCTAGCTAAATAATTACGGATTTTCAAGATGGCGGCCAAATGACAAGATGGAGGGTGTCACAGTAATAAATTATAACTGCACTCTAGCGGATACGAATTAAACTAACATGTCATCGGCGCACTCTAGCCGGCGATACAATGATGATGGCTTCCAGCATCGAAGACAAGATGGCGGACATGACATCATACTACCTGACGATATATATGCTTTGAAAAAACAGTGGTGGGAGTCAGTATGCCTGCGTCCACTGTGAGGGAAGGATCGGTCATCATTTTTAATTTTTTTGCACTCGTCGGGTTCGAACCGAGGACTCCGAGCTCCGTGTCGTAAATGTTTTTTTTTTAAATATTTTTTATTAAAAATATTATTATTTAATTTTTTTATAATTTAAAAATTTTTTTCATTAAAATCGGATAATAAATTTAAAGATGGCGGCCGTAACGGAAATTGCAATGGTGACATCATAATTCAAAATGGCGGATAACACAATGCCGGAATGTTCGAGAAAACGAAATGACGTCATCCAAGATGGTGGATCCAAGATGGCCGTCGGGGTCAAGGTCACATCCTGATAGAGGCTTAACTGAGGCTTGAGTTAAGGATGCTTAAGCCTCTATCAGGACATTTCTAGCCGCTGGGATTTTTAAGGACTAAAACGGGAAATTTTCCCTCGAAACGGGAATTTTTCCCTCGAAAACGGGAAATTTTTTTCTTAAAACGGGAAATTTTGAGTCATTTTGAGTCATTTTTGAGGAATTTTGAGGAATTTTTGCCGCCGTGACGTCACAAATCCAAGATGGTGGACCGACAATCTCAATCCACCGCCTGAGGCCTGTTTCCGGACCGGCCAAGCTATACTACTAACCACGAACACTATTTTGTAGTGATACCGCTGTTTTCAAGTAAATGTTCAAATTTTCAAACATCTGTAGTTTTACATGAATTCTCATGTTCCATTGACAAAGACAATTCACAGCGCGGCTCCTTCCTGCGGTAATATCCAGGACTTTCGCTGCTGTCCCTCGTGCGGATGCGCGGGCCGATGCTGTCGCGAGCCTCGAACAATCGCGAGGGGAAGACACGTCCGCTGGTCTCCGGCGGGGAGACAGGCGCTCGAAGCAGTTCGCGCTGAAGCAGCGGGTTTCGCGGGGACGGGTGGCCCTTGGACGGCGCCGGGCCAACCCTTCCTCCAGCGCGCGCTGACGGCGCAGACAAAGCCCGGCAAAGGCCCGTTCCACAAAGACAAGTAAGCGGAGACGGATCACGGGATCTCACGCGACGTCTGCTGCTTCCACAACACACGGAAACGTAACAAATGTCAACCAGTAAGATTGTATTTCGTGGTTACGAAATATTAAATTTTTTATTAAAAAAATCTCTTTCGACAGAGCCCTTCAGGTGCATGAAGATTTCTAAGTATCTATTTCTTCTGGAAATGCTTTGAAAAATTCTCTAAACATCTGGAAATTTTAAGAACTTAATTTACGTAACATCCTATAGGTTCTCCAAATATTCAAAAATGATCGATGAAAAATGTTTTATTATATTTTATGTAGTGAAAATTGATTTGAAAGTTTTTAACTCAGTGCATCCAGCATTGAAAAGCCTACTAAAGAAGTTATGAATATTTTGAATTTCATCCCTTGCACTTATACGTGGTCATATAAAAATTTACTTTGGACTGAGGTTGATGATAAAATTAAAATAAGTTCACATAAATTCGAACGAATTTGAATATTAAGAAGTTTGGATTTTTTATTTCAACGCCTGTTTTTATGGTAATAGTGCGTATCATCAAAAATGGTTTTAGCCAAAGTGTTTAGATAATGTTTTGAATTGTTATGAAAAATTATAACGGATTCGATAATTTACTTACCGAAAAAAAATGACATTTTTGTCTTTCAACCCTTGTTATTTGTACCCTTTCCATAAATGATTATTTACCGAAAAACCTAACTAAGATAAACGTTTTAGACAATATTTAGAAAGTTTAAAATAAATAAGAACGGAATCTATAGTGAACATGGCACAAAGTTATATTCGTTTTTTTATTCCTACCTCTGGATTTTTCAACCCCTTGAAGTAATGGTTCATCTTATCAAAAATTGTTCCAAACCAAAGGTATAAATAATTTTTAGAAGTTTTTCTGTTTATACTTATAGATTTTATAGTTTACCTAAAATGTGAATTATGATTTTTTTTATCTGTAAACACAGTTTCTTTTACCCTTAGCAGCAATAGTTGGTTGTAGTTAAAATTGTTTATGACAAAATTTTAAGATCATATTTATAAGTTTAACAAAAAATTTAATGTAATTGTTCGAGTACTTAATAAGGGAGTTAGTTATTAAAGTTTTCGTCCTCCAACCCCTGTTATTTTCCACCCCTTGCAATAATGGCTGGTTGTATAAAAATCATTTAGGACGAAAGTATTCGATAATATTTTAAGGTTTCGCAATAATTAAGAACGGGTTTAATAGCGTACAGGCTACAGAAATTACGAATTTTATTATTATTTTTACCCCCGTACTTTTCAATCCCTTGCAGCAACGGTTCATCTTACTAAAAATTGTTTCTGACAAATGTTTTGAATAACAATTATAATATTAACAAACAATTTGAAAAGATTCGATGGTGTGCCTACTAAATTAGTTATGATTTTTTATCCTTAAACCTTTATATTTTCCACCCCTTGCAGTTATAGTTGGTTGTATAAAAATTTGTTTAAATTTTTTTAATATTATCCCTACGAGCTATAATGCGTTCCAACGAATGTGATATTCTTTATATTATGGGAGTTATGGCTATTTTTCTGTTTTTTAAAAAACGTTTCTCATTTCTACACCTTTTGTCGGATTTTTCCCATTTACAAACTCGACCGAAATTTTTCATCACCATCTTTTATGTACCAGTTTGAAAGTGATTTGTGCAAAATTATGACAGTTATAAAAATATAAACATAAAAATAAAATATAAAAAATTATATATACAATTCTGATTTGACCACGGTATTGGGATCTGTGGACTAAGAACCGAAAAAATATATACAATTTTTTCCGGAAGTCGCACCATAGTAAATAAAGACTTCAATAGGAAGTCTTTATTCGAAATCTACACAAAAAAGCTTCGACATAATAACACGGTTAGGATTTACAGGTATAATAAAAATAAACCCCAAAGTATTAACAGAACACTATACATACTCGTACTTGAAACAATTTTTAACCACAGCCAAAAACAGAAGAGCTGAGCTTTGCCTAGCCAATCCGTTAGGGTCCTGTACACATGCGTGCTATTGTAGGCACTACGTTTGTGATTATTTAAATATATGTCGCATAGTGGAATTGTGTGTTGTCGTTGTTGTTAATCGCAATATTGAGTCTTATGATACACCAAATAAAAATGAAACAGTAACAGATCCTAACCTCAAATATTTATCATGTTTAACTTCAGATTCGTCTGAGTTTGGCTTCCTGAACACACTCAACTTTGCTGAAAGATAACCGTGCCACTAATGTTTCACACGTGTTTACAATAATTATCAAGTTAGAACTACATCGCTAATCTTCCACTCGCTTCACGCCAGCAACAGACAGACTTGTGGAAAACATCGCGCAAACGGCGAGGTAGGAAGGGAGAAAGCGCGGGTTTTGTGGAATCTCGGGATGGGCTCGCCCTTGTGCTATCGGCTTGCTCGTCGTGCATGATAGGGGGGGGGGGGTGTTTGGGGGGGGGGGGGTCCCCCGAGGCCATTCACCTCTCGCTCCCGAGGGCCTGAGGGAGGGTTCGCCCTTCTCGCAGCGGGCCCGTAACGAGCGGTCATCAGAACCCTTCATCTCCCTCAGCCTCCCTTCCCCTCCCCCCTCCTGATAGTCCATCACCCCCCACCCCCCGCGGGGAAATGTTCCGCGAGGCCAGATCGTCCGACGTCTTTATCTGGACTCCTCGGGCGGACCTCTGGAGGGGTTGGGGTTTGCATATCAGTCTTGCGAGTGACGTCCTGGCGCGACCATTGCTCACGCCGGCCGAAGCTCCCAGGAGTTCGCTCGAGGGAGACAGCATCCTGGTCCATTCAGTCTGATCTTTAATTCATGACGCGTCTTCCGCCGTCCGCTCCTGGCCGGCGCCCGCCTGGCCGCGGGCGCCGAGAACAAAACAAATAAAGTACCGCACGTCTCGTGCGGAGCAACCGAGTTCCCGCACCGAAGTTGGTGCGTGCCTTTTTCGCCGTATTTATAATATTCAAGTCGAAATGGGAGACAACCCCCAAATTTCTTTCCCATCTGGACACTAAAACGTTTTTTTTCCTGGTTATAATACATCTATGTATGTCAGCTTTACGATGATTCTTCCTAGCTAGTTCTTCCCAAGTTATTTAATAAACTTATGGCATCAACGTTGTTACAGCTACGGTTTGGTAACCATAGTGACTTCAGCATTTACATAAGACACCCACACCACAGACTAATACCTCCATGGGAAAAACGGAGTGGTTGACGTATTCATTAAATTAATTCACTGGGGCACACCGAATGTGAGGCATTCTTTGCATGTATTTCTAAGCACATGGAAACTATTTTAACTATTATCATTTCACTTTTTGTTATGCAACATTGTACAATTTCATTTTTTCCTCCCATATCTCTAAGAATCTATTCGTAAATAATGGTCAAAAGCTTATAATTTAGTGCAATGAATTCAGACATTCGAACAGTTCCGAACACATACGTAGCTCGCCGCTGGCTCGTACGAACTAAATCGTAAAAAAAAAAAAAAAAAAAAAAAAAAAAAAAAAAAAAAAAAAAACACCAATTTGCGAGCATTTATATATGTATATATATATATATATATATATATATATTACTATCTAAGATTATGTTAAATGTGACAACCTAATCTAAACAGTATTTAATTTTTGTTACGAATTACTGGACGTGCAGAAACCTAACCCCCCGAAAAAAAAAAATTATAAACGAATTTTAGGTAAAGATAAAAAGAGGGGAAGATATTGGAGATATAAAAAGATTATCGCAGGTTAGAAGGGCACAAAGAGATTCGTCAAATCTGTCTGGGGACCTATGGATCAAACAATAAAAACAAACACAGACGAATTGAACACGTCAACCGTGAAGTCAACGTACCTCGGGATCGTATTTGTCTCCTGATTGCAGTGTTCGCGTCCTCAAAAGACCGTGAAATTTTTCCCCGTGACGTCGGTGGCAAATCATTCCGATAGTGACACATATGTTTAATGGCCCGTGGAATAAATATCTCTCTCGATTTCTCCTAAAAAGTTCCATTGCGTCTTTCTTTTTTTACCATCTTCGTGTATTTCTGGTCGCCCGAGTAACATCAGAAATATTTTCTTCTCCCGCAAGATACCACGCTCTTGTTTTTCTTCCGGTTGTCATTTTAAAAGATGTCCGCTCGCCAGGGGGAAGGGGAGGGAAGGAGGCGCAGTCGTTAGTTCGGGGAGCCCGTCGCCAGAGGCCAGTAATGTCGGCCACTTTGCGACGCCACTGCGCTCTCACGGTCAGTTGGTCAACCAGGGGGAAAGGGCGAAGGGCCTTCGGGCGACAAGAACATTTCCGAAGATGTATCCTCGTGTCCGGTCGTTCCCGGATCTAATCTTCCCCCACCCCTAGCCCCACCTCAAGGGTCACGTGTTGTTGAAGCTTTTCGTGTTTCTGCTGGGTAAGAATTGTGGATGTCAGGCGCACGTACGGACAAGATAATTGCACTGGCAAGGACAGGAATCTTATCTCTTTTCCCTTCACTATAAGAAAAAATAAAGAAGAGACCTACAAATACGTATTATTTTTGAGTTACTCACTCGTGTTCATACGTTCTTTTGGCGTGAAAATACCTGCGATGAAGATCCTAACAAAATCCGTAATTTCGTCTACTGGAAATCTGTGGGGATTATTTCAATTATGTTTGTGCAGGGAGATTAAGAAAACGTAATAAGTAGTCATTTCTAGCAAAGGTAAGTGTGATTAGATATACTGTTTTAGTTGGGGTACTTCAGAGTTGCTTTTAGGATAGAAAACCACGAAAGTAGTATACGAATGTATTTTCTGGGACAGGATGCAGGATGTGGATTGTGATTGTCTGTCCGCCATCTTGGATTGTGACGTCACGGCGGCCATATTTGACTCAAAATTCCTCAAAATTCCTCAAAAATGACTCAAAATGACTCAAAATTTCCCGTTTTAAGAAAAAATTCCCGTTTTCGAGGGAAAATTTCCCATTTTATTCCGTAAAAATCCCAGCAGCTAGAAATGTCCTAGAAGAGGCTTAAGCATCTTTAACTCAAGCCTCAGTTAAGCCTCTATCAGGATGTGACCTTGACCTTTGACCTTGACCTTGACCCCGACGGCTATTTTGGATCCGCCATCTTGAAAATCCGTAATTTTAATGCTAGAGATTCGGGAAAAAATTTAAAAATCATTAAAAAATTAACTAATCGAATTAAATAATAAAAAATCCTTAAAACCACCGTTGCACTTTTTCGTGACGGCCGCCATCTTGTCTTCGTTGCTGGAGACCACCATCTTGTTTTCACCCGCTAGAGTGCGCTGACGACATGTTAGTTTAGTTCTTATCTGCTAGAGTGCAGTAATCATTTATTACTGTGACACCCGCCATCTTGAAATTTGGACGCCATCTTGAAAATCCGTAATTATTTAGTTAGAAATTCGGGAAAAGTTCCAAAATTAATTAAATAAATCACTCATTAATTTACATATTGATTTGATCCGCTCCTGTCCTCGGTTCGAAACCGGTGAGGGCAAAAAATAAAAAATCACCAGATCCTTCCTCCACAGAAGTCACCTTCAGACTGACCTACCTCCACCAATAACCAGGTATTTACCATCAGCTGGTATGACGTCATGTCCGCCATCTTGTCTTCATCCGCTGGAGACCACCAACCTTTTTTCGTCCGCTAGAGTGTGCTGATACCATGTTGGTATAAATATCTGGTCACCATACCTTTGTACTCAACTGTTGACCTTGAACTTTGACCTTGACCTTGAAATTTGACCTTCACCTTGAAATTTGACCTTGACCTTGAAATTTGACCTTGACCTTGAAATTTGACCTTGACCTTGAATTTTGACTTTGTCCTTGAAATTTGACCTTGACCTTGAAATTTGACTTTGTCCTTGAAATTTGACTTTGTCCTTGTCGTCCATCAAGGAACTGACATTTTATGTTCAGTAGATGCTACCAGGAGCTACAGCCTGCTAGTGGTCATTGCCACCATCTTGTTTTCGTCTGATGGAGGACGCCATCTTGTGTGTACTCATCTTACCATCATGCTAGTTTTATTCTAACCCGATACAGTGCAGTAATCATTTATTACTGAGGTGCCCACCATCTTGGAAATTCGTAATAACTAACACATAAATTCGGAAAAAATTCCAAAAGTCTCCGAAAAAATCAATCATTAATTTACAAATTGATTCGATGGATTCGTGTCCACGGTTAGATTCTTGACCAGTGACAGTTGTAACTAATTATTAAATAAATTTTAGATTCTGTTTTCCATTACCTTTCGCGGAGTTTATTGTCCATTCACTCCTAAATTCTCCTAAAAAATCA
This sequence comes from Bacillus rossius redtenbacheri, assembly GCF_032445375.1. Taxonomy (NCBI): domain Eukaryota; kingdom Metazoa; phylum Arthropoda; class Insecta; order Phasmatodea; family Bacillidae; genus Bacillus; species Bacillus rossius. Next base: position 276,649,425 of record NC_086330.1, on the reverse strand, counting down.
CCCATTCAAGTAATGATTGATTCGATACTTGGTTCGATCTATGGTCGAAGATAAAAATAAATTTAAATACCAGATAAGTGTAAGGTTCGAGAAATAAAACACTGCAAGTTCTTTTACAAACATAATATTTATTACATCATTTCTATTCTACTACAGGATCACTTGCGAAAGCCAGCAATCTTATAAACATTTAACCATGCATAGGCGTGAAATGACTAATTCTTAACTCCAATCGGTTTATACTAGACAGAGACCAACCAGAACCTTTACTAACATAGTTCTCCTCTTCGTGACAGAGTTTCTGGATACCGTTTTTAACAGTTTGCTTCACATCGTCAGAACTGTAAATTACTGCAGCCGATGTCTTGAATGCACATTTCTTCAATTTGTCGTCTAACGTATATGGCTTTCCATATATACAGTCCAACCACAAGTTATATTTTAATGGTTCGTTTTTTGCTACATCATCAGTAAGCTGATTGATTATGTCCTGTCTGATATCATCGAGAAAAGTACAAATGTCCTTCGACTCACCGAACGTATTTAAATAATAGTAGTCTTTCAACGTTCCACGAAATGCTGACTGCGCCAAGTAGAAGCCATTACCATTCACCTGTAGAGCACCGACCACAGTCTTAAGGTTTAGTTCCATGTCCAGATACCATAGCAATCGGTTGCTGCGCATCTGTTTTTTTGCCTGTACGCTCACGAGCCTTCAACCTAAACCGAGGAGTTGAAATTTCTGCAGGTAGTTCTGCAGTAGGCGCACGGACTTCACCTTTACATTTTTTCACATGTCGTCGCAAATTATCAATTCGAGTAAACCATTCATGACACTTATCACAGCGAAACTTCATGCGAGAAGGATTCTTCTTGCATTTGCTCCGCTCATGTCTTCGTGCATCATGGGAAAATGCGAACGACGTATCACAGTAGCTGCAAGGATACCGTGGTGATGAAGACGAACCTTTCAGACCTGATCCAGATGTCGATGTTACTACGATTTTACCATCTCCAGGCATACTCTTATGAACATCAATGCATCGTTGTTGCACCGAAACCTTTACTTTCTGCCGCACAGCAGGACCTTTGCATGACTTCATGTGCGTTTTCATATTATCTTTTCTAGCAAACTGCTTATGACATTTCTCACAACCATTCATTTTACGATAAAGGTTCTTAGCACATTCGCTCTTCTCGTGTCGTCGAGCATTGCTGTTGTTTGAGAAAATCTTGTCGCAGTAACAGTACCGATGTTCGTTAGTTGTCAAATCAGCATCCATTGAAGTCACCATCGAGGTCGAATCGTCGTTCGTCGTGGTTTCCTGCACAGCCAGCTCTGTAGTCATTAAGCTCTCTTCTGCTGGTGGTACCACGACTGATGAGGTCTCCTCCAATGTTGTCGTTCTCGTTGCCAACGGGATCTGCACCTTCTTCGTCGTCGTTGACGTCAAGGTTCCCGTAGACGATGGTACAACCTCCGAGTTCGACGTTAAAGACGGTAAAGATGCCATCGAGGTCTCAAGATGGTAAAGATGCCATCGAGGTCTCAAGAACAGCTAATTGACACGACTTATGCACCAGAAGAATGTAACGCCCCTCGTGCCTCAAAGTTGAATTATTTTTAATTAATTAAAAAAAGAGCCGTGGAAACTGCTAGGTAAGAAAAATGAGACAATTAAGTTATTGACCAGAGGTGGCACGAGGTGGAGAACAAGATAATTTGGAACTCCCTGACACAAGCAACTGGGGAGCTGGTGGATCTTTTAAGGGAACAAGGTATATCATAAATAAATTAACACTACACAAGTAGCTTGGTCTATAGGTTCCCTGTTTTATTATTAAGGAATTTTGTGTTCGTATTATTCAAACCTGACAATAAAAATCTTAGTAAATAACAAAGTTAAAAGGGGGGCGCCCCAGGAGTAATTAAAACAGTACATGTTACACCTTAGCAAAAATTATTACATAATTAAAATTTAAAAATTGCACCAAATTTGAATGTCCCAACAATTACATCGCTGATTAGTTTTATTGATTCTACATATTCTTGAGGAAAGCACTGTTCGCTGGTAGGCTATTCATTCGATTTATGTAGTTCGTAGCTAGAAAGTGGGGGGGGGGGGATGTTGATTTCACATTACCACCCGGGTCTTCAAAAAATAACGTCGGGTCGCGGAAACCTCTCTTCTAACGTAACCCGCAGTGGAGGTGCAGGACCACGAGCTGGGAGCGATTTCTCTCTCCAGCACTTCGACCCTGTCTGAAACCCAAATCAAATTCAAAACGAATTAGACTTGCTTCCAGACAGTCCTATACCGTCGGCGCAAAAGGCCAACAAACGGGAATGGGGGGGGGGGGGGGGGAAAAGGAAAAAAAAATTACTCACCAACCAGGGTGTAGAGTTCGGAGCTCACTAGGTGTCTCGCGCCGACATCAGGATGCCGCGGACCGAGAAATCAGGATGCGCGGATGAAACCGGAAACTTTTAGAATTAAATAAGAAGAAATAAAAATTTAACTACGCATGACTTTTCTAAAAACTACCTCTGCCTGGCTACTGTACAAACGGGATCACATCCCTTAAGCAAACTGACTACATTCTCGTGCACGCGAAAATCACCGTTCCCGCAAAAAGCCTCATAGCGCAGAGGGCGTAGATGAGACGAGCTCAGTAGCCGAGGTCAGAGGGCTGAGTGCCCCGCAATCGGCCAAAACCCCTAATTAAATCGGGCGGTAAGGCCCCGGGTCAAAGGAGGGGGTAGGTTCGGTTCTAAGCCGAAAATTTCAGAAGGAGTCCGAGGCGGTCGTGGCAACAACACGACATGCGCGCTCTCTACCGGACCGAAACGAAAACAAAGAACAATCGACTTCTCCGGGCCGCGAGAGGAAAGCATAGTGCCTTATGGCACCGCAACGCTGCCTTCTAGCGGCGTAAGGGGGAACTACTTGAGGTGGTGAGCAGACTTGCCACCAGGTGTCATGAGGGTAAGCTCTGCACGCTGGCGACCAGGCCCGCGGTTACTTTTTTTGCCGCTAGATGTCAGGGATGTGTCTGTCGGACCCGGGAGAAGGTTTTTGCATCAGGTCATCGTCCCGTCCGGTCACTGCTCTTAGCTTAATTTCTCAGAACTAAAGTGAGGAGGAGAGAGAGGAAGGGGGGGCAGAAATAGCCACTAAGGTGGGAACGCAGCTCCACTGGAGACTGCTTCGTGACGAGACATGCTTTTCTCAGCAGGCCTCTACAAGGTAGCAGCTTGCAGCCCAGGAGCTGCTCAAAGCAGTTTTGGTCATGCAGGGAATTAAAATTACAAACTCGGGACGTGACTGCAGGCGAGAGAAATTTCAACCGGGCTGACCATGTCCACATTAGACAGCAAAATATCAGATTGGCCCCCTGGGAAGGGGCTTCGGTCCACTGGCACAAAGTTTAAATCGGTGGCGTACACCGGCCTAACAAAAAGTAAATCACCCCCATTAACCACCAGATAAATTTAAAAAAATGGAAACCCCAAAAAATTTTAAAATTATAGAATAAATTAAAAAAAGTGACGAAATGCCTAATTTCCGGCACATACTCCCCCGCTTGAATGCGGAGCATATAGGGAAAATAAAACAAACACTTACACTGCTCATTAAAACTAGTACCAGGTTCGCCTGTATCCTACTACTTATATTCTAACACCTTTGAGACGCGTCCGCCTCTCAGGCACAACATATCGATAACCCTTAAACAATATTATTAACTAAGAGCTTATTAACTAAGTGGCCACTTAAAACTAATACAACGTAAAGCTAGCATTCTTATTTCTAGTACCTTGGATTTTTAAGACCTCGAGGATTTCTGGCATGTCTAATATTAGAGAGTCCCCTATGTTAGGGCAAATAAATTAAACACATCTACTTTAAGTCAGCCTGTGTTTTCTTTAGATGGGAGATGTGCGCTCTGGTCACGAATTCTCCTGAACTGGGGTCAGCTAGGCTAACCGTCACTGGCGTTAAAAATCGCTGTATTTGAAAAGGACCTCTCCAGCGGTACGCCAGCTTGGCGGAAAACTTATCCACTGCCTTGCTGAGTGGGTGTGCCTTACAAAGCACAAAATCGCCTACCCTATAAGGGTTAGGAGATTTGTTTTCGTTGTATTTCTTTTTTCTGCTCTCATGAGCCAGGTTGAGATTTTTACGAGCTCGTCTCCAAATCTCCCTGATGTCTCTCGGATCATCGGGCAATAGGTCATTCAAAGACCAAAGATTTGAAAGAGGGGTATTAGGTCGGTAAGTGAACATGAGTTCGAAAGGAGTACTTTTGTGTCCTTCATGATGTGCATAATTAAAGGCCATTTGCAGCCACACCAAATTCGAATCCCATTTATCCTGCTCCTGCGCATGGTAAGCTATTAGAGCAGACCGGAGATTGCGGTTGAATCTCTCAGCATGCGAGGGCTGTGGATAATAAGGCGAGGTTGTGACGTGCAGAATGCCATGTGAGAAGCACATGTTCTTAAAAATCCTAGCCGTGAACTGGGTTGCATTATCTGACACTACTATAGACGGGACTCCCGACGTCTTGAAGATCTGATTACGTAGCGCAGATACAGTGTTTTCTGCGGTGGCTTTTCGCATGGGGATGAGCCAGACAAATTTTGTGAAGGCGTCAATACACACCAGCAGCATAGTGTTTCCTGTCTTTGAGCGCGGGAAAGGCCCGACAAAGTCGATAAACATCTTTTGCATGGGGCGCTCAGCCACATCTGAAGTTAAATAACCGAAACGAGTGTTCTGCGCTGGCTTACTCAGCGCACAGATTTTGCATAGTTTCACCTGCTCGGTGATGTCCTTGTGCATGCCGTCCCACACGAAATGACGTCGGATACCTTGAATGGTCTTATATATACCGAGGTGTGCGCCCACCGGCGAGGTGTGATAATAATGGAATATCATATTACGTAGATTTTGCGGGAGCACGATTTTGTATGTTTTTGATTGGGGGGTGCGTTTTTGCAACAGCCCCTTAGACATCCTAAAGTATTTTGGCGCCGTTCCTGAACTAAAACGTTTAATAATACTGGAAATGTGTGGGTCAGCTTCCTGCTGGCTCTGTAAATCCTGAAATGCCAACGGAAAGTCTGTCAATAGGGCTTGACATAAGAGTGGTGTTCCTTCGGGCGGAGTCTGAGTTGGGTTTTCGAACATGCGAGACAGTGTGTCCGCTACTATATTCTGTGTGCCCCGAATATGTTGGATTTTGAACTTCAAAGAGGAAATTTTTGCAATCCATCGCCCGAGTTTCCCTAATTGTTTCGGGTGTGCCAAAAGCCAGGCTAATGCCTGATTATCTGTCTCTAACAGGAATTCCCTGTGTTCTATAAATTGGCGGAATTTGTCAATGCCAAATACCACGGCGAGGCATTCTAATTCGTAGATCGAGGAGGCTTTCCTCTCGGCGTGGGTAAGTGTCCGCGACGCAAACGCAATGGGCTGTCTACAGCCTTCGACTTCCTGTGACAGTACTGCGCCTATAGCCACACTGGACGCATCAGTCTGTAAAATGAAAGGTTTGGTGAAGTCTGCCATGCGGAGTACAGGCGGGGAAGAAATCGCCTGTTTCAGGAAATTAAAAGCTTTTTCTTGTTCCGGACCCCATGTGAAAGGTGTGTTTTTCTTACGCAACGTATTTAGTGGTGCTGCGTGCTCAGCGAAATTAGGAATATATTTTGAGTAAAAATTTGCCATACCAATAAAACGTGAAATACCCTTAGGGTTTGTGGGAGGCGGAAAATCACGAATAGCTTGAGTACGTGAAGGATCAATGGTGACTCCCTTGCTAGAAACCAGGTGTCCTAGAAAAGACAGTTCTTGGACTGCAAACTTAACCTTTTTTGTGTTGACAGTTAACCCCGCTTTACGAAATCTACTTAGGACTTCCTCTAAATGTTTGATGTGTTCTTCAAATGTTTCTGAATATACGACGACATCGTCTAGGTAGTTGTACACTGTTTTGAATTTTAGATCTCCTAGTATCTGATCCAGGAGTCGAGTTAGTACTTGGGCTCCCGTGGCAAGTCCGAAAGGTACTACTGTGTATTGGTACAAGTTCCAAGGGACACAGAAGGCTGTGATGGGTTTTGAATCCGCAGTAAGGGGAATTTGGTGGTAGGCAGAATTTAGATCAAACACACTAAAATATTTGGCTTTACTGAACCAATGAAAAGCAGTGTTTAGGTCTGGCAAAGGTATGTTTTGTATGACTATTTTCTCATTAACTTTTCTGTAATCAATTACACATCGTTGTTGATCCTTGCCCTTAGGCACCAGGAAAGCTGGGGAACTGTAGGCGGAGGTCGAGGGTTCGATTACCCCTTTTTCTAAAAGCTCCTGAACATGATTGCGCATCGTCTGCATCTTAGGGCCTAAAAATTGATAAGGGTGAGATCTCACTGGTATTTTATCCGCTAACTCAATTTGGTACTCGACTAATTTTGTGCGACCTAATTTACTAGTCAAGACATCTGGAAAAGTTCTGCATAATTTATCAATGGCGGCCCGCTGCTGTGTATTAAGGTGCTCGTGTGAAGTGGTGTTACCCTGATCCAAGATGGCTGCCGTTGGCTCGGCCGGAGCTGAAACTATTTGTTCAGGGGTCCCACAAGGAATAGGATTACCCATGTTGAATTTGAAAACGAAATTCTTCGCCTGAAGATTAATGATTAGACCTGTCTTGGCGATGAAATCAGACCCGTAGATTAGGTCTGTGGCAAGTTGATCAGACACCAAAAATGGAAAATTCCATGAATATAAATCAATCTTCACCTTGATCACAACTGCTAACGTAATATTTAATGGCTGCTCTGAAGCTGTGAAACATTGTAACTTAGTGGTCTCAGTCTTTAGAATTAATTTGCTCTGTTTTAACTTGTTAAATAACTGCCCAGAAATCAGGCTGCGCGCTGATCCTGTATCAATTAGTCCCGATACAGTGTGTTCGCCAATCGTTGTTACTGCATACGGAATTACTGTAGGAATATTGCCAAAAATTTGGTGGCACTTTCTCTTGCCCTTATTTGTAGGATCAACACACGTTTTACATGAGTACGTGTGCGTTGAATTACCATTTCCCTTATTTTTGTTATTTCTCCTGCTATTGTGCTTTCTTTGTTTATGTTTGTGACCTCGCTTGTTACTTTTATTCCTGGACTCCTTGTTGTTAGGATTATTGTTTTTGTGTAATGGTGTTTCTTGTGTACGGCCATTACTTGGCGCAAGTTGAACTTCCCACTTATAAGAAAAATTTTTAACACTTGAATTTTTCGGTGGCCCTGAATAAGGTTGTTCAGGCCACCGCGTTATGCGTTTTTTGGAGTGTCGCCATTTTGTTTGTTGTTTTTGTGGTAACACTGGGACAGGGAATGTCCGTCTCTTTTACAGAAAGTACAATGTGCATTTTGTTGATATCTCCCTTGTGGCCTTGAAGAGAAAAATGTATTGCCCTGATGTTTCTGTGCTGCATTCTTATGTTACGAATTACTGCGCTCCGCTCCCGCGCTGCTACCTTGTTGACTAGCGAATGTGGCTTGTTTATTTCGCTGAAAATCAGCGTATTCTATGTTTGTGGCGTGTACGCAAAGTTTGTCAAGCTCAGCATAATTTTGGGGGCGTCCTGGAACACTGAGCGCGAGCGCTCCGCTGGGTTCAAACCGTCTAGAATCGTACTCACGACCTCTCTCTCGGAAACCTTTAACCTGAGTACCTGGTTGGCTTCGCGTATGTCAGCCACGTAATTTGGCAAGGCTTCATTACGCTGCTGCAGTCGGTTAAACCACTCCAACCGGATGTTTGTGAGTAGCCTACTCGGTATACAAAAATTTAACACGTCTTCATGAAACTCATCGAAAGTGAGGTCATTCTCAATGGCTGCCATGATCCGCTCACTTAAGGGAGCTTGGGTGTATGGGTAAACAATTTCAAAAATTTGTTTGTCGGGAATCCCTCCCTTTTGTCGCAGCTTTAATAAGACTCGAAAGAAATCAATTAGTTTGTGTGCGTCCAGACCCGACGCCTCTGGCAAATCCTTGAGTAACCTTTCTACAGGATGGGTGATTTTTCCGTATAAACTGTAGCCAGTTTCTGGGGCTGTCGTGCTCCTCAATACTGAGTCGTGGGGCTGAGCCGCGGCTCCTGCCGGCTGAGGTGAAGGCTGGTGTGACACCGGGTGCGACTGAGTCTGTTCCCGAGTCGCACCCGAGGGGCTGATTTGTGGTGGGGTGAGCTGGGGCGTAGTGAGTGGCGGCTGCAGAATACCAGCACTCGGAAGTGGGGTGGTTTGCCATGAAGGAAACTGTGGCTGAAATTGAGCATAAGGATTAAAATAGCCCTGAGCGATCGGATACGGGAAAAACATGTTTGGTGGGTATGGTTGCGTCATGTGGTGTGCCATGGTTGGTAATCCCTGTGAAAATGTCACGCTAGTGACGGGGTGGGTTGTCACATGACTCGTTGTAATGTTTGTCGCCGCTGTCGTCGACTGCACAAGCGGCTCTGAATGAGTGGTAGATACGTGTATCGGTTGGTTTGGAAGCGACGTTAGTGGCTGTGAGTCAGGGGCTGCGTCTGGTAATCTGCTCGTTTCCGTCTCCTGTCTGTTTACCGTCGCCCGTACTTCTGATTGTCGCGTGTCGGGTTGCTCTACTCCCAGGGGCAAGCTAGGAGCGTCCCCTTCCGGGAAGGCGGGACAATCGATGCCTAAAGCCTGTGCCTCAGCCACATAATGCTGACTGCGTCGTGTGTCTTCCAAAACGGCTACTCTCGCCGCCAATTTTGAATGGAAACCTGCCGTCTGTTGCAAACATCGTTCTACCTCTTTTATATAAATTCCATGGAGAAGGTCTGCCGAAAGCTGTTTCAGGTTTTGCAAACGTCGGGTAACATGTTTTAGCCTGACTATATGCCGCTCGACATTGGGTAAATTTTCCTCCACATCTAGATAGCTTACGAAAGCCGATATATCATAAAACTTGGCGCAAGCAAGGTTGAATTCTTCAGTTACATCTAAATCCAAATTCGATACACTAGTGGGCACGCCATCATGAAGGGCGGCCCTGAGCCTCTTCCTGAGGACTTGGACATTGCCACTGGAGGGCAAATTGCGTAGCTGTAACTCATAGGTCAGCTCATCTGACAGCAATAACTCCGGCTTAAACATACTGCTCGGACGTAAATTACTGCTAATTAAAACAAAAATTTAACACACATGTACGATTCAAACGTACACCATAAATACTCCTCTCTTAACAACTATCTTAATTTTAAATACCTCCTAAGGCTTCCTATATTAATATAAACTACCAACTAACCCCAATGCGCGGGGAGTAAGTCACACTTCCAAGGTGGGGGGGTATGTGCCCAAACTTATTTGCGTATAAAGTCGCCGTGCTACTCAAACAACTGCGCGAACGTCCCCTGTCAGGTTGACCTGCACCACCTGTATATGTCCACAGGGGGACTGACCTGCCGCTCGCAAGGTCGTCTCCCACGATGGACAAGGGAGAGGGGTGTGCGGGAGGAACAGGGCCGTGTCGTCGCCCTCAGATAACGGGCGTGTCGCTGGCTCAAGCGGGGATGGTGGTGGGGGGGGGGGGGGGGGGGGGACGCCAGCTGAGCCGAGTGATAAGACACGTCTCGCTGCCGGCCTGCTAGCGGACCGCACGCCGCGACTTCTTGCGCCGCGCGCAGACTAAGTCCACACGGGCCTTTAAAACTCAATCATAACTTTAAAATAGAAAAGCAATATAACTACCGGGTGTACCAGCGATCAGTTCACAATGTTAAAAATACAAAATTGGTTTCACAAAAAATTAATTAATCTTTTTTTTTTTAGTTTTTTTTATTTTATTTTAGGTATGCCTACTTTATTTAGGTATGCCTATAGACCAAACCATGCTCTGCTACCAATTGTAACGCCCCTCGTGCCTCAAAGTTGAATTATTTTTAATTAATTAAAAAAAGAGCCGTGGAAACTGCTGGGTAAGAAAAATGAGACAATTAAGTTATTGACCAGAGGTGGCACGAGGTGGAGAACAAGATAATTTGGAACTCCCTGACACAAGCAACTGGGGAGCTGGTGGATCTTTTAAGGGAACAAGGTATATCATAAATAAATTAACACTACACAAGTAGCTTGGTCTATAGGTTCCCTGTTTTATTATTAAGGAATTTTGTGTTCGTATTATTCAAACCTGACAATAAAAATCTTAGTAAATAACAAAGTTAAAAGGGGGGCGCCCCAGGAGTAATTAAAACAGTACATGTTACACCTTAGCAAAAATTATTACATAATTAAAATTTAAAAATTGCACCAAATTTGAATGTCCCAACAATTACATCGCTGATTAGTTTTATTGATTCTACATATTCTTGAGGAAAGCACTGTTCGCTGGTAGGCTATTCATTCGATTTATGTAGTTCGTAGCTAGAAAGTGGGGGGGGGGGATGTTGATTTCACATTACCACCCGGGTCTTCAAAAAATAACGTCGGGTCGCGGAAACCTCTCTTCTAACGTAACCCGCAGTGGAGGTGCAGGACCACGAGCTGGGAGCGATTTCTCTCTCCAGCACTTCGACCCTGTCTGAAACCCAAATCAAATTCAAAACGAATTAGACTTGCTTCCAGACAGTCCTATACCGTCGGCGCAAAAGGCCAACAAACGGGAATGGGGGGGGGGGGGGGGGGGGGGGAAAGGAAAAAAAAATTACTCACCAACCAGGGTGTAGAGTTCGGAGCTCACTAGGTGTCTCGCGCCGACATCAGGATGCCGCGGACCGAGAAATCAGGATGCGCGGATGAAACCGGAAACTTTTAGAATTAAATAAGAAGAAATAAAAATTTAACTACGCATGACTTTTCTAAAAACTACCTCTGCCTGGCTACTGTACAAACGGGATCACATCCCTTAAGCAAACTGACTACATTCTCGTGCACGCGAAAATCACCGTTCCCGCAAAAAGCCTCATAGCGCAGAGGGCGTAGATGAGACGAGCTCAGTAGCCGAGGTCAGAGGGCTGAGTGCCCCGCAATCGGCCAAAACCCCTAATTAAATCGGGCGGTAAGGCCCCGGGTCAAAGGAGGGGGTAGGTTCGGTTCTAAGCCGAAAATTTCCGAAGGAGTCCGAGGCGGTCGTGGCAACAACACGACATGCGCGCTCTCTACCGGACCGAAACGAAAACAAAGAACAATCGACTTCTCCGGGCCGCGAGAGGAAAGCATAGTGCCTTATGGCACCGCAACGCTGCCTTCTAGCGGCGTAAGGGGGAACTACTTGAGGTGGTGAGCAGACTTGCCACCAGGTGTCATGAGGGTAAGCTCTGCACGCTGGCGACCAGGCCCGCGGTTACTTTTTTTGCCGCTAGATGTCAGGGATGTGTCTGTCGGACCCGGGAGAAGGTTTTTGCATCAGGTCATCGTCCCGTCCGGTCACTGCTCTTAGCTTAATTTCTCAGAACTAAAGTGGGGAGGAGAGAGAGGAAGGGGGGGCAGAAATAGCCACTAAGGTGGGAACGCAGCTCCACTGGAGACTGCTTCGTGACGAGACATGCTTTTCTCAGCAGGCCTCTACAAGGTAGCAGCTTGCAGCCCAGGAGCTGCTCAAAGCAGTTTTGGTCATGCAGGGAATTAAAATTACAAACTCGGGACGTGACTGCAGGCGAGAGAAATTTCAACCGGGCTGACCATGTCCACATTAGACAGCAAAATATCAGATTGGCCCCCTGGGAAGGGGCTTCGGTCCACTGGCACAAAGTTTAAATCGGTGGCGTACACCGGCCTAACAAAAAGTAAATCACCCCCATTAACCACCAGATAAATTTAAAAAAATGGAAACCCCAAAAAATTTTAAAATTATAGAATAAATTAAAAAAAGTGACGAAATGCCTAATTTCCGGCACAAGAAACAAACTAGGTGATCCTTACACCGCCGACGTCAGTAACAAACTGAGCGTCCTGCTGTCTAGGACTCGCTTATATACATGCACCGTATGGAATAATACGCTAGTCAAATCAAGAACCATTTACAATAATACTAGAGTCAAATCTACAAATTAAATAAGAGAATCATTTGATCGAAAAAAAAATTCGATCTCTCCAATATACGCCAGGCTCCAAGAGCTACAATTCACGTCATCAGATCCATCTACATTTTGCTCCTATGCTTCAATTAACCATTAGCTGCAAGTGCTCCAACAGCTCCATCAGCTCCAACACGTAATGTTTGCAATGTACGCACAATACATACAATTTACATGCAATAAATGTAATGATCACTCAGTACACACAGGAAACGGAACGTACACACAGTACACACAGGAAACGGAACGTACACACAGTACACACAGGAAACGAAACGTACACATAGTACACACAGGAAACGGAACGTATACACACAGTACACACAGGAAACGGAACGTACACACAGTACACACAGGAAAAGGAACGTACACACAGTACACACATGAAAAGGAACGTACACACAGTACACACACAGGAAACGGAACGTATAAACACAGTACACACAGGAAACGGAACGTACACACAGTACACACAGGAAACAGAACGTACACACAGGAAACGAAACGTACACACAGTACACACAGGAAAGAAAACGTATACACACATTACACACAGGAAACGGAATGATCACACATACATTAGCGGAAACACACAGGCTTAGTTGGAAATCAGAATACAAGAAATAAAAACATTAAATTTTTACTTTCAATATTTAATTACTTCTCAACATTACACAAATACAAGTAAAAGAAGCCATTAATGTATGTAGCCAGCTTTCCTCAGTTCTTTGAGTATGAATGATATTTCTTTGATGCACGAATAGTTTCTTGCACAAAGCGAGCCATGTAGAAGTCTTATGGCCAGTTGCACAAACGAAGATCACGATCAAAGGTAAGATCATTCACAGAATGATCCGGGATCAGCTTGTAGAAGTGTTGCACAATTCACGATCATGTGGAATCTCGGGATCATTATGAACTTGAACCTGAACGGCCAAAATTGATAGGTTCAGGGAATGATCTCAAGATCGAGTATTTTAGATTCGGTGTTTTTATAAATGGAAGTGATGTGATACATGAAGTTATGTGTATGGATAACCTGTTAACATATATTTAGGTATATAAACATGATAAAGAAATAGGAACCTGTTGGAAACTGCGCATGACGAAAGTATGTTTAAGTGAAGTTTAGTTTTAGGTTACCTAGTGTTTGTAATATTTGAGGAAACAGTTTTAAATATGTTCAGCTCAGATTCCGAAGGAGAAGAAATAGATAATGCTGTAGAAAGATTGTTAGACTTGCAATATCGTGTGCCAAGGCCTAGAATTTATTTGGCAAGATCTAATGCATTTGAAGATCTGAATGATGAAAAATTTTTCCTGAGGTTTCGTTTGTCAAAACATACAGTAGGTCAAATACTGGCACAAATTGGTGGTCAGTTGGAAAGGCAGACCAACAGAAACAAACCAATCTCGCCCATGAATCAGCTGTTGCTAACCTTAAGATTTTATGCCACTGGGGCATTTTTGATTGTGTGTGGAGATCTATTGGGGGTCCACAAGTCTATGGCCTCAAGAATAGTGAAGAAGGTAACCTACCAGTTGGCATTGATGAGTAACCAACTCATAAAAATGCCAAGTGATCGCAATGAACGAGAAGTTGCCATGAAAGGGTTTTACCTAGTTGCAGGTTACCTAGGTGTGATAGGCTGTATCGATTGTACCCACATCCCCATTCAGTCGCCCGGTGGAGAAAATGCTGAGTTGTTTCGGAACAGGAAACAATATTTTTCCATTAACGTACAAGCAATTTGTGATTCTGACTTGCTATTTAGTAATATTGTTGCTCGCTGGCCAGGGTACACCCACGACAGCACAATATTCATTCAGAGTGGTGTTCATGCACAAATGGAAAACAGGGTTATCCCAGAGGGTGTTCTTCTAGGTGATAATGGATATGCTTGTCGGCGATATCTGCATACACCTTTGCTTACACCAACAACTCGGGCTGAACATAACTACAATGCTGCTCAAAAAACCACAAGAAATATTATAGAACGAGCATTTGGAGTCCTGAAACGAAGATTTCCATGTCTCTCCATGAAAATGCGTGTGAAATTAGACACAGTGTTGCAAATAATTGTTGCCACAAGTGTGTTGCATAACATTGCTGTTGTTGCAAAAGAAGCAGAAGCACCAGTTGATCCTGATGTACATTTGGATCCTGAAGTGTATGCAGTTGTGCCAGTCGCAGCTGCCAATGAACTGCATCAAGGTGGTGCTACAGCTGCTCGAGCAGCACTTATTAACACTGTTTTTAACAGATAAACATCATAAGCACATTTTGTTTCATTTTTTTTCTTTCTCTAAAGTGTTATTAGCCACAGAGGCAGATGGTATGCACTGATGCATTAAATTCAAAAGTGGGACACCAAAACCAAACTTGGTAATTGTGCCAATTTTATGCTGCGATCTTTGGTTCCAAAGCATTGTGTCTTTTAAAAATTAATTCTTAAAAATGAATCATCTGGTATATAGGTACTTTATCCATATTTGGCTGATAGCCTATGTTGGCTTGCAAAAATTGTGTGCACAAATTGTCTTAACATATGGGATACTACGTTATAATGATAAGTAACGTTACAATAAACGGTTGATTACTAAGAAGGTATTAAGTGATGTGAGAAATGCAGGAAACATTGGTACTGTGTTACCAATAACTGTAAAGCCTGTATATGCATTATTAGATAAGTGGTTAACTAGGTATAGTGTTCCTTAAAAAAAATGTTTTTTTTTTTAGTGTAAATGATGATTTGTACTCTGGCAGCTGTTTTTCAGTTAGCATACACAAATTTCTCATACAAATCAGACTGATGTACAAACTATGATGTCAATCAACTAGCATAGTAATAATAAGCCTAACACCTCTCTTTCTGTCATTCATCAAAATATACAATCTATTTGTGTCTTACACTTGTATAAACTGTCAAATATTTAACTTTCATCTTTAGAGGCTGTAGGTAATGTAATACCAGTTTTATATTTTATTATATTTTCCCCATTTCTGTATTTTTGGTATATTTAACTTATACGGTTTGTATGTTAACTTATATTTCTTGACATGTCCTATACAATTTGTACAAATGTCTGTATGATCAGATGGACGAAAAGAAGTAAATAAATAAAATACAAATGAACAGATACAAGTTCTGCTTAAATCTATACAATGTGATGGCAGGAGGGGCGTTGCCCCATCATAACGGCCTGTAGGGAGTCGGGCAGGCACCTGGGTTGGCGTCAAACTAAAGTTATTAAAGTATTGTCCTTAAATAAAATTGTCACAAATTTCATGAGATTCAGTTTTTGTAAAATATTGTAAGGATTATCATAAAATTTATAAACAAGTTTTAAAATCTGCTAAGAGATCTTATTTTGAAGAGTTGCTTAAACTATTAACAAAATAAAACTAGAACTGGTTGGAATATCGTTAAAAATTAGTTCAATGAAACCGAAAATGTACAAAATATAGCAATAAAGAAACATAATTCAGACCAATGCATAAAAATCCATATGAAGTTGTAAAAGAGTTTAATGAATATTTTTATCAAATAGTGCATGACCAACTTCGTGTTCATCAAATTAATAATAATAATAATAATAATGTGTGCAATACAGCCTCAAATTTTTATTTTCTATAACTAAAAAGGAATTATTGTCAGTTCATAAAGGAAAAACTAAACGTTTATCAGGTTTAGATGCTGTACCTGATTTTATTCTTAAGACTTGTATTGATTATATAGTAGACCCATTGTTATGTCTTTATAATGAATCTTTATGCAAGGAAATTTTCCTACCTTATGGAAGTGTTCAAAAGTTACTCCTTTGCATAAAAAAAGGTCCTCGTGATGCCTGTCAGAATTATAGGGCTATATCGCTTCTGTCCTCATTCTCAAAAATATTGGAATTATTAATCTTTAATAGATTGTATTTTTTGAGAAAAACAAAATTTTAGTGGACAATCAACATGGATTCAGGCAGGTAAATCGACGATAACGGCACAATATGAATTTATCAGCAATATAACTAAGGACCTGGACAGAAGGAATCATCATGTTGGTATTATTTTGTGACCTAAGTAAGGCTTTCACTATTGTTAAGCCATAAAATATTAATTAAAAAGTAAGCATATATGGTGTAAGAGATACAGTGCTTGATTGGTTAACATCTTACTTGTCTCAAAGTTCACAAGTAGGCTTATTACAACATAATAACTAACATAAAATGTAATGTTCATTCAGACCGACATAACATATCTGTTGGTGTTCATCATGGTTCTGTACTAGGATTTTTGCTTTTTCTTATATACGTAAACGATTTGCCTAAAATGTTAAGAGTGGAAAAATTGTATTATATGATGCTAATCTATACTAATATTATAAAGCTGAAGAGTTTGTTTGAACGCGCTAATCTCAGGAACCACTGGTCCGATTTGAAAAATTATTTCAGTGTTGGATAGTACATTTATCGAGGAAGGCTATAGGCTTTATTATATTATCAATAACATTAGGAATCCTTATTAAAAGTCCAATTTAGAATCAAATGCGTTGGAGGGGGTTAGATACAACATGCAGTACACGTACGTAAGTGTGTGTTGACAATGCCGCAGGCACTAGAAGTTTATTTCCTATTGCCTATTAACATTGTTGCCACGCACTAGATGCCTTATCATTCTTAATTTTCCCATAAAAGTAAAAAACACCCGTGTGATATTAACAACGAAGCAATCAGTACCCTCATAAGAGTTCAATTAGTATTTAAATACTTTTTATCACTTTAAATCGCAAACCTAAACTATTGTTTTTTTCCTCTCTCTGTGTTTAATTTGTTTTTTTCCTCTCTCTGTGTTTAATTTGTTTTTTTTATTGCCCTTTTTTTCAAGTATATATATTTTACAGACTTGAAACTTCACAGTAATGTTCCTTATGTTACGCAGGATAACCTTTTCTGAAAATTAGATCCCATGGGTGGTTAAAACCAGGCAACTGTGGGTACTTTGTCTGCATAAGAACAGGATTTTGCATTGATCATGCCTTCTGCGTCTCCATGGCAACGGGCATCGCGCGGCAGTGGCGTACCCACAAGGAGGGGCATGTATAATGAGCGGCGCAAGAGTGATCTGCCTGTAGACTGCCGTAGCGAAGTACGGGTACATCAGTTGTACGTTGCGTGCACGAGTCGGGAAACCATAGGTGCTATTCATTTTCTCTCCTGTACATTATATAGCATTGTAATAAATCTTCACTGAATTTTTTTATTTACCATTACTGTAAATGGGAGATGTGGCTTAATTTTTTTCCATTAGTATAGCCGTGCGATGCCGGGTCGGGCAGCTAGTATTTCTATACATGGGGATAACCCTTAAGTTTAATTGCAAATATTAAAATTTTAAAAAGGGACATCGTATATTGGTTTGAGGCTAGTAAATTAATTCTTAATAACACGAAAACGTGGCTTCATTTTAAAATTAAAAATTTATACAATTTGCAAGACCCATATGTATTAAGGGTGATAATATGTCTCAATCAGTCAACTAAAATACTAGGTGTATATATTGACAAGAATCTTAATTGGAAATCTCTATTGCTCATTTAACTAAAAAATTGAGCTCAATGATATTTGCCATGAAAACATTTTCAAAACTTACCAATTTAAATGCTTTAAAAATTATTTACTTTGGCTGTTGAACCTCGAGACATGGAATAATACTTTGGGGTAATTCTATGGACTCACCTAAAATTTAAAGTACAGAAAATATTTGTACGTATAATAATGGATGTAAATTATTGTACCTCATGTAAACAAATTTTCAAAAGCTTAGGTATTTTAAAATTACCATCATTATACATTTATGAATTACTTATATTTGCTCATTCACAGTTGAATGAACTACACAATTCCAACTTACATAATTATTTGACCAGAACAAGAAATAATTTTCATATATTGATCATCATACAAAATGTTTTGCAAATAGTCCGAGATACTCTACTACATTTCTTTATAACAAACGTCCGTCACATATTAAATCAGAAAACCTCCTTTGTGCATAAAAACAAAAAGTAAAGTTATGTTGCTAGAATTCAGTTTTTATTCTATTAAAGATTTTATGTAGGCAAAAATATATTAAAAAAGTGTTATGATAGGATGTACATTATTTGTATGTTTATGTATACCTATATGATTGTATTTATATGTGTTTCATAATGTATAATATTCTTAACAGGTCCTACGCTACATGCACAATATAATTGTATGTTTTGTAGTCGATTTGGCCAATGAAACTACATACTACTACAAAAATAATCATTTTGCCTCGTTAAGATAGTTATGTGTTAGGTACATATGTAATCCCATAGTTATTGTAATTTAATTTATGAAAATAATTACTTTATATGCAAAATTATCAATCAGGCTCAGCATCTGTCTTTGTAATTACGTCATTTATGTAATATACCTACTGTATGTGCAGTGTCAACACTTTAAAGCTGCATGTAGTAAAGTGCTTCCAATAAAATTGATTATAAAAATCTATGTATACTTTACTATTATGATTTTGTATGCAAATACAACACTACATAGCATACTGTCATATCAAGTCTTACAAAACTCTGTGGTATCTGTAAACGACATTTATTACAAAAGACCAGTTTCTCGGAACCAGAAAATACACCAAGTACAAGGATGTGACAAAAGTTGAGGATTATTGGCTTGAGCTGAAAATAATCATACAACAGCAATCTGTGGGTCAATGAAGGAAAAAAAAAATTGAACATATTCACAATCATTAAATCAAAGTATTGTTCAATTCATATATAAAGAACATACAAAATAAATCAAGTAGCATTATTTTTTTTGCACTTAACAGCTCTTCTTGTTTTGTTTCGTATTCTAACCGTTTGATTTTCATTTCCAAGTCTTTTAATCCAATTTCTTTTTCTACCAGAAGTAAGCGTTTAGCATGCAATTCTTCTGCCATTTCCAATTTTCTCTTATGAAAAAATTGGGCGGCTTCACCTTGCTGGTACGAAACATCAATATTCTTTGAACGGCTGTGTTTCTTGCTAGTTGCTGGGCGAAACATATTCAATGAAGTGGGAGGTGTGGAAGGTGAGGCAGCAGCTTGCTGTGTTGTAGGAGTATACTGATCAGGAAACAGCTCTAACACCTGAAACACAAAGAAATTACACTGGGATAGATTTCTAGTTAAGCCTGTATGCATAACATTATTGACATTAATTTTTACAAATTGAACATCACTTGTTTTACCCTTTCAAATCAATCAATTACCTTTTATTTTAGTCACAAACTATGGATACAAACAACGAAACAACTTGTTAATAAAAACCGCTTGTATTTACTAATGCTCTTAAATTGGGTTTGTTTAGTATATTCCTGCTGAAATTATGCCATGCACATTTACTGAAACACATAGTTAAATGTTTATTTAAAATTGTCATAACAGTGACATTTTTAATTATGTTAAATTCCTAGTTATTTTCACTTACAAATGAAACTTATTAGTGTTACACCTCAAAAATATAAAACATGCCATGAATACACAAAATAGTGATTAAACACTCTTTAAACAATAAATTAAATGCAGCACTTATTTTCTCCTACTTTCACATAACAATGATTTTGCAGCTACTGTCTACTGGAAAATTATTCCACACCTCAATGTCCTCCTCTCCTGCCTCTTCTTGACCAACCTCGGATTGTTCATTCACAGCCTCAGTATACATACTTGAGACATTTTCTGAAACAAATAATGAGAAAACTGCATAATTTACAACTTTACTATTCTGCTATTATGTTAATGATAGAAACTTTTTATCTTTGTGCAAAATAATTGTGATTATTACTATTATGGACTAACATGTTCTCGCAAGCAACTGAATAATGTCATGGTATTGATTTATATATCGCATTATGTTATTGTAGAAACTGTGCATGGATAATGAAAACTTTAAAACAATTTGTAACATAACATGCAATAAATTACTAATAAATAAATAATTAATGTTCATGTAACTAATATGATGCTAAAAAGAAACTCTGTTACAACAGAATAATAATGTTAATGTACATTATGAACAATTTATTTTAAAAGGCAGATTACAATAATTTTCTGAAATTGACATCTTTCTGGCACTTCCACCTACTTAATACACCTTAATAATAATAAAAAAAAAGAAACCTTCTGTATTCTGTGGCGCGACAATTGAACAGACAAAATTATTAACAAGTAGACATTTAAAAATACTATTTATTAAATAATTACCCAGATAAATGCTCTATTTTCAGTACAGCCCCACTGACATATTGAAGAATGTTGTGGTAGTACTTAAATGCATTTCCTGTAAAAGTGAAACTTGTATTTCAGGTTGTTTGAATAGAAATATAAAAGAGTTTTTTCGTTAATGACTACTATTCAAAACAAACAAACCTACCTCCGTTCAAATCACCTTGATAATAGGCATCACTATCACAAGTTGATGTTAATGGTGTGAATTGTCCTTTCACTAGGGAAATGACTCTCGCTTCAATGGGAGTAAGTTTTGGTACAAAATTACCTCCTCCTGTCTTCATTATTTCAACCTATAAAAATGAACAATAAATGTAATTACTTTACATAATGTACTTAATTTTAATATTATGTTTTTGAAGTTAGAGGGTTTTGTAACAATTTAAAATATTTATGTATCCTGTGATAAATGATTCTTGCTGTTTTAATTTAGTACGTTGAAAGATCCTCACAATAATAAAAAACTTGTATAAGTTAGCAATGAATAATAATCGTAAGTTGACTAAAAGATATATTTTATTTATTTTATTTTGTATTGTTGGACCCCATTTCGCGGTATGATACATGCCATAGCCATACATAACATATAAAATACATCTTTATACATACAAAATATAAAAACATGATCCAATTACCTTCTATAAATCAAATACAAATAACACTTATTTTGTGACAATATAAAAACAATTTATAGTAACAAAAACATCATATTACAGCATCTTTATTACAGTTTTTTAATTTAATTTATTTCACAATGTCCTTGAAAGAATAAAAAAAAAAAAACAATTTTTGAGCAAGTTTGTGTAATTCTATTGTGAAACTATTTTTGTTGCCGATACTTTTAACTGATTGTGGTAGACTATTGTACTGGCATATGCTCACATAGCTGCAGCTTTTAGCATATTGGCTGGTGGAGTGAGATGGTATTCGGAGGTCCTGTGTGATTCTTGTTCTATAAGAGTGTATATTACTATTTGTTTTGTGTAGGTGAATACTTTATTTAATCAAAATCAGTAATTTAATGAAGTATTGGCTGTAAAAAGGTAGTATTTGGATATTTTAAAATAAAATTCTAGAGGACGAGGATGGTTGTGAGAATGATACTAGCCAAATCGCTTTCTTCTGAAGTTTTAATATTCTACTTCATTCTGTTGTGTGCACACAAAATTCTACGCCATAACACATGATTGAATGGAAATGAGCAAAATATGCAGAACGTAAATATTTCTTAGACACCAGCATTCTTATAACCCTCAAACCATAACACATGTTTCCTAATTGTGTTGTTTATATGTATGTTCCAGTTTAGGTGTGTGTCTATTTCAAAACCTAAGAATTTTGTTCTCGTATTACATGACCTTTGTATATGTTAACAATGGGTGTGGGGTTTAGTACAGTATTTCCCTTGAAATGTATTAAGTTTGTTTTACTTATGTTTAGTTTTAGTTTGTTTTCTTTGAACCAAATTTTCCTTTTTATACAACTTACGATTATAATTTATTGTCATGTCACAAGTTTCTGTTTTGTACAGGAACTTTCGACGTAATAGATTAAAACAACAAGCATAATGCACCACAGGATCAATATTTATAGGAGCTTGCCGTCAGGGGTGTGGGATAAATTGGTTACGTGATACGGAACAATTACTTATTAAGATTACAAAAAATAAAACATTTTACCTTGTCTGATGAGGTCGATTTTCTCGCTCTCTTTTTTATATTTTCATAACATGTTTTCAGTTGCTTGGCTGTCCTGTTGACATCATTGACAGCATTGAACGCACATGCCAACTCATTCCACGTTTTTTCTTTTTGTTTAAGGAACACACCATCCGTCTTTTTGTTTTCTATGATATGAAGCCGTTCTTCGACCAAATCCACAAGAAGGTACTTTTCTTTTTCAGAAAAATTGCTTCGTTTTGAACTACTCTCCATAATTCACTTCGCTTTCTTCGAATCTCACGTGTTAAGAGGTTAACCAAAACAACGCATGTCCAGCTTTCTAGGAGGTTAGAATAACATACACAAATACAGGACAAATAATAAACAGAAACATTTTCAACCAATAGAAAAGCAGTGCAACATAGTGTAGTTCTCGAAACAGTGTTGTCAGCTCTACAATTATGGTGAACATAAGATCACATGAACCCGACTCCATTTGAACAAGATTACTTTTGCGCAACGATTCTAAAGCTAACCCTGAGATCATTTTTCAATCTGGATCATTGGATCGAGATCATCGTATAGAATGGTGCAACCGGGCATTAGCCGGTCAACCAATATGTTTGGATCTTTCCATGATGTGTAATCAATCTCTTCTACCACCATCTTACTTGCTTGTTTATTATAAATACTGTTAATATCACAATCGTCCCAGTGATCATAATAAGCATTATCAGATTTATTTATTATAACACGACGTTTCCATCGTTTTTGTCTCAGGACATCGCCTCATTCTTCGATCTTGTCAGCTCTAGGTGCTTCATCACAGTCTATGCCTTTGTCAACAGCCTCAGAGTCACTGTAACAATCACTGTAGAAGACATCCTCTTCACCCAGATTACCGTATGAATTCGCTATCGATGATGTCGAAGTGTCTTCATCGTCTTCATGCTTCCTTTTTAGGAGTCCATCATTTTTACAAAGAATGGAGGATCTACTGAATATAGGCTTGAATGTATTCTCACTTTTCACGGTGTTGATACTTCCATTAGTTTCAGTCTTCCCGAAGCCATTAGCATCCTTCAATTTATGTTCTTCCTCACGATCGGGTGAGCTAATACCATCACGCTCAGGACAAGGAAAATTATTGTCGTAATGCAGATCACTCTTCTTTAGTCTAGTGGATCCATCGGTGTCCTCTATGCCGTAAGTAGTCTTGACTTTACATGTTCTACCATGTCTTTTTAAGCTGTCAATTCGTGTTAACAACCTGCTACAACGATAAGAGCTTAACATGTTGCGTAGTGGGTTTCTAGCACAATCATTCTTCTCATGACGTCTAGCATTCCTTCTCATGGCAAAATCCTTGCCACAGTATATACAGCGGCTTCCTTCCGATTCAGCTGCAGATAACAAACCACGATCCATGGTAGCTTCTGTGACTAATGTTAGATACAAACTGTCAGTTTTCTCCAATTGGAACCATTTCTTAAATAGAGTTTTTGAAATATTTCATCAGCGAGAGTTAAGTTATCTAATGCAAAGCAAATTGATGCAAGTAGTTCTGGCTGTCGTCAACAGATGTCCCACGTGTTGCTTGCAGGTAAATAATATATATTTCATTAATGTGGGATGCGGAACGCTCACTATCGATCGCAAAGGAAGGTTGGCTTCGATAGTATCCAAGGAGAAAAAAAGTTCGTCCTTCCTGCTAGTGCTTCTCAGATTTCTCACGGTCCGCCATCTTGGATTGTGACGTCACTAAGACAAGATGGCGGACATGACATCATACCAGCTGATGGTAAATACCTGGTTATTGGTGGAGGTAGGTCAGTCTGAAGGTGGCTTCTGTGGAGGAAGGATCTGATGATTTTTTATTTTTTGCCCTCACCGGTTTCGAACCGAGGACAGGAGCGGATCAAATCAATATGTAAATTAATGAGTGATTTATTTAATTAATTTTGGAACTTTTACCGAATTTCTAGCTAAATAATTACGGATTTTCAAGATAGCGTCCAAATTTCAAGATGGCGGGTGTCACAGTAATAAATGATTACTGCACTCTAGCAAATAAGAACTAAACTAACATGTCGTCAGCGCACTCTAGCGGGTGAAAACAAGATGGTGGTCTCCAGCAACGAAGACAAGAGGGCGGCCGTCACGAAAAAGTGCAACGGTGGTTTTAAGGATTTTTTATTATTTAATTCGATTAGTTAATTTTTTAATGATTTTTAAATTTTTTCCCGAATCTCTAGCATTAAAATTACGGATTTTCAAGATGGCGGATCCAAAATAGCCGTCGGGGTCAAGTTCAAGGCTAAAGGTCAAGGTCACATCCTGATAGAGGCTTAACTGAGGCTTGAGTTAAGGATGCTTAAGCCTCTTCTAGGACATTTCTAGCTGCTGGGATTTTTACGGAATAAAATGGGAAATTTTCCCTCGAAAACGGGAATTTTTTTCTTAAAACGGGAAATTTTGAGTCATTTTGAGTCATTTTTGAGGAATTTTGAGGAATTTTGAGTCAAAGATGGCCGCCGTGACGTCACAATCCAAGATGGCGGACAGACAATCACAATCCACATCCTGCATCCTGTCCCAGAAAATACATTCGTATACTACTCACGAAACAGGGTGAAAAGTTAAATGAAAAGCATCCAATGCGTGCAATTAGAATAAACTAAGGTTAAAAATTACGTAAAAATTTCCTTTAAATTTTCTAGTCACAGCTCAGCATGGTGTTGGTATAAAAATAATAATTTTGCTTCTATTTACTTTGAAAAGTATTTAAATTGATATATTAGAATTACTGTAGCTAGATTTACATCAAGGGTTCTATCATTTGCACATTTTTTATTTAAAGGGCTGATAAACATTAAATTAAAAATTTATTTCCATGATAGCGTAAACTGAGCGTATGTATTTATAAGTTATATAGTTTTAAAATAACCGTATATCTTCATTATATAGAAAACAAAAATTTCCCCAGGATTTTCAGAGAATGAAATTTTAGAAATGTAATAGATTCCCTACAAGGAACAAAACACGAAAGGTTAATTTAGAGCAGTATATTACATAAAAACAATCTCTCAGTTCACTCTTACGTTGAAATATAAATTGGCCTTCAAAGTTTTTTTTTAACTATTGCACCTATTGACTTGATAAAACTATTTATAAATATACGTAGTTACATAATTAATTAAATTTAAGTAATGGAAAAATCACAAAATTACAGAATAAAAATCATTTAATAAAAATAATTGGGAAAGGTTTTTTGGAGGACTTGAAGTGATTTATTATCGACTAACTGCTCAAATTCAGTTTCACCATTCACCGAACTAACTTCTAGTTCTAAAATTTAAACGTGATATGTTTTACAATTCTATTTAACAACAGACCTATGGCATAAAAATTGGTTTTAATTATGAATTTTTCTACTCCAAATTCAAAACTCAAACCAATTATTCTGCTATAAGTCTGACGTAGAACATATTTGTCTGTTTTATATATATATATAACTTTGAAATTTGAAATTTATATTATATATTATCCTACTAATATTATAAACGCGAAAGTTTGTAAGTATGGATGGATGGATGTTTGTTACTATTTCACGTAAAAACTACTGTATGGATTTGAATGAAATTTGGCCTACAGCTAGCTTATAACCTGGATTAACACATAGACCCTATATTAATATGAAATTCCATCCCTAAGGGAGTGAAAAAGTGATAATTTCATTTTATAACAGAAAAAATCATAGGTCATAGACATACAAATAGTGAGTGAGTGTCATTTTTCTATGTCTGACACACGATCATACACATAGTAAGGTCTGGCAAATTAATATTTTTCTCCTTTGTGAGACCAGTCCGCTTAGTGGTGCTCGCAGCGGCTAACAAAATAAAGGCGCTAATAACAGTTTTGTTCTTAACTTCGTCAATAGATAGAGTTGCCTCGAATTTTAAACGCATCATCGTTTGATGCGTTTGTTATGTCTTTAATTTTCGTTTGTTAGTACCGTATGCGTTCCTATACCATTCATCCGATTGCGTTGAAATTTTGATGATTTGTTATGCGCATGCCCATGAAGGTTACTGAGACGGTATAACTATTTTTCAATAGTTAGAGCACGAATCGTGTCAAAAAATGTGTTTATTTCATTTTATATAGCGGCACTTCGTCTGTTTTTGTTGTCTAAGTGCGCACACATGACACAACTTATTTAAATATAAAAGAGAGACAGATATATATATATATATATATATATATATATATATATATATATATATAGAGCGAGAGAGAGATGGAGAGATAAGTTGAGATAGAGCGAGGTACAGAGAATGAAATGGGTTAGATAAAGAGATATACCTATAGATGTATAGAGCTATATAGAGACTTATATATAGAAGATATAGAGATAGTGGGAAGTATATATGTAGATATAAAGAGATAAATAGAATTATAGAGAAACATAGATGTATATATATGTAGATAGAGATAAATATATATAGAGAGAAGGATAGATGATTTGTATATGTGGAACTACTTCAAACATATTACAAAACAAGACTGAATGAGGCATTGCAATGCAGGCCGAGCATTTGCTAGATAATGGAATTTTTTCAATATTAGTAATCTCTTATTTTTCAGCTTTTTTTCTATATTGTTTATAAAGTCTAAATTACATACAGACCAGGTAAATAACTATAAACTGACAGAACAACGTCTGTCGGGATCTGAAAGTGATATAAATTAATTTTCACACTTGACATTCAAATTAAGAAGACAATTACTAACTACACCCTTTGTTCAGCCCGGGCAACGCCGGGTATTGCAGCTAGTATGTAATATAGTGAGTACAAAATATCATTTTTAGTATGTGCTTATATTGAAACGTTGGTCATACCCGGTGCCTAAACCAAATGAAACGTTGGTGTTGATGATTAATCAAAAAAATACAAAACTATTACTTTGGGTGGGAAGGAGGGGAGGTGGGGGCTTATAACACGTACACTCGCTTGGCAACAAAAGGTACTTTGTAATCAAAACTGTTCACAACCCGGGATCTTAAAATAATAGGCTCCGCCCCCTGTACAGGAGGTCTGGAGAGAGAAGGAATTACTTAAAATGAGTTAATACTTAGTTAGTTCTAAAGAAAGTACGTTTATTACACAAGAACTTAACCTCATACAAAATGTTGCTAGTCGATGAGAGAAAATCATGAGGTATTAACATTTACATTTAAACTTAGTAAATAAAATCTAGGGCAATTTGAAAATCAGTCTTATTAGTTGCTTTACAATTAAGTACTTTAACATGAATGAACTAAAAGGGGTTCATGATTTACAAACGCTTTGATCAATGAGCAGCTAGAGGGTATCAAAATCTTCTACAAAGTTAAAACTCATTCTAAGTCCTTAAAGTTAACTTAAACATTATTTTAAATTATCTAAGCTCAAAAAGATATACTACCGGTATACGTCCAGCATGAGGTCAGAAATTTCCGCTCAGGTCCCGCCTCTTCAAAAATAACTCAAACATTACTTCCGCGACCCCAACCAACTTTACATGAACGTATTGCTGTTCCGGTGCATAGCCTCCGCCTCACTCTAAAACAATATCTTTCAAAAATAAATAACAACCCTGTTACAAGCGAACTTAGTGTTTTTATTTGCTGGTTAAAATATTTACGATCCGCATTAACACACATTCCCTGCTGTGTGTGTTAGTAATACAATTTTATGTTCACACCCTCGTTTTCGCCTCTGGATAAGTAACTTTTCGTTTCTTGCATAACCCGCTAAACAGTTTTTTTTGCTTGATTACCATTCTAGGTTACCATGAGAAACCTAGGGGGAGGGTACAGGAGCCAATGACTTTTGGAGCAAAAGAATGATGGATCAAATTATTTAATTGGCTTCAGATTGCGCTTCCTTTTCGCTGTATGTGCTTTCAAATTTGCTTCATTTTCGTTTATTGTGCTTCCAAATGTTGCTTCCTTTTTGTTGATTGTGCTTCCGATTGTGCTTCAATTTTTGATTCTGCTTCCGATTGTTCTTCGATTTGTGCTTCCTTTTTGTATGTGTATCTAATTTGTCTTACATTTGTTCTTCCTTTTTATTGTGCTACCAAATGTGCTTTCTTTTTGATTGAGTTTCCGAAAGTGCTTCAATTTGTGCTTCTTTTATCGCTTGTTCATCAAAATGTGGTTTCTTTTTTTTTATTGTTCTATCAAATGTGCTTTCGTTTTTGACGTGACAACGTCTAATAAATCGATGAACGCTGGCTGCATGCACGAAAAATTGTCCCACAACGGATGTCCCACTACGGATGCCCTCTACGGATGTCCTGTTTACGCATGCGTGGCATCTCTCTGGTATGTTGCGGACGGTACAGAGAACTCGGCCGGCACGTGGCGGCGTACTGCTCAGGTTTCACCCCGCCATGCTGCAGGGATAGGCGGGTCGCGCCGGTTGGATCACGCCTGCGCATGTCGCCACACACGGCTTGGGGCAGACGAAAACTTAGCGGGGTTCGAGTTTATTGTTGTGCACCGTGCCACGGGAGTATATTCGCAAGGAAATGGCGGTCTTACAAGTACGTATTATTTTAATTACTAGTGTAAATCAGTATATTTAAACAGTGTTGTATGAGTATTGTTTTAGCTGTGTAACTAAATATTTATTGCTGGTATGATACTTTTCACGCTTTAGTTTGACATTGGTAATTATTTGTCATGAGTTATTATTTGATCAACTAAATCACACACCGTATTATAGGTATGAGACCACGAGCGTGTAAATATTTCGAGTCCAAAAGAGAATATGCTAGTTAAAAGAAATTCAAACAAATATCGTGCGTGGAATATTATTAATTTATAACATCTGAAACAATTGTGTCCAATATGGCCTCGTGGCTGTGCGATTAGCAACGCTTATTACCAATCAATAGGTTGACGAATCAAATCCCGGCGGCTAAAAATTTTTTTGTACTTGTAAAAATAAATACGGCGCGCACGACACTTCAAAAGTAATAAATATATTTGAATTAATGAATGCAAATAAAAGTAAATTTATTAATTAAATTGTAAATTTCATTTCACTCATTCTTTGTATCCATACAAAATAGTGATAATTCAATAAAAATGATTCAATTTTATTCATAAAATTATGCAGAGGTAGATTTTATCATACAAAGGATAGAAAAATGTTAAAAAAATTTCTTTCTCAAAGAATATAATATTTTTAATGCCTAAATGGTTTGGTTGCAAAAACCTATTACGGCTCAGTCTCAGGCCGAATATATTTCATTTTATTCTTGATCAATCTTTTCATCAATGTTTTGTTATGACGTCACGTTAAACTATCGTCCGTAAACCGACTTTACAGACAACCAATTTTTTTTTAAATTTCGTCCTTTTTGACGAATTTCCATTGACAAGTCTGTACTCAGGACATGTTTGGTCTTGTGGTATGGATATGACTTGTGTATACGCCTGACATTGAACATGACCTGTTTAAAATATTGGTCGCATGTCGCGTATTCGTTGGGAGACGCTTGGCCTATTCGCGTAAGATTGTACATGAACTGTTAACATTTTTTGACGTGATAACGTCTTATAAATCGATGAACGCCGGCTGCACGCACGAAAAAGCATGACTCTTTGTCACGTTCCACCTGAGCCGAGCGTGCAAGAACCACCGTGCGAGAAAATCTTCTATAATATCAAAAAGGTTAAGGCGGGCATTTTAAGAGCAGCAATTTAAGAAATTTGATTTATTTGTCCAATTTCGTCATTTGAAATTAACAATTTATTGACATTGATTTGATTTCAGTTTATTTCTATGATTAATTTTTCGTGAGTATATTTAAAAAAATTATTTAAATTAAATTTGCAAAAACTGTAAATAATAATTGAAAAATAAAAAATATGCCATTTTTCATCAATGTTTTCTTATGACGTTATCACATAAACTTATCGTCCGTAAACCGACTTTACAGTTTAAGTTTTTTTATTACATGTTTTTATTTGTACAGTAAGTTATGGTAATGTGATGAGTAGCATTTGAAACATTTTTCTTGAAATTTCATGGTTTTAAATTTACTTTTTACTATTTTATAGGTTATACCTCTTGGCTACTGCCTGGATGTGTTTGACCACCTATTGGGCGCCTGGCTACCAACTGGATGCGTCTTGCCACGTAGTGGACGCGGTTCCTGGCTACTGAATAGACGTGCCTGGCTACTCACTGGGCGTACCTTGCCAACAACTTGACGTGTTAGCCTGACCAACCGACTGATGTGTTCGTCCAACCTATCTGACGTTCCTAGGTAGCCAACTGAATGTAATTGGGCACCGACTAGATGTGTTTGGCCGAGGACGTGCATGGTTAATCGTCTGTCATGTAGATCTGCCCAGAAAATACACGTCTTGGCATGAAAAGGACTCGTTTTGCCTTCTAAGAAGACTGCAGAAATCGTGAAACATTAGTACTTTGCTTTTGTTCTTGTAGTAGCGTGGAAATTATGCAATAAATATTTGTTTTTAGCCTACTCTATTGTTTTATTTTTCGAACCTAACTCTTTTCTGGTAGTTTAATTAAATTATTTTTTTCGTAATGATCAAGTATAAAACCAAGGTCGGATATCGATCAACTCAGTCGGTAAATAAACACGGGGATGTTTTTTTGATGATTTTTGGAATTTTTTTCTGAATAATAATAATAATTTGAGAATTTTAAGGTGTTCGAAAAGTAAATTAATATGGCGGCAACGTACTTAAGCAGACGAAATACATATGTCGGATTCAAGATGGTGGTCTCGAGCAGGCAGAAACCATATAATTTTCATGATGTCATATTGTTTGGCATTATAACTTATACCTTGCATTATTGGTGGGAGGTCAGTATTTCGGGTGGCTTCCTTGGAGGAAGTATCCGTCGCCATTTTTATTTTGTCCAGACCAGGTTTAAATAAATGACTGCATATCATAAGTGCGTTTTTAAAAGAAAAAATGTATTAATTTTTTAATTTAAATTTTTTTCCTTTTTAAACTCGATCAATAACTACGGATTTTCAAGATGGTGGTTGTAACGAAAAGTGTAACATTCTAGATACCAAGATGTCGGTTGTGATATAAGACAATTTTCTATTAACATTTAATTTAAAATTAAAATATTTTTTTAAATTTTTTATAATAAATTACATGTTTACTTTCGCTGGGTATGAAACCAATGACCGAAATCGATTAAGTAACTGAACATTTGAAGAAAGCAATTTTTTTATAGTTTTGAGAAGTTTTTCTGAATTACTTTTGTTAAAATTAAAGAATTTAAAATTTACGGTAAAGGTCAATGTCATGGCTTCGGAGGTTTAGGGAGGCTTTTAGATTGGGAATTTATGACTTTTTAGGCATTTGGGTTCTTTCGAAGGTTAAAGTCTTTTGAGGCATTCCGAATTTAGAATTTTCGTATTTCTGAGGAATAAAACGGGAAATTTCCCCTCAAAACGGAAAATTTTCCCTTGAAATAGAAAATAGTTTTATGTATTTTGAGTCATTTTTGAGGTATTTTGAGTCCACGAGGGCCGCCGTGACGTTAGAGGTCAAAGGTCATTTACCCCACCACCACGCAGTGGCACCAGTCTCTGTACCGGTTATTATATATACTTACTACTGATGAAAATCGGATTAATGTTAATCCTGAAACGGTGAAAACTCTGGCAGGGTTTTTAGTTTAAAATGAGGTACTTTACAATCCAAGAGTGTGTAAATTTTTATTTTATTTTATGTTATGAGCCTAATCTCGCTTCGCCAACAATGTCTACAAATTGCGACACACGAAGATACACACCAGTGATATTGCGGAAGGTCATGGCCTCATACTAATGAATAGGGACTGGAAAAAATTCGCTGTTTCATAGACCTCCAGGACAGACTCAAAAATTCCTGCGATTACTCAGGTAAATGTCTCTTGCTCGTTGGCTGCTGACATTTGAGACGTATCACCAGGGTTGCCTGTGATTCGATATTTCTTTGGCTGTATCTTGCCCACAGG